>NC_137786.1:233318136-234045636 GCF_963383645.1 Muscardinus avellanarius | reverse complement strand
CACACACGCTCTCTTTCACACACACTCACACACGCACTCACACACACACTCACACACAATCTCTTTCACACACACACGCACTCTCACACACATGCACTCTCTCACACACACGTGCACTCTCACACACACGCTCTTTCACACACACACACGCACTCTCACACACACACTCACACACGCACTCTCTCTTACACACACACACACACAATGAAGAGGGCTGGGGGTAGCTGAGCATGGTGAAACACACTCGTAATCCCAACACTGGGGAAACTGAGACAGGAAGATCACAGGTTCTCGACCAGCCTCAGCTACTAGTAAGGCCTTTTGCAACTTAGAGAGACCCTGTTTCAAAATAAAGAAAGAAAAAAAAAAAGGAAACCAGGCATGGTGGTGCACGCTTGTAATCCCAGCATTTGGGAAGCTGAGACAGGAGGATCGCAGTTCTCAGATAGCCTCAGCTACTTAGAACTTGTTTCAAAATAAATACTAAAAAAGAGGGCTGGGGGTGTAGCTTGGAGGTCAAATGCCCCTGGGTTCCACCCCCAGTACCACACACACACACACACACACACACACACACACACAGTGTTACTAATAATATGATAAAGCAATGTTAAATGACCAAAGTAAAACACCAACAGGAAGAACACGTCCTGCTCTGCTCCTGTGTGACATTCTGGTCGTATTCGGTGCCATTTGCACAAAAAGTCTCAACCCAAATCTAAGGAAACATTAGCTTCAATTTTTCAAAAATGTCAACATCATGAGAAATGAACAGGCAGAAAAGACTCCTTCCTTCTTCTTCTTTTTTTTTTTATTTTTTTTTTATTGAAGCGCTGGTGATAGAATCCCAGGCCCAGAGAGTGCTAGGCAGTGGGTCTAACCACTGAGCTACACCCCAGCCCTGCAAGACGGAGAAGGACCAGGAGACGTGACAACCCAATGAGTACGTGATCCCTGATTGGATCCGGAGCCAAAATTTTTTTTTAAAAGCTGTAATGGAAAATTTAGGGATATTTAGAGAAACCTAATTATGATCTCTAATCTAGATAATAAAATTACATCATTATTTCTTGGTTGCTATGGAAAATAGTTTGGAAGCTCTTCAGATAGTTAACCAGAATTACCATACATTCTAGCAATTCCATTCTTAGATGTAATATTCAGATGAGACGAAAGCAGGGACATAAATAAACCCTTTTAAACTAATGTTCATGGCAGTATTATTCACAACAGCCACAGCCTGTCCTGGTGGCACACGCCTGTAATCCCAGTATTTGGAAGGATAAGACAGGAGGATTGCAGGTTTGAGGACAGCCTCAGAAAGTAGTGAGACTCATCAACACAGAGAGACCCTGTTTCAAAATAAAAATAAAAGCTGAGAGTGGTGGCACAATCTCGTAATTCCACGACTTGGGAGGCTGAGACAGAAGACTGAAGGTTTGAGACCAGCCTCAGCAATTTATCAGGATCCTGTTTCAAAATAAGAAATAAAAATTGGAGCCGGGTGTGGTGGTGCACACTTGTAATCCCAGCATTCGGGAGGCTGAGACAGGAGGATTGTGGTTCATGGACAGCCTCAGCTACTTAGTGAGGCCCTTCGCAACTCAGTGAGACCCGGTTTCAAAAAAAGAATAAAGGCCGGGTGTGGTAGCGCACGCTTGTAATCCCCGCGCTTGGGAGGCTGAGACAGGAGGATCGCACGAGTTCGAAGCCAGTCTCAGCTACTTAGTTAGGCTTTCAGCAACTTAGTGAGACCCTGTTTCCAAATAAAAAATAAATAAATAAAGAATAAAATAAGTAAAGAATAAAATATGTCAGGGGGTGTAGCTCAGAGGTCAAATGTCCCTGGGTTCCATCCCCAGACCCGCAAAAAAGAAAAAAGAGCTTGGAAGTAGAATGCCCCTGAGTTCCTTCCTCCTCTCTCTCTCTCTCTCTCTCTCTCTCTCTCTCTCTCTCTCTCTCTCTCTCTCTCTCACACACACACACACACACACACACACACACACACACACAAAATTCTCCTGAGGACAGCTCCTTGCCCAGACCAGCCTCAGCGGGCTCCACAACCCATTCCCAGGGACCATGAAGCCCACCGCTACCGAGGCTCCTATGATGTGATCCCTTCAACTAGTCTCCAGGTATTTTCTGGTCTCCCCCCGTAGTTCCCTAGTCCCCTGATTCCTGGCCCGCCCTCCTCTCTTGTCTGAGTCCTTTCTCCTTTGTAAGAAGGAGAGGACTCGGAGGTACGCGCTCAGGGGCACAAGTCCTATTGAGGGTAAGTATAGTACAATAATATATTTTGAGCCAGGTGTGATGGTGACACACCTGTGATCCCAGTAGTTGGGAGGCTCAGACAGAAGAATCGTAGGTTCAAGGATAGCCTTAACAACTTCTTGAAACCCTCAGCAACTTAGTAAGACCCTATTTCAAAAATAATAAAAAGGGCTGGAGGAGTAATTCAGAGGTAGAATACCCCTGGGTTCAAACCTCAGTACCAAGAAAAAAAAAAAAGAAAAAAAAAGAAGAAGAAGAAAAAAAATTCTGCCTAAGAGAATGGATTTCCCCAGAGATAAAGAAAATGGCTTCAAAAATTAGGAAACAGCCTGACGTGGTGGCGCACGCTTGTAATCCCAGCATTCAGGAGGATCACGGTTCTCGGACACCCTCAGCTACTTAGTGAGGCCCTCTGCAACTCTGTGAGACCTGGTTTCAAAATAAAGAATAAAAAATAGGGCAGGGGTGTAGCTCAGAGGTCAAATGTCCCTGGGTTCCATCCCCAGACCCACACACACAAATAAATAAAAATAAAATATGTCTGGGAGTGTAGCCCGGAGGTAGAAGGGTTTCCAGGAACCCTAGTACCACCAAAATAAATAAATAACATAACAAAACATAACATAAAATTAAAAAATAGGGCAGGGGTTATAGCTCGGAGGTCACATGTCTCTGGGTTCCAACCCCAGACCCACACACACAAAAAAATATAAATAAAATAAAATAAAATATGTCTGGGACTGTAGCCCGGAGGAAGAAGGATTTCCAGGAACCCTAGTACCACCAAAAATAAATAAATAAATAAATAAATAACATAAAATTAAAAAATAGGGCAGGGGTTATAGCTCGGAGGTCACATGTCACTGGGCTCCATCCCCAGACCTGCCCAAAAAATAAAAATAAAAAGTTTTATGTATTCTCTCTTTTTGTGTGTGTGTGTGTGTGTGTGTGTGTGATACTTGGATTGAATATAGGGGCATGCTATCCCTGAGCTAGCTGCACCCCAGCCCTTTTTACCTTTTGTTTGAAATAGGGTCTCACTATGTTGCTTAGAGTCACACTACTTGCTGAGGCTGGACTTGTACCTGTAATCCTCCTGTCTCAGCCTCCCAGGTACTGAGATTACAGGCATGAGCTATGATAACCGGCTGTATGAATTTATTTTATCTTCAAATACCTGAGACGAAGCCAGGCATGGTGGCCTGAGCGTGTACTTGGGAGGGTGAGACAGGAGAATCACACTTCCAGTGACAGCCTCAGCAACTTAGCAAGGCCCTCTGGAACTTAGTGAGACCCTGTTTCAAAATTTAAAAATAAGCCGGGCGTGGTGGCACACGCTTGTAATCTCCACGCTTGGGTGGCGGAGACAGGAGGATCGCGCTGGTTCGAAGTCAGCTACGCTGGTTTAAGAGACCGTTTCCAAATAAAAAATATAAATAGGTCTGGGAGTGTAGCCCGGAGGTAGAAGGGCTTCCAGGAACCCCAGTACCACCAAAAACAAAATAAAAAAATAAGTTGGACTGGGGTGTAGCTCAGAGGTAGAATGTCTCTGGGTTCAATCTCCAGTACTATGAAACCACCACAAAAATCCGAAGTGGTACTATCATTATCCCCAGTTGTGCACAGGAAGAAATGGTGTCCAGAGGTATGACTACCCAGAGTTGCAAATCCAAGTCCCTCTGACTCTACATCCCAAGCTGAAATTCTTGATCAAACGACACCAGCTGGCTTTCCCTCTTCTCCCCTTACTGTGCTAGGAGAGACAGTGCACCATGGGAAAGCCCACTGCTGGGGACACCTTAGGGTTCATGTGCTTCAAGCCCCATATTTTACAGAGAAGGGAACTTTGGCTCAGCCAGATGAAGGGGTCTGTCCTCTCAGTCACACAGTGCAACCAAATCGCCAGTGGATGGGAGAATTCCAGTCCCAGCCTCACTTTGCGGGGTGGGGGTCGGAGGACGACAACACTGAAGCCAGGGTCCCCAGTTCTCAGAAGCAGAGCTGGGAGCAGGCACGGTGGCACACGCCTGTAATCCCCAGTACCTGGGAGGCTGAGACAGGAGGATTACGGGTTCGAGGGCAGCCTTAGCAAGTAGTGAGACTCTCATCTGTTTCAAAATAAAAACAGAGCCGGGCGTGGTGGCGCACGCTTGTAATCCCCGCGCTCGGGAGGCGGAGACAGGAGGATCGCGCTGTCTTAAGAGACCCTGTTTCCAAATTTAAAAAGTGTAAGCCAGAGGTAAAAGGGTTTCCAGGAACCCCAGTACCACAAAATAAAAACAGAAAGGATGGGGGTGTAGCCTCTGGGTGTTCAATCTCCAGTACAAAAAAAAAAAAAAAAAAAAAAAAAAATGCAGCAGAGCTGGGTCCAGTCCCGGGAGCGCTCGTTGCCCGGCCCGGCGCTGCCTCCTGGTTCACCCGGGGCCGGGGAGTGCCTCGGCTGGGCTGGGGACAGGTCACAGGCAAACAGCGCGGACCCCGACAGACCTCGGGACGCCCAGGCCACAGGAGTCCCCGCAGGCCCTCCACTTTGACCCCTCACTGTTCTGCACAGCTCTAGGGTTCTCCGGGGTAGAAATACCTCGCGCTCGGGCGGAGCTCCGCTGACTTCCGGGACGAGGTTCCTATGGAAACGAGAGGACGCTTTTGCGCCTGCGCGGCCGCGCTAGGAACTCTGGGAAATGTGGTTTCGGGGTTATCGCGCGGAGAGCGAGGCGCGGACGCAAGATGGCGCCCGAGCGCCGCGGCGCGTCCTGGCGAGCCGGCGTCGGGGACCCGCGGGAGGCCGCGAAGGCCCGAAAGGTAGTTTCCGTGGGCCGCCGCGGCTCTGAGGCGAGTGGGGTGCGGAGTAGTCTCGCGGAGCCACGGCCGTTTCAGCGCCGTCGATTCTGCCTTTTGTAACCGGTGTGATGGAGGGCCGCCGCGGCGGTCCCGCCCAGGCGCCGCAGGGCTCGGCCGAGGGAAGAGTACCGGGGATTCCACTCTGGGACATTCTACCTCCGAGCTGCGCCCCCAGCCTTTTAAATTGTTTTTAAATGTTTTTGTTTTATCTTATTTTAATATACTGGGGATTGAACCCAAGAGTATTCTATCCCCAAGCGACACCTCTAGCCCTATTTTATTTTTATTTGGAAACGAGGTCTCGCTAGATGGATGTGAATCTCACTACTTGCTGAGCCTGTTCTCGAACCTGCGATCTTCCTGTTTCAGCCTCCCAAGTACTGAGATTGCAGGCGAGCACCACCACGCCCGGTGGGGAGGATGTTTTGAAGGTGGAAGCGGCTCAGGATGGACGGGCCACCCAAGGGACGAGCCCCAGTTGCACAAGTGTTCAGGTCGGGGCCGGGCGTCCGCTCCCGCTGCTAAGAGGATCGGGTGGGAATTGAACAGGCACCCCTGACTATCCGGAACCCCCTGGGGGAGTTCTGAGCACTTCCCGACTGTGGGCCTACCTTGGTCTGTACTGTGAATTCAGTGAGTTAGAAACGCCCAGGAACCATCTTCCCCACGCCCTTAGGTTCCTGGAATGAGAATCCAGCAACCTAGGATCTGATTCAGTTGTTACCGAGAGCCTAGGTCCCCCCATGTCTATAAGTGATGGTAGTTATAAGACTTGCCCTTTCTCCCTCTGATGCAAGGTAATGCCACGCATGGAGCATGGATAGGTTGGATGGCCTTGGAAGGATATTAGACAATACGTCACAAAATTAAAAATGCACGTGCCTAGCCGGGCGTGGTGGCGCACATTTGTAATCCCCGCGCTTGGGAGGCTGAGACAGGAGGATCGCACAGGTTCGAAGCCAGCCTCAGCTACTTAGTGAGGCTTTCAGCAACTTAGTGAGACCCTGTTTCCAAATAAAATATAAAATAGGTCTGGGAGTATAGCCCGGAGGTAGAAAGCCTCTGGGTTCTACCCCCAGTACCACCAAAAAAAAATGCACGTGCCTTAGCAGTTCTTGGGAATATATCTCACAGTGGCCACGTATATGTAAAAACTGTATACAAGGGTTCTTAATGAAGCATTACTTGGTATGGGATAAAAAGTGTTCATCAATAAATGATCGCTTAAATAAATGGTGAATTCCATAAAATGGAATATGTATGGTTACTTTTGTTTTTGTGGTACTAGGGATTAAACCTTTTTAAAAGCATTCTACCTCTGAGTTACACCCTCAGCCCATTTTATTATTTTTACTTTGAAACAGGGTCTTGCTAGATTCAGTCTATTTGCTGAGGCTAGCCACAAGCCTGCAATCCTTCTGTCTCAGGCTCCCAAGTACTACCTCTGAACTACACCTCCAGCCCCATTTTATTCTTTATTTTGAAACAGAGTCTCACTAAGTTGCAAGAGGGCCTCAGTAAGTAGCTGAGGGCGGCCAAGAATCTGTGATCCTTCTGTTTCAGCCTCTCCCATCACCACGCCCTGCTATGGTTACTTTGGCACACACCGGTAATCCTAGAATTTTGGAGGCTCAGGCAGGAGGATTCTAAGTTCCAGGCCAGCACTCAGTAACTTAGCCAGATCCTGTTTCAAAATAAAATAAATTTGGGCTGGATTGTAACTCAGTGGTGGAACACCCCTGGATTCGATCACCATTGCCAAGCAAGACAAATCTTTAGGTACTAATGTGGAATTTGTGGTATGAAAAATTTATCAAAATGTGGATGCTCTGTTAATATTAACAGAGCCATCATCTCTATTAGAAAAGAATACACATGCTGGCATAACGTACTTCATAGACATGGAGTTTTTTTTTTTTTTTTGTAGTACTGGGGACGGAACCCAGGGGCATTCTACCTCTGAGTTACACCCCCAGCCCTATTTTTTTTAATTCTTTATTTTGAAACAGGGTCTCACTGAGTTGCAGAGGGCCTCACTAAGTAGCTGAGGCTGTCTGCGAACCGCGATCCTCCGGTCTCAGCCCCTGAATGCTGGGATGACAAGCGCCATGCCGGGAACATGGAGCATCTTTGAAGGGCCTCAAGCTGGTAACAGTTGTTGCCTATGAGGATGGGTGTTAGCGGGCAGGGCTTTTGCTTCTCTCTCTCTCTCTCTCTCTCTCTCTCTCTCTCTCTCTCTCTTTTTGGCGGTACTGGGGTTCCTGGAAATCCTTCTACCTGGGGGCTACACTCCCAGACCTATTTTATACTTTTTATTTGGAAACAGGGTCTCTTAAGCCAGTGAGGCTGGCTTTCAACCTGCGATCCTCCTGTCTCCGCCTCCCAAGCGCGGGATTACAAGCGTGCGCCGCCACGCCCAGCTTGCTTCTCATTTTATGTTCTTTTTTATTTTTCTTTCTTGTGGTGCTGGGGATTGAACCTAAGGGTATTCTACCTCCAAGCAACACTCCCAACACTATTTTTTATTTGGAAACAGGATCTTTCGAAGCAGCTGAGAGCCTCAGTAAGTTGCTGAGGCTGGTTTAGAACCTACAGTCCTCCTATCTCAACCTTCCAAGTGTGGGCCACCAGACCTGGCTGGGCTTTTTTTTTTCTTTTTCCTACTGGGGGTTGAACTCAGGGCTTTCTACTCCCTAAACGCCATCTCAGCCCTATTTTATTTTTTATTTTGAAACATAGTCTTACTAAGTTACTGAGGCTGGCCTCAAACCTGCAATCCTCCTGTCTTAGCTTCCCTAGTACTAGGTTACTAGTACGCATATGCCACCACACCCTGCTGTGTGTGTGTGTGTGTGTGTGTGTGTGTGTGTGTGTGTGATACTGGTCTTGAACCTGCAATCTTCCTGTCATAACCCCCTAAATACTAGAATTATAAGCGTGCACACTGTGCCCAGCCCTTACATTTGGCTCTTAATTACTTAATTATTTGTCTCTTTGGTTTTTTTTCTTTTGGTGCTGGGGATTTAACAGAAGGGCATTCTACCTCCGGACTATACCTTCAGCCCTATTTTATTTTATTTTATTTATTTATTTATTTTTGCGGTACTGGGGATGGAACCCAGGGGTATTGTACCTACAAGCAACACCCTCAGCCATATATATATATATTTTTTATTCTTTATTTTGAAACAGGGTCTCACTGAGTTGCAAAGAGCCTCACTAAGTAGCCAAGGCTGGCTTTGAACCTGCGCAATCCTCCGTCTCAGCCTCCCAAATGCTGGTGTTACAAGTACGAGCCAACACGCCGGGCTCCTGTTTTATTTCTTATTTGGAAACGGCTCACTAAATTGCTGAGAGCCTTGCTAAGTGGCTACGGCTATCCGTGAACCTGCTATCCTCCTGTCTCAGCCTCTCAGGTACTAGGTTTACCCAAGTTCACTGCCATGCCCGGCTTGTCAGTATTTTCGATGCAACTAACTTTCTCTCCAGTCATTGTTCCCTACGCTGAATTCTTCTTGGAGTCCTCGTGGTTCTAGTGGTTGGGGAGGGGCAGCTCCGAGTTCCCAATGGGACCCTGTCTTTCCATCTGCCCAGGCTGCAGAAGGCAGAGCCTGGCCTTAGCCAGCAGCCTGCCGCCAGCCCCAGGCTAGGACAGTCAAGGGGCAGTCTGGTGGGAGGCCTGGTTGCTGCAGGAGGGTGGGAGCCTCAGTGCTCGCTCAGCAGCGTGGATCACGAACTAGCTTCCCTGTACCCCGTGACCGTAGGCATGCCACCCAGACAGGTGCAAGCAATTCCTCAATTCCTTTTCTAGAGGCACACACAGGCTGCATGCTAGCAATTGAGCTGGGCGTGATGGCGCACACCTGTATTCCCAGTACTAGGGAGGCTGAGACAGGAGGATCACAGGTTCGAGGATAACCTCAACAAGTAGCGAGACTCTCTTCAACCTAGTGAGACCCTATTTCAAAATAAAATTAAAATAGGGCTGGGGGTGTAACTCAGAGGTAGAATGCCTCTGGGTCCCATCCCTAGTACCACAAAAATAAAATAAGAGTAGGGTATAGAGCTCAGAGGTAGAAGGCCCCTGGATTCAGTACTCATTATGTACCTGTCAATCTATCCCAAGTGTGAGGAGGTGCTTAGGGCTTCTGGATTGGGTCCAATCTCGTTTTACTGAAACAGACTCAAGGTGAAGTAGCTTGGAGTTGGTGAGGCCAACTGGAAGCCAGGTCTTCTGCTGCCTGGTGCTGCAAGGTGAGAGCGAGCTGGGAGCTCCGGGGTCTGGAAGATTCATTTGTAAAAGGCACAGGTCTCAGTCAGTGAGAAGCTTCCATGCCAGCCCTTCCCTCTGAGGCCCACTCTGAACAAGTGAGCTGGCTACCACCCCTTCCCCTAAGCCAGGGGACGAGGACAAACATGGACGCTCTCTCTTGAGCACCAGGATGAGCAGGGCCTTGGGCAGCAGGGAGGGTGCCACCAGGTTCTGGCAGCATCGGCTGGTTTGGAAAATCAGGCTCTTTTGCATTGGAGGACGGTGATTCTTTTTTCTCTTTCTCTCTTTTTTTTTTTTGTGTGTGTGTGTGCTAGGAATTGAATAGTCAGGGTCATCCTGCCTCTAACTACAACCCTAGCCCTTTTCTTTATTTTTTCTTCCTTCCTTCCTCTTTTCTTTCTTTCTCTTTCTTTTTTCTTTTTTTTTTTTTTTTTGTGTGTGTGGTACTAGGGATTGTTTTTTGGTTTTTGTTTGTTTGTTTGTTTTTGTGGGTCTGGGGATGGAACCCAGGGGCATTCAACCTCTGAGCTACAGCCTTGCCCTATTTTTTATTCTTTATTTTGAAACCGGGTCTGAGTTTCAGAGGGCCTCACTAAGTAGCTGAGGCTGTCTGCGAACCACGATCCTCCGGTCTCAGCCTTCCGAATGCTGGGATTACAAGCGTGCGCCCCCACGCCTGGCAGTGGTACTAGGGATTGAACCCAGGAGTGATCTTTGATCTACACCCCAGCCTATTATTTTTATTTTGAAACAGGGTCTCACTAGGTTGCTGAGACTCACTATTTGCTGAGGCTCGAACATGTGATCCTCCTGTCTCAGCCTCCCTAGTACTGAGATTACAGGCAGGGGCCATTGCACCTTGTTTAGGAAGGTGATTCTTGGGACCCAAAGTATGCTTAAGAATTAGCATCATAGCTGGGCATGATTGTGCACACCTGCAACCAGAACTTGGGAGTCTGAGACAGGAGGATCACAGGTTTGAGACCAGGCTTAGCAATGTAGTGAGACGTCTTCTCAGCAACCTAGGGAGACTGTTTCAAAACAAAACAAGAGGGCTGGGAGAGCCAGGCCGCCCTGGTGCGCACCTGTAATCCTAGTACTTGGGAGGTTGAGGCAGGGAAATTTCAGGTTTGAAGCCAGCCTCAGCAATTTAGTGAGGCTTTCAGCAACCTAGGGAGACCTTGTTTCTTTTTTTTTTTTTTTTTTGGTGGTACTGGGGTTCCTGGAAGCCCTTCTATCTCTGGGCTACACTCCCAGACCTATTTTTACTTTTTTTTTTTTTGGAAACAGGGTCTCCTAAGCCAGCGCGCGCGGCTGGAACCTGCGCGATCCTCCTGTCTCCGCCTCACAAGCGCAGGGATTACAAGCCTGCGCCACCACGCCCAGCTGATCTTGTTTCAAATAAGAAATAAAACCAAGCTGGGGCTGGGCGTGGGGGCGCACGCTTGTAATCCCAGCATTCGGGAGGCTGAGACCGGAGGATCTCGGTTCGTGAACAGCCTCAGCTACTTAGTGAGGCCTCTGCAACTCAGTGAGACCCGGTTTCAAAATAAAGAATTTTAAAAAAAAAATAGGGCGGGAATATGACTCGGAGATCAAATGCCCCTGGGGTTTCATCCCCAGACCCACACACAAAAAAAAAAACCCAAAAAACCAACCAAACAAACAAACAAACAAAAAAACAGGCTGGGGAGTGTAGCTTGGAAGTAAAATGCCCCTGGGTTCCATCTCCATACCCGCAAAAAAAAAAAAAAAAAAAGGGCTGGGAGTATGTACAGCTGCTTCTGGTTCAGTCCCCAGTATCACGTGCACACCAAAAGAAAAGAGACGAGAAAAAGAACTAGCGTTGCATGTCCCAAAGGAATTTTAGAGCCGGGCTTAGTGGTTCACCCTTGTAATCCCGGCACTTGGGAGGCTCAGCAACTTAGTGAAACCCTGTTTCCAAAAAAAAAAAAAAAAAAAAAAATCGGAGCTGGGCGCACGCTTGTAATCCCAGCACTTGGGAGGCCGGGACGGGAGGATCACACAGGTTTGAAGCCAGCCTCAGCTACTTAGTGAGGCCCTCTGCAACCTTGAGACCCTGTTTCAAATAAAGAATACAGATAGGACTAGGGGTGTAGCTTGGAGGCAGAATGCCTCTGGGTTCAACCCCTATTGCCGCAAAAATAAATAAATAAATAAATAGTAAATAAATACATCAAATCAGGCTGGGGGCGTATCTTGGAGGCAGAATGCCTCTGGGTTCGATCCACTGCGCGCAGTTTTAGGGTTTGGAGCAGACTTGGACTTGCCCGACAGGCAGGGCAGTCTCCACTCCCTTGTGGTAACTCGTTAGGCCAGCTGCCCCAGCAGAGCCAAAGGCCAGCTGCCCCAGAGATGGCTGCTTAGTGACCTCGTGAGGGGGTGAGGGGCATTGCGCAGCTGCAGTCTCTCAGGCCCTGAGGTGAGGGTGAGGTGAGGGCGAGCGCAGCCCCTCCTCCCATTCCTCTACCCCATGGCTCCCCAGCAGGGCACCTGGGAGCCGCTGGGAAGGCTGGAGAGCAGGCAGGGCACAGGCCTCCTGTGTAAACAGAGCCATCTGATGGAAAGACGGATGGCTTTATCATCACGTGGAGGATACCTTACTATGAAAATGTTTTTATTTCTCAGTACAAAGCCAGATACTCTAAGTCTAAAACACTGGTCAGAGGCCGCGAAGGTCAAGAAACCTGTGCTGGCCAGTGCCCTGTGCTGGCGGGCGCAGTGGGAGGGCTGGGGCGCAACAGAGCCGTGGGCTGGTGGAGCGTGTGCGGGCGGCCTGCCAGCCCACCAAAGCCCCCAGGGCCAGCCCCCCCCCCAGGAGGGCGGGGCAGGCAGGGTGGATAGGAGTTGGGGCCTGGGCCACAAACGCTGCCCTGGAAAGCTCGGTTTTTGATTCTGTGGCTGCAGGTGAGTGTTTTAGGGAGACTTGAGAATGAAACTAGGGTGCTGTCACCCTCAAAGGCACACTGAGCCGCTCTACCACTCCCAATACAAAGTCTGGAGCCCTTGACAGGTGGACAGGGCTGGGGACATAAGGCTGTGGTGATGGGTCTGGACGCCGCTGGAGAGCGGCCGAAGCTGTGCAGGCCCACGGGGCGCGGGGCTCAGGCCTCGCCCTCCCCTGCGCTGTCCTCCACGCTGGCCTGCCTCACCACCCTCCGGGGCCTGGGTGTGGCGTGTGCGGCTGCCTGCTCCTGGAAGGCCTGCGTCCTGCTGGCTACCAGGGCGGCATTGCGGAGGGCAACCACAGACTGGCGGGCGGCCAGGGCCCGCCAAGACCCCTGGCGGCCCCGCCGGCCTCCCTTGGCCCGAGAGAGCCGAGGAGCCGGCTGCGGAGGCTCTTCATCTGAAGACTCCTGGGAGGAGAAAACCTGGGTGGTGAGAGCGTAAAGAAGAGACACAGAGGTCAGAGCCAGGAAAAGGGCAGGCAGGTGTGGAATGCCTGCCGAATGAATACAGAAAAACCGAGCTATTTGCGGGCCACGTTTCCTGAGGGGGGGAGATGGCGCCCAGCCCTGCTGCTCCTGCCACCCACCCCACCTGCTTGCCATTTCCCTCCAGCCCCCAAAGCCGTCTGGCCCACCTGCACCGCGCCCCCCCCACCTCCGCCTCGTAGTCAGCCAGGGAGCCGCCAAGGAAGCGAGCTGGCTGTGTGGACACTGGGTCTCCGTGTCCGCACCCATCCATCGACCTATGCCCACGCCCAGTGCTGCCTGCAGGAAGCCTCTCCCAGATACTCCTGCTCCTGGCAGATCCGCCTTCCTCTGGGTCGGCCATCACCTTAACTCTCGCGTTGGGCCTGGCTTCCTGGCCTAGCCTTGCGCCCTGAAGCACTTAGCACCCAGGGTACCCGGCTCACTCAGCACTCGGGCCCTGTGGTTCCCAAGGCCCCTCTCCAGCTTTGCTGTGTGCCGCCTCTGATTTGGGGAGCTCAGAGACCATCTTACCACCCCGTCTAGGCTAGGAAGGGGCTCCGGGACCAGCAGCTGGCTGTGGAGCTCGGCCCGGGGAAGACGCGCACTGCACAATGGGAGCCAGGCCCAGGGTGGGCTGGTGCGCCCCTGCTCCTCGGCTGCCCTCACTGGTCCCCTCGGCCCCTCTGCAGGGTGAGGGACATGCCCAGGATGTGGTGCCCGTCCTCAAGGTGCTCGGGGATGCGCCGGTGTCTTCCAATAGTGAGAGGTATAGAGGAGGAAGGAGCAGGCACCCAAAAGTCTCAAGCTCTCAGGACGCTGGAGTGTGCCCCACGCTGAGGCCTAAGACCCAGCACCGGAGCTGGGCTTCCCCAGCCCTGCCCCTGGCCCGCTGCCCAGAGCCGCCAGCCTCACCTCCGGCAGGTCTGCGGCCTCCTCTGTGGCAATGTCTTGCTCCAGGGAGGGCTCCAGGAGACTGATAGACCGCATGATCCCTCGCAGGTTAATACGGGGTCGCGGCCCAGGCTCCACTTTGGAGGCTGCCTGGCTCTCCTCCACACCCACAACCTCCACCATCCCACTGCCCCCCGGTTCTGGTGGGAGAGGAGGGAGTGGGGTAGAGCCTTCGGGGGCCAGGGGCTCCTCTGGGGGGCCCCCGGCCGCTTTCTGCTCCCAGACATGGCTCTGCCGGCTGCAAGGAGGTGGGCCTGAGTCAGTTCTGAGAGAGCCAGCAGACACCCCCGCAGCCCAGGGCAACCGCTGGCCCCTCTACCCACCTGGCGGTCAGGATGCCCTGGTAGGTCTGCAGCTGGCGCAGGAAGCCGGGGTTGGGGCGGACGATGGGCCGCAGCTCCTGCACGTGCAGCAGCGCCTGCTCTAGGCCCCAGCCGTACTGCTTCATGGCGTAGGCCAGCACCGTGGCGGCCGAGCGGCTCACGCCCATCTTGCAGTGGACTAGCACCCGGGTGCCCTGGGCTCTGTGAGGAGGGGGCGGTCGGTCCCAGCGCTTCCCCCACCCTGAGGGGCCCGGTGGCGCCAGGGAGGGGGCAGAGTGGGCAGGAGGGTGCTGGCAGCGAACCCTGGGCTGGGCCGTGGGGCCCAGGCGCCTGACCTGGCATCCTCAATGAAGCGGTGAGTCTCCTTCCAGTGGGGCAGCAGCTGCGCCGACTCCTCGTCCCAGAGGCGCACGTTGTGGTAGGTGAAGCGCTCAGGGTAGAAGTTGTCGATCTCCCGGGCCATGTTCAAGATATGGCTGACCCTGTACCAGAGGGCCCAAGGCCAGGCTGAGTGGACAGGGCAGCGGCCCAGCCTCGGTTCGGGGCTTGGCTCCGGCTCAGGCAGCAGGACTAGAGCTGAGATGGCTGACCTTGAGCCTAGCAATTCTTGATGGCTGGGGTCCCCACCCAGTGCAGGTAGCCAGCAGTCCTAACCCTCCCATTTCTCTTGGGCTTGAGCCTGCACCGCAGCAGGTAACGGGGCTATTGCAGGCCTCCCGGAAGCCCAGGGGACCTGGCATCTGGGTCTCCCCTGGCTGCCTCCTGCTTGGGAAAGGTGCCCAGTGGCAGTGCTTTAGTGTGTGAAGAGGTGAGCTGGGGCCACGGGGGCAGCGAGGTTGCCGGCCTGCAAGGCTCATAGGGCAGGCGAGGCGGGAGGGCTGGGCCAGAGCGGCAGTCCTGAGGGGCTCAGAACCCCACCTGTTCCTCTGCAGCTCCTCTAGGTTGGCTGCGTTCCACTCGGAGCCCTGTGGAAAAGGAGAAAAGCGCGGGGCTCCCTCGCCTCCCCAGCAGCCACAGGGGCCCGTGCGCCCATGCGCCTGCACCGCTCGCTCACCAGGTAGAGGTGGGGGAAGATGCGGGAGGCGCGGTCCCGCTGGGCCATGAGCAGCAGCATCTGGTTGTCAATGAAGTCGCGGTACTGCTGCAGAGGGTGGCCCAGGCGCAGCTCCAGGGCCTGGCGGATCTGAGGGCAGGGCCCAGAGGAGAGTCCCTGAGGCCTCCCTCCTGCAGTGGCCAGGTCTGGGCAGGCGGGGACGCTCCAGGGAGGGCAGCCCTGGCCCCACCCCGCCCACCTCTTTGGAGGTGACGCTGTCCAGGTCACAGGTGTCCAGCACCTCCCACAGCTCAGCCCGGATGGCCTGCTCCATCTGCTGCTGTTCTGAGTGCCTGGAATTAAAGCTCCCAGTCAGGGGGGCTCCCTCCACAGTGGCACCTCTCCCCGATACCTCCTGTACTGACTGGCCAGGCTCTGGGCTGGGTGGTCGCAGGGACTCCAGGTCAGCCATGGCCATCCACTCATTGAGGCAGCTCTGGTCAGAGTTCACTCTCTCCTGGTAATGGGCAGCCCAGGCAAGGGCACTGCCCCCAGGCACAAGGCCGCTGCCTAGAGCCGCCTCACACGCCTGGTGCAACACCTGGAGAGTGGCCCTGGGTGGGAGAGAGAGAGAGGCTGGTTACCCAGGCAGGCAGCAGCTCCCAGGCAGGCTGACCCCAGGAGGCGCTGCTGTGGCGCTTACCACATGGTCTGGATGGAGATGGGCTTGAAGATTCGGCTCTGCCCGCCGGACGTCACACTGAAGCCCCTGCAGGACACAGGGCGAGGGACCAGACTCCAGCTCTCAGACAGGTCCATTGTCGGAGGCGGAAGCTGCGGCTCAGGGGAGTTAGGCAATGCCCAGGGGCGCCCAGTGCATCTGAGGTCCAGCCGGGGGAGGCCCCACACCCAGCCCCTCCCCGTAACACGCTTACCCGTCTCCGTCTAGGTACACCTGGGTGTCACTCCAGAGGGGCAAGACCAGACCCAGGGTGCAGCTGGGGGAGCTGGCAGGGACAGAGGGAGAGCCATCGTGCCCCCGCACCTCCCTCCCTTTCCCCCTTCGTCTGCCCGCTCCCACCTGCTGTTGGAGAAATCCACCCCCAGCAGCACGGTCTCCTCCTGGCCCAGACATTCTCTTGTGGAAACCACCAGCAGGTAGCGGAGTCGTGGGGGCCGGGCTGCCTCCAGCTGGGCTGCCTGGGACATGACAAGAGTAGCCCAGGTCTCAACGTCTGTCCCTGGGGACCCTGCTCTGCCGCCCACCTGGCACCCAGGCCAGGCAGCCCCACTGGCTCTGCACTCTCCACTCCACCCCAGTTTCCAGATACAAGATCAGTGCCTACTCCAGTGGTTCCCAACTTTAGGATTTTTGTGGTCCACTGAAACGTTTAAACAGCTTTTTCTTAAAGGGTGTGTGTGTGTGTGTGTGTGTGTAAGAAAGAGGACAGTGGGACTTACAGAGGTAGCCCAGCTTTTGTTTCTTCCTAGAAAAGAGGGTTTTTTCTGTTTTGTGGTACTGAGGATTAAATCCAAGGGCATTCACCTCTGAGCTACACCCTGATCCTTAATTTTTTTATTTTGAAACACAGTCTAAGTTGTGGAGGGCCTAAGTTGCTGAGGCTGGCTGCAAACCCACGATCCTCCTGTCTCAGCCTCCCAAGTACTGGGATACAAGTGTGTGCCACCATGTCCATTTTTTTGTTGTTGTTTTTTGTTTTGTTTTTTTGCAGTATTAGGGATGGAACCCAGGGGCATTCGACCTCTGAGCTCCACCCCCAGCTCTATTTTTTATTCTTTATTTTGAAACGGTCTCACTGTCTGTGAACCGTGATCCTCCTGTCTCAGCCTCCTGAATGGTTGGGATTACAAGCGTGCACCACCATGCCCAGTTTACCATACCCAGTTTGAAAGGTGTTTTTTTTTTTTTTTCATGCTAGGCATGGTAGGGTATGCCTATAAACCCAGTATTTGGGGGACTGAGACAAAAATCGCAGGCTCGAGTATACTCTTAGCGACTTAGGCTCTCAGCAACTTAGGGAGACCCTGTTTCCAAATAAAAAAATAAAATAGGGCTGGGGGTATAGCTCGGAAGTAGATGACCCCTGGGTTGTATTCCATCCCCAGTACCACATACACAAAATTAAATAAATAAATAAATAAAGCCGGCCGTAGTGGTACACACTTATAATCCCAGCATTCAGGAGGCTGAGACCGGAGGATCAAGATTCGCAGACAGCCTCAGCTACTTAGTGAGGCCCTCCATAACTTAGTGAGACCTTGTTTCAAAATAAAGAATAGCTGGGCCTGGTGGCGCACGCTTGTAATCCCCACGCTTGGGAGGCAGAGACAGGAGGATCGCACAGGTTCGAAGCCAGCCACGCGTGCTGGCTTAGACCCTGTTCCCAAATAAAAATGTAAAAATAGGTCTGGGAGTGTAGCCTGGAGGTAGAAGGGCTTCCAGGAACCCCAGTACCACCAAAAAATAAATAAAGAAAGAAAGAAAGAAAAAATAGGGCGGGGGTATAGCTTAGAGGTAGAATGCCCTTGGGTTCCATCCCTATACTTGCAAAATAAATAAGTAAGTAAGTAAGTAAATGACCTATCCTAAGCTGGTTATTGGGGTGCACTTTTGTATAATACCAGTACTTGGGAAGCTCAGACGGAAGAATCACAGGTTTGAGGCCAGCCTCAGCAACTTAGGTCCTGTAGCTCAGAGATAGAATACCTCTGGATTCAGTCCTCCACATAATGCTAGGACCATAACTTCACCCAAGAAACATTACGGGGCTGGGGGCGTGGCAGGGCACTTGCTTAGTATGTGTGAGCCCTGGGCGTTGTCCCTGGCACCACCAAAAAAACCATTTATCTTCAAAGAATTTTTTTTTTTTTTTGTGGTACTGGGTTTCCTGGAAGCCCTTCTACCACCGGGATACACTCCCACGGGCTACACTCCCAGACCTATTTTTTAACTTTTTTTTTATGTTGCAACAGGGTCTCCTAAGCCAGCGCCATCCGCCTGTCTCTGCCTCCCAAGCGTGGGGATTACCAGCGTGCGCCACACGCCAGGCTCTTCAAAGAAATGTTAGGACAGTGTTCCTGTTGGAAATCCAGCTCTGAAAGACTGCACCTTGTTTTTGTTGTTTTTCTTTGCAGTATTTGTTTTTAGTTAGTTAGTTTGTTTGTTTGTTTGTTTGCAGTTCTGGGGATAGAACTCAGGGGCATTCTACCCCTGAGCTACACCGCCAGCCATATTTTCTATTTTTTATTTTGAAACAGGGTCTCACTGAGTTGTGGAGGGCCTAAGTAGCGAGGCTGTCCATGAACCGTGATCCTCCTGTCTCAGCCTCCCAAATGCTTTGATTACAAGCATGCGCCACCATGCCTGACTTACTCTTTATTTTGAAACAAGGTCTCACTGAGTTGCAGAGGGCCTTACTAAGTAGCTGAGGCTGGCCTTGAACCGTGATCCTCCAGTCTCAACCTCCCAAGTCCTGGGATGACAAGTGAGCGCCACCGACCTGGCTCTGCATCTTGCATTTTGCTGCCAACAGTGAGTGTCCACAGGCTTCTGGGACCCGGCCCTTGGGCTCCCCTGGGTGGCTGGCCCTGCACACCTGAGCTCGGGTGTGCTCCTGGACAGCTCACATCAGGAAAGTCTCTGCTGGCTGAACAGAAGCCTCCCTCTGTGTAACCCGCTCCTCCTGGACCTTATTTGGCCCTCCGGCTCAGGCAGGACAAACCTCCCCTGTCCCTTCACAGCTCTCCAGAGACCTGAGGCTGTGCCCTCCCTGTGTGAGCCTCTAGCTGAAACGTCGGGTCTGGGCAGCCTCTCCACTGCTCCACAGACACACACCCGCAGCCCCTGCCCTGGCCGGCGCCCGCTGGCCCCTCACCAGGCGGATGTCGTCCTGCGGCCTCAGCAGCTCCACCAAGAGGTGCAGGTGCTGGCTCTGCTCCTGTTTCTGTGGACTGGGGGGTCGCTGCCCATCCGCCTGGTCCCCAAGGGGCTGCTCCTCTCCCGGGGGCTCCTCCTCTGCCTCAGAGCCGGCCTCGGCTGCGTCACCATTATCCCCTCCGGCCTGGAGTCCCAGGACAGTCCCACGGAGAACCGCAAAGCTCTGCCTGGCAGGGCCACGGTGGGGAATAAGGGTCTGAACCTCTGGAGAGGAGGTGGAGTTGAGTTGCCCCCCCCCACGCCTGGAGACCAGCCTCTGGCCTCGGGCCCTCTCCACCTACTCTGGACTGGGGGCTGGGGGGGGGGGTGCTCCCTTTCCCTCCCAGCTGCGCTCCGGGATGGACGCCGGAAACTTGCTTGGGGGCCCCGGAGTCCTCAGGCCCTGTTCCCATCCTGCCCCTTGGCCGGGCCAAAGTCCAGGGCAGAGGGTGAAGGAGCAGCTGCTAGGGGAGGGTGTGAGCCCAGGCCACTGGAACCCCGCCCGCCCGCGCTAGAGCTCGGCGACTCCGGGAGCCCTCAGTCCTGATCTGCGTCCAGGCGCGGTGGTTGGGCCCGGGGCTGGACGGAGGCCTCCGCGGAGAACGGCGCTCACCTGCGCTGGAGCCGGCTCCGGTGCCTGGCCGCCCGGTCCTGCGGAGAGAGAGAGCGGCCCCCAGCCTGAGCTCCCCGCCCCTCAGGGCTCTGGGGTGGGGGTCGCCCAGCTACCCGGGGGCGGGGCCAGAAAAGGTGTCAGGCGTCAATTCTGTCTCTACGAGGGGCGGGGCGGGGCGGGTGGCTGGCTCGGACCTGGGCCTCGCAACTGGCTGGCGCTCGGGACTCCGGGTCCTGCCTTGGGGTGCGGGGAGCCTAAGACCCTCCAGCCCTCCCGAGTGGAGCCTGCGACTTGGTGTGCCCCCCGCCCACCCCGGCAGGGAGGAGGGCTGCGGCGGGCAGGACGTGCTCCCCAGGCCCAGCTGGCAGCCAACTGCGTGGGCAGGCAGGACCGAGCCAGACTCACCGTGGGCCCCACAGGCGTGGAGTGGCCGCTGGCCGGGGGCGAGCGGCTCACTGTGACCAAGGCCATGGAGCGAGGCCGGGCACCTGGGCGGGCACTGGGCACGGCCCCCTCCCACAGCAGGACCAGGAAGGAGAGACTGGAGCCACCAGAGCCTGGCACCTCCTTGGGGCGGCCCTTAAAGGGCCAGACTCCTGCCCGGCTGGGGCTGCGGAGCCGGCGCGCGGCCGCGGCCCCGCCCTCCCGCCGCTCGCCCCGCCCTCACGCCCCGCCCCTCTGGGGGCGGAGCCGGCCTCGCCCCGCTCCCCGCGGCTCTCCCCTCCCGGCTCCGCCCAGACGATCACCTGAGCCGCCTCGGTCCCAACCTCCGGCTGCGGGCAAAGGTGGGTCCAGGGAGGCGGGCGCTGGAGGCCCAGGCGCCAGGCCGGCCCGAGGGTCTGGGTCGGGGGCTGCCGCCTCCAGTTTACTTGGCTGACCATGCCTCCACTTTGCAGGAATCTGGGAGACACGCAGGGTTCAGGGGAAATGGATTTGGGCGAAGACTTGCCCAGAGAGGAAGCCCACAAGGGGAGGGGGTGTCGGGGCTGAGCCCGTTCACCGCTGCCGGAGGGGAGAGCTGCCGGCCACCCTGAGGTGCGCGCCGGGGGCGCGGGCGGTGCGCTAGCTCTGGAGGTGCCGCGCTCCCCAGCAGGAGCCTGAGCCGGCCCAGGAAGGCGGCTGCTCAGGGGAGCTGTGATTTACGGAGCCCTGCGCGGTTTTGTTTGGGTCCTGGGGATTGACCCCCATTCTACCTCATCTACACTCCCGGCCCTATTTTATTTTTATTTTTAAACAGGGTTTCGCTAGCTAGGTGCCTGAAAGCCCAGTACTTGGTAAGATTGGCCTTGAACCTGTGATCCTCCTGCCTCAGCCTCCCAAGTATTACAGGCATGAGCCTCCACGTCCAGCCCTTTTCCTTATTTTGAATCTCTAAGCTGCTGAGGGTCTAAGTGCCGAGGCTGGTTGCTGGTTGTCCCCCCTCGGGCCTCTTGTCTCAGACTCCTAAGTACTGGGCTCCCGGGTGTACCAGCAAGCGCTCTGTCAAGGAACGCGACTGGCCTGGGCTTTTACCTTTGCTGCAGCCCAATGGCAGGGGCTGTCTCCCCCTCTCCCTTTTTTTTTGTGGTACTGGGAATTGAACCCATGGACATTCATTCCATCCCTAGCCCTATTTTCTTTTTCTTTCCCTTTTAAAAATACTGGGTTTCACTGAGCTGCTGAGACTGTCCAAGAACCTGCACTCCTCCCATTGCAGCCTCCCGGATACTGAATTATCAGCATGTGCTACAATGCGGCTCTCCTCATTCACAGCTGACGTGGGGGCTCAGAAGAGCTGGGTGCATGCGCCCCTCAGTGCCCTCCTCCGCCCGGCCACTGAACAGAGCGAGCCTGCGCTGCTGGTGGTCGCTTTATTTCCATCCTGGACCCCCTGCCAGCCCACCTCCAGGGCTCCAGGCCCCAGCTGTATAAATAAATAAGTTACAAAAGCAGAGAGTGGCGGGGCGCCCTCCCAGGCAGGCCGCCCTCCCAGGCAGGCGTCAGTGCTCCCTGAGCGACAGCCGCAGGATCCGCTGCAAATCCTCCTCCTCCTGCTGCCCCCGCCGCTCCCGCTCCTCCTGCTCCCGCGAGGACAGCTCCAGGGCCAGGCGCAGCTGCTCCTCAAAGCTGGGGGGCGCCGGGGATGGAGGTGTCCTCGCAGGGGAGCCTGGACCCCTGGACTCTGTGGACAGCTGCAGGCTTTCCTGGAGGGCCCTGCCAGGCCAGGGTGAGAGGGGAGAGATGGGTGAGGGCGGGCCGGGCGCTGGGGCCCTGGGCACAGGAGGGGTGGAGGTGGGGACCGCCTGTAGGCCTCACCGCTCCAGCTGAAGCTGCTCCTCGAACGCTGTGGCTTGGGGAGGAGGGTGAGTGCCAGGCCGCGTGTTGGTCAGGGCTTCCCAGACGGTCACCTGCAGCCGCGGGAGCCCAGAGCTGTCACCTGGCCCTGTGGCTGCAGGGCCGGGCGCCCCGCCCGAGGCCCACCTGCTCTGCTTCCGTGCCCGCCTCAAGCAGGCTCTGCTGGATGGCGAACTGCAGCAGGTCGTCACCCTCGTCTCGAGGGGGCTCGCCGCGCTCGGTGCCCAGCACGCTGTACCCCGCGGGCACCTCGAACACAGCGGGGTCCACCTCACACGGGAAGGGGCTCCCTGGGCGGCACGGCGGAGGGCACACTCAGCCCCAGGACTCAGCAGGCGGGCCCGGGCCGCCTCCCGCCGCAGGCCTACCTGGCGTGGTGCCCGTGGGGCTGGGGGCCCGCCCGCACACCGAGCTCAGGGGCTCCTCGCAGCCGCACAGGTTGCTAAAGGTGATGCGGGCGTTGAGCACATGGAAGAGGGGGATCTCTGCGGAGACAGCGGACCTGAGCTGCCGGACCCCATCTCCACGGAGGCCGGGCCCAGGCCCTGCCGCCCTACCGATCTTGACGGGGAAGCCGGGTGGGAGGCGCAGGGTGATGAAGTCGCGCAGCTTGGCGAAGTGAGCGTTGCTGATGGCCATCAGGTCGATGATGGGCGTCACCTGGTCCCCCAGGGAGAGCGGGTGTTCCTCACTCAGCCACAGCGTCGCTCGGAACCTGCGGCCGGCCGCAGGATGCGGGTCAGGGCTCTGCTGGCCCCTCCACTAGCACACCCTGTCTGGTCACCTGACTGGAGCCGACCCCAGACTGGCACTCATCAGGGTTTTGTCTGGCCGGGGTGAGGGCAGGGGCTGGTCTGTGGCGGCCCCCTCCTCCTCCTCCCAGGGCTGCCACGCTTGTGCTCCCAGCCAGGACCGGAACCCCAGCTGCACCCCGGAGGCTGCGAGGACTCACGCGAGGCCGCGTGGAGCCCTGGCTGGCCGTGAGGCCGGCCGCTGCGCCCATTCACACCGACCCCAGGCCTGTGAGCGGCTGCAGCTTCGCATTTGGGGTGGGGGCAGCAGAGCCGCGGGCCCCCCCTCCCCACGCCTTGTTCCCACCCTGCAGGCAGGTGCTCACGGGCCGCGCCTGGTGGTGCTGTCCACCGACCACTCATCCGGGCCAAGTAGCGTGAGCGTGCTCAGGGCCACGGACGAGACGACACGGTGCTGCCCTCTGAGCAGTCCGGGGAGAAGCCTGCGGGGGGCAGGCCCTTCCCACCGCGGTGCCCAGTGGGGCCGGAGTGTACAGGGCTCGAGGCCAGGCAAGGCCGCTGTCCCGCCAGGAGGTCCTGGCCAGCCCCGGGCCTCACCTCTGCACTTTGCTGGACATCTCGATGGGGCGGCCGATGTTTCTGGACTCTAGGCTGAAGCTGGGGTCGAAGTATTCGTCGGGGGAGATGGCGGTAGGGTTGGTGGGGCTGGCTGCCTGCTGCACAGGAGCCTGGGTAGGCCCCAGGACCAGACTTAGCCCTTGGGGAAGAGAGGACACCCTGCCCGCCGGCCCCTCGGCCCCTCCGCCCCAGCTCACCCCGCTGTGGGAGGCGTGTTGCTGGGCCATCCCCAGGAAAGACTGGAACGGCGTCTTCCCCCCTAAGGAGAAGGTGGCAGCCCGTGAGGTGGCCGGCCGCTGGGGGCGCGTGTCCCTTGGTGCTGTGGCTCCGACCCAGGCCCAGGTGAGGCTGGGCAGCGGCCCCCACAGGCTGCTGGGGGAGGGTGTCCCTGGCGCTGTGGCTCCGACCCGGCCCGCGTGAGGGTGAGGCTGGGCAGCGCAGGCGCACCTGGCTTTACCTTTGCTCCTGGACTTGTCCTGGTCAGAGAGGTGCTCCGTGCGTGTGCGTGTGACCAGCTCCACGTTGGAGGCGCTGTACACCTGGGGAGCAGGACACGGGAGCTGGGGATTCAGAGCCTGCTCCCCACATCGGCTCACCAGCTCAGGCCCCAGGTGCTCCTGTCTCCCAGGAGGCGATGGGGTCTGAGCCCCAGAACACCGGGAGGAGATGCAGCCGGGACAGAAGAAAGTGTGGCTCACTGACCCCGGGCTCTGCTGGCTCAGCCGGCCCCCCACCCCGCCAGGGCTTGGGGCCCAGGGCTGCTCCATCTCTCCCTCTAGGTGGGGAGGGTGGAGAAGGAGCTGAGCTCCGTCCTCAGCTGCGACCCCCAGCCCCCACCACCGGCCTCTCCTGCCTTGGCCTCGTAGCCGCTAACAGTTTCCATCTTCTCAGACCGCCATCCCCAGATACCACATTTGTTCCTGCAACAAACCAAACAGGTGCTTGTGAGGACCTGCGCCCTGCAAGAGCCTTGCTCCCAAGTCCCTACCCACTGGGACGCCTGGGGATTGAACCCAGGGCATGCTACCTCTGAGCAGCACCACCAGCCCTTTTAATTTTGAAACAAATTTGCTACACTCCTGAGGAATTAGCTAAATTGCCAAGGCTGGTCTCAACCTGCAATCCTCTAGTCTCAGCCTCCCAAATACTGGGCTTACAGGTATGTATCACCACACTGGCTACAGGAAGGGGATGGTGCTTGGATGGCTGGGGGCATCTGAACAAAGACAGGAGATTAGAAGATATTGAGGAATTATTAATTTTATTAACGTGCTACTTGGTGTCAAGGCTGGATCCCCCCCCCCCCGTATTGGGAATTGAACCAGGGACATTTTACCTGAGCTACACCCTCAGCCCTATTTTTATTCTTTATTTTTGAAACAGGGTCTCACTAAGTTGCGGAGGGCCTCACTAAGTAGCTGAGGCTGGCTTCGAACCTGTGTGATCCTCCTGTCTCAGCCTCCCAAGTGCGGGGATTACAAGTGTGCGCCACCATGCCCGGCTTTATTTTTAATTTTTTAAAATTTTTGTGGCACTGGGAATTGAACCCTGGAACATTCTACTCTGAACTACAACTCCCAGCCCTGTCTTATTTTTTATTTTGAAACAGGGTCTCACTAGGTTAATGAGAATCTCACTACTTGCTGGGGGTATCCTTGAACCCAAGTACTGGGATTATGAGCACGTACCATCACACCCAGGTTTATTTTTTTATTTTGAACATAATAAAAAATTAAAAATATAACTGATCATGGTGGCCCACACCTGTAAACCTAGTGCTTGGGAAGCTGAGACAGGAGGATTGCAAGTTCGAGGCCAGCCTCAGCAACTTAGGCCTGCGGCAACTTAGTAAGAGCCTGTTTCAAAATAAAAAATAAAACAGGTCTAGGGGGTGTAGCTCAGAGGCAGAACACCTCTGAGTTCAATCCTTAGTAACGCCCTCCCAAAAAAAAGCTAAAAATAAAAGTGATTCAAAAACCAATAGATACTTCAATACTCCATTTTTTTTTTTCTGATACTGGAAATGGAATCTAGGGGCATTATACCTCCAAGCTACACCCCCAGCCCTATTTTGAAACAGGGTCTCACTAAATAGCTCAGACTGGCCAAGAACCCTCAATCCTCAGCCTCCCATGTGCTGGGATTACACGCATGCGCCACCACGCCTGGCAAGGCTCCACTTTCAATAATGAATGTCAACAGAGGAACAGAAGACTTGAACAGTACTCTTAACTAACTAGACTTCAGTTACTCTACCCAGCAACAACAGAATTTATATTCTTCTCACGTGTATGTGGGACGTTCTTTGGGACAGACTCTACGCTACGCTGTAAAAGAAACCTCGATAGTACGGAAACGACGTTAGTTCATACACAGGACGTTGGTCCAACCATAATGGGATCAAATTAGAAATAAGAAAAAAAGCAGAAACTCACAAATATGTCAAAAGGTAAACAACACACTCCTAATTAACTAATGGCTCGAAGAATTAAAAAAAAAAAAAAAAAAAGCCGGGCCTGGTGGTGCACGCTTGTAATCCCAGCATTCGGGAGGCTGAGGCTGGAGGATCGCGGTTCGCGGACAGCCTCAGCTACTTAGTGAGGCCCTCTGCAACTCAGTGAGACCCTGTTTCAAAATAAAGAATAAAAAATTGGGCAGGGGGTGTAGCTTGGAGGTCAAATGCCTCTGGGTTCCATCCCCAGACCTGTAAAAAACAAAAAACAAAACAAACAAACAAACACTTGGAGCTGGGTGTGGTGGCAGGTGCCTATAATCCCAGTACTTGGGAGGCTGAGACAAGAGGATAGGTTCGCGGCCAGCCTCGGCAACTTAGTGAGGCCATCTGCAACTTAGTGAGACCCTGCTTTACTTATTTTATTTTGCAGGTCTGGGGATGGAACCCAGGGGCAGCCTCCTGAATGCTGCGATTACAAGTGTGCGCCACCACGCCTGGTTAGAGACCCTGTTTTAAAATAAAGAATAAAAGCTGGGCGTGGCGGCGTATACTTGTAATCTCAGCATTCGGGAGGCTGAGACAGGAGGATCCCCATGCACTGCCAGCCTCAGCTACTTAGTGAGGCGTTTGCAACTCAGTGAGACTCTGTTTCAAAATAAAAAACAGGGTTGAGAGTGTCACTCGGAGGTCAAATGCCCCTGGGTTTCATCCCCAGTTCGGCAAAATAATAATAATAATAATAATAATAATAATAATAATAATAATAATAGATAGAATGCCTATTTTTGGAGATAGAATGCCCCTGGGTTCAATTCCCAGTACTGCAAAAAAAAAAAAAAAAAAAAAAAAAAAAAAACCCACAAGCCAGGCGTGGTGGCATATGCTTATAATCCCAGCATGGGAGGCCGAGACAGGAGGATCACGGGTTTGCGGACAGCCTCAGCTGCTTAGTGAGGCCCATTGCAACTCAGTCCCTGTTTCAAAATAAAGAATAAAAAGTTGGTCTGGGAGTGTAGCTCAGAGGTACAATGCCCCTGGGTTCCTTCCCCAGTACCACAAAAAATAAATAAATAAAAAGCCAACGGCCAGGCATGGTAACACATGCTTGGAATCCCAGGACGTGGGAGAATGAGACGGTACGACTGCAGATTAGAGGACAGCATCAGCAAGTGCTGAGACTCAGCAACCTCTGAAGACCCTGCTTCAAAACAAAAATAAAGGAGGGCTGGGGGTGTAGCTCAGAGGTAGAATGCCCAGGGCTCCATCCCCAGCAGCTCATACACACCCCATTTCAAACAAATTCATCAGTGTGACTGGATCAATATACAAAAATATATTGGATGTATTATATTTTAAATATAATTATATTAACTTAAATAATTATAGTTGATTATAATTTTATTAATCATGTATATCACAAGTAGGATCGATATACAATATATTTTATTTTATTTTATTTTAAGATCAGTATACAAGAATCAGCCGGGTGTGGTGGGACACAAGTAGGATCGATATACAATATATTTTATTTTATTTTATTTTAAGATCAGTATACAAGAATCAGCCGGGTGTGGTGGGACACACTTGTAATCCCAATACTTGGGAGGCTAAGATAGGAGGATCGCAGGTTTGAGGCTAGCACAGCAACCAGTGAGATTCTCAACCTAGCAAGATCCTGTTTCTTGGAAGCAGAATGCCCCTGAACTCTGCAGTAGCACACATGCACACAAAAAAATCCCCAAATCAAAAATCAACTGTTTTTATACACTTGCAAATCAACAATCCAGAAATTAAAACAATTTGAAAGCTGGGTGTGGTGGTACACGCTTGTTATCCCATATTTGGGAGGCTGAGACAGGAGGATCGCAGGTTCTCAGCCAGCCTCAGCAACTTGGTGAGGCCTTCTGCAACTTAGTGAGACCCTGTTTCTAAATAAGAGAATAAAACAGGGCTTGGGGTGTAACTCGGAGGTAGAATGACCCTGGGTTCCAGTCCCAGTATGCCCCCTGAAAACAATTAGACATAATAGTATCAAAAAAGAATAAAATACTTAGAAATTCATTATTTATTTATTTATTTATTTATTTATTTATTTGTGGCACTGGGGTGGCTTTCTACCTCCGGGCTATACTCCCAGACCTATTTTCTATTTTATTTGGAAACAGGGTCTCACTAAGTTGCTGAGAGCCTCACTAAGTAGCTGAGGCTGGCTTCGAACCTGTGAGATCCTCCTGTCTCAGCCTCCGAAGCGCTGGGATTACAAGCGTGAGCCACCATGCCCGGCTTAGAAATACATTTATTTATTTATTTATTTATTTATTTATTATGTGCTGGGGGTTGGATCCAGGGATCTTCTGAGTTAGACACCCAGCCCTATTTTATTTTTTATTTTGAAACAGGGTTTCCCTAAGTTGCAGAGGGCCTCACTAAGTTGCTGAGGCTAGCTGTGAATCTGCAATCCTCTTGTTGCAGCCTTCCAAAATACTGGAATTACCAGCATAAACCATCATGCCTGATCCAAAAAAAAATTTTTTTTTTTTTTAACTACTGAGGATCGAACCTACGGGGCATTCTACCTCCAAGCCACACCCCCCAGCACTTATTTATTTTGTGTTGTACTGGGGATTGAGGTGTTCTACTCTGAGGTATATCCCCAGCCCTATTTTTATTTTGAAATAGGCTCTCACTAAATTGCTGAGGCTTAGCTGGGCATGGTGCTGCATGCTTGGAATCCCAGTATTTGGGACGCTGAGGCAGGAGGATCTGGGTTCATGGACAGCCTCAGTTACTTAGTGCGGCCCTTTGCAACAGTGAGACCCTGTTTCAAAATAAAGAATACAAAATAAGGCTGGGGGCGCAGCTTGGAGGCAGAATGCCCCGGGGTTCCATCCCCAGTACCGCAAAAAATAAATAAATAAATAAATAAAATAATAGATTGCTGAGGCTAGCCTCAAACTTGCAAGCCTTCTGTCTCAGTCTCCCAAGTACTGGTATGACAGCTGTGTGCCACCATGCCTGGCTTTCCCCAAATAACTGGACAATTCAATGCAATATGAGAATCCATCCGTCCAAGAACATGCGCATGTACGTCACTGTCAACATGATTTACATTATGATGTGAAACAATAATGCACTGATAAAGTCACACAAAAGAAGAACCATCAGGTACCTTCTAGAAACTGACGTACAGAATCTAGAATTCATATAAGACTCAAGGGACCGAGAGTACCCAACATAATCCTGAGAAAGAAGAAAAAACATAGGAAGACTCATACTTTCCGACATCAAAATTTACCACAAACAAGGATTAAAAGTAAAGTACTAAACTGAGCGTGGTGGCGCACGCTTGTAATCCCCGCGCTTGGGAGGCTGAGGCGGGAGGATCACAGGTTCACCACAGCCTCAAGTGAGGTTAGTGAGGCCCTCTGCAACGTAGTGAGACCTTGTTTCAAAATAAAAGAATAAAATAAGCCTGGGGGTGTAGCTCAGAGACAGAATGCCCCTGAGTTTGAACTCCAGCATATATATATATATATATATATAAAGGAAATGTAGCCGGGCGTGGTGGCGCACGCTTGTAATCCCCGCACTTGGGAGGCTGAGACAGGAGGATCGCACAGGTTCGAAGCCAGCCTCAGCTACTGAGTGAGGCTCTCAGCAACTTAGTGAGACCCTGTTTCCAAATAAAATAGAAAATAGGTCTGGGAGTATAGCCCAGAGGTAGAAAAGCCCCCAAGTTCCACCCCCCAGTACCAAAAAAGGAAATGTAAAAGGAAACATACACCTTTGGTGAGCAGTCTAGCAGTTCCTCAAACAAGTCGACATTGAGTTACCAGATAACCCAGTAACCCCACTCCAAGGTGCAGACTTGGGTGAAATGACGTATGTCCACACAAGGTTTGTTTGTAGCAGCATTATTCATAAGAGTCAAACGGGGAATGTCTATCGATGGATTAGTGAACGAACAAACGTGGTATGTTCATACAGTCGGTATGTTCATACAGTCGTCATGTTAGAGCCCGGCGCACCCTGAAAACGTTATCCTAAGTGCAAGACACAAGGCCGGTGGCGGGATGGGGGTCGAACCACGCATCCTCCGAGTGAGCTACCCCCAGCCCTGTTTATTTTTTAATTTTATTTTGAAACAGGGTCTAAGTTTCTGAGGGCTTTGTTAAGTTACTGAGGCTAAGGCCACATATTTAAATTTTTTCATTAATATGAAAGGCCAACATAGAAATTAAATTAGAGAATATTTAGGCTGGAAGAAAGGCTACTGGGAAATGGGGAAGAGACAGTGATAGCTAAATTTTTTTTTTTCCCTGTACTATGACCTAAACTTGACTCTCCAGCCCTATTTAATTTTTATTTTTACTTTTTGTGGTGGTAGGGTTTGAACCCAGGGGCATTCTACCTCTGAGCTACACCTCTAGCCCTATTGTACACCTAGGATCTCACTAGGTTGATGAGTCTCACTGCTTGGTGAGCCTGTCCTTGAACCTGCAATCTTCCTGTCTCAGCCTCCCAAGTACTGGGGTTATAGATGTGCGCCACCACGCCCGCCCAGGTGACTTATTTTTTGGAAACAGGGTATTGTTAAGTTACTGAGGGTCCAAGTTGCTCAGACTGGTTTCGAACCACAAATCCTGTCTCAGCCTCCCAATTACTGTGATTGCAGACATGTGTTAACACACCCAGCTAATGGATTCTTTTTTGAGGTCGAAACGAGTTCTAAAATTGACTATAAGCCAGGTGTGGTGGTGCACACTCGTAATCCTAGCACTTGGGAGGCTGAGACAGGAGGCACGCAGGTTCAAAGCCAGCCTCGGCAACTTAGTGAGACCCTGTTTCAAAATAATCAAATAAATCTCCAGTACCACAAATCTTGACTGTATGATGGTATGTATCTGGAAATATATTAAAAATCCATGAAATCTGGGTGCAGTGGTACGCACCTGTAATTCCAGTATTTGGGAGGATGAGACAGGAGGGTCAGAGGTTCAAGGCCAATTTCAGCAACTCAGCAAGACCCTGTTTCAAAATTCAAAAACATGCCGGGCGTGGTGGCGCACACTTGTAATCCCGTGCTTGGGAGGCGGAGACGGGAGGATCGCTCAGGTTCGAAGCCAGCCGCGCTGGCTTAAGAGACCCTGTTTCCTAATAAAAAAGTATAAAATAGGTCTGGGAGTGTAGCCTGGAGGTAGAAGGGCTTCCAGGAACCCCAGTACCACCAAAAAAAAAAAAAAAATTCAAAAACATTAAAAGGGTTAGGGGTGTAGTTCAAAGTTCAATCCGTAGGGCCATGTGTATACACACACACACACACACACACACACACACACACTGAAATTGTATACTTCAAATAGGTGAACTGTCTGTTATATGAAAGGTATCTCAACAAAGCTAATTAAAAAAAAATGTTTCTGCCAGGTGTGGTGGCACATGCCCATAATCCTAGTACACTGGAAGCTGAGACAGACAGAACCATCACAGGTTTGGGGGTAACCTCAGCAATTTAGCAAAACTCTTAGCAACTTAGTGAGATCCTGTTTCGAAATAAAAAAACAAGCCTGGGAGGGGTGATTCAGAGAACGAATACCCTAGGCTCAATCGCTAGTACCCCCCTCTACCCACCCCCAAATGTATTTCCAGAGTCTGTTACGGGGGCTGCGGTGTTTGCTTTCAGAGGAGTAATACTAGCGGAAGGGGAAGGTTCACTCGCTCCCAACGTGGCTGTATTAACAAGGGGCCCACATCAGTGCTGGTAGCTTCTCCGGACCACAGCCTCGAGCCTGCGCTTATGGGAAACCCACGAAGTTGACAAACTCAGCCTGGCGTGGCGGCGCACGCCTGAAATCCCAGCATTCGGGAGGCCGAGACAGGAGGATCATGGTTCGTGGCCAGCCTCAGCTACATAGGCCCTTCACAACTCAGTGAGACCCTGTTTCAAAAATAAAGAATAAAAAAATAGGGCTGGGGGTGTAGCTCAGAGGTAGAATACCCCTGGGTTTCAACTCAAGTACCACAAAAAATAAATAAATAAATAAGTAAATAAATATATAAACTCGGCACATCCTGACCCAGCCCCCTCCCTGGTGCCAGCTGCCTTGACCCAGGGCTGGGTGCCCCGGGAGCCCTGCCGGTAGCCTGAGCAGGAGGCTGGTCCAGGCAGCCTCTGGTGGGCAGCTCAGCCTCAGAGAGCCCTGCCCTCATCCCAGCACGCTGTGCCAGGCCCCAACCGACCTCTCGAAGGCCACGTTGCGGGTGTCCAGGTGGGTGGAGACGATGGGTGAGGTGAGGCGACTGGCCACGTGCTCCTCACTGGGCCGCATGGCGGCCAGCAGGGCCTCGGGCTCCTGCAGAGCCGGCCCCAGCGTCTCTCTGTGCACCACCTGCCGGTCGTGGTCCACTTCCATCACCAGAGCTCCTGCCTCTGCCGACCACAGGGGTGCGGGAAGGAGGGCACGTCAGTGCTGGCCTCGCCCCTGGAGTCGCCCCCACCCAACCTCACCCCGGACAGTGCGGAGAAAGGACCCGCCGAGGGCACCAGTGAGCCTCACCCCGCGTCCCCGGCTTACCCTGGCCCTTGAAGATGAAACTCCTCCGGCCACGTTGCCAGGTCATGTGCTCAAAGCCCAGGAGGCTGGTGTCCACCCGTAGGCTCTCGCCCCGCTTCCACACGCGATACACATCGCTTGGGCACATCTTGGACACGAGGGGTACTGCGGGGAGGGCGGAGGTCACAGGGCTTCCCCAGAGGCCCCACCCAAAGGCTGAGTGATCCCCGCTCACCCCAGCTGGTGAACTCCCACTTCATCTCCACGTAGAAATCAGGGGCCTGGGAGAGACCAGAGAAGCCCATCAGGCGCTGGCCGAGTGCTGGGCCAGTGGGCCTGGCACCCCTTGTCACCGCCACACTCTGGAAGCCGACAGGCCTCAGCGCGCTGCCACGGTCCAGGCAAGTCCTGCTCAGGCCCCACCAGGCCCCACAGGCTTCCAGACGGGCCCACGTACGGGAGCCACAAGCACCCGCAGGCCTGGGCTCCCAGGACCGGGGGTCCTGGGGAAGGCAGCTTTGACCCCTCTGTGTCTGAGCCTCATCTGGAAAGGCAGACCCCTCTGGGACTGCCCCCGTAGCGAGGGACGTGAGGTGGCATACTCTGCCACCAGGGACTTCTGTATTTTTTTTTTTTTAGCAGTACTGGGGATGGAACCCAGGGACATTCTACCTCAGAGCTACAGCCAGCCCTATTTTTTTATTCTTTATTTTGAAACAAGGTCTCACTAAGTTGCTGAGAGCCTCACTAAGTAGCTGAGGCTGGCCGCTATGATCCTCCTGTCTCAGTCTCCCAAGCACAGGGATTATAAGTGTGCACCACCATGCCTGGCTGACTTCTGTACTTTTGCAGATCACGTAACACACAGAACCAGGCATTCCAGGCACCCAGGCGTCTCTGCAGAGTTGACCTCTTTCTAGGAAATCTGCGCTCTCCAGGAGGCTGGAGGCCCAAAGCTCTGCAGTGATTTCTGGCACCGGGGCCCTCCTCGCTGGTGGAGGCCTTCTTCCACAGGGTCCAATCTCCCTCCCAAGGGCCTGGGGCGCTCTTCCTGCGTGACCTGGGCTGGAGTTGAGATGGACAGTTCTGGGAAAGCATGCTGATGGGCTGGGTGCCCTTCCGAGGCCAGGCCTGGCGCGGGGGACCAAAGCGGCGCCCTGCTGCGGCGCCCTGCTCACTGGCCACGTCCTGCGCCTGCCATACCTGGCGGAGTTTGTTGAGCAGTTCTGGAATGCCAGCCAGCCTCTGCGTGGCCCTCTGGAAGTCCCGGTACTGGAGCACCAGCTGCACCATCTCGGGGTCTCCAGTGCTGACAGCCTCCTGCAGAACTAGGGGCATGCAGCTGCTGACGGACGCCTTTCCAGTGGCCCTGGGGCACTCGCCACCCACCAAGCCCTCTGCCCTCTGCAGTACCTGCCCAGCCCTGACGGCTCTCTTTGCCCACGTTGGCGTTGTGTCTGAGGAGCACTCTCACAGACTCCAGATTCCCTAGGGACACAGCCAGCTGCAGGGGCGTGCGCCCTCGGGGGTCCTCCTGCTCAATGTCATGCTGGGGGAAAGAGGCCACTCAGCACCGCGGGGGAGCGGCCCTGGCCAGGACGAGCGGCGGCGGGAGAGGGCAGAGGGGGGCTGGCGCCTGGCCGGGCAGGTGGAAGGGCCTGGCCAGGGGGGAGAGGGCTGGGCAGGCAGGACAGCCGGTGGGGGTGGCAGGTCTGGACGGGCCTGGGCGCCGCCTGTCCTCAGCCTGGCTCGGCGGGCGAGTTCGGGGCTCGCTGTGGTGCGAGGTGGGCAGGGCTCCGCAAGGCCAGCGCGAGGGCAGGTGACCTGGGCTTCCACGGCCGGGGCTGGGGCGCCGGGATGCCGCCGCCGTCGGGGGCCGGCCTCCAGGGTGGGGACCGCACCCGGCCGGGGCCTCACCTGGCGGCTGTGCAGCGCGGCCTCCAGTTCGCGGTGCCGGTTCGCCCAGACGAGCCGGTGCAGCGGGAAGGTGGGGCCCGGGCCGGCCATGCTGGGCCTCAGCTCGGCATCCCGCGCTGGCGAGCGGGCCCGGGCCTGGCTGCGGGACGCCCCGGCGGCGCCCACCTCGGCCGGGCACTGGCGGCGGCGGCGCGGGCGGCGGGACGCGGCGGGCGGGGCCGGGCCCGGGTGGGCGGGGCCTCGCCTGCTGGGGGCGGGGCGTCGGCCGCGCGCCCCCCCCCCGCCTCCCGCAGCCATGGCAACCGCAGCCCCGCCCGCGCGCGGGAGGCGGGCGTGGGGCGCTGCCCGGCCGCCAGGGCGACCGCGCCGGCCGGGGAGGAGCCGGGCCGGGGTCTGTGCGCCGGGCTCAGTCCCCGCCAGGGCCTGGGGGCGTTCCGGAGGGCGGGGCCCGGCCCACTCCGCCCGCGGCCTGCAGGGGGCGCCCCAGGCCCTGCGCAGAGCCTCCTCCGCGGGTCCCGGGAGGGGGGGGCGGCCCCGGGGCTGCGCGCGCACGTGTGCGTGCCGAGCTGCGGAACCGGGGTCCCTCGGGTTCCCGGGCAGGATCCTGCCCACGCCCTGTGCCCCCACCCACTCTGGGTGGGTGGCGCGGGAGGCCTGGGTCTCGCTGCCGGCCAGAGCCCTGAGCCCTGAGCGCTGGGGTGGGCTCCCCGCGGCTGCCCCTGAATGCTGGCCGGCTGAGCTCGGAGCCCTTCGCCCGTGCCTGGAGCCACCACCCCGCGGGCTGGGCCCGGTGATGGGGCCCAGGGAACTGGGGTCGGGGATGGGAGCGCTGGGGAGAGTGGGGGACACAGGCGCAGCCAGCCCCAGAGCTTTTCTGGTGGAAGAACGTCAGGGTGAGCGCTGCCGCCACCCGGGTCCCTTTTGCAGAAGCCCCACTTAGCTGCCAGCGACGGGAGAGGAAGGAGCAACCGGAGAGGAAGGAGCGTTTCGAAACCGGGCTGTCACCTCCACCCACGCCGGAACTAGGGTGCAGGCCTCAGTCAGCTTAGTTCGGGCCCCTGGTCTGGGAGGCCCAGCCTGGGTCTCTGATCCTGGTTTTGGTGATCCGTGAGGCTGCACCAGGCTCGCCAGTGTCCAGCCTGTGGTCCCCGTAACCCTGATCGTGTAAGGGCCAGATAGCGTGCTGCAGGGCCACCTAGCTGGAGGGACCCCGCCTGCTGAAGGGCGGCCTCGGGGTACCTGGGCTGGGAGGCCCGTTGCTGTTTTAGCCCAGTTCTCATCGGGCGGCTCCCTGCCACGCCCCCTGTGGTCAGGTCATCTGTGCATCCAGGGGCCTGCAGCATCTGCAGCGACTTCTAAATGTCCAGAACTCTCGGGCTCTGCCAGTGGCCACCACTCAACCCTCTCTGGCCTACACCTCAGAGGCTGTCTGGACACACTCCCCAGTCCTTTTATATTACTTACTAATTTTGTGTGTATGTGGTACTGGGGATGGAACCCAGGGACATTCTACCTCCGAGCTATACCCCCTGCCCTATTTTTTATTCTTTATTTTGAAATGGTCTAAGTTGTGAAGGACCTCATTAAGTAGCTGAGGCTGTGAACAGCGATCCTCTAGTCTGTCTCAGCCTCCCAAATGCTGGGATTACAAGTGTGGGCCACCACACCTGGCTTTCATTTTTTTTTTATTATTTACTTATTTTTTGTGGTACTGGAGGTGGAACTCAGCAGCTTTTCTACCTCCAGGCTATATTCCCAGACCTATTTTATACTCTATTTGGAAACAGGGTCTAAGTTGCTGAGAGCCTCACTAAGTAGCTGAGGCTGGCTTCAAACCTGTGCAATCCTCCTGTCTCAGCCTCCCAAGCCTGGGGATTACAAGTGTGTGCCACCACGCCCAGCTTTTCATTTTCATTTTTAAACGGGATCTCACTAAGTCACTACGCGCTGGCCTCGAGCCTGCAGTCCTCCTGTCTCAGCCTTCCAAGTGTTGGGTATCCCTCAATCTTCCAGGGCTCCTTCTCACCATCTTGATCCTCCAGTCAGGAGTCTCCCTGGTCGAGAGCCTGCTGCTCCACCATCGCCCGGATACCACCTCCAGGACATCTCTTGCCAGAGTGTCCCGCCAGTGTCCGAGGGCCAATCCGCGTGCTTTACCCTCTTCCTCAGGCCCACTCTCCGCTCTCCTCTGAGGTCCTGCCTCTTTGGTACTGGGGACTGAACCCAGGAGTGTTCTACCTCTGAGCTATACCCCCAGCCTTTTTATTTTTTGGCAGTACTGGCAATGGGGCCCAGGGGGATTCTACCTACTCTACCTTTACGTCCTCAGTCCTATTTTTTGTTCTTTATTTTGAAACAGGGTCTCACTGAGTTGCAGAGGGCCTCACTAAGTAGTAGCTGAGGCTGTCCGCAAACTACGACCCTCCTGCCTCAGCCTCTCAAATGCTGGGATAAGTGCACCACCACACCCGGCTCTTTTATTCTTTATTTTGAAACAGGGTCTCACTGAGTTGCTAAAGTAGCTGAGGGTGTCTGGGAACAAATCCTCTGGTCTCTGCCTCCTGAATGCTGGGATTACAAACTGTACCACAACGCCCAGCTCCCAGCCCTTTTTAATTTTTGATACAGGGTCTTGCTAAGTTACTTACACTGGGCTTGAACCTGCGATCTTCCAGTGTCAGCCGCACTCGTGATTCCCCTCTTCTCCCCAAGCCTGGCCCTTTTCTCCTGGGCTGTGTTCGTCCACCCGGCCTCTCGTCTTCCTCTGGCCTCCCCGTCGTGAGGCCGTCTCTTCCCTGGTCTAGAAGCCCGTCTGAGCCCGTGCCCTGCTCCTGCCCCTGCGTTTCTTCAAGCCTCCTGCAGACAGTGACTGCTCACTCACTCAGAGGCAGCTCTCATGACGCCATAGCCTTCAAAGGCTTCCCAGAGCCAAGCCAAGTCCACTCTGCACTCACCAAACACTCTGGGCCGTGCTGGGCTCAGCCTGGCATTGCAGCACCCACAGGCCCGGTTCTGTCCATTGCACTTTGCTGAGCCCGGCCCCCCTGAGCCTCAGAAATGTCCTGTCCCTTCATCCCGGGCTGGGAACAGGGCCCCGGGGAAAGAAAGCTGGCCCAGGGAGGTGAGAGGCCTGCGGCAGAGTAGCCTGTGTCCACTGTGCGTGCGAGCCGCTGATATGCAAGGGCAGGTCAGGACAGCAGAGCTGGCTGTCAGTCCCAGTGACCCTGGACGTGGACCCACGGGCACCCACCTCTTACCTGGGCAGTGGCAGGAGATCCCATCTTCTCCCAGGGGAGGGTTGCCCACTGGCAGAGTGGGCAGGGAGAGCTGGCTGGGCCCGGTGAGGGGTGTGGAGTCCCCCAGCCCTGGTGTGCGACCCTCCCCGTCACACTCCAGCCCAGTAGAGGCTGACACATGGTCAGCAGACACAAAGAGCCCGAGACACACAAGGTCAGGCACCATTTTTTATAAAAACGCATAGTATCATTTTCCACTCTTTAAAATCACATTCAAAAATCGGCAAAGAAACGCCCCAGGAGTGAGTAGACAGGAGGGGGGCAGCCGACCCAGCCCTGGGGGGGACGGCGCGACACCACAGGGCGGCCGACTGGCACGAGGGGGCATGCGGCGGGCGGTGGCACCGGGCGGCGGGTCGTGGGCGGTGGGGCTGGGCAGCGGGTGGGGAGGGCATCCCCGGCTGGCCCGCGCTGTGCTGCCCGCCCGCCAGGGCCAGTCTGCTGTGGCCCTAGGGAGGCCTCACCAGCCCGGGGTCAGGGACCTGGCAGCCAGGCTAGGCCAGTGTGGCCCAATCCTCAGTGGCCTTTGTGTGGTCCTGGGCCGGGCACTTGGCAGGAGGAAGGGAGGGGCTGCGGGGAGGGCCAGCAGCTGCTGCCCACCCACGCCACCCTCCCACTGAGCCCGCAGTGTCCGAGGGGGGTGGCCAGTGACACGGGGCTTTCCTGATCGGGGGCCCAGGAGCCTCTCCCTTCCAATGGCTCCGTCCCTCTGCTGCAGGGGGCTGTGGCGGGAAAGTTCAAGTAGTACCCCCATGCCAGCACCCCTGGGCCGGGATGCCCGGCCGCCCAGCCATGCGGTGGGCAGAGCACGGCCCCAGGGCCCGAGGTGGCACAGCTCCTGTGGCGTGGCCTCTCCGGGGAGGGCCGCTCCCCACAGGAAGACGCTGGGGGCCGGTGGCCCTGGGGCCGGGGCGAGGGGCACTGGGTGGCAGCTGGGGTGGCACAGCAGGAGCCGAGGCAAGCGGGCCCCTCCCTGGGGGCCGGGCCAGGCTGGGGCCACAGGAGATCACAATAATTACAAAATAAAACCTTTTCCGCTTTGCGGGAAAACAAATAATAAAAATTCGACAAAATAAATTAGAGGTTTATAAAAGGCGGCGGCGGCGGCGGGTCAGAGGCCGTTGGCGCTGCCGCGCTGCACCAGCGGCACCTTGCTCAGCTCCACCACCGGCGAGCGCGGCTTGTTCTTCATCTTGGGCACCCGCTGCACCAGCTGCTGGGCCTCGCGGTAGGCGTCGCGCAGCTCCTTCTTCCACTGCACCAGCTCGGGGTCGCTCTGCAAGGCCGGCGTCAGCGTGCGCCCGCCCCGCCCGCCCGCCCGCCCGCCCCGCCCGGCATACTCACGTCGCACTGCAGGACGAACTGCTTGCCGCCTCGGATCTTGAGGAGGAGGCACTTGCGCTCCTTGATCTGCGTCTCCTCCACCGACTGGATCTCCTCCATGGTCAGCAGGCTCTGCTGCGGGGCGGGCGGGCGGTGAGGGCCGGCCCCGCCCCACCTGACCCCGCCCCCGGCCCGGGCCCCGCCCCCACCGTGGCCCCGCCCCCGGCCCGGGCCCCGCCCCTGGCCAGGTCCTTACCGGGGCCTCGCCCTCGCCCCGCCACTCCAGCCGGTTGGGGAACAGGTAGAAGTACCGCCGTTGCCACTGGGTCAGGAAGGGGTTGCCCATCTTGGACATGTAGCCGTGCATGATACAGTCCTTGCCCAGCGCGTAGTCTGACCCAGAAGGAGAGGCGCGGGCTGAGCCAGGCTCGGCGCACCGCAGCCCCGGGGTCGCCGCTCCTAGCCCGGCCCAGGCCTGCTGGCTCAGCGCGGTGCCCGCGGCCGGCCGGCCCTCACCTTCCTCGTGGCCCAGCTGCTTGTTTTTGGCTTTCTTGCGGGCCTCCAGCCGGTCCGTCTCGGCATTGATGGTGTCAAAGACAGTCTCCGCCACCTCCTGCTGCCACCGCTCGGAGATGGTGAGGGGGAAGTTGCGGTAGAGCTCCTGGTCGCTGTCCAGTAACTTTCCCAGGAGGACGGGCAGAGGCGTGCGGGTGGACAGAGGTGCCGGACAATCATCAGCCTGCGCCTGCCCAGGCCCCCGGGGCCCGCACAGGTATGGGCCGGTCCAATCACCTCCCGGTAGATTTGGGGGGAAGTGGCCTGCAGCGCACAGGGGGCTCCCGGGCGAGAGGAGGAGGAGGAGCCCACCCAGGCGCCCCAGGCTCAGTACCTTGATCCCTTTCGTGTCCTCCTCATCGAAGGAGCCTATGTCAAAGGCATCGGCTGCGTTCACCTCCCCCCTCGGGGGGATCAGCGGGGGCGGGTACTGCAGCGGAGGGGAGGGGCGTCAGCACGGGAGGGGCTGCAGGGCGCCCCACCCCAGCCTCCCTGGATGTTACCTTCTGTAAGAAGACCATTTGCCAGTCCAGCGAGCGGAAGAAGGGGCTCTCCTTCACCTCCTGAGCCCTGTGGGGAGATGCCCGTCATCTGGGCTCCCAACTGCCCAGGTCCAGCTAATTCCAGGCTGTGGGGTCAGGCCGCCCAGGCTCAACTCCAGTTCAGCCACTTTCTGGTTTTGTGAACTTGCGGAAGTTCCTGAACCCTGAGCTTGTATCCTCGTCTCTCTCTCTCTCTTTTTCTATTTTTGTGGCCCTTGGGATGGAACCCAGAGGCCTGCTACCTCTGAGCTACACCCCTTGCCCTATTTTGCTGCTGTTTTGAGACAGGGTCTCACTCGGTTGATGAGTCTCACTACTTGCTAAGGTTGGCTATGAACCTGCGATCCTCCTGTCTCAGCCTCCCAAGCACTGGGATTACAGGCGAGCAACATCATGCCCGGCTCTGTGTTCTCATCTCTGAGGCTGGAGAACAGCAGTTCCCACATCCTGGCATTGTGGGAAGTATTGGTAATCTTGCAACACCCTGCCCAGCACTTAGGATGTTCAATAAACATAAAAGCTGCTATTATCACCACCATTGTTTATGCTCTCGGGGCCCCGGAAGCTGGCACTTCGTCGCTTATGCGGCCCAGCTCCGGCTCCGAGCCCGGGTAGCCCTTGCACCCTGAGGACTTTGGATGGGGCTGGCTGTGACCTCACTTTTTCCTCTGTGTGTGGTACTGGGGACTGAACCCAGGGGCATTCTACCTCTGAGCTACACCCCCATTCCTGTTTTACTTTATTTTTTACTTTGAAATAGGGTCTTGCTAAATTGTGGAAGGCCTAAATTGCTGAAGCTGTCCTTGAACCTGCAATCCTCCTGTCTCAGCCTCCCAAGAACCGTGATTACAAGTGTGTGCCACCACCCCTGGCTCTGACCTCACTTGTGAGCTCCTCAAAAGAAGTTGGGGCCACGGAGGGGGACCTGCTGATGAGACTTGGTGCTCGTTCTCGGGGGAAAGCAGGGCCGGGACAGGTTGCCCAGCACCCACAGCAGAGCCCCACAGTGCACGCTGCGTGGCCGGCACCTACCCGCGGCCCAGGCAGCCGAGCCTCCGGTTGACATCCCGCTGCAGCAGACCTTCCAGCAGAGAGCGGAGCTCAGGGGAGAAGGAGTCGGGCAGCTCCACAGCCTTTGGGGAGGAGGAGCGGGGTGTTGCCGGGGCTGAGAGGTCCTGTCCCAGCTCAGGGTCAGGAAGATCAGGGCTGACCGGCCCCAGCAAGTGTGAGCTCTGAGCACTCAGAGGGTGAGAGCCGCCTCCGGCAGAGGGGCCCGCAGCAGAGGTCTCTGCCAGTTAGCGAGCGCCGAGCACCACGGCCAGCAGCAGCGGGACCCCAGGCCCCTCACTCACCATCGTCAACGTCATTCGGTCGATCTCATGCTTGTCTTTGGTCTTGTGCTGCCGGAAAGGACTGTGCCTAGGCAGAGAGGCCAGGACCAAGGTCAAAGACCAAGAATGGGGGAAAGGAGCCGGGTGGCGCGGGCCCTCCCTGCTACCTGGACTGGGCTAGAGTCGGGCCCACATGCCGCCCCGGCCCTGCCGCCGCCCCGGAAGCCACTCACCCCCGCAGCAGCTTGAAGAGCATACAGCCCAGAGAGAACCAGTCGGCGCTGCTGTCGTAGGCCACGCCCTTCTGCAGGACCTCGGGGGCCATGTACCCGTGGGTGCCCCTGTGGGAGCGAGAGGCCATGAGCGGGGGCGGTGGGGGCCGGGGGGCGGGGGGGCGGGGCACTCACACGCTGGCATGGGGCTTCTTCTTGGAGAAATCGCAGGCCAGGCCCAGGTCCGAGATGCGCACGTGGCCATGTTCGTCCAGGAGGATGTTGGCGGGCTGTGGGGGAAGCCGGTGAGCCACTCCCGGCCAGCCAGCGCCCCGCTGTCTTCACTGCACAGGAGTACTGGTGTCTGGGGACACGGCCCCGGGAGGGGGTCTTCCCCTTTCTTCCCAAATCAAAACCAGAACCCAGCAAGTGGCTGGGTGGGCGGGAGCCGGGGTGCCGGGAGGGCGGGGCGGCGCACCTTCAGGTCCCTGTAGACCACGAAGCGGCTGTGCATGTGTTCTAGGCCCAGGATGATCTCCGCCGCGTAGAAGCGCATGTCGGCCTCAGAGAAGACCCCGTGCTGGGACAGGTGGTAGTGCAGATCCCCACCTGAGGGGGGCGCTCAGCTTTCTGCCCGGCCTGGCCCGCCCGCCCCACCCTCGGGCCGGCCCCACACTCACCGTTCATGAGATCCAGGATGAAGCTGAGCTTGTCTGGCGTGTGGAAGGCGTACGACATGCACACGATGAAGGGGCAGTCCTGGGGGAGCGGGTGGTCAGCGGAGCCGCCCCAGCCGCCCGCCCGGGCCGCCCCAGGGCCGGCGCTCACCCCGGTGCTGACGAGGGACAGCATGATGCGCTCGTTCAGGGCCAGCGTCTCCCCCTGCTTCATCTTGATGCGCTTCTTGTCCAGACACTTCATGGCGTACCTGCAGGTGGGGAGGGCGGGCGGCTGCGGTCCACACCCGGGGCCGGGCTGCCCGTTCAGGGCCAAGCCTGGGACACCGATCCCCGTCACACGCTTCCCTGGGCCTGCCGGGCCCGGCCAGTGACCCGGCCCCGCTCTCAGGTGCCCCCCATGCCAGCCAAGCAGGGCACTCACATCTTGCCCGTGTCGGCTTTCCGGCACCCGTAGACCTCGCCGAAGCCGCCGCGCCCGATGATGCGGTGCACGCTGAAGTCGTTCATGGTTAGCTGCAGGGCCACCACAGCCGCGTCACCGGCTGCCGGCCTCCCACGCCCCCCGGCCCCGCCTCCCGCGTCCCCGGCCCCGCCGCTGCCCGCCACTCACGTGGATGTTGAGCTCCACGTTCTTCCACTGGCAGAAGCGCGTGAACCTGTCGCTGTAAGGGAGCCGGATCCAGGCTCAGGCGGGCCGCAGAGGCCAGGCTGCCTGCCCCACCCTGCCGTCCCCAGGGTCCTGGCAGGGAAAGGCCCAGCCGCACAAGCCTGCCCCACAGGCCTTGCAGCAGCCACTCGCTGTGGCTCCTGCGAGGTCAGATAAGCTTGGAGGAGCTCTGCTGTCTCGGCCGGCTCCCCACCACCGCGCCGCCATGGCTTACCCTGTGGCTGCTGACAGACCCCAACCACACAGTTCTGCTCATTCCTTGCAAAGCCACTGACCCCACAGCCCAGCAGCTATGCCCAAAAGACACCGCTCCCGACGCCCGCCTGCAACTGCCTGCACCCCCAAATGACTGGCCTCTCTCGTGCCCAGCCTGGCCACCACTCCGCCCAGATGGGCTAGCAGGTCCTGGACAGTCCCTGGTGCAGGAAGTACCCAGGAGGTCTGGGGACAGGCTGGGCACACAGTGCCGACAAGGGCGGTGGGAGAAGCCCGGATGAGCTCTGGGTGATGCCCACAGCAGGCCACCTGTCCCCTCTTCAGAGTGGCTTCTTCCCCTTCCTGTCCCACGGCAGCCCCCAACTCACCTCTCGATGAATTTCTGGAACACATCCCCTCGGAGGTTCTGACAGATCTCCTCGATGTATGGCTACAGAGGGGGCAGGAAGTGGGTGGCTGAGCCTTGGACCATGGCCGCCCACGCCGGGGGACCCTGGCAGGGCGGGGGCCAGCACGCACCTGGAAGAGATCCGGGGGCACCTGCTTCTTCACCAGGTGGCCTTGGACGTGCTCGGTGGCGCTCTTCGAGAAGGGCTGGGGAGGACAGGGTGGCTGTGAGTGCTCCCGGGCCCGCCCTCCCTCCCGGCGCGTGGGTCAGGGGGACGAGCACTGGCCCCTCACATGTGAGCAGGCCAGCAGCTCCTTCATAATGTAGGCATCGAAGATCTCGCGGCTGCGGGCCACGCGCTCCTCTTCCGTCTCCAGCTTCTCGTACTTCTTGATCTGGAAGGCGAAACCCACAGGTGGCCTTTGGCCTGCAGGCCAGATGCCAGGCGTCTTGGGGACCGAGCAAAGCTGTCCGCGGCGGCCCCACACGGGCCGGGCCCTGCCTCACCTCCTCGTAGAACTCCACCAGGGGCTTGGCCTCGTCCAGGTGGTTTATGCAGAAGTCTCGGAAGAGCAGGTACCCTGGAAGTGAGCGTTTGGGGCCACTGAGCCTCAGCCTCTCGGGGCTCTCCCCGTCCCAGGTGGGCTGGGGCCCTGGGAGGACTGGGTGGGGCGGCCCAGCCTGGAGCCTCTTGGATTTGGGTGGGACCCCTGTGTTCCTCAGAGAATCCATTGGCTCCTGGTGACTGGTGAGGCCCAGGGGCCGGCTCTGGCCCCAGGAGCGCCAGGCGGGCTCACACGCAGGCCCTGCGCCTCCTTGGGGAGGTGACATCCACACCAGCTGGCCACGCAGGCGAGGGAACCTCTGGGGGAACCTCTGAGGCCTGGCCTCCATAGGAGCTGGCTCCAAGGGAGGCCCCGCCTGCCCCCCCATGCCTGGCTGATTCTCACAGCAGCCCTGACAGGGAGGGTGTGCCCAGTTGGGGAAACTGAGGCTTGTATGGCCTGTGGCTGGAGGGTAGGGCCTCTGCGCAGGGCAGGGGACGGAAGAGGCACAGCAGCTGCGGGGAGGGCGCAGCAGTGTAATGACACAGGCGGCTGGTTTGGGCTAGTGGCTTCCCGCTACAGCGCGCCTTTTAGCACAGCGCCTTGAAGTAACCTGAGAACAGGGCTTGGGAAGGCAGAGGCCTCGCTCCATTCGGCCTTCCCTGTCAGTCCTGGGCGGTGCACTCCAGTGCTCCTCCCAGATGAGGACAGACTTGGGCTCAGAGAGGTGAAGGAACTTGCCCAAGTCACAGGCTGGGACCCAAACTGTGCTTCCTGGCACAGCAGCTCCCCAAGCCGACCTCCATTGCCCATCCCACTGGCCACTCCCAGATCCTGTTCTCTGAAAGGCCGAATCAGAATCAGAGCCCCGTGTGGCTGGAGCCGCCTCCCTGGGGCTACCCCAGGCTTGGCCTCTGGGCTGGGCACAGGGGCGGACTGCACGCACACGCAGCTTCCAAGACAAGGCACACCAGGCCCAGGAGGAAGGTCGGAGGCCCAGGAGGCGGGCCCAGCAGACCACAGCTGGGCAGGCGCCACAGGAAGGGCTCCGCCTCTTCCTGTCAGTTCTACCAACGGCCCCGGCGGCTGCGGCTGAGCCAAGGGGAAACTGCAACTCTCAAAAACAAAAACCCCAAAGGAGGAACTTCCCAGGCGGCCACGAGAGGCCGGGCCCCCACCCCCACCCCCCCACGGGGCTCCCGGCGCTGGCGGCCAGGGGCGGGGAGTGCGGGCCACAGCTCAATTGGGAGCAGCCCCTGAAGCCACCAGGGGTCCTGAGCAGATGGGAGAGGAACAGGCCCAGTCATTGGGGTGGGTGGTCAGAAGCCAGCCTCCTGGGGCCCCCCTGCCTAGGCCGTGGGGCCCACGGCACTCACCCAACTTCTGGGAGAAGATCTTCTCAAAGGTCACCTCCCCCCGGTCCTCCAGGTACTTCTGCATCACGCTGCGGATACTGTGTGGCAAAGCGGGCGCCATGAGCACAGGCCTGGGAGCCCTGCCCATATGCCCCGGCCGAGGCCCTGCTGGAGCAGGCGCCCCAATGGGCCTTTTCCCTTATCCCGACCACAGGTGATATACCACATGGGCACAGGAAGCCTGTGTCTGGCCCAAGGGCCAGGGTGGCCAGCAGGTGGCTTCTCCCAGAAGCCCACCATCCACAGAAGTTCCAGTGCCACGATGTGCTGGTTTGAGGGACTTGGCCAAGTCCCCAAAGCCAGGGCTTATTCACCAGTGTGTGAGCAGACGAGCAAGCATGGTGTGTGTGCACAATGGCAAATTATTTGGCCATGAAAAGGAAAGAGGCATTGGCTCAGGCCACAGGGTTGAACCTCTAAAGCATTATGCCAAGTGGGCGTGGTGGTGCCCGCTTGTAATCCCAGCATTCGGGAGGCTGAGACAGGAGGATCACAGGTGCACAGCAGCCTCAGCTACTTAGTGAGGCCCTCTGCAACTTAGTGAGACCCTGTTTCAAAATAAAGAATAAAAAATAGGGCAGGAGGTGTATCATGAAGGTAGAATGACCCTGGATTCCATCCCTAGTATCAGGCGTGTGCGTGCATGCATGCACGTGCGCGCGCGCGCGCACACACACACACACACACAGACACACACACACACACACATACACACACACACACACACGCAAATAAAAAATAGGGCTAGGGGTATAGCTCAGAGGTAGAGTGCCCCTGGGTTCAATCCCTAGGATTTGGGCAAGGGGGGGATTCATTTTATATTGTATAAATTGTATCTCAACTTAAAAGTAGTAAAGAGCTGGGTGTGGTGGCACATGCTTGTAATCCTAGAACTTGGGAGGCTGTAATAAGAGGACCACAGGTTTGAAGCCAGTCTCAGCTACTTAGTGAGGCCCTCCCCAACTTAGTGAGACCCTCTTTTAAAATTAAAAAAAAAAGATAGGTGTAGCTGGGCATGGTGGTGCAGGCTTATAATCCCAGCTTTTGGGAGAATGAGACAGGATGATCCAGGTTCAAGGACAGTCTCAGTTCAAGGACAGTCTCAGTTACTTAGGCCCTTTGCAACTCAGTGAGACCCTATTTCAAAATAAAGAATAAGGCTGGGCGTGGTGGTGCACACTTATAATTCCAGCCTTTGGGAGGCGGATACCAGAGGATCATGGTTCATGGACAGCCTCAGCTACTTAGTGAGGTTCCTTGCAACTTAGTGAGACCCTGTTTCAAAAATAAAGAATAAAAAATTAGGACTGGGGGTGTAACTCAGAGGTAAAATGCCCCTGGTTCCATCCCTAGTACCGAAAATAAATAAATAAATAAATAAATAAATAAAATAGGGCTGAAGGTGTAGCTCGGAGATAGGATGACCCTGGGTTCCATCCCCAGTACCACAATAAATAAATAAATAAATAATAAATAAATAAATAAATAGCTGGGTATAGTGGTGCATGCTTGTAACTGCAGCATATGGGAGATTGAAACAGGATAGTGGTTTATGGACAGCCTCAGCTACTTAGTGAGGCCCTCTGCAACTTAGTGAGACCCTGTTTCAGAATAAAGAATAAAAAATAGGGCTGGGGTGTAGGAGGTAGAATGCCCCTGGGTTCCATCCCCAGTACCGCAAAAAAATTTTTTTAATTAAAAAAATTAAAAATAGCCGGGCTTGGTGCCACATGCTTATTATCTCAGCATTTGGGAGGCTGAGACAGGAGGATCGTGGTTCGAAGACAGCCTCAGCTACTTAGTGAGGTCCCTTGAAACTCAGTGAGACCCTGTTTCAAAATAAAGAATAAAAATATAGGGCTGGGGATGTCGCTTGAAGGTAGAATGCCTCTGGGTTCCATCCCTAGTACAGCAAATAAATAAATAAACAAACAAACAAATAGGGATAGACGTATATCTCAGAGTTAGAATGCCCCTGGGTTCAATTCCCAGTACCACAATAAAATAATAAAAATAAAAACAGTAAGAAAAAAAAAAAAGCCAAGCCATAGTTCATGTCTGCCCAATATTTGGATAAAAAGTAACACCCGCCCTGGGTTGTGTGCTGGGCTGCTGGTAAGGGGCTGGCCATCTCAGACCCTGAAACCAATCCCCACCCTCACTTTTCTTATCCTGATTCTTAAGAAGCAAGGCCTTCAGGGCCACAGCAGGCTGCATGTGTGTGTGCAGCCCAGCCTGGTCAGCCTGGCCTCAGAGCCAGCTGTGGTCACACTTGGCCCTCACTAGCTAGAGCTCTGGTAACACAATGGAGCACCGAGGCAGGCTGGAACCCAGCTGGGCCACCTGCAGGCCTCCGGGGGAGACAAGCTGCTGAGGATTCGGGGCTCTGTGCTTGGCAGGGCCTGGCCCTCCAGCCTCCTGGTGGCCCTGCCCTGGGAGCCCAGCATGGAAGTCACCAGACTTGAGTAGTCAAGTATCAGGGACAGCCGAGGCCCTGCACACAGCACGTGACACCTGCCCTGCTAGGCGTGCGGTGTGGGTCTGACCCCAGCCAGCACGTGCCAAGCCTCGCTGGCCATGCTTGGCGAGAGGCTGAGGGGCGGAGGCGCTGTGGGTGGTGGGAGCGGAACCTCGCTGGGTTCCTCAAGTACAAACAGGATGTCACCAGGTGATGGGGCCCAGGCAGGTGGGGGGAGATGGGGACAGCTACCCAGGGAGAGCACGCCCGAAGGACTGGAAGGACGGTGGGGCTTCAGTGCCAGGCAGACTCCAGAGCCAGAGGCACAGACCACGATGGGCCACCAAGCCAGAGACCCCATGGGCCACCATGGCTGGAGACCCAGGCAGAAGAAAGGAGAGAGGTGGGTGGGCAGGAGGAGGCCGGGGAGCCTGCACCCTCCCCCCTCGGCCCCCTCCCACAGGCCCTGTCACCATGTGTAAGGGCTGCCATGGAAGGCGGGCTTCTGGGTTTGGGGCCTGGGGCCCTGGAGCATAGAGCTCCAGTGAGAAGGGGTCGTGAGGAGAGCCGGCTCCAGGGTGGGGACCCCACCCTGCCCAGGGTCCTCGGCCAGAGCCTTCCTCAGGAAAGGCCATACAAGATAACACGCAGCGCAGTTGTAAGCACAATCCCAAAGCCGTGACCCCTCGGTGGTCCCCGCCCCTGGAGGCTGGAGACACCATGACCTCCTCCCAGCCTCTTCCCGAGGCAGGCTCCGACAGGAAGTAGGACCCGATGGTCAGGACTGGCCTTGGTGACCCTGTGCTCCCATCCTGTGACTCTCTCCAGCTGAGAAAAGAGGAGCTGTCACCCGGGCCCAGACTGCTCTCAGTCTGTAAACTGCAGCCGTGCTGACACGCCCTCCCCTCCCGGGGCCACAAACAAGCCCAGATCACCAGCCACCATCAGTGACATGGTGGGACACACCGGGACTCAGGAGCTGACAAGAGAAACCAAATCTCACGGGCTTCACATACAGCAAGAGCTTTGTAGAAGTCGGATCAACTGAGAAAGACCTGGCACCTGCCCTCGGGGCTGTAGACTACAGGCCTGGGCTGGGAGGCTAGAGGCCCAGTTGTCCAGCGATCTGGGTTTGGCAGGTGCCGGAGGCCCCGAGAGCCCTGGCAGCAGGCCTCAGGGTGCAGAACCTTTGAGGCCAGGCGCTTGGATCTCACCTGGAAGGGGGTCCAAAAAGGTGGAACCCTCATCAACCCTTGGTTCAGCTCTGGGCACTCTGCTCTGCACCCGATTCGTGTTTTGGAACATTTTGGTCCACAGGGGAAGGGATGAAAAGTGGTAAAGAAGGGGAAAATACCATGAAATGTCAATCTCCTATGGCAGTGGAGGGTCAGGCGGGATGTACAGACAGGTAAACACAAACGACAAGCAAAGCAATTCCAGCTGCAGGGAACCCTGCCAGGCGCTGGACTCGGCCTCAGGAAGGGGAGATTCGGGGCTCAGTGGGGAGCCCTCCTGAGCCCCAACTGGCTTCCTGAGAACCAGCAAAACTGGTGCCAGCATGGCAGAGCCCATCAGGAGCCAGGAAGCAGCCACTGCACTTCCCACCACGTGCTCATAGAGGCTGATAGCTGGACGTGCAAAGGCCCGCATGGGGAAACGCACTGGTACAAGACTCGGCCTGCGATGGCCAGGGGGACCTGCTATGCAGGACCTCGGGCTTTCCTTGGGGCTCTGCTGTGACCCAGGCCCCAGGACGGAGGCAGCCCCGCCCCTCAGAAGCTGCGCGCCTGGGCATGGCCACAGCATTCTTCCTAGCCCGCAGCACTTCATTTTCTTCCTTAAAAAGAAAAAAAGCCTTTTTAAAATAAAATAAACACCCCCCCAACCCAAACGCAAGGACAGGCTTGAGCAGAGTCCTTGAATGCAAGGCCCCCAAAGTGGCAGTTTTAGGGCTTCCTGTCTATTCCTGCAGGGCTGGTGGCCAAGGAAATGGGCAGATTAGAGACAGATCGTCCCCAGGGGTGGGCTTCAGGGGTAAGCTTCCGCAGGTGGCAAGCCCAGGCTGCTGCAGGAGGCGGGCTGTCTCCTGGGCGGGGTCAGCTCCATCCCCAGCTCCTGTTCTCTGATGCTGGCAGCCTGGAGAGGCATCCCTCCTTCCTAGGTCAACAAGCCCACGTCTCCAGGGCTCTCAAGAGCCATGGACCCTTGAGACCATAAATGCCTGATTTCCCCCAGACAGGGGTTCCCTAAGACTCCCGATCATTTGTGGAGTAGCATCAGAGCACCCAGGACTCCAAGCCTGGGCTCCAACCCCTCTCCCCTCTCCCTGCCTGGGAGGTCAAGGCTTTAAATGTCCAGTTTCCTTCTTTGCAAAATGAGGATGTCAGGGCACTGCTGAGCCGCCACCGCGAGCTGCATTCAGAAGGCCTGAGAGGACGGAGCACGGGTGCCTCTGAGGGGCCTGGCTTGCGGGGCTGCTGTCAGCGTGCAGCGGCTTCCCAGGCCCCGGGACTGAGCTGCTCGGGCCCAGCTCCCCGGCCTCCAGAGCTCACTAACAGCCTGTGCCACTCCTTCTAGAGACCACATGCTAACTGGTCTTGTTTAGTCTCTGTTCCACACGTGCTAGGTTGTCAGAGGAAGGGGCTGTGTCCAGGGAACCTCCTGGCAGCCAAGCGCCGGCCAGAGCTGGGCCCATGGGCAGGAGCTGAGCTGAACCAGTAGCTGCCACTCCCCTATTTTTTTTGGTACTGGGGATTGAACCTAGGGGTTTTCTACCCCTATTTCTATTTTATTTTTATTGTGAGACAGGGTCCTGTTAAGTTGTGGAAGGTCTTGCTAGGTTGAACCTCTCAAGCACTGGGGTCACAGGCACGCGTCTCCACAGCCCGTTCACCCCTCGTGATCTTAAGTCATTCTCCTGAGGGCCCTCACCTGCCCTGCCACAGGACCCAGGGCACCGTGGCAGAGGTGTCCAGGAGGCCCAGCCACAGGAGAGAGCTGCCCGCTCCCCGTTTGCAGCACCCCACAGCTAGGGTGCCCCCACGGCGCTGGGAGCAGACCTGGTCTGACACTGGGGGAAACTTCCAGCACCTTCTAGCACCGCGAGGTTCAGGAGAGTGAGCCCCACACCCTGTGGTGGGGTGGCCCAGCACGTTGGTCTGGGCCGTCACAGGGGCCCCTGCTCAGGGCTGGGGACAGCAGCTGTGTGGACTGGAGGGACCTGTAGGAGCCAGAGGCAAATATGCCCTTTTTTTTGTGTGTGTGTGTGGTACTGGGGGTGGAACCCGGAGGCTTTCTACCTCCAGGCTACACTCCCAGACCTATTTTATACTTTATTTGGAAACAGGGTCTCACTAAGTTGCTGAGAGCCTCACTAAGTAGCTGAGGCTGGCTTCAAACCTGTGCGATCCTCCTGTCTCAGCCTCCCAAGCACAGGGATAACAAGCGTGTGCCACCACGCCCGGCATACGCCCATTTTTTAAAACCAAGGCTGGAAAAGCTGACTGGGCCATAAAGGCCCACAGTGAGTTTGTAGCAAAGAAAACACCTCAACCATCCCTGAGCCATGCCCCACAGAGTCCACAGGAGTCAGGGGAGCGCGGGGCGCAGGGTCTCTGAGGAGGCCCCGCTGTATCCCCTCCACTCCCACGGGGGGGGGGGCAAGAAGCAGCTGCCTCCCTCTCAGAGCCTGCCCCTCTCAGAGCCTGCCGCTGGGGCAGGCCAGGGGCTTGTTCTGATGCTCTTCCTGTCACACTGGCTGATGCTGTGACTACCCAGGGCAGTACATGCCGGCCCCGGGCTTCCAGGCTGGTGGGTTTGCGGCAGCCAAGCTCTGGGAGACGCCGGTTAACAAGCCGGTGGCTGCAGCTGAGGCGCTCGCTCGCTCTCCTGTGGCATTTCAGGAGACCTGGCGCAGAGGTGGCAGCCGCAGGAGGAGGTCCCCTGGGGCTTCTTATTAATATTTCTCAATGACTTTCCCTGGGGCCCACAGCGTCCTCAGAGCCCAAGGACGGGGCCACGACTGAGTGGCAAAACCACCCCTGACCACCAAGTCCTTGGCAGGTCCCCCCTCGGTCAAGGGGAAAGGCCAGCTGGCCTGCACACGTGAGCCCAGGAACCCCCGGGAGCCGACTCCTGCGCTCCCCTGCAGGATGCCCGGGAAGAGGCGCTTCTTGTGTGTGGGTGTGGGCACTGGAGACAGAACCCAGGGGCATCCTACTTCCTAGCTACACCCCCAGCCCTATTTTTTATTCTTTATTTTGAAATAGGGTCTCACTGTGTTGCAAAAGGCCTCACTAAGTAGTAGCTGAGGCTGTCTTCAAACCGCGATCCTCCTGTCTCAGCCTCCCAAATGCTGGGATCACAAGTGTGTGCCACCACGCCGGGCCCCCAAGCCCTATTTCAATTTTATTTTGAAACAAGGTCTCACTAGGTTGATGAGCGTCTTGCTACTTGCTGAGGCTGTCCTCAAACCTGGGATCCTCCAGTCTCAGCTTCCCAAGCACTAGGATCACAGGCGTGCGCCACCACGCCTGGCTTGGGGAAGACGTGCTCTGATGTCTCAAACTCAACACCTGCGCCCTGCGCCTTACTGCTGACACAGACACCGCCACCCGCCACCAGCATGCTCCAAGAATGAACTTCCAGAGTGCCCTGCCCTGCAGTGCTGGGAGGGGGTCGTCCCCAGGGCAAGCCAGGCCAGCTTCCAGAGCCCCACTGCCCCACCCACGGTCCTGCCAGAACACCCACTTCTGCGGCACCGGCGCCGCTGCCCTTTGTAGCGGTAGGCAGCAATGCAGAGACAAGATGCTGTTTTAGAAAAGAGCTGCAGCCAAAGCCCTCACTTTTAGGATCTCATTTAAGACAGACTCAAAATAACCCGAGCGTAACTTAGACCAGAGGAGGAAACGGATGGACATTCGGAGCCAATGGGAGGGGCCCCAGGGAGAAAAGGCAGGTATGATGGGAGCTGCGCGGACCCTCAGGGACCCCCAGGGTTCCTGGTGCCGCTGTGCTGTTTGTTCCCCATAGCCTGGAAGCAAAAGCAGGGGCGTGCAGCCTGCCCGGGGCTCACCCTCTGCACAGGGATGAGCGCAGCGAGCCTGCACCTGCTGTCACTGGCAATTTACTACTAGGATTGACCGAGTTCACGGGATGCATCATTTCCAGGTTGCCACCGGTGCTCGGATGCCGCCCTGTAACCTCCCGCTCTCTTCAAATGCATACCCAGGAACAGCGGGTAAGCCAAGACTTAATGGCAAGCCCACGAAGCCCCCGTGCTCTGGAAAGGAGGACAGATGGGAGAAGGCATCCCAGAGACCCATTCCTGGGAAATGCAGCGGCTTCAAATGCCCCGAGGGAGAGACTGCCGAAAAGATAATCTTGCTTTCCGGGGTGGGAGGGGGAGCGTGCTGCTACTGGAGTGGAAAGTTCTGGGGAGAGGATAAAGGCGGCGGCGGCAGGCTTTCTGCTGCTGATGGAGAAGTGGAGGGAGGAAGGAGGGCACAAGCCCTTCCTGCACCCCTTCCCCCACGAATGGCGGCAGGAAGTCCTGGCTGCGAGGAGGGTGAACAGGAACCACGCAGCAGCAGAAGCGGTGGAGGAAGAGTGGCTGGGTCTGGGGAGCCGGGAAGCTAGAAGGGGCGGGCGGAGGAAGCTGGGTGGGGGAGGGACTGGGAAATAGCCAGGGAAATGAGGCTGCAGGAGGCACAGCTCCCTCCCGCAGCCGCCTGCCGCTGCCGCGGTCACCTGGGAGGGCAGGGGCACCTCCGGGGACCGCCCAGGCAGGGCTCCTCAGCCAGGAGCCCAGAGATTAATTACATGAGGCCTCAGTGGTCATATTAAGCAAATGATGATAATTACAAGCCTGCTGTGGCGGCGGCTGCCAGGAAGGGGAGGCGGCAGCTCCTTCAGGGGAGGCCAGACCACTGACCCAGAACCCCGGAGGGGCGCGGCGAGGTGGTCAGTGAAGGGCAGCCCCGTCACTTTAGTGAGGGGGAAACTGAGGCAGGCCAGGGTGAGGGACCTGCCTCGGTCCCCTACGGGTGCTGGAAGGAGATGAGGAGCAAGCTGTACTGTCTTCCAGCTACACCACACGGCCTCCCAGGAGAAGGTCGGGAAAGGGGTCTGTTTCCTTGGATTCCACGGGTGACAGAAGGGGAGGCCCCTGTGCCAAGTCAAGGTGGCACTACGCCCAACTGCTCCTGTTCCCCAGCCCTGGGAAATCAGGCCTGTGACGCCAGCCACAGCTCCTGGCCAAGCCATAAGCTGAAGCACCAGCCACGCAGTGGCCACCAAGACCCACCACCCACGGCTGGGAAGGATTCCCCCCAGCGTCCTCTCGACCCTGACCTCGTGAGTGGGGGACACAGGATCCTGCGCCTGCCGGGACCTTGGCACAGAACTGACCCTCTGAGCGGGGTTCTCCATTTCAGCCATCCAGGAAGGGACTGGCCTTGTAAGCTGGGGCAGCGCCAACCCTTCGGCTTCTAGACCACCACAGGGCCACAGCTCCCCAGACAAGGGCTGCTGCAGGCCCATCCCACAGTGGACGCACCAGAGCAGAGGTGCGCGGGGTGGGTGCAGGAGACACACGGCAAGGGAGGAGCACCAGCCGGGCCCCCGAGCCCCGAGTTCCAATCCCAGGTCTCCTCTGTGGCCAGCAGCAGTCCCCTCTCCTCTATGCCTTAAGGACTTCGACTACAAGAGGAGAATACAGCCGGGCGTGGTGGCGCACACTTGTCATCCCAGCATTCGGGAGGCTGAGACAGGAGGATCGCGGTTTGCGGCCAGCCTCAGCTACTTAGTGAGGCCCTCTGCAACTCAGTGAGACCCTGTTTCAAAATAAAGAATAAAAAAATAGGGCTGAGGGTGTAGCTCAGAGGTAGAATGCCCCTGGGTCCCATCCCCAGTACCGCTCATAAATAAATAAATAATGAAATAGTGAAGTAAAAGGGGAGAATACAGCAGCAACACACGCCTGTGATCCTGACACTTGCGGGGCTGAGACAGTAGGACTTAGCGAGACCTGGCTTCAAAATAAAAGATAAAAAGGGTTGGGTGTACAGCTCAGATCAGAAGTAGAATGGCCCAGGTTCACTCCCAACACCAACAAGGAAAAGAAAGGGGGAGGGGGAGGGGACAATACTATCTACTGGGCCTGTTTCTCACAGTTGTGAAAAGGATAAAATTCAGTAAAAGGCCGACTGAGCAGCACGGCGGGGGCCACCGTGAGACACAGTCATAATCGCCTTCCGGGGGGAGGCGCCTGACAGAGGGTGTGCAAAGCGCCCTGCCCCGCCAAGGGTGGCCGGCTCTCTGGCACGGGAGGCCTTAGCACTCAGCACGCTCCGTGTTGCACGCTCTGGGCCACTCACGCATGTGGGCAGCTTGTTCAATGTCGTGCTGCTGAGGGTGACCCTGTAGGAACCCTGTGACACCTGCCGTTCTCCCAAAGCTCGCAGCCTAGCCTGCCTCCTTCCTGCCCAGCACGAGAAGGGACATCCCTAAGTGCTGGTATTTCTTTTCTTTTTCTTTGCCATACTGGGGATCGATCCCAGGGGCATTCTACCTCTGAGCTACACCGCCAGCCCTACTTTTTATTCTTAATTTTGAAACAGGGGCTCACTGAGTTGCAAAGGGCCTCACTAAGTAGCTGAGGCTGGCTGTGAACCGCGATCCTCTTGTCTCGGTCTCCCAGGTTCTGGGATGACAAGTGTGCGCCACCACGCCCGGCTCGGTCCTGATATTTCTTGAGCAACTACTACAGGCAAGGCCATGCCTTGCCAACTTCACAGGTTGCTTTTTGGCTCAACTGAGATGACAGATGTCAAAATAAATAATGAATTATTCTAATTTCCATTCTCATTCCTATCACATAATCGCCACCACGGACGCAGGGAAAGAGGAGCGGCTCCTTTCTCAGGGTTCTAACACACCTGCAGAGCCAACCCGAGGTGGGGCCGTTGGGAGCGATGCATTGTGGGGAGAGGCTACCCACATGCAGAGAGTTCCAGCGAAGGCCCTGCCTCGCACTTTGCAGAGATCCCACCTGCAGGAGACCGCTGCTCCGCCACCGAGGATTAACTCCTTCAAGACTTTGCCCTTTCTAAACTCATGTTTGTCCTAACCGTTGCTGCTCTTAGGACAGCCCCAGCGGACAGTCTGGTTCCTGTTTTGAGAAATCTGATTGCAAATGTCTTGGGGGGGGGAGGTGGGGGGGGCAACGGCCGTTTTAAAATGCAGACTAATTTTCCTCTCCTGGGCCTGGTACTCAGTCAACCCGAAACCCAGTGAGCAGGCATGGGGGTGGGGGGGAGAGCCAGACAGGGCACCCCCTGCAGCTGCCAGCCTGTTTCAGAGGCTGAGGACAGCAGAGCCACAGCCCTTATTCCTTATTTCCTACGGTTCACACACGGTTCACATTTCACAGATGTGAAAATCAAGGCCCAGAAACAGGAAGGGACTTGCCTGAAGTTCCATGATAAGATCATGAGCGGCGGGCACGGGCCCAGTCCCCTGCCCGCTGGGAGGGGCAGCAGCGAGCCACCCGGGGCATGCCCGCGGAGCTGCTGGGACTGGCCTGGCGGCTGTCACCGGGGTGGTGGTGGTGGTGGGCACATCTGCTCTCACAGATGCGGGACATGCAGGCCGGGGCTCGGGCCAGAGCAGTGGACAAAACGTAGATCGGGAAGCCTGGCATCGCCTTGGGAGGCTTGGGTCACAAATGGGGCAGGTCGTTCGTTTCTGGGGCTCCGGTTCCACGGCACAAAACCACACCTGTCCTACCCGGCGCTGGGCTGCAGCTCACAATGCCAGGGCGCGCTCCTCATCCTATCGGCCATAAAACCGGGGCCAAGCCGGAGCCGCCGCGGCCGCTGTCAGCTTCCACCGCGACCCCTCCGCAGCTTAAACTTTGCAGCCAGGCGCGACGACTCGGGCCGTCCTGCGGGGCGGGCCGCCGTCCACCGCTGCAGGTGCGCGGAGGCCCCGGCCCGGAGCCCCCGGCCGGGCTCCCCGCCCGACAGGCGAAGGGGCGCCGCACCCCCAGCTCAGCGCCCGCCGGGGGCGGCGGGGCCGGAGGTTCGCGGCCCGCCCGGGCGCGCGGCGGGGGCTCACCTGGGCTCGGGCAGCAGGATCTTCTTGCTGGCGCGCGCGGCCGGCGTGGCCTTGCTCTTCTCCATGGCCATCAGGTAGCTCACGTCGGCCAGCACCGCCTCCAGGTCGGCCATCTTGGCGGCGGCGGCGCTCTGCTCCCGCCGCCGCGCTCGGCTCCCGCTCGCTGGCCCGCCGCCGCCGCCGCCGCTCCGCGCCTCGGCCTCGGCCGCGCTCACAGGCGCCGCCGCCCCATGGCCGCCCGGCCGGCCGCGGCTCCGCTCCGCTCCCGCCGGGACTGCAGTCGGGGCGCCGCCGCCGCCGCCGCCGCCGCCGCCGCCCGCGCCCCGGAGCCGCCGCCGCCTCCGGCCCCGCCTGCCGCGCACAGCGCCAGCGAGCCGGGACCGGCCGGCCGGCGAGGCGCCCCCTGCCGGCGGCGCGGGGACCTGCACCGCGCACAGCGCCAGCGAGCCGGGGCGGCCGGCCGGCGAGGCGCCCCCTGCCGGCGGCGCGGGGACCTGCACCGCGCACAGCGCCAGCGAGCCGGGACCGGCCAGCCGGCGAGGCGCCCCCTGCCGGCGGCGCGGGGATCTGCACGCGGCCGGCCCGCGCCCGCGCAGACCTGGCCCGGATGGGGTGGCCACGGGGTACACTGAGCGGTACCTCGGCGTCAGAGCTCAGGACGGACCCGAGCCTTGGATCGCACGCCCTAATTGTTACCCTGGGCCCCACAGGCCCCGACCTGCTGCCTGCTGGACCCCGGAGGACAGCGCCGACTTGACTCGGATGTTGGACTGGACCACCACCTCAGCTCATACACCACACCCAGACTCTACACTGACCCCGGCGTGGATTACAATCCCAAACAACCCAGGCTGCCAACAGGACCCAGGACCCAGACTTTATTATTTTATGTTTTTGTGGTGCTGGGGATGGAACCCAGGGGCATTCTACATCTGAGCTACACCAAGCCCTATTTTTTATTCTTTATTTTGAAACAGGTCTCACTGAGTTGCACAGGGCCTCGCTAAGTAGCTGAGGCTGGCTCTAAACCACAATCCTCCTGTCTCAGCCTCCTGAATGCTGGGATACAAATGTATGCTACCACATCTAGCTCCTATGTTTTTATTCTTTATTCTGAAATAGTGTCTCACTAAGTTGCAGAGGGCCTCACTAAGTAGCTGAGGCTAGCTGCGCCTGCCTCAGCCTCCCAAGTACTGGGATTACAAGAGTGCACCACCACACCCAGCTGGATCCAAACTTTATTTTTATTTATTTATAATTTTTTTTGCGGGTCTGGGGATGGAACCCAGGGACATTCAACCTCCGAGCTACACCCCCTGCCCTATTTTTTATTCTTTATTTTGAAACAGGGTCTAACTAAGTTGCGGAGGACTTAAGTAGCTAAGGCTGTCCGCGAACCACGATCTTCAGGTCTCAGCCTCTCAAATGCTGGTATTACAAGCGTGGGCAATCATGCTCAGCCTTGGATCCAAACTTTAGACCACAACCTTGATCTATTCTGATTACTAGTCCAACCTCAATTCCAACCTCAAACCCAGACCATGACCCTGAACTTGGTGTCAGGTCCCAGACCTGATGTGGACCATCAACTCCAATCCAGAGTCCTAGACCCAGCACCCAGAGCCCTGGACAGCTAACCTGGGACACAGAACCCTGAATGGCTCACCAAGAAGCTGAGACCTGAAAAATATACCCCAAGGCCACTGCCCGCTCCTGCTCCAGACCCAGTTCTTGATCTCAGGATCAAGTACCCATCTAGACCCAGGTTCCTGGACAGTGTTCTTGGCCCAGCTTCTTCCCTGTACACACTTCATCCCAGCCCGAGGCTCATCCATGATGACTTGACTACGTGGGGCTTGAAGATCTCTCAGCCTCTCCAAGGAGACTCCTCCTAAGAGTCCACCCGGAGAAGGACACTGTGTATCTCAAGGCAGCAAGCACCCCACTTTAACATGCCGAGGTAGGACCCCTCTAGGGTCCCTCTCTGCTTTCCCAGGTGGCAGGACCCCCTCCCCCCAGCCCTGGACACATAGAACTCAATCCTCATGCCAGTTTGTGGGCAGCAACTGGGGTCCTTCAGCAAAGCACTACCCCCTGCCCTGTGCACGTCTCAAATCAGCAGAACCTGGACCAGAACCAGGGATGGCCACATTTGAGGAGCCCCATGCCATGCCCTGATGTGGGCTCTGACCAGAGAGGCTGTTCCCAGGTCTGGATCCATGGAGTCTCTGCCTGTGTAGCACCAAGCAGCAGCTCTCCAGGCCTTCTGGGGCTACTGAAAGTGGGGGGTCCAGAGGAGTGATCTGGGCTCCATCTTCCAGGCAATTCAACACTATCCTTCCTTGCACCTTGGGTCCCTCCCTAACCATCAGTTTTCACCTCGTTGTCTCTGCCTTTCCCGGGGGCTGGAAACCTTTCTTTCCTGGCCAACTCCTGCTCATTCTTTCCTTTGCTTCTGTGTGTGTGTGTGTGTGTGTGTGTGTGTGTGTGTGTGTGTGTGTGTTACCAGGGAACCCAGGGACATGCTACCTCCAAACTACACCCCCAGGCCTATATTTAGTCTTTATTTTGAAACAGGGTCTCACTGAGCTGCAAAGGGCCTAAGCTGTCTGTGAACCTGCGATCTACCTGTCTCAGCCTCCCAAATGCTGGGATTACAGCCTGTGCCACCACGCCGGGCTCTGCTCATCCTTTCTGATGCATCTCCTCAAGGGCGCCCTCCCTGATTCCAATTATAAACATCTCTGATTCTTTTTTTTGTTTGTTTTTTGGGGGTTTTTTTTGCGGGTCTGGGGATGGAACCCAGGGGCAATCGATCTCCGAGCTACCCCCTTCCTGCCCTATTTTTTATTCTTTATTTTGAAACAGGGTCTCACTAAATTGCAAAGGGCCTCACTAAGTAGCTGAGGCTGTCTGCGAACCGCGATTCTCTGGTCGATCCTGGTCTGGTCTCAGCCTCCCGAATGCTGGGATTGCAAGCAACATCTCTGGTTCTTGATCAACCACTGGAGAGACCCTATTTCCTTGATTTGAAAAAATATCATCAGTTGCAACATGTATCACTGTTTTGCTGTGGGGGTAAAGCTGCATTACTTGAGTACCTCAACTGGAAATGCATCTGGTATCAAAAATGCTGATGTGTGAGGGCACACCCTGGAACCCAGTACGGGGAGGCTGAGACAGGAAGATCGCAGGTGCAGGTCTCAGCAGTTTAGCTAGATCCTCAGCAACATAGTGAGACTGTTTCAAAATCAGAAAGTGTTGAGGTGGCCTATGCTTGTAATCCACAATAAAATAAAATAAAATAAAATAAGAAATGCTAGCTGGGTGTGGTGACGCACGCTTGTAATCCCCGCGCTTGGGAGGCTGAGACAGGAGGATCGCGCAGGTTCGAAGCCAGCCTCAGCTACTTAGTGAGGCTCTCAGCAACTTAGTGAGACCCTGTTTCCAAATAAAATATAAAAATAGGTCTGGGGGTATAGCCCGGAGGTAGAAAGCCTCTGGGTTCCACTCCCTGTACCACCAAAAAAAAAAAAAAAAAAATGATATGGGTGTGCGCACTGTCTCCACAGTAACCCGATGAGCCCAGCTCGTCTCTTCCCTCGTGTCCACCTCTGGAAGACTCTGAAAGGCATTAGTCTGTTTTGAAAGAATGAATGAGCGAGTAGCCAGGTGGCTAAGTGAGTGAACCCTTAGGAACACAGGCTTCAGGATAGACAGGACCGGATGCCACAGCAGGAGGCCCTGACCTCTCACCCTGGCCCGACTCTTCAAGATCTAGAGTACGGCCACATCCTGGCCCGGGCTTTCCGGAACGGCCTCTGTTTAAAAAATTCTGAGTCAGGTGCAGTGATACATGCCTATAACCCCAGCAAGTTGGGAGGCTGAGACAGGAGGATTGCAGGGTCGAGGCCAGCACAATAACTTAGTGAGACCTACTTCAAAATAAAAAGTATAAGCTAGGCGTGGCAGTGCACGCCTGTCATCCCAGCATTTTGGAGGCTGAGACAAGAGGGTCATGGTTTACAGACAGCCTCAGTTACTTAGTGAGGCCCTCTGCAACTCGGTGAGACCCTGTTTCAAAATAAAGAATAAAAAATAGGGCTGCGGGTGTAACTCAAAGGTAGAATGCGTCTGTGTTCCATCCCCAGTACCAAAAAAGAAGAAGAAGAAGAAGAAGAAGAAGAAGAAGAAGAAGAAGAAGAAGAAGAAGAAGAAGAAGAAATAGAGCTAGGGGCATAGCTTGGAGGTAGAATGCCCCTGGGTTCCATCCCCAGTACCTCAATCAATAAATAAGTAAATAAATAAAATAAAATATACAGCTAAGTATAGTATCCCACTCCTGTAATCCCAGTACTTAGGAAGCTGAGACAGGAGGATTGCAGGTTTGAGAGACAGTCTCAGAAAATAGTGAGACTCTCATCAATCTAGTGAGACCCTGTTTCAAAATAAAACTTAAAATATAGGGTGGGGAGTGTAGCTTGGAGGTAGAATGCCCCTGGGTTCAATCCCAAGTACCAAAATTTAAATAAATAGATGTGAGGCCCTGGGTTCCATCCCCAATACAGAGGTTAAAAAAAAAATTCTGCTTGATGAACTTGTCGGGCCAGAGTGGGCCTGTGGGTTGGGATTTGCCAGTCATCGGCTACTCGAGGTGGATCAACCTTCCCCCAACACCTGGAAACCCAGATGGGCCGTCCCACCCATAGGCGGACCCACCACCTCAGCCTGGCCTGGAGCTGGAGCCTGTCCAGGGGGCCAGCCCGTCCCCAGAGCACGCCTCATGACTCCTGGGACCAGGAGAAGTCCCTGAAAGCCGGGCTGCAGAGGACTTGGCAAGGCCTCCTGGCCCAGGGAAGGCTGGTCTTTGGGATGGTGCTGCCCTCTGGTGGTTCTGGGAAGGTCGATTGTAAACTTGACCTTTCAAGCCAGCTTCAGTCATTTCCTGTCTCAACAAACTTACTTGGTGCCCAGATCCTGCTGGGCTCCGGCCAGACTGAAAGAGAGGAGCTTCGGCTGGGCGTGGTGGTGCACACCTGCAGTCCCCCGTACTTGGGAGGCTGAGACAGGAGGATCGCAGGTCGGAGGCCAGTTTCAGCAACTTAGCAAAGGCTTCATAAAAAGGGCTGGGGGTGCGCCTGAGAGACAGAATGCCACTGGGTTCACTCCCCAGTACAAAAAAAAAAAAAAAAGCCTATCTCTGCCCAGCTGGTACCCTGCAGACACATCACTCCTTGGCATCTCCGATGGGTGATTAATAGGTGTGGCAGGCTCCGCCACGCTGAGTTCCTGCTCCTCCACCCACCCCTTGCCCCACCTGCGCCTCTCCCACCTCCCCATCCCCCAAGTCCTAGGAGTCCTCTTCCTCTCTTCCCTGTCTGTCCTTGGTCCTGGCGTACACACCTGCTGTCATCTGCGCTGTGGCTGAGCCTGTCTCTGTCCTGCCTCCTCCACTGGGCCTCCACGAGGCAGGTTTCAGTCCCCACCTCTTGCCTGGATGCTCATACCAGCCTTCTCTTGGGAATCCCTGCCTCTCCTTCGCAGAGCTTCCACAGGCCTGAAAGAATCCCTGCCTCCAATGAACGCGCCTGCATTTGTGATAAAACCTGCCTTCAGCACCCAAGTCCTGCCATCGGGCCCCACCCATGCCTCCGCCGTACTAGCCTCTCGTTGCTAGTGCAAGTCAGGTCTAAGCATTCCCACCTCAGGGCCTGGACGCTGCGGCTCCCTGGCCCAGCCTGCCCTCTCTCTCCCTTTTGGCATGGAGGGTCTGGCCTGAGGGTCCTGCTCAGAGGTTTCTATTTGTTGTGGTCACTGCTGTATTTCTGAGCCCCACCCTAATGCCTGGCACCGAGTTAGGGCAGCAAAGAGGAACAGGACCAGCTGGGCATGGTAGCACATGCTTGTAATCCCAATGCTTGGGAAACGGAGACAGGAGGATCGCAGGTTTGTGGCTAGCCTCAGCTACTTAGTGAGGCCTTCCACAACTTAGTGAGACCTTGTTTCAAAATAGAGAATAAAAAAATAGGACTGGAGATGTAGCTTGGAGGTAGAATGCCCCTGGGTTCAATCCCCAGTACCATAAAAATAAAATAAAGAGAGGACTAGGTGTTGGTGCAGTCCAGTGGTCAAGAGAAACCTCAAACATGGATCTCCAACTGAAGGCGCAAGAGGCTGGACATGGTGGCTCACCCTTCAGCACTTGGGAGGTTTAGACAAGAAGGTCATGATTCTTGGCCAGCCTCGGCTCCTTAGGGAGGCCCTCTGCAAGTCAGTGAGACCCGTTTCAAAATAAAGAATAGTAGCCGGGCGCGGTGGCGCACGCTTGTAATCCCAGCATTCGGGAGGCTGAGGCAGGAGGATCGTGGTTCGCAGACAGCCTCGGCTACTTAGTGAGGCTCTCTGTAACTCAGTGAGACCCGGTTTCAAAATAAAGAATAAAAAATAGGGCAGGGGTGTAGCTCAGAGGTAGAATGCCCCTGGGTTCCATCCCCAGACCCGCAAAAAACAACAACAACAACAAAAATAAATAAAAAATAGTGCTGAGGGTGTAGCTCAGAGGTGGAATGCCCCTGGGTTCAAGTTCAGTACTGCAAAATAAATAAATAAATAATAGAAAAAAATAAAGTGGCAAGAACTGTACTGTAGGAGGTGGGGGCTCTCGGGTGAAGAGGTCAGGGGAAAGGGCGGGTCAAGGCATGGACCTGACACTATATACACCTGAGCATGAGAGAGGTTCTCTTCTGAGAAGGCCTCTCCTCTCCCCTCTTCTCCTCTCCCCTCCTCTCCTCTCCCCTCCTCTCCTCTCCATCCTGAGCTCTGAAGAGCAGGTGGTGGCTTGGGGGCTTTCCCAGGTGTCAGCAAGATTGGCCTGGGAAAACTCCTGCCCAAATGGACAGCTAGCTACCTCTCTGACCTCTGGTGTCCAGACACTGACAGGCACTGGCTGAACTGCTGGGCGTTCATTCCCTCATTCGTGTGTGTGTGTGTGTGTGTGTGTGTGTGTGTGTGTGTGTTGTATGGTGTACTGGAGATTGGCTCCAGAGGCATTCCACCTCCAGCCTACACTCCTTTTATTTTGAAACAGGGTCTGGCTACATTGCTGACAGCTTAGTAAATTGCTGAGACTAACCTCAAATCTGCATCCTCCTGTCACAGCCTCCCAAGTACTAGGATTACAGGCGTGTGTGCCATCACGCCTGGCTTCCTTCAGTCAAGCTCTTAAGGATATTGGCCTTGAGGATCCAGTACTGGAAGTCAGTTAACTTAGCCAACTACGCATAATAATGGCCGCTGACCTGTACTGAGCTTACCCGTTGCAGGACCCTGACCCTGGAGCCCAGGTGACCTCATTTAGGAGACCAGTGACCTCTGAGGAAGCCCTCTTCCCCTAGAGCCAGGGGGAGGGGAGGGAAAAGTGTTCCACCAAGCAGAACGGCAAGTGTGGAAGAAAAGGACGCGGGGCCTTAGCTCTTTGGCACCCGGCGCAAGGACCTGCCAGAGCTTCAAGACCCCTGGATCTTCACGACCCACCTCCCGGGAACCCTCGAGGTCATCTAGTCCCCATACGGCTCCCAGCCCTGACCTCCACCTCCCCTCCAAGGCTTTGCCAGGACTGGGGACCCGCGCCGGGCTTGGCGCGTCCTGGCCGGGTTCCGCCCCATCCGGGCCCGGCCCCGCCCTCCCCGGCCCCGCCCACCTTCCCTGGCCCGGTCCCATCCACCAGTCCTGGTTCCGCCACGCCCCATCGTGGCCCGTTCCTCCCCCCCCCCCCCCCCCGGCACCGTCCGCCCGGCCCCGCTTTGACTCCGCCCCGCCCACCCTGTCCTGGCCCCGCCCCACACCATTGTGGCCCGGCCCCGCCCACCCCACCCTGGCCTCGCCCCGCTCCGACTCCGCCCCTCACCACTGTGACTCCGCCCCGCCCACTCCATCCTGGCCCCGCCCCACCCGCCTCCGCCCCTCACCATTGTGGCCCCGCCCCGCCCACTCCATCCTGGCCTCGCCCCGCTCCGACTCCGCCCCTCACCACTGTGACTCCGCCCCGCCCACTCCATCCTGGCCCCGCCCCACCCGCCTCCGCCCCTCACCATTGTGGCCCCGCCCCGCCCACTCCATCCTGGCTCTGGCCCGGGAGCCGCCAACGCGCATGCGCCCTGGCGCCGCCTCCGGCCTGGGCCGAACCCGCTGGTTTCGCAGCTGTCGCGTTTGTTCCCTGACCCTCCCAACCGGCCTGTTTGACTCCTGTCTCCGTAGCCCCCACGCTGTGGCCGCTGGTATTTGCCCTGTGCGGGGGACAGGGGAGCGGGATGATGGGAAAGACCTGGGGTTAGTAGAGCCTACTAACTCGGCCAGGACCTTAGGCAAGTTACTGGACCTGGCCTCGCGGAATGTTTGAGGACTAACCGGGAGGAGGAGTGCGAAACGTTGGGCCAGGGCCTGCCAGGTGCCTCGTCACAGTGCAGGATCCTGGCCCGCTCGCGCCTCCCGCTCGGCATCCCTCAAGGACTCTTCTTTCTTTTTTCTTTATTTTGGCACTAAGAATTGAACCCAGGAGCATCTACCTCTGAGCTACACCTCAGCCCTATTGCCTGTTTTATTTTTATTTTGAAACAGGGTCTCATTAAGTTATAGAGAGCCTCACTACTTACTGAAGCTGAACTGGAACCTGTGATCCTCCTGGCCCAGCCTCCCAAGTTCTGGGGTTACAGGGGTGCGCCACCACGCCCAGCTTTCCTGATCTCTTTTCTCCCATTTCTCCAGCCCACCTCAATTTTGGCCTTCCCTCTCCCGGGTCTCCTTGTCACCCTCACGCACACTCGGGTCTGCTGCTGGAGCCCTGGAACGTGGCCAGGAGGAGTAGCTGGGTCTGTTTCCAGTGTCAGCGCCAAGGTTTCTTTCTGGGCCTGGGGAGATGGTGGGAGGAGGATGAGACTCCACACTAGCATAGCCAAGCCTCAGGCCTGGGTGCTTTGACACCCCACGTGGGGTGTTGGGTGTCACCCCTTTCCCCAGGTCCTACTACATCATTTGCAGGGCCCCTGTTCACAAAGTCTTAAGGATTCAGGGCGGTGAGTGCTGAGCAGGAGGGTAGCTAAGCTGAGGCACCTGATGGGGCCATTCTGCCTCCACTCCCCAAGAAGCCATCTCATGACAATCAGGAAACGTTCTCATTCCTAACACCTGGGGGGTAGAGCTAGCGGAGGCTAACCCAAGGCCTTGGGTCATTGCAAGGGCCTTAGGAGTGTAGCATGGTCAAGCCCCTCACCTGGATGTTCTGCATGGCAGAAGAGGTTGCCACTGACTTTTGGACCCACATCACTTCCCGAGCCTTGGCTTTTGTCTCCTGTAGAATGGAAACAGCTGGCTGGACATGGTAACCTGCGCCTGGAATCCCAGGTCTTGGGAAGTTGACCCAGGAAAATCAGAGGTTTGAGGGCAGCCTCAGCAACTTAGACCCTCAGCAACTTGGCAAGATCATTTTCAAAAAAAAAAAAAAAGGTTGGAGTACACCCTTGGTGGTAGAATGCCCCTGGGTTCAATCCACAATACCAACATTAAAAAAGCCGGGCGTGGCCGGGCATGGTGGCACACGATTGTAATCCCCGGGCTTGGGAGGCAGAGACAGGAGGATAGCGCTGTTTCGGAGCCAGCCTCACTGGCTTAAGAGATCCTGTTTCCAAATAAAAATATAAAAAATAGGTGTCTGGGAGTGTAGCCCGGAGGTAGAAGGGTTTCCAGGAACCCCAGAACCACACACACACAAAAAAAGCTGCCTCATGGGGTGGGGTGAGACAGGGTCACATACACACTGGGCTGGAGAGCAGGCTGGCTGGGGCAGGTTCTGAGCCCATCTCTTGGTCTCACTAACCAAGTCACTTTGGGTAAATTGTTCCATGTCCATAGCTTAGTTTCATATCATTAAAAGGGAAAGAGAACTGGGTGTGGTGGCACACGCTTGTAATCCTAGCATTCAGGAGGCTGAGACAGGAGGATCGTGGTTCATGGACAACCTCAGCTACTTAGGCCCTCTGCAACTCAGTGAGACCCTGTTTCAAAATAAAGAATAAAAAACAAGGCAGGAGGCCGGGCGTGGTGGCGCACCCTTGTAATCCCCGCGCTTGGGAGGCAGAGACAGGAGGATTGCGCAGGTTCGAAGCCAGCCGCGCGCGCTGGCTTAGGAGACCCTGTTTCCAAATAAAAATGTAAAAATAGGTCTGGGAGTGTAGCCCGGAGGTAGAAGGACTTCCAGGAACCCCAGTACCACCAAAAAAACCCAAACCAAACAAAAACAAAAACAAAAACAAAAAAAAAAACAAGGCAGGGGGTGTAGCTCACAGGTAGAATGCCCCTGGTCAACCCCCATTGCCGCAAAAAAGAAAAAGAAAAAAAAGGGAAAAAGTAGGGTTGTGACGATGGTATGAAGACTAGGCTATCAGTTGTAGGTAGCACACGCTAAATGCAGCAAGCCTGGGCTGCAGAGGGAGCTGGCTCAAGGCCCCTCAAGCTCACCTACTGCACGCCACGCCTGGTGCTTCCTGCTTTACAGATGCCACTGGCCCAACCAGCGTACTTAGATGTGGCCCCGTGGGTTACTGAAGATCTTTGCATATGCCCAAGGAAGATTAATTCGTAGCTGAATGAAGGTTAGACAAAAAATGGGCCAAAAAGTGAGATAGACCAGTAGTAGTATCTACACAAGAAAGGAGTGGAAGCTGGGTGCAGTGGTATACACCTGTAGTCACAACTACTCTGGAAGCTGAGGCAGGAGAATTGCACTTTTTTTGTTTTTGTTTGTTTTGTCCTACAAGGGATTGAACTCAGAGGCATTCTACCTCCAAGCTACAACCTCAGCCCTTCCTAATATTTTGAAACTGGATTTCACTAGGTTGCCGACACTATGTTTGAATGTGTGATTCTTCTGTCTCAGCCTCCCAAGTATAGGGAGTATGGGCGTGCACCATGCCTGTCTAGATTTGCTGAGTCCAGGAGTTCGAGGCTAGCCAGGGCAACATAGTGAGACTCTGTATATATATACTAAAAAAAAAAAAAAAGACTTTTGTTAGACTTCATTCTGAGACGAACACACTTGTTTTAAGCAGGGGAAAAGAACAGTCAAGCCGGGTGTGGTGGCACACGCTTGTAATTCCAGCATTTGGGAGGCTGAGACAGGAGAATCATGGACAGCCTCAGCTACTTAGTGAGGTCCTCTGCAACTCAGTGAGACCTTATTTCAAAATAAAGAATAGCCGGGCGTGGTGGCGCACGCTTGTAATCCCCACGCTTGGGAGCCAGAGACAGGAGGATTGCGCAGGTTCGAAGCCAGCCACGCGCGTTGGCTTAGGAGACCCTGTTTCCAAATAAAAATATAAAAATAGGTCTGGGAGTGTAAAGCCCGGAGGTAGAAGGGCTTCCAGGAACCCCAGTACCACCAAAAAAAAAAAAAAAAAGTTAAATCTCTATTTTTGAGAGGTACTCAGGAGGCTGAGGTAGGAGGGTATAATAAGTTCAAGGTCAGCCTGGGCAGTTTAGCAAGACCCTGCCTCAAAATAAAAAGTAAAAAGGGCTAGGGATATAGCTCAGTGATTAAGCAGCCATTAAGGTGGTTCAATCCCCAGTACCACCCCCTCAACACCTCCCTGCAAAAAAAAAAAAAAAAAAAAAAAAGTGTAGATGAGATTGGATGGGAACCTGTGGCAGCTTCCACTAGGGTAGCAGAGATGAGGATACCAAGAAGCCGAGGGTTTGAGATCCTGAGGAGACAAAATTGATACTCTTCCTTCCTTGCTATCATCTGAATACGGGCACATCCATATCCATCCTTAGGAAGCCGTAAGCCCCTCATTCAATGCCCCGTTTCTAGAACGCAAAGCAGGACCAGAGATGGTCCTCAACTGCCAGTCCTGGAGAGTGGGAGCAGCAGGGGTCCACCAGCTCCCCTGCGGGCAGCGGGCAGTCTGCTGGAGTTGCCAGGTAGAGCCTCAGCCCTCCAAGGACAGGGTAGCACTTGGTGCATGTTCAGAGGCTGGATGTTTGCTCTCAACATGCCAAGCTACAATGCCAGTCATAAGGACACGCCCATCACAGCCCGTCTGCTCTGGAGCTTGGGGTATGGCTTCGGCTAACAGCGTGGTGGCAGTGGGGATGGAAGATCAGAAATGGCCAAGTCCATCCTCAGGAAAGGAGCTGTCAGGTCCTTCCGGGCTCCTGCAGATGACCGCAGATCGGCTCCAGTACTCCTTTACTGGAGGGCTTGGGGCGATCAGTTCATCATACACCTAAAAGTTCCACAGGATAAAGTTCCCCCTGGGGAAGTGCATGTGGCATTTCTAAAAACAAGTGCTGCATTCCGACATTAAAACACAAAGCCAGCACTGGCCCTGGACACCAGCACCAGCCGGCGCAACCTCTCATTCACTCAGACACACACGCTAGAGTAGGAAAGGGTTAGTTTTGTTTTTAAAGCCTTTTTATTTAAAAACAAAACAAAAAAAAAACCCCAAATCAAAATATTTCCCATTGGAGGCTATTTCTTTTTTTATCTTTTAAAAATTTTATTACACAAATATCTCCCATTCCCACGTGTCAGAGGAAAGATGTCCTTGCTTTTTCTAAAACCGATAAGTGGAGAACTTTTAGAAAACAAAACGAGTCCAACTAGCTTCCCTCCTTCCCTGGCCCAAAATAACCCCAATGTGTCAACTGAGATAGTGTAAGACTTATCCCCTTAATGCTTACATTTAATTTAAAATTTTTAGCACAACATTGGAGATTGACTCTAAATCAGCAACAAAAAATAGATATTTACAATATTTCTCCGAAAAACAAAAACACAACCAAACCCTTTAAACATAGTGACTTTAGGAGTTTTATTTATGGAGCAGTTATTTTTTAATCACCAAGTGATTTTATATTATATATATATAAATTTTCTTCCTTTCCTTTGTGGTTTTTTGCCCCGGTGCTTGGAAAGATGGAGGCAGAGGTCTGGTCCTGCAGTCTGAAGAGGGCAGGCTCTCCTGGCAAGACCGCAGCTAAGAGCAGATGCAGGAATGCGCTGGAACTCCCGGGTCCCTCTGTCCCCATCAGAGATGCTTCTCTCCTCCACGTGGACCGACGCTCACCTCTAAACCATTCTCCCCTGGCAGTCCCAAGGAAAAGCAAATCCCAGCAAGGGCACTGGTCCATTTGCCGCCCTCCTGGACTCCCTTTTCTGCTGACCAATTTAGGTGCACGGTAAAAATGCTTGTTTTTCCAAACCAAAAAACAAACATACAAACCCAAACCCCAAACCAACCATCAGCTTGGAAATTTCTGTGGATGAAATGTCCCAAAGTCAGAGGCACTCTCCGGGCACAATCCCTGCTCTGAAGGGGTCTCTCCACCTCCCCTTTTATAAAAAGACAACAAAACATAGTAATCTTTTAAGTATTTTCCACAGGAGCAACCGAAAAAAAGGCAGGAAGCTTCCAATTATAGGTCATTAACAATAATAATGTTTTTGCTCAATACCCAGGGTTCTTTACAGAGAAGTCCCCTAACTGAGGCACTCTGGAGTAAGTCACTGGCATTTCCTCAACCATTCAGTCCCAGAATGCTGGGGCCGGGAGACCAACAGATGGGCAGAGGGTCACGGGAGCAGACTGCTGTTTTTAAGGTGCAGCCAAGAAATCAGCAGATTGGAAGAAACAGACACAAGGCCACCCTACCAGGACCCGGTCTGCTCTATGGCGGCCAGTCAATGCCAGGGTCAAAGCTGGGCTAGGTGACAAAGAGGGCTCTCTGCCTCTATTGCTTTGGCAGTGGCAAGGGTGCACGGATGGCGTCTCTCCTTGGGCGGTTCACACTTCAGACCCCTGGCGCCTGGGCTCCACCTCCCAGGGCTTCAGGAGGAAAGCCTGAGACTGGGCTGTAGGAAAGGGGCCAGGAAGGGATGAGGACTAGAAGATGGGGGCAAGGTTGTGCTATCAATCTCCTTCTAGATGGGGAGCAGAGTGCAAATTTGCGTCTACCATTTATAAGCTCTTGCCACAGGCTGCTGCTATTGAGCATCTCCTCACACACTTAAATATTGACCCAGAAGAAATTCCGACCTTTCTTTCCTTTTTTTTTTTTTTAAAGTGCAAAAAGCTCTCTGCTGCCCTAGAGAGAGGATCTTTGGACAGGCCGTTCGATGCAAGGTAAAAGGGGGCAGCTGATGGGGCTTGACAAAGGGTGGTGGAATAGGAGACACCAAGCTCCCCTCCCTCCCTCCACACACACTCGAGGCACACTCAGCCACACACACAGAGGCACATGCACACCCCCTTCCACGGCTGTGGGCAGTGGGCAGATGACTGGCTTCTAAGCAGGACCCCCACCCCCTGGGAAGGCACCAGGTCAGCGAGCCGCTGGGGCCATGCACGCCCTGGGCTCTGGGGGCACACTACACCATAGGCCTGCGGCAGGCGGGGCTCAGCCAGGCCTCCGCTCTCCTTACCTGGGGAGTCAGGCCCCCTGTACACACATTCTGGGGAACGCTATTCAGGCAGGAATGAGGGCAGTCAGTGGAGGAGGGGATGGGATGAGGAGATGGTGCCCGTCTCTGAATCTGCCTGGGTAGCAATGATATGGGGGTGTCTCTGGGGTACAATTCCAGCTCCTCTAAAGAGCTTCAATCCCAGTAAGTGCAATAAAGACCTCACAGAGACTGGTGGGGAAGCCAGGGGCCAGCTGGGAAGGAGGGGACCTTATCATGTGAAAGAGCACATTTGCTGGACAGACAGCATCAGGCTCAGGGACATGTGGGATGAGCAAGATGTGGGCGCTCGCTTCAGATGTGGCGACAGTGCCAGTGGGATCTGCTGGCTGGCCCTCCTTCCCGCAAAGGCGGGTAGAGTGCTGGAGGAGAGACGCACTGGATACCACGAGGAGAACCTGCCGCAGGGGCAGGGCTGCTTTCTTCCCTGGAGTTCGCTCAGAACCAGGCACTGCTGGGGATCACAGGTGCAGAGCAGGGGCCCAGGGCCCAGTACAGGTGAAGGATGCAAGAACCCCTGACAAAGAGCCTGGCCTCCGGGCAGCGAGCAAGCGAGCAGGCACCGCGACAGCTCAGCCTGTGCTTTCCTTCCGTCACATCGACCGCTCCTCCCTTTTCCTTGGGAGGGAAAGGAGCAGGCAGGCAAGCCTACTGTCCACCACCCTCTCTGCCCCACCGGTGGGAGAAGGGCTCAGGGACAGGAGAGCAGAGAGGGAGTGTGACGCTGGGCTGGCTGGCCTCAGAGCCCGTGCAGGGTCAGGGAGAAGCTCTCCTCTGCTGGCGGGGAGGCAGGGAAGATCGGTTTCCTGTTCAGTCTGGGCTGGGCATGTCTTAGCTGATCTTCTGGATCAGCTTCTCATCAGACAGGCAGTAGAGGCTGTTGATGGACAAGTCTGAGATGAAGTGCTCGCAGGCTTTTCGAGTGATCTGCTTGCATCCTCGAAGGTCGATCAAGGTGACATTGGCAATCCGCCGTAGGTAGATCAACGTCTGGTCTGTCAATTTATTGCAACCTGTGGACAGAGTGGCCATGAGCACAGCGGTCACACAAACGCACAGCCACAGACGCCCTCCTATGCTGCTCAGTATCCGCAGCCCTCTTCCCCCACAGCTACCGGGCTCATGGAGCAGAGACGCCATCAGCACTGTGGCCTGACAGGCGCTCACAGCCACGGAGCAGCAGCACAAGCACCACAAGGCTGACCACCTACAGCGCCATGTGCAGCTCGACAGTGGCCGTCACGTGGCCCTGGCTTAGCACTCCAGGCCTTAGTTCCCCTCCTTCGGTTCTCACTTAGATGTGAAGAAACAAGTCAACCTGGCTCCATCTGAGCAGGGACGGGACCTCAAGGAGGCTGGCAGGTATTGCCTGGAGGAAGAGCGGCAGCCGCATACCTGCCATGTTGAGCTCTGTGAGGGAGTAGCGCGTGGAAGACCCGACAGCGGTGAGGAGGTTGGAGGACTGGTCTGTAAGGTGGCTGCAGTGACTGAGGTCGAGTCGAGACAGGAGGGGCATGTGGCGGATGATGAGGCGAAGCGTGGCATCTGTGATGTCAAGGCCTGCCAGCCGGAAGTCGGTCATGTTCCGGAGCTTGCTGCGATTGTCCTGACCTGTCCAGGTGAGAGGAGAGCCTACATCAAGACTTCCGATTCTCCACCCCAGCTCCGGAGCTCTGGGTAGCAGCAGCAACTTGCTGGCCAGGCGCCCTTGATGGTGCTGAGCTGAACTGCCCAAGCCCAACCCTACCTCTGGGGAATGCGCAGTGCGTGGGGAGTTTCTAGGAAACAAAGGCAAGTTTTCTTTCTTCCTAATGCCATTTTCTGTCTCACTCACACAGGTATGTGTGGAATGCTCCTCCCCTTCCCACAGCTCCACGCTTTTCTAGACCATCCGGCAAACAGCTTTTGACCTCCCACCTCATCCATAAAGTCTTGGAAGACTTCTTCAGGCTTATATTCTTCCAGGCCCCAAACTGAAAGTGGACTTGCTCTTTTGTGGTTTTTTTTCCTTTTCCCCAGTATTGGGGACTAACCCAGGGGCATTCTGACTCCGAGCTACACCTCTAGCACCTCCCACTCCTTTTTAAAAGTTTTGAAACAGGGTCTCAAGCCTGTGATCTTCCTGTTGCAGCCTCCCAAATACCGGGATTACAGGCATGTGCCACTACACCGGCTTGCAGGTAGTTATCTGCGTGTGAAGAGTTCACCTGTACTTGTACACAGTCCTAATGCTACTCTGTTCTCACTTTGCACCTTCTTCTTCTTCTGCTGCTGCTGCTGCTGCTTCTGCTTCTTCTTCTTCTTCTTCTTCTTCTTCTTCTTCTTCTTCTTCTTCTTCTTCTTCTTTTTGTGGTGCTGGGGAATTCTACACGCTAGACCCCCAGCCCTATATTTTTTTGAAATAGGGCCTCACTAAGTTGCGGAGGGTCTCACTAAATAGCCGAGGCTGGCTGCAACCTGCGATCCTCCAGTCTCAGCCTCCCAAGTACTTGGGTTACAAGTGTGTGCCACTACGTCTTGCTTTTCTGCAGCTTTTGATGATGGGGTCTGCCAAAAAAAAGGACTTCCCCAGGACAAGCATGGAGAAGTCCCAGATCATACCCGGCTTATCGGCCGATGGAGTCAGCAAGTCCCGAATTTGAGGGTCCTTGATTCCTACTGCCCACCGAAGATCAAGGGTCCTGAGAAGGGGGCAGCTGGAGGTGCTGAGGGCAGAGACTGCAGACCAGGAGCAGCCTGCTAGGAGGAGGTCTTTTAGTCCTGCAATGAATGGAAATGAATACGGAACATATTTGCTTACCAGCACATTGAAAGCCTCTAGTACCAGCCAGCTGATCTGAGTAAAGTGAATGGATTTCCAGTCTACTGGGAGATAGGGACTATACCCTAATCTGCTAGTAGTCAAGTTCAAAGAGTCCAATGGGATCCTATGCTACATCTTCTAGCTTTGGTGTTAAACCAGCTGCTTAGCTCCAACCAGAGAGATGTGAGAATTAGCAACTTCCTGTGTCTTTCTAAGACTTCATAATGCTGAGGGCTTACAAGGGGCTGATGGAAGCAACGGGACTCATGACTATGCTAAGGAGCCTGCAGGGTGGCCAGAACACCCACCCCCAGTCTTTGCTGTCTAGTGCAGTCGCCAGTGTAGCGACACCTTGGAGACCAGCAGTTAAGGTGGCCTTGGGTAAGTCTCCCTAAGCAGAAAGGCACAATGGCACAAAGCGATTCTAAGAAGCACTGCCAACAGCTCCTCTGGGTCCCAGATGAACAGCAGCAGGGCTGCTCACTTACCTGGCAACCTGTTGACCAGCCACGTCAGCTGCTTTTTGGAGATGTTGGTCCAACTGAGGTCGAGGCTAACTGGTTGCCTCTTGATGATGCCACTGAGAGCCTGGGGTACAATGGCCTTACACCTACTCAAGTCAATTTTTGTCCAAAGTCTCTTGTCGCAGCACCTGTGACAGAAAGGAAGAAAACTACCTGTCATTTAATTTCATACTCCTCTGCCAACTCAGGCTGCTAGAAGCTTTTGCAGAGCACCTATCGGGTCATTCTCTCTACATTCTTCTACAGGAAACCAAGACTATGCCAATTTTTGTTTTAAAGAATAAGCAAACCTGCCGTGTGCTCTACTCCAAGTATCTACTTGGTGAGCCTGTTTATAAGTAGTATATACCTTAGACAGTTCACCCTGACTTCTAGTAGGGTTGAGAACACAACAGTTTTCAGGGACACAGAAACAAAACACTATAATAATAATATATAATAATGCCTTCACCTGCACTAAAATGATATGGCTCTACCAAAGGGTATATTTAATGAACAAATTAATTTTTTTGTGCAGGTGGGAATTGAACTGGGGTACTCTACCTCTGAACTATACCCCCCAGCCCTATTTTATTATTAATTTTGAAACAGGGTCTCACTACATTGCTGGGGGTCTCACTAAATTGCTGAGGCTGGCCACAAACCTGTGATCCTCCTGTCACAGCTTCCCAAGGACTGGGAGTACAGGTGTGTGGCACCACATCTGGCTAAGGGAATATTTTAAACTTTCTTGACTTCTTACAGCCTGAAGCTACTTGGCTTGCTCCAATTTTCCCCTTGTCAGCCACTAACAGCTACCTGCGATGCAGGGCTCTATCAGCACCTCCACAGTGCATCCTGCCTTCAGCTCATTACTGGTTCAGGCTCTTTATGAGGCAGAAAAAGTCCTCTTCCATCCCTGGTTTCTGCTAGCTTGACGTTTTCTAGCTGGTCCAGGCCAGAACCAAAAGGGAAAGCCTATCCTTTCCATTGCTGTTCTACAAATCCACAGGCTACAAACTGCTCGGCGCCATACAGGCTTTTATTTAGTGTTTTACACTTCCCATCAAGCCCAGCTCAGAGTCTGGCTGGCAGTCAGCACAGAATGAGAGCTTCATGGGCTGTGTGGCCTGGGAACTAAGAGGCAGACCTAGGTAGGCCCACAAGCCTTACAAAGAACAATATTAAGACAATTTGAGTAAGTTACACGTTTTGATTTTGGAAATTAATATTGGCAGAGAAGGGGGTTGTTAGGTGATACAATTTCACTAGTGGCACATCAAACTTCTATGCTCAGGTGTAAGCTTCTGTCAGGGGTCCTTAGACTTGACCAGTCCCAGAGGCTCTGATTCAGCAGAACCTAGGATAGGCCCTGAGAATCTGCATTTTTTCTTGTGCATATACATGTGGTACTGAGAATGGAACCCAAGGGCATTCTACATCTGAGTATATCCTCAGCCCAATTTTTAAAAAAAATTTATTTTGAAATGAGGTCTCTAAGTTGCCCAGGATGGTCTCAACCCCTCCTCCTGAACCTGCACCACCATGCCTCGCTAGAGAACATGCACTTCTAGCAAGTTCCCAGGTGGATGCTACTGGTCAGGATCACTCTTCGAGAGCCCCTCCAACAGAGTGTGTGATCCGCATATAAGGAATAGATCCTAGAACTGCCCAGGGGAAAGTTCTTTGCTCATCATCACTGGGCACCCAGCCCTTAAGAGTCTGTTCAACTTGAGGAGAAATCATTGATCCCAAGGACAATTAAGTCCCGGGAAGTCTCAGAACTGGAGCCTGCTTGTTAGTGAAAGGAAGTCTGATTCAGGTTTAGGGAATGAGAATTAAAACCTAGGATTATGAATACCAGGTAGGCTGGGTAAGGTGCACACCTGTAATCCCAATACTTGGAAGGTGGAGTCAGGAGGACCTTGAATTTTGAGACCTGTGTGTGGTAACTCAGTGAGAATCCATTTCAAAATAAAAAGGATTGTGAGTATGGGACAGTGGCAGAACATCCCTGGGTTCAATCCCCAAAAAGAATAAAGAGAAAAACTTGAGCACCTTCAAATTCTCTTTGGAAAGCATGCCACTTCTTTCAGTGGGTAGAGGAGTCAAGGTGGGGTTTAGGTGTAGTCAACCGTGTCATCAAAACCAGAAGAGTGAATAGGGTGTCACCGACCCTCAACCAACATGTGACTAGTTAGATGAGCGAGGGTGAGGTAGAGTGTGCAGCCCAGTAAGATTCTCAGTTTTAGAACAAACTGTATAAAAATCCATCCCCCAATTCAGTTTCCCTCCCCCAGAAAAAAGAGTGAAGAAGCACAGAGCAGGGAGATGAGACAATGAGCCACATTCCCCTAGTGACACGCGACGCAGGCACAATGGGCCATATCTTTAGCAAGAGATAGGCTGGGTCTGTTCTCTTCTTGGAGGACCCCACAAGCCTTCAAGTGGCAGGTGCATGCCGCTCTCATATAGACCTGCCACCTATGCCCATGCCCCTGTTCCTGACCCCCTGTATCACTGCTCACCATTTATACCACGTCTTGCACACTCGCATACATTCACAAAGTTCTCTGCGGCTGAGGTAGCGGAAGACAGACATCCAGACCTCCCGCTGCATCCAGCTTTCGTCTCCATCCTGAGCCCAACTGCCCCGGCCATTCAGCCTGGCCGCACCCCCCTCCTCTGCACTGTCATCTTCCTCCTCCTCCTCCTCCTCCTCCTCTTCCTCCTCCTCTCCCCCCAGCCCCTCCTCAGCCCCACGCTGGGGGGTTCGGGCCGGGCAGTGCTGCACTAGCACACGGGGGGAATGGCGAAGGTTGGCAGAGGAGGCCGTGATGGCCTGCAGCTTGGGCACAATGGAGGTCCCGTGGAGCTCTTTGGTGGGCCTCTGTAGCGTGACAGTGAGGTACGATCCCCGGATCTTGGCTTTCTCAACTTCAGACAGCTCCTTTTTGCCGCTGGGATTGTTCTCCTTTTCCCGTACCATGGTGCGCTCTGTGGCCTGAAGCCGCAGCAACTGCCGCCGTTTGAAGCGCTCATCGCGGCTGGCACTGTGGTGGTCGCTGGGGCCAGCCCCAGGAGATGACCGAGTCACCATACCCCGGGGGGAAACCGGGTCGTGGATAAGCTGCAGCATGGAAGTGGGTGAGTGAGGCGGGGGCGTGAGGGGCTCATCGCAGCTCCGCAGGGGCCGCAGGACTTTGGCTTGCACAGCTTCGTCGTCACTCTCTTCCATTTTCCGCTTCTGCAAAACACGCCCAAAAAAGCAATCAGTGCTTCTTTTGTCTAGACCCTCTTTATCAGAGAGAAGACAGGGCACTGCTGCCAGAAGGGGTATCGCTCAAAGCCTGCAATTTAGACCGCGAAGATCAGCAACTGAGCTCACACCTGTGCCAGAGAACGCTGATTAAAGAATAAAAATCTTTAAATGGGTCACTCGGGAAAACTATCTGTTACAAAAAGGTTGGTGTCCAAGTATAGAGGAGTGAGATCCAAATCTGGGCTGCTTGATTCCACACCCCACCATACTCATCTCTTGTCCCAGTTTTTGGATTTTAACTCCCTAAGTAAAAACATTGTTCAAACAGTATACAACTCTAACCCAATATAGCTGACCATTTAAAATCTTGTCTCACTGGGCATGGTGGCAGAAGTTTGTAATCCCAGCATTTGGGAGGCTGAGACAGGAGGATCACAGTTCGCGGACAGCCTCAACTACATAGTGAGGCCTTCTGTAACTTGGTGAGACCTGTTTTAAAATAAAGAAAAAAAAATAGGGCAGGGGGTGTAGCTTGGAGGTCGAATACCCCTGGGTTTCATCCCCAGACTCGCAAAAAAAAAAAAAAAAAAAGAAAAAAGAAAAAAGAAAAAAGAATAAGCAGGTGGTGGCTCAGGCTTGTAATCCCAGCATTTGGAAGGCTGAGACAGGAAGATCCAGTTTCCCAAACAGCCTCAGCTACTTAGCTAGGCCCTTTGAAACTCAGTGATACCCTGTTTCAAAATAAAGAATAAACAATAGGACTGCGGGGCGGGGTGGGGGGGGGGGCTCGGAGGTAGAATGCCCCTGGGTTCCATCCCCAGTACCAGAGAAAATAAGTAAATAAAAAATAAGCCAGGTGTGGTGGCGCACACTTGTAATCCCCGCGCTTGGGAGGCGGAGACAGGAGGATCGCGCAGGTTTGAAGCCAGCTGCGCTGGCTTAAGAGACCCTGTTTCCAAAAATAAATAAATAAATAAAATAAAATAAAATATAGGGCAGGGGGTGTAACTCGGAGGTCTAATGCCCCCGGGTTCCACCCCCAGTATAGGGGGAAAAAAATCTCGTCTCTAATTTAGCTCTTCTACCTAAGTGATGTGTCTCATGTCAGTGGTGGCTGCCCCATGTCAGCTCACCTGTCCCTTAGACGAGGAAGCAGGGGCTGAGAACAACAAACATCGCTGAATTTGTGTGTGTGTGTGTGTGTGTGTGTGTGTGTGTATGTGTGTGTGTGTGCAGGTGAGAACCTGCACTGCTGCAGGGGGCGAGGTTAGGACCAGGATGGTCCTCAAGTCCCACACCTCACCCCACCTGTGCTCTCCAGACACTCATCCCTTCCTGCAGCTTAAACTAGCTGTGCTGTGACTGCCCAGTCACCAACCACCATGTGCCACCAGAAGCACTATCAGTAGTACAGTTTTCATCAAGGGGACATTTCATGTTCCTGAGCAACAGTTCTGGTTTCTGCTACTTTTTCTTATATTCTTTGGTCACATGGCTGAGAGGGAACAATGGCCTGTTGGCTTTTTTTTTTTTTTTTTTTTTTTTTTTTTGGTGGTACTCAGGATAGAATCCAGAGGTATTGTACCTCTGAGCTACATCCCCAGCCCTAGGTTTTACTCATTTTATTTTTTTGCGGGTCTGGGGACGGAACACAGGGGCATCCAACCTCCGAGTTATATCCCCTGCTCTATTTTTTATTCTTTTATTTTGAAACAGGGTCTCATTAAGTTGCTGAGGGCCTCACTAAGTAGCTGAGGCTGCCCGTGATCTTCCAGTCTCTGCCTCCCGAATGCTGGGATTATAAGCGTGTGACACCAACGCCTGCCTGGATAGTTTTTATTTTTGAAATCAGGGTCTCACTGAGTTGCAAAGGGCCTCTTTTTTTTTTTTTTTTTTTTTTTTTGGTGGTACTGGGGTTCCTGGAAGCCCTTCTACCTCGGGGCTACACTCCCAGACCTATTTTTACATTTTTATTTGGAAACCGGGTCTCCTAAACCAGCGCGCGCGGCTGGCTTCGAACCTGCGCGATCCTCCTGTCTCTGCCTCCCAAACGCGGGGATTACAAGCGTGCGCCACCACGCCCGGCTTCAAAGGGCCTCTTTAAGTAGCTGAGGCTGCCCATAATCCATGATCCTCTGGCCTCAGCCTTCTGAATGCTGGGATCAGAAGTGTGTGAGCCAGGCGTGGTGGCGCATGCTTGTAATCCCAGCATTTGGGAGGCTGAGACCGGAGGATCGCAGTTCGCGGACAGCCTCGGCTACTTAATGAGGCCCCCCGCAACTTAGTGAGACCCTGTTTCAAAATAAAGAATAAAAAATAGGGCAGGGGGCGTGGCTTAGAGGTCAAATGCCTCAGGGTTCCATGCCCAGACCCCCCCCCCCAAAAAAAAGAAGTGTGTGCCACTATGCCTGGCTGCCTGTTGGCTTTTTACAACATATTAGAAAGAACTGAAGCACAGCATCTACCAAGCCATGTGCTACAGCAGGGATGACTGCCCTCAACACCAGCCAGAAGACCAACGTAAAAGCTCCTCGTGCAAGAACTCGGGATAAGGAGAACTACAGGCCAGTCAACCCTACACACCCTCACCCACACAGCTACTTATATTGAAACTTCAACTACCTCAGCACCCAAGGGCAAGATATAAAAAGAAGACGAGGAAATTCCCTGCATGTCCCATTCCCTGGAGGACGGACACTGGACAGCCACCTCCCCCCGTATGTGCCCTCAGCAGGTCTGGCCACACCAGCCTGAGTAACCAGAGTCCTTTGGACACTGACATTATTGGCGACTGTTAGGCCATCAACCTCAGCTGCCCTGGGACCAAGGTCATGGAGCTAGTCCCCATCACCTCTAGGGGACAGGCTGCTTCTGAATGGCACAATGGGCACGTGGGATAGGCAGGCCTTTCTGTCAGGGCAGAGGTGAAGTTGCCAAAACGTGAACCTGTTTAACTGGAAACTCCAGCAAATGACTCTCACATTTACTGGAAGCCCCAGCCCCCCCCCAGTTACATTCCTCAGGGGGAGCCTGCACACCGCCTTTCCCTCCTCGATGACCCAGCTGTGCTTCCTTCCTCCCTCCCTTTCTAGTGCCCCAGAGTATGAAAGGACCTCAGAAATTTGTGGTCCTAAGTGAGGCAATATTTAGTAATACAAAAACCTCTTAACAATGAAAAATAAAAACAAAAGCAGTCCCCCCAGGTCAGAGACACCCTGTGAATACTGTTGCAAAGGCAAACATACAGGCGCATCCCGGACTGGATGCGCCCTCTCCTATCACAAAGGAAGTCAATGCAGTTCCTACCTGGGCTTTCTCCGCGGTGTCCTCCTGGTAACACTTTGGACACTCCCAGCAATTTGGCAATTCCTCATTAAGCAGTCCCTCTCCATCCATCTACGGGTAGATAGGGATGTTAAAAACAAGTCACTGTCTTCTGCCTTCTTCATCCCACGGTAACACAGGTGGGAGAAGCTGGAAGAGGTACCCATGTCTAAGCATGCCGGTCCACAAGGAGGAAAAAGCAAGCTGCTCAGTTCCAAATGGCACTAACACCCACTCCCACCACCGATGAAATGGACACCGTCACTCTTGGTTACTTGACCAAAGTCAGGCACCACGAAGAAGCCTCCAAGGGCCAGGCTCAGATTCTTCTGAGGGTCTCTCGCCCATAGCTCTAGACCTGATCATGGCAGTTAGGCATGGTCATGTCCGCTTGGGTTCAGAGATTAATGATCTAGTCTCTGTGACTCAGTGTTCTCAACTATAAAATGGAGATACATGTAATAATGTAACAACATAATTGTTGAGGATACAACAATATGTACCTTCTAGAGTTGTGGTAGCCAATCAACTGTGTATTGTGTAATGTGTTTAAAAGTGCCCGGTATTTACTACATGCTTTGGACTAACTGTAGTCGTCATCATGTACATAATACTCTATTATATCATTCTGTGTGTGTGTGTGTGTGTGTGTGTGTGTGTGTGTGTGTGTCTACAGATAACCGAGGGGCATTCTACCACTGAGCTATACCTATAGCCCTTTTTTATTTATTTTTTTTTGCGGGTCTAGGGATGGAACCCAGGGGGATTCGACCTCTGAACTATACCCCCTGCCCTATTTTTTATTCTTTTTTGAAACAGGGTCTCACTAAGTTGTGGAGGGCCTCACTAAGAAGCTGAGGGTGTCCACGAACTGCGATCCTCGGGTCTCAGCCTCCGAATGCTGGGATTACAAGCATATGCCACCATGCCCAACTCCTATAGCCCCCTTAAAAAATTTTTTTTTGTTTTGCCAGGCGTGGTGGTACACGCTTGTAATTCCCGTGCTTGGGAGGCAGAGACAGGACTGCGCCGGTTTCCAAATAAAATATAAAATAGGTCTGGGAGTGTAGCCCAGAGGTAGAAGGGTTCCATTCCCAGTACCACCAAAAAAAAAAAAAAAAAATTTGTTTTGAGCTGGGCATGGCAACACATTTGTAATCCCAGTAACTTGGGAGACAGGAGGATTCCAGGTTCAAGAACATCCTCAGCAAGTAGTGAGACTCTCATTAACCTAGTGAGACCCTATTTAAAAATAAAAACAAGCCGGGTGTGGTGGCGCACGCTTGTAATCCCCGCGCTTGGGAGGCAGAGACAGGAGGATCGCGCAGGTTCGAAGCCAGCCGCACGTGCTGGCTTAGGAGACCCTGTTTCCAAATAAAAATGTAAAAATAGGTCTGGGAGTATAGCCCGGAGGTAGAAGGGCTTCCAGGAACCCCAGTACCACAAAAAAATAAATAAAAAAATAAAAAAATAAAAACAAAACAGTGCTGGAGGTGTAGCTCAGAGGTAAAATGCCCCTGGGTTCAATTCCCAGTACCGCAACAGTACTGGAAAAAAGAAAAAAAAAAACAACAATCTTTCTGCCTCAGTCTCCCAAGTAGCTGGGATTATAGGTATATGCTAGCTATTTTGTAGGGTTTTTTTTTTTTTTTGAGATGGGTTCATGCTATGTCACCCCAAACTGATTTCAAATTCATGGGCTTATACCAGGTGTGGTGGTGCATGCCTGTAATCCTAGTACTTGGGAGGCCGGAGGACTGTAGGTTGGAGGGTAACCTCAACAATTTAGCTCCAGCAACTTATCAAGACCCTGATTCTAAATAAAAAATATGAATGGTGTGTAGCTCAGAGATAGAGTGCCCCTGCGGTTAATCCCCACACACACACACACACACACACACACACACACACACACACACACACACACGGGAGGGGTATAGCTCAGGGGGAGAATTTCCCTGGATTCAATCCCCAGGACCCAAACCAAACTCATGGGTTTATTTAATCCTCCTGCCTCAGCCTCCCAAGTAACTGGGACTACAGGGATAGTATCAGCACAGCACTGGAGATGGAACCCAGGGTATTCTACCTCTAAGGTATACCCCCAGCCTTATTTTTTATTCTTTATTTTGAAATAGGGTCTCACTGAGTTGTAGAGGGCCTCACTAAGTAGCTAAGGCTGTCCACGAACTGTGATTCTCAGGTCTCAGCCTCCCGAATACTGGGATTACAAGCGTGTGCCACCACGCCCTGTTTTGGCTCCAGCATTTTTATTTCTTATTTTGAAATAGTGTCTCGCTAGGCTGCTGAGAGTCCTGTTCCATTGCTGAGGCTGTCTCTGAACCTGTGATTCTCTTGTCTCAGTCTTCCAAGTACTGGGATTACAGGTGTGTGCCACTACATCTGGCTACACAGATACTTTAGACTTAAAGAAGAATGAGATTCAACTTAACAGAGCTGTCTTAAAGATTAAAAAGAGCTGGGCTTGGTAGCACAAGTTTGTAATCCTAACATATGGGAAGTTGAGATAGGAAGATCGCTGTGTGAGGGCCTCAGCTCCTTAGTGATGCCCTTTGAAACTCAGCAAGATCCTTCAAAATAAAGAATTAAAATATACGCCAGGCGTGGTGGCACATGCTTGTAATCCCCGCGCTTGGGAGGCGGAGACAGGAGGATCGCGCAGGTTCGAAGCCAGCCTCAGCTGGCTTAAGAGACCCTGTTTCCAAATAAAACATAAAATAGGTCTGGGAGTGTAGCCCAGAGGTAGGAGGCCCCTGGGTTCCATCCCCAGTACCGCAAAATAAGGGCTGAGGGTATAGCTCAAAAGTAGAATGTCCTGGGTCCCATCCCCAGTACTGCAAAATAAAATAAAAAATAAAAAGAGAATGTATATAAAACAGTGGTTCTCTGCCCTGGCTGCACACTAGCAGCATCTGGGAAGTTTTGGGAACACAAGATCCATGCTATATCAGATGAAGCCAACTCTGAGGCTGAGGTCTGCCCTTTTTTTTTTTTTTTTTTTTTTTTGAGGTACTAGGGATAGACCCCAGGGGCATTGCACCTCTTAACCACGATCCTCCAGTCTCCGCCTCCTGAATGCTGGGATTACAAGCGTGCACCACTTTTAAAAGCTCAGCTGTGCACTGAGAATGAGCACTCCTTCAGTGTTAGCTCATATTATAACCCTTACCCCTTGGGGAATATACAGAGATACACTGAAGAATGTAGCCTAAGTGCCTGAAGGCTTAGGCATCCCCAAACAGAATGTCTAGAGGCCACACTGACTAAGCTGCCTAAGGCCCACAGTGCACAGTACGGTGGCAGCTTCTCAGGCAGGTGTCCCACCCGCCCTACCCTTGCTCTATCAGCTGAGGCTTCAGGGGACTTTAGGCCTCTCCTTACCTGCAGGCAGCCAGGATGAACAATCTCGTTGCAGATACAGCATTCCATGAGTTTCTTCTCAAAGTCCTGTGTCTCCTCATTCTGATCCACCTCTCCACAGAGGGAACACGTGACTGAGTGAGGCAGTCTGGGCTACAAGAGGATAAACACAGAAACCAAGAGGGCAGACTGAGATCCTTATCACTTCAGCTTCCTTTTAACTGAAATGGGAGATTGGTCCCTATAATTCTCTAGTGACATGGGAACATGGAGATGGGGTAGTAAGGAAAAAGAGTTTGGGGGAAAATGACTGGGGAAGATGAGGGACTCGGCTGCCTGGGAACTAGAGACCAACAGAGCCAAGTCCCCTTTCAGCTGGCTTGTCCCTAGCCTTACAGGTTCTTTCCAGTCCACTTACAGAGGGCAGAGGACAGACAGTGAACTGGCCCTCAAGTGTTAGTGTCTTGTCTAAAAACTAGGCAAGTAAGGGCAAAAGTTTATTTTTAGTACTAGATACACTTTTCTTCTGAACCCAGGTAGAGAGGGACAAAGTGAAGAAATCCACGGCACGCACAGCTGAGACTCTGCCGGGTGTACCCCTCTGGTCACACTGGCGCCCCTCCCCCAAAGTCCTCGCCCAGAAGGTTACTCACTGCCAAGCACTGTCGGAGGACACAGGACTGCTTCATGCGTCCAGGCCCCCCAAATTTCTTCATGTCCCTGCAGTAATGGCAGACGCCGCACTCTCCTTGCACACAGGCTTTGCATTTCCGACAGCGCACCCTTCTCCGCCGGGCCCCTGACACAATGGGGGAGGCAGCCGCTGGCCTCACAGGTGTTAACCGTGGAGCCGGCTTCATGGTGTGAGGCTTTGTGATGGGGATAGTAGGAACGCGCACCTTTGGCCTGGTGGGGAATTTAAGCTGGAAAGAGAAGCAGCGAGGCCAACCCTATCAGGTTGCGTTTAAGACTGGAGAGGGTAGAAGATTACATGGCAGTGTACCTAGTTCAGGACTCAGCAAACTCTGGCATGTAGGCAAATCTGCCTGCTGCCTATTTTTTATAAATACATTTTATTGGAATATAGCCACGTTCATTTGTTTATATACGGTCTAAGGCTGTTTTTATGCTACGAGGGTAGAACTGAGGAGCTGTGGCTATATGGCATACCAAACTTAAAAATACTGTTGTTTTTTGTGGTTACTGGAAATTGAGCCCAGGGGCATTCTGTCTCTGAGTTACATCCCCAACTCTATTTTGATTTTGATATAGGGTCTTACTAGGTTGATGAGAGTCTCACTACATGCTGAGGCTGTCCTTGAACCTGCAATCCTCCTATCTCAGCCTCCCAAGTACTGGGATTACAAGTGTGTATCAACACGCCCTTCTGAGGACCATATTTTCTACTTTGTTAAGTTAATTTCCCACCATTTCTTAAACACTATTCTGACACAAAATACTTGAGTCAAATGACTGAACTGAGGCAGTCATATGGGGCCAGGTGGACTTCTCCTAGGAGAGGGAGCGTGGTTCTCCAAAGACACTGTTCAATTCCATACTTGAATATTCTGCCTAAACACCCCTGAAATGTGATGACTTTACAGGTTCCAACTAGAAAACACCGAAGAGGGGTGAAATTCATGGCCAGGATCAGAATGCTATCATTTTATTTAACACATAACCTTGGTAAGAGAACGATATAGTAAAAAAATTATATAGGACCTAAAGAGAAATGAAAATTCTTGACTATTAGCTGGTAAATTCTTTTCTTCTCTTTTCAGTTTAATACTGTAAAGTCCTAATTAAGAACATGGTCTCACTAGAACAAAGAAAAACTTGTCTTTTTTCCATCATACCTGTGAAAGTAACTGAGTCACTGGGTTAGAAGCATAGAAGCTGATCCACTTTAGTCAACAAATGTACAACCTGACATCTGAATAGGGAGGGGGGCCTCCTTCCCAGTGTAATAGTTCTGTTAAGAGAGTCACCTCTAAAGATAGCCCAGTTACTCTGACCTAAGAGTCAGTACAGACTGAGTAATGATTTTCTGCCTGTTTGTATTAATACACCCCAAACTGTCTGCCTCTAAGTGTTCTTTTTCTTCTCAGAATGGTAATGATCAGCTAGCAAAAGGCTTAAGCAGTCTAAAGATCCAAGCAGTAGAGTTTCTTACCTTATCCCTTTTTGGCCACTGTACTATAGGGACTCCGGTGAGGGCTAACTTGGGATCGCTATTGGCCAGTTCCTCCAGCAAAATCTAAAGGTAGGACAAGAGAAGGAAAAAGCAGGGCAGGTGAGCACAGAGCCAGTCACTCCCAATAGCATCCAGACTCAGCCTCCGTCCCCCTCAAGCAAAACAAGGGAACCAAAGACGAACGAGCAGTCGGACTACTGCAGCACTATCAAGACTTAACTAATCTTTGCTTCCAACCCTTCCTTCCTTACTTGTACTAACACTCATACTGAAGCAACGAGCCACTGTGGCGACAAGTGTAACTTGTCATGCAGTCTGTAATGCAGTAAAATACGTCGCCCCTTCACTCTGCTCTACCAGTTAGTGGATGTTACTACGTCGTCTAAGTTTTGCCTTCAAATATGAGCAAAGAGGTATGAAAATGGTAGGCTAATGATGAATTAATGAGATGAAGAGCAGAGCCTTAATGTCCTGATTTGACTCTGTTCTTCTAGGGATGATTATAGAAATCAGTCTCTCGAACACACACACACACACACACACACACCCTGTTCGCACACAGAGTGAAATATTTGTCTATTAATGGGGCAGGAACATCTAAGAGGCAGGGGCAGGGAGAAACCCAGGGCATTCTGCCTCTGAACTACACCCCCAGCCTATTTATTGATTTATTTATTATTTTGTGGTGCTGGGGACAGAACCCAGGGGCATTTTACTTCCGAGCTACAACTCTGGCTGATTTTTTACTCTTTATTTTGAAACAGGGTTTCACTGAATTGCAAAGGACCTCACTAAGGAGTAGCTGAGGCTGTCTGCGAATTGCGATCCTGAATGCTGGGATTACAAGCGTATGCCACCATGCCAGGCTTCCAGTTTACTTTTGAAACAGGGTCACATTAAGTTGCTGACATTGCCTTGAACCTGCTGCTATCCTCTTGTCTCAGCCTCCCAAGTACAGGGATTATAGGCATGCACCACTGCACCTGACTAGTTCTTATGGTTTTAACCATTCAAGTTTGAATGATTTTTTTTTTTTTTGTACTGGGTATTGGACACAGGCATTCTACCTCTAAGCCCATTCTTATTGAAAACAGAGTCTCACTACATTGCAGACAGCCTAAGTTGCCAAGAATGGCTTCAAACCTGCAATCCTCCCATCTCAGCCCCCCAAGTACTGGGATTAAAACAAGCATGCACTAGCATGCCTGGCCAAATGTTTTATCTTTTAGATGGAAAAAAAATTGTGTGTGTGTATGTATGTGCTAGGGATTGAACCAAGGGGCATTTTACCTACAAGATACACATTCCCAGCCCTATTTTTTATTCTTTATTTTGAAACAGGGTCTCAGTAAGTTGAGGAGGGCCTCAGACTAGCCACAAGCCTGAGATCTTCCTGCCCCAGCTTCCAATGTACTGGCATTATAAGTGTGCACCACCACGCCCGCCCTAGACAGAAATTTTTGAACACCAAACCTTCCAGCAAGAAAGCCAGAATAAATTTCCCTTTCTTTGACCTCATTAAGATCTAAAGCCATGCCACAGAAAAGAATACAAATCTGGGAGACAAGTTACATTTACCATAGGTGTGTACAGGAGAGGAACTGTTTTAGCAAAAACTAAACTTTGACCTAGACAGGTCAGCAGGCCTGGGCCATCTTTAATAATCATTTTCATCATCAAGTTTTTAATTATTTTATTCTGAACTAATAATCATGTTCTAAATCATTTTCAAAGACCCTGTTAACATCCCGAGAAGCTCCTCTAAGAACCCCTTTGCCAAATCTCCAGATGCCTTGCACCTTCCCCCAAACCTATCTCCTTTGCAACTGCTTTATTTACTTCAAGTTGCTATGGCATCCTATTCTGGAGCCTCCTGTTAGCACCATACTGAGTGGGGGTGAAGAGGCAGAGTATGGTGCCGCGTGGGACAAGGCTTTGGGCTGGGCTCCTAATCGCCCTAGGGTGAAAAATTCAGGTCCATTGGAAGAGCTGTGTGCTAGGGAGTGTGTGGCCCCTCCCCCACTTTGCACTGCGGAGTAGTAGGACTCTGCCCATTTCCTCTGCAGGGAGAACTGAGCTGTCCACAAACAGGGACTTTCCACTTTCAGCAAAACACACTGCACAGAGATCTGAAATTGTTTGAGAGTGCAGAAAAGGAACTTAACTGTTCACCAAGCGCAGTCTAATTGTACCTGCAAGACTTTTGTGGGTGGCACAGGGAAGGGTAGGCGGCGAAACTGTGTCGGCGGCGGGGAGGGGGGCAGCTGTTCACACATACATGGCTCACTTACTGGGGTATGTGTGGGTGTGGAGGGAAATGCAGGTTTCCTTCCAAGCCTTATTTCATTGGGACCATTCAACCAAGCACGCCCTGCTTTCATCAAAAAAGGCAGATTCCAGCTGAGGCCCTACACGAAACCATATAAAGAAACCACCACCCCTCACCAAGAGGGGGTTTGGGATGGGGAACGAGGGGTGGGGTGCGGGAAGGCTGCCGCCTATCTAGGTTCCAGGCGTTCGGGAAAACATTCAAACACAGGCCCACACCCCACAGTTTACAGGAAGGGAAAGAGAACCAAGGGTGTCTAGGCAGATGGGGGAAGGATTCTCAAAAGCCAAGCGACCCAGTTCCAAAGCACATCCCACCAGTGAGGGAACAAGTGCAACGACGCGCAGGCAGCACGAAGTAACAGAAGCATTGTCCTGGACTCGCCTAGCAGGCAGTTCTTTTGCCTCTTCCGCTGAGACAAAGTCCCTACAGTTCCACACACCCAAAACCAGAAAGTGTTTGCCAACCGACAGCCTGACCTTGCGTTTCTCGTCGCTCTGGAGCTGCCGAGGCTCTTGGGTGAAGTTTCCCCAGCGTCTTTGTTTTGTTTTCTGTGTTGGAAGTTGTGTGGAAGGAGTTAGGTTTTCTGCCTCTAGGAAGATCCTGATTTACTTGAAAATTCTGGAGTCTCCCAGAACACATAAGGCAGGGCAGTCCAGCTCTAACCCTTCAGGCTATCCAGAGAGAGCGTGCAGCGCGCTGAGCTCCTTCTCAAGCCCTTCAGCTCAGCCGCCGCTTCCTGTGCCTGCGAACAATGCTGCTGCGTCACCCACATGCAGCTCCCAGAAATGCTTTGCAACGGAAGATGGCAGGAGGGGGAGCTGAGCTAGAGTGAGCCAGCCAGGCAGAGGGCCCGGCCGTTCTGCTGCAGCGCCCGGAGGGGGTGTGTTCAGCAGTGGCTCTCCTCCTTGCCATTGGAGGAGGCACTGCCAGGGAGGGAGCCTGGCCCGGTCTCCGCCCCGTTCTCCCTCCCTCCACTACCGCAACAGGAGAACCCAGGGCCAGCCCCCAGAGGACTCCGGGAGGCAGACTTGGACTTCGGAAGTCGCCGGCGGAAGGGAAGGCTTTAACCCGTTCTGCCTTCTACGCTCAGGCACTCTGGTCCACATTTGTCCTTGTCTCAGTCCCCACCCTTCCTCTCAGGGTCACACTTCTTATTGTTGCAGCCAGATTTCTTACTGAAAACACACACACACCCTACACACACACACACCCTACACACACACACTCCCTCCCTCCCTGGGATCACCTACAGTCTGGCCAGGGGGAGGAACCTGCAGTGGGCTGAGCGCACAAGTTCCCCTCCCTCTCCCTGCACACCACACTACCTGCTTCACCTGCCTCCCTCATGCAGCTCCCAGCCTGCAATTCAACACCAGCATATGTGTTCCCGGAAGAACCTTCAGAAATAGCACATTACAGCTAATAAAGAGATATTCAGTAAAATACGGCTGTTCCCCATCAACTACATCTACAACAAATGCTGGCTTCTGGTTCTGATGAGGAAAACGCCAGTAGTCTAGAAATGTCTATGCAGCAATGTTTTAGCAGTTCCACCATGACCAAGTCTAACAAATGAGGACAACCTAAGGTCAAAAGCACTTTACCCTCTTGCCTCTGACCAAGGCAGAGGATGCCAGAAATGGGGGACTCCAGCCAGCTCTGCCAAAGGAATGCCCCACCCTCAGAACATACTCCGGGATCCCATTTCAGGTCACTTTTGCCGGCCTCAATTGTGAATTCCCAGGTTGAAGCAGCCAGCCCTGCATCATGTCAGACACCTTAATGCCACTCTTGACAGCCACTCAACTGACACGTGTGGCCCACACCTCCACGCTCACAGGATCCAGCCAGGGTGAAACTCAGACTAAACACTACATACTCTTTGGATTATGGGAGCAAGGGAAGGTGCATACACAGGTTGGCTTTTCAAAGATCTATAGTGCACAGTGAGTCAGTATTGGAGAAGCTAATCAACAACAGAAGCTTGGTGGCAGCAGTTTAGATACAAATTATGTAATTTTCAAACCCTCACAAATGTAACTTTGGCTTTTGTAGAAATTATAGATGCTGCTTTGATATAAACATCTAGCTTTCACCACCAAGGCATGCTTATTTCCAGGATAGTTGTTTCAGTGAGATACTGAACTAGATTTAATGAACTATATAAGCTATCTGAGGTCTGAAGCTTTGATGCCAGGTATGTGTGTGTGTGTGTGTGTGTGTGTGTGTGTGCGCGCGCGCGTGCACGCAGACACTGAGACAGTGAAGTCTCCTATGTCACTCAAGGTCAGAGAACTCTTGGCCTCCCCGTGGCTAGGACTGCAGAAATGCACAGTGGAATTGCATATGCTAATTCTTACAGTAGTTTACCAAGGGAAGGAGGGACTTCAGTGCTCTGGGTTCTTTCTGAAAATGCATATATGGTCATTCTAATTTGAAACCTCTCCCTTCCACTTTAAGACTTAAAATACCTGCCTGGAATAGTGGTGCAGGTTTCCATGAACTTCCCAGTATTTGGGAGGCTGAGACAGGAGGATTGCAGGTTTGCGGCTAGCCTCAGTTACTTTAGTGAGGCTCTCTGCAACTTAGTGAGGCCCTGTTTCAAAATAAAAAATAAAGCCAAGCGTGGTGGCGCACGCTTGTAATCCCCTCGCTTGGGAGGCGGAGACAGGAAGATCACGCAGGTTCGAAGCCAGCCACGTTGGCTTAAGAGACCCTGTTTCCAAGTAAAAATATAAAAATAGGCCTGGGAGTGTAGCTCGGAGGTAGAAGGGCTTCCAGGAACCCTAGTACCACAAAAAACAAAAAAACAAAAAAAAAACCCCCACAAAGTAAAAAATAGGGCTAGGAGTATAGCTCAGAATTAGAATGCCCCTGGGTTCTACTACCAGCCAGTACTGCAAAATAAAAGGTGACGCACATTTGTAATCCTAGCATTCGGGAGGCTGAGACTAGAGAATCATGGTTCGTGAACAGCCTCAGCTACTTAGTGAAGCCCTCTGCAACTTAGTGAGACCCTGTTTCAAATTAAAGAATAAAAAATAGGACAGGGGGATGTAGCTCAGAAGTTGAATGCCCATCTCCAGACCCGCAAGAAAACAAAAACAAACAACCAACAACAAAAACCCAGAAGGAAAAAAAAAAAAAAATCGGGCTGGGGGTGCCTTTGGGTTCCATCCCAGTGCCAAAGGAAAAAAAAAAAAAAGAATTAAAAGACCTCATGCAATCAGCTTGTTTTGTTTGAGAAGCTTTCCTTAACAGTAAATTGGGTATTGAGTGGTTTACTTGGAAAATGTTTATTTTGGTCTTTATTGCTATTTAACCTAGTAGGGTGGTAAAGTAGAAATACTTAAGAGAATTGGACTACTCCAGCCAGGTGTAGTGGCAAAAATCTATAATTCTAGTATTTGGGAAATTAAAACAGGAATGTAGGTTTGAAGCTAGCCTCAGCAACCTAGTGAGACCCTGTTTCAAAATAAAAAGGCCTGGGGTGTAGTTCAGAGATAAAATGCCCCCGTGTTCAATCTACATTACCCACCCACCACCACCACCCCCCGGCAAAAGAAAAAGAAATACATTAATAAATTACTCTAAAACAAGTGTAAAGCTGCATGTGGTGGCGCATGCTTGTAATCCCAGCATTCGGGAGGCTGAGACAAGAAGGATGGCGGTTAGAGGACAGCCTCAGCTATTACTTAGTGAGGCCCTTCACAACTGAGTGAGACCCTGTTTCAAAATAAAGAATAAAAACCAGGGCTGGGGGTGCAGCTCAGAGGTAGAATGCTCTTGGGTTCCATCCTCAGTACTGCAAAAAAAAAAAAAAGGAATAAAACAAGTGTAAATTCTAGAGATTCTAGGGAGGGACAAAAACCAGAGGGAGTCCTGGAAACTCCAAATAAGTTTCCAAGTTACAAATCAGAAATAAAGAGCTGAGCATGCTGGTGCACACCTGTAATCCAGTACTTGTTAGGCTGAAACAAAAGGATCAGGGTTTGAGGACAGCCTCAACGAGTAAAGAGACTCTGAGTAACCTAGTGAGACTCTGTTTCAAAACAAAAAATGAAAAAAGGGGCTTGGGTGTGTAGCTCAGAAGCAGAATGCTCCTGGGTTCTGTTCTATCCCTAGTAACTAACACACACACACACACACACACACACACACACACACACACACAGTGAAAATATTTGAAAAAAATACATACATTTTATCTTTTTTGTGGTACTGGGGATTGAACCCACAGGCATTCTATCTCCAAGCTACATACCCAGTCCTATTTTACTTTTATTTTGAAACAGCTCTCACTAGGTTAATGAGTCTCACTATTTGCTGAGGCTGTCCTTGAACCTGCAATCTTCCTATCTCAGCCTCACAAGCCCTAAGATTACAAACAAGTGCCACCATGCTGGGTTCACTTACAAGCGTGTGTCACCATGCCTGGCCTTGGGTTCACATTTTTTTTTTTTTTTGGTGGTACTGGGGTTCCTGGAAGCCCTTCTACCTCCGGGCTACACTCCCAGACCTATTTTTACATTTTTTATTTGGAAACAGGGTCTCCTAAGCCAGCGCGCGTGGCTGGCTTCGAACCTGCGCGATCCTCCTGTCTCTGCCTCCCAAGCACGGGGATTACAAGCGTGCGCCACCACGCATGGCCTCTTGGGTTCACATTTTAACTTTAAACCTAATGTGCCTTATAACCAAATTTAGATTATTTAAAACTTTTTATTCAGTAAGAATATGTGAGAAAAAATTGGGGTGCCCCAGTTGTGTTTTATTTTTAATTTTGAAACGTCTTGTTAGGTTGTGGAGAGCCTGCCTGCCTTCCTTTTGTGGGTCTGGGGATGGAACCCCGGGGCATTTGACCTCTGAGTTACACCCCTTGCCCTATTTTTTATTCTTTATTTTGAAACAGGGTCTCACTAAGTTGCGGAGGGCCCCACTAAGTAGCTGAGGCTGTCTGCAAACCACGATCCTCCAGTCTCAGCCTCCCGAATGCTGGGATGACAAGCGTGCCCACCGCGCCCGGCTCTCTTTCTGGGTTTCTGAGAGTCTTGCTGTTGTTGAGACTGCCCTGGAACCTGTGATACTCCTATTCCATCCTCCCAAGTACTGGGATTACAGGCATGTTCTACCATGACTGGTCCATTAAAAGTATCTTGTTTGGGAAAATGGCAAATGAAGTTTTATTTGCAAGTAGGTTGATTTTTCTTTTTGTGTGTGTTGGTACTGAGATTGAATCCAGAGCCATTCTACCTCCCAGCTATACCCCAACCCTTTGTTGTTCTTGTTATTTTTTTGTGGTACTGAGATGGAACCCAGGGACAGTCTACCTCCAAGTGATACCTCCAGCCCTATTTTTTATTCTTTATTTTGAAGCAGGGTATCACTGAGTTGCAAAAGGAAGGCCTCACAAAGTAGTAGGTGAGGCTGTCTGCAAACTGCAATCCTCCTGTCTCAGCCTCCCAAATGCTGGGATTACAAGTGTGCGCCAACACATCTGGTTCACCGTGTTGAAAACTAAATCTTTCTGGCCCAGCGTGGTGGTGCACACTTGTAATCCCCGCGCTTGGGAGGCTGAGACAGGAGAATTGAGCAGGTTCGAAGCCAGCTTCAGCTACTTAGGCTTTCAGCAACTTAGACCCTTTCCAAATAAAATATATATGTAAAAAAAAAAAAAAAGGTCTGGTACTATGGCCCGGAGGTAGAAAGCCCCTGGGTTCCACCCCCAGTACTACACACACACAAAGAACCCCCCAAAAACAAAACAAAACAACAACAACAACAAAAATACCCTACGTCTTTCTGCTTTAGTTCCATCCTATTTATATTTTTGGGATGAGGACTAGTGTAAATTTTTTTTAAAGCAGGTACTAAGAATTGAACTCAGGGGCATTCTACCTCTGCGTTATACTCCCAGCCCTTTTTATTTTGAAACAGGTCTCTCTACTTGCTAAATCTGTCTTGCAACCTATGATCCTCCTGTCTCAGCCTTCCAATACTGGGATTCCAGGTACATGCTGCCACACTCTGCTATCTAGTATAAATGTTTAGATCATAGTCACATTCTACCTCTGAGCTACACTCCCAGCCCTAGTTTTTATTCTTTTTAAATGGCTTTTTTTAAAAATTATCTATCTATCTATCTATCTATTTTGGTGGTGCTGGGGTTCCTGGAAGCCCTTCTACCTCTTGGCTACAAGCGCAGGGATTACAAGTGTGCGCCACCACGCCTGGCTTTTACTCTTTATTTTGAAACAAGGTCTCACTGAGTTGCAAAGGGCCTAAGTAGCTGAGGCTGGCAGCGAACAGTGATCCTCCTGTCTCAAGCCTCCCAAATGCAGGGATTACAAGTATGCGCCACCATGCCCAGCTCCCAGCCCTATTTTTTATCCTTTAATTTGAAACAGGGTCTCACTAAGTTGTGGAGGGCCTAAGTAGCTGAGGCTGGCTGCAAACACGCTATCCTCCAGTCTCAGCCTCCAAAGGACTGAGATTACAAACCTGTGCCAACCACACCTGGCTTCCTCTATTTTTGTTTAAAATACTTATCTTCTTAGTTTATCTAAATACCCACTCCAGTCTGGCACTTGTAATCCCTGTGCTTGGGAGGCTGAGACAGGAGGATCGCACAGGTTCGAAGCCAGCCATGCTAGTTTAAGAGACAGTATTTCCAAATAAAAAATATAAAATAGGTCTGGGAGTGTAGCCTGGAGGTAGAAGGCCCCTGGGTTCCATCCCCAGACTCGCTATAAATGAATGAATAAATAAATAAATAAATAAATAAAACTTTAATAGTACATTGTAATCACACATCATAATGAAGTTAGGAGTGATGAGACATATATGCACACAGCACTTGGTGAGCTTCCCCTCCGATCCCACCGCATCCTATCCCTTTTCCCTATACACAATATCGAGACTGGTACCCTTATCATTAATTTCAACAAAACAATCCCATGGAGGTATTTTACAGAGGAGAAGAGAGGCTTTCATAAATCAAATAAATTGCCAAACATAGTGGTGCATACCTGTAATCCCATCTACTCAGGAGACTAAGGAAGGAAGATTGCAGATTGAAGGCTAGCCTGGGAAGGCAATTTAGTGAGACTATCTCAAAATGAAAGAGAAAGCCAGGCATGGTGGCGGACGCTTGTAATCCCAGCATTCGGGAGGCTGAGACAGGAGGGTTGAGGTTCATGACCAGCCTCAGCTACTTTAGTGAGGCCCTCTGAAACTTAGTGAGACCCTGTTTAAAAATAAAGAATTAAGCCGGGCGTGGTGGCGCACGCTTGTAATCCCCGCGCTTGGGAGGCAGAGACAGGAGGATCGCGCAGGTTTGAAACCAGCCGCGCATGCGCTGGCTTAGGAGACCGTTTCCAAATAAAAATATAAAAGTAGGTCTGGGAGTGTAGCCCGGAGGTAGAAGGGCTTCCAGGAACCCCAGTACCACCAAAAAAAAAAAAAAAAAAAAAAAAGAATTAACAGGCTGGGGGTATAGCTCAGAGGTACAATGTCTGTGGGTTCAATTCCTAGTAATAAAATAAATAAATAAATAAAAATAGGCAAAGCAAAGCTTGAAGGTAGTATACTCCTAGTTGAATCTCTCCCTAGTTCTTCCCCAAAAATAATAATAATAAAATAAATAAAAAGGACTGTGGCCAGGCATGGTGGCACACACTTGTAATCCCCACACTTGGGAGGCTGAGACAGGAGGGTCACACAGGTTTGAAGCTAGCTGAAGCTGGCTTCTTAAGAGACCCCGTTTACAAATAAAATATAAAATAGGTTTGGGAGTGTAGCCTGGAAGTAGAAGGCCCCTGGGCTCCATCCCCAGTAACACCAAAAAAATAAAAAAATAAAACAAAAAAATAAAAGACTGTGGATGTGGCTCACGAGTAGAGCATACCTGGGTTCAATGTGCAGTACTGCATAAAAAAAAGGCCAGCTGAGCGTGGTAATCGCAGCACTTGGGAGGCTGAGACAGGAGGATCACCGTTCAAGGACAGCCTCAGCTCCTTTGCAACTGAGTGAGACCCTGTTTCAAAAATAAAGAACAAAAAAATAAAACTAGGGCTGTAGCTCAGAGGTAGGATGCCCCTGGATTCCATTCCCAGTAAAAAAAAAAAAAAAAAAGCCAAAAAGTATGACTGGCAGACTTACCAAGAAGTTTCTTTACATATACTGAGAATTCCTTTACCATCAAAGTGGACACAAATAAAACAGTAAAAACGAATTAAAAACTCAAACTCACTGGGTGTGGTGGCACATGCCTGTAATCCTAGTACTTGGGAGGATGAGACAGGAAGATCATAGGTTCAAGACCAGTCTCAGTTTTTTGAAACAGACCTTGTTTCAAAACAAAACATAAAAAAGGCTGGGAGTATAGCTCAGAGGTAGAATACTGGGTTCAATCCCCGGTACCACCAAACAAAACCACCTGCCAATTCTACCAGCTGCCTTCCCACCGTCTTGTCTCGTTGCACTTGCCTGGCAGCAGTATGTGTGCGTGTCCCTCCAGAATCCTTTGTACTGCAAAAAAACAGACTTTTAGCTGGGCGTGGTGGCGCAAGTTTGTAATCCCAGCATTCCGGAGGCTGAGACCAGAGGAGCGTGGTTCACAGACAGCCCTTCGGAACTTAGTGAGACCCTGTTTCAAAATAAAGAATAAAAAATAGGGCAGGGGGTATAACTCAGAGGTCAAATGCCTCTGGGTTCCATCTCCAGAGCCCCCCCCAAAACAAAACAAAAAAACAGACTTTTGCTTACTTTACCAGGTTGCACCATACATACTGCATGTCTTGACTCTTTCTTTCTTTTTTATTTTTTTTGGTGTGTGTGGTACTGGGGACGGGACCCAGGGGAATTCTACCTTTGAGCTACACCCAGCCCTATTTTACCTTTTTAAATTAATTATTTCATTTTATTTTGTGGTACTGGAGCCACACCCTCAGCCCTATTTTTTATTCTTTATTTTGAAAGAGGGTCTCACTGAGTTACAAAGTGTCTCACTAATAGCTGAGGCTGGCCAGGAACCTATAGCCTTCTTTCTCAGCCTCCTGAATGCTAGGATTATAAGCCTGTGCCACTACTCCCAGTGCAAAATTTATTACTTTCTTTCTTTTTTGGGGGGAGGGTACTGGGAATGAAATCCATGGGCTTTCTTCCTCCAGGCTACATCTCCAGATCTATTTTATATTTTATTTGAAAACAGGGTCTCACTAAGTTGCTGAGAGCCTCACTAAGTAGCTGAGGCTGGCTTCGAACCTGGGGGATCCTTCTGTCAGACTCCCAAGTACTGGGATTACAAGTGTGCGCCACCACTCCCGGCTCATTCATTTATTTTGTGGCACTTGAGATGGATCCCAGGGGGCATTCTACCTCCGAACTGCACCCCTAGCCCTATTATTGTACTCTTTATTTTGAAACAGGGTTTCACTGAGTTCCAAAGGGCCTCACTAAGTAGTTGAGGTTGGCCACGAAAACAGACCCTCCTGTCTCAGCCTCCCAAACACTGGGATTACAAGCTTGTGCCACCCGCCTGCCTCATTACTTTTTATTTGGAAACAGGGCCTCATTAAGTTCCTGGGGCTTTGAAGTTGTGCTCCTCTTGCCTCAGCCTCCTAAGTACTGGAATTACAGGAATGTGCCACCACCCCCAGCTGAAGTCTTGCCTTTATATTGAACATAATTGCAACTTTTCAATTTTAGAAATATAAGAATACCTCACAGTAGGAGAGAATTCTTTTCTACCTTTAGTATACTTTCTCAGGGGTGATATTTACCTATACCCTTCCCAAAAAGAAGTTTATCCATGCTGATTCACTTTACTAAAAACTCAACACCTTTTTTTTTGGTGTCTGTGTGTGAGTGTGTTGGGGGGGGGGGAGGTAATGGTAATGGGGATTGAAAGCAGGGGCATTTTGTCTCTGAGCTATGCTTCCAGCCCTATTTTTTTTTTAAACAGATTTCACTAAATTGTGGGGGGGGGTTTTCACTAAGTTGTTGAGGCTGGCTATGAACCTGTGATCCTCTTCAGCCTCCCAAGTACTAGGATTATGGGAATGTACCACATCTGGCAGGTCAATACCTTTTAATGCCCTATTTTTTCATTTAATCCTGTTCAACTTCCATATTCTATGATTTTTTTCCAACACTGTAGAACTTAACAGTTTAGAACCTTCAAAGCTCCTTTATCATAGCACTCAAATGGACTTTTCTTCCAGGAACATGTAATACAGGTGTCTGCCTCATCACCTGTCTCCTCATCTCTTCTACTAATGGGCTCAGAGAACCAGAAAGATTATAATGGGAAACCGTTTCTGTCTCTACAGGAAGGGCAAAGCTTCTATGCTTTCTCTTGTCTCCACTGCAGAGTTATAAGCACTACAGAGTCCCTAGCTGTGTGGGAACCACAGTACCTACTCAACCAATCCTTTTTTTTTCTTTTGAGCAATGCTTAAATTAAGATTCTCAAAATACTCAAACTCTAAAATGCACTATATTTGAATCTCTTATTAAACATACCAGTCAAATATGAAAATATTCACCCATCTGCTCTTAAATAAAACTACCTGCAGAGCTGGGATCTAAATCTGCCTTCCTCTGATATAGGCCCTGGGGTTCAAGAAACCCACCTGCACCTGCCTCAGTCTCCAGAGAAGCTGGGACTACAAAGAAGGTGTGGACAAGCCCCGGGAAGAATTCAAATACTGCTGGCCTGTGCGATCATCCTAAGCGCCACTAGACTCCAATGGTCTAACCTCTGCCACTGTATCTTAGCCAATGCTAGCCGCATTGGTCACTGATAAAAAGAAGAAAGCTATGTGCTTTCAAAATGCTACAAGGCCTCTCCAGATGCTTTTTTTTTTTTTTTTGGTACTGGGGATGGAATCCAGGGGCTTTCTTTTTTTTTTTTTAAAAAACATATTTTTTTTTGCCGGGCGTGGTGGCGCATGCTTGTAATCCCCGCGCTTGGGAGGCGGAGACAGGAGGATCGCGCAGGTTCGAAGCCAGCAGCGCGCTGGCTTAGGAAACCCTGTTTCCAAAATGAAAATGTAAAAATAGGTCTGGGAGTGTAGCCCCAAGGTAGAAGGGCTTCCAGGAACCCCAGTACCACCACCACCAAAAAAAAAAAAAAAAAAAAAAAAAAAAAAAAATTTTTTTATTAATTTATTTTTTAAATTGGTGCATTGTAGTCATATATCAATCACATTGGAGTACAAGACTTGAGAGTATATACAAACACACATCATCCAATTAGCCCTCCTCCAGCCCCCATCCCATTCCCTCCACCTCCCTCCATCCTGGGCTTCTTTGGTGATTTACTTTGATACATTTGTTTATGTACCTCCTGAGTTTTAAAGAGGCTCCGTCCTCCAGTATTACATACCCTCTGATTGGTCACATTAGTTGCTTCACTATAGGGCCCTTTCTATAGCTCAACCTCTTCCTGTTGCCCTTTTCCTCCTAGTTATTGCTGATTAAGAGAAGCGTCTGATTTATATTTTCTGCGATATTTCTCTGTGCATGCTGTGTTGCAAGTACCGATCCCACTCTTGATGGTCCCAGTAGTGGCCTGGCTACTCAGTGGACTGATCCAGACCTCGCTGGCTCAAGCAGCGGCCTTGCCTCATGGGAGGCCCCAGTTCTGGTCTCGCTGGCCCCTGCACCGGTCTAACCCCTAAGCTGGCTTTGGTCCCGGCCTTGGAGGCCGCAGGAGTGAACTTGCCTCACGCCAGGCTCCGATGCTGGCCATTGGCCCCGGCACCGGCCTAACCCCTTGGCAGGATTCCAATCCTGGCCTCGGAGGCCCCAGCACCGGCCTAGCCTCACGGCAGGCTCCAATGCCGGCCTCGTTGGGCCCAGCACCGGCCTAACCCCTCGGCAGGTTCCGTTCCCGGCCTAGGAGGCCCCAGCACTGGTCTAGTCCTTCGGCAGGCAGGTTGTTATCCTGGCCTCGGAGGCCCCAGTACCGGCCTTGCCTCACGGCAGGCTCCGATGCCGGCCTCGCTGGCCCCAGCACCGGCCTAACCCCTCGGCAGGCTCTTATCCTGGCCTCGGAGGCCCCAGTACCGGCCTTGCCTCAAGGCAGGCTCCAATCCCGGCCTCGGAGGCCTCAGCACCGGCCTTGCCTCATGGCAGGCTCCAATGCCGGCCTCGCTGGCCCCAGCATCGGCCTCACCCCTCGGCAGGCTCTTATCCTGGCCTCGGAGGCCCCAGCACCGGCCATGCCTCACGGCAGGCTCCGATGCCGGCCTCGCCGGCCCCAGCACCGGCCTAACCCCTCGGCAGGCTCTTATCCTGGCCTCGGAGGCCCCAGTACCGGCCTTGCCTTATGGCAGGCTCCGATGCCGGCCTCGCTGGCCCCAGCACCGGCCTAACCCCTCGGCAGGCTCTTATCCTGGCCTCGGAGGCCCCAGTACCGGCCTTGCCTTATGGCAGGCTGCGATGCCGGCCTCACTGGCTCCAGCACCGGCCTAACCCCTCAGCAGGCTCTTATCCTGGCCTCGGAGGTACTGGGGATGGAATCCAGGGGCTTTTTTTTTTTTTTTTGGTACTGGGGATGGAATCCAGGGGCTTTCTAACTCCAGGATATATTCCTAGACCTATTTTATATTTTATTTGAAAACAAGGTCTCACTAAGTAGCTGAGAGCCTCACTAAGTATCTGAGGCTGGCTTCGAACTTGGTGCAATCTCCTGTCTCAGCATCCTAAGTACTGGGATTACAAGTGTGTGCCACCATGCCCAGCTCAGATGTCTCAAGTCATTCTCCTTTCTGCTGTCTCCTTATACCCTACTTAACATTTCACCAAAATCCCTTGACATTTCCCCTGGTATACCACTGTATCATTATTTTGTGTCCTCGAGTCTCCTTCTTTACTTGCTTTACTCCAGTGGCTTTACTTAAGGCAGTCTGTGTATTCCTACCAGGACATGGGACCTTGTACAACTAACTAGTGGAATACAATCTGGCTTTCGGCAACTGGATTCAATGGAATGAATTCTATCTATAGACATGCTTTAGGACTGGGAAAACATTCTTCTTTTTCAGAAATAGACAACCAAGCCAAAAGAATGATAGATATAATCTTACAAATCTTTTTTTTTTTTTTTGGGTGGTGATACTGGGGGTGGAACTCAGGGGTTTTCTACCACCGGGCTATACTCCCAGACCTAGTTTATATATTTTTTATTTGGAAACAGGGTCTCATTAAGTTGCTAAGAGCCTCACGAAGTAGCTGAGGCTGGCTTTGAATCTGTGCCATCCTCCTGTTTCTGCTTCCCAAGTGCGGGGATTACAAGCATGTACCACCACGCCTGGCTACCAAGTACCTGTTTAAAACCAGCTGGGCCTGGTGGCGCACACTTGTAATCCTTGCGCTTGGGAGGTGGAGACAGGAGGATCACACAGGTTCGAAGCCAGCCTTGCTGGCTTAAGAGACCCTGTTTCCAGATAAAATAGGTCTGGGAGTGTAGCCAGGGTTCCATCACCAGTACAACCAAACAACAACAACAACAAACAAATCTTCCTTCACAGTGTTCCTAAAAACAATTATGCAAGTTAACAAGCCTCAGTTTATTGCTTACCACATGCATTTAATGGTAAAATAGCTACCAAAGAGAGAATTCTGTAGATGTTACACTTAAACTCTCAGAATTATATAATTATATAAATCCCACCAAAAAGAAAAAGAAAAAACTCAAATATCCTTTGCTTACTCAGGATGTGAAGTGAATTTGGGATCAAAGTTGTAACTCTGAAAAAAGTATGGCTACATTTCTTCTGTTGTACATTAATCATTATAAAAATAAGACCACAGCAACGTGGAACTTTGTCATTTCCTCTCCTTAAACATATACTGTAATACCACCTCCTCTACACTCAAATGCTTATCGTCTATCACTATTAAAGAGGACCAACCTCACCAGGTTACCACCCCATTTTAGCCTCTATAACTTACAACAATATAAAATATAATTAAAATGTCAAATAAAAAACAAACAAACCCGAGTATGCCAGGTGTACATGCCTGTAACCCCAGTACTTGTGGAAGTTGAGGCAAGAGCATGGTAGGTTCAAGGCCAGCCCCAGAAACTTAGTGAGACCCCCATTTCAAGATACAAAATAAAACAGGGCTAGGGATTTAGCTCAGAGGTAGAATGCCCCTGGTTTTAATCCCTAGTACCACACATACAAAACAAAAATAAAACACAAAGCAGTGCCATTTCAACCTTTGGGATTCTTTCCTGAGGTAGCAAAAGCTGCATAGCACCGTAACTGGTCATGTGGTGGCGAAAAGAGAATGTGGAGCTGGTATCGAGGATGAGAAAGACCTACTCTGACACATATGGGCCATTTTCACTAAGGCCACAAAATTATTCCTTATTATAGTTCTTAAAATTACTCACAGCAGGGCATGGTAGTGCACGTTTGTAATCCCAGCATTTGGCCATGGTTTGAGGACAGCCTCAGCTACTTAGTGAGGCCCTTTGCAACCCAGTGAGACCCTGTTTCAAAATAAAGAATTTGGAGCTGGGCATGGTGGTGCATGCTTGTAATTCAAGCATTTGGGAAGATGAGACAGGAGGATCGAGGTTCGCAGATAGCCTCAGCAATTTAGTGAGACACTGGTTCAAAATAAAGAATAAAAAAATAGGGCTAGGGGTATAGCACAGAGGTAGATGCCCCTGGGTTCCATCCCCACTACCGCAAAATAAATAAATAAATAAATAAATAAATAAATAAATAAATATCGCAGGTTGTTGTTGTTGTTATTATTATTATTTTTATTATTACTAGGCAGTACTGGGGATGGAATCCAGGGGCATTCTACCTCTGAGCTATATCCCTAGCCCTATTTTTTATTCTTTATTTTGAAATAGGGCCTCACTAAGAAGATGAGGCTGTCCTTGAACCAAGATCCTCCTGTCTCAGTCACCTGAATGCTAGGATTAAAATCATGGGTCACTACACCCGGCTCCCTGTGCTGGCTTTTTTTTTTTTGTGTGTGTGTGTGTGTGTGTGCTGGGGATATGAAATCCAGAGGCTTTCTACCTTCAGGCTATACTCCCAGACCTATTTTGTATTTTATTTGGAACAGGGTCTCACTAAGTGAATGAGAGCCTCACTAAGTAGCTTGAGGCTGGCTTCAAACCTGTGCAATCCTCCTGTCTCAGCCTCCCAAGCACTGGGATTACAAGCTTGCGCTACCATGCACAGCTTGGAAGACCTTGTAAAAAAAAGGGGAAAAAAAAATAGAGCTGGGGCGTAATGGCGCACGCTTGTAATTCCAGCATTCAGGAGTCTGAGACAGGAAGATCACGGTTCGCGAACAGCCTTAGCTACTTAGTGAGGCCTTTTGCAACTCAGTGAGACCCTGTTTCAAAATATAGAATAAAAAATAGGGTGGGGGGTGTAGCTCAGAGGTCAAATGCCTCTGGGTTCCATCCCTAGTACTGCAAAAAAAGAAAAAGGAAAAAAGAAAAAGAAAAAATAATTATATGAATATAAAGAAACTTGATAAAACAATGTAAAATAGATTATATTTTAAATGACACTGTTCTTAGAAGTTGCCCCAGATTTAAGTATTTGTGTGTGTGTGTGTGTGTGTGTGTGTGTGTGTGTGTGTGGTTGGTTGGTACTGGGGATTGAACCTAGAGGCGTTCTACCTACAAATTAAATTATACCCCCAGCCCAATTTCCTTCCTTCCTTCCTTCCTTTTTTTTTTTTTTTTTTTTTGGTGGTACTGGAAACCCTTCTACTTCTACCTCCGGGCTACACTCCCAGACCTATTTTATTTTTATATATATTTTTATTTGGAAACAGGGTCTCTTAAGCCAGAGAGGCTGGCTTCGAACCTGCACGATCCTCCTGTCTCCACCTCCCAAGCACGGGGATTACAAGCATACACCACCACGCCTGGCCCAATTTTATTTCTTATTTGGAAACAGGGTCTCGCTAAGTTGCCAAGACTGTCTTCAAACCTGTGATCCTCCTGTCTCGGCCTCCCAAGTACTGGAATTACAAGCATGGGCCACCAAGCCCAGCTCTAGTTAAGTTTTAATACCAGATAAATCTAACTCTATAGAGACTAAATCTACTTCTTTTTTCAGTCAGTTTAGGATGAGACTGCTATTAGCCTCTCTTTTGTCTTGCAACAGGTCTCATTATCTGAGCACAACTTAAAAGTATTATTTCCTAATGAACACACTTTATCAGGCTCCTTTTATTTTGGGGGTTATCCTGCATGTTTTCAGGAACAATTTGAGTCGTCACTGAACACACATATACAAGTATTTTGATAATAAGAGGCTTAACTTCACTCCAGGAACTGAAGTGCTGAGCAGCATTAGACACACGTATGCATGAACTCTTCTGTGGTTATGCCAGATTATGACAAATCCCCATTCATTCTTTGAATTCACAAACTGCCTTAGTTAGGTGAATCACTGCTTACCTTTACGTCGGCAATAAGAGCATCTTCATCTTCTATCCCTGTGGGGACACACTTCTTGTGCAGTGGCAGAGACTCCAACTTATCTACAAGGCAGCGAAGGCCTTCAAGCTCAAAATGGGTCAAATGCACTTGTCTGTCCTTTCGGGGGCTACATTGGGGATCCCACACTTGGCCATTGTGAGAGCCTCGGCTAGAGTCCGAGGATGAATCCCCAGACAAAGTTTTCTTCAGACTTGGAAGACTTCGGCAGGTTTTGCCCAGTCCATCATAATCCAGGTTGACTCCATTGGCCACAGGGCTAGTGAGGACAGAACGCCTACTACTCAAGCGTCGGGGTTCTCGGTCCACTCCTTCTTCATCCCCATTTCCAGACTCCAGTCCATTTAACTCCAAATCTACCATTGCAAAGAAAAAAAAAAAAGCAGTAAAAACATACTTGGCTATATGATAGCGAGAGAAACGGGTGGCAGGGAAGGGCTTTTATATATGATAAAGCTGATATATATGATACAGCATTTTCTCCTTCTAACCAATTTGCTCACAGTTGAAATTCATGACTGCATAAGATTCTGCTCTTATGGTAAAACTAAGACAACCAACTATCAACTGGATTTCTTTCTTTTTTTCTCTCTTTCTTTGTGGAACTGGGGATTGAATCTAGGGTCATTCTACCTCCAAACTATACCCTCAGCCAAATTTTTAATTAATTAATTAATTAATTTACTTTCGCAGTACTGGGATGGAAGCCAGGAGCATTCTACCTCTGAGCTACACCTCCAGCCCTATTTTTTATTCTTTATTTTGAAACAGAATCTCACTGAGTTGCAAAGGACCTTACTGAGTAGCTGAGGCTATCCATGAACCTTAATCTTGTCTCAGTCTCCCAAATGCAGGAATTACAAGTGTGCAGCATCATGCCCAGCCCTAATTATTCTTTCTAGGCTGCTGAAAACCTTGCTAAATTGCCAGGGCTGGCTTTAAACTTGCAATCTTCCTGCTTCATTCTAAGTATCGGGATTAAAATGTGCACCACTGCCAGCCATGGTGGCACACACTTGTAATCCCAGCATTTGGGAGGCTGAGACAGAAGGGCTGTAGTCCCCAGACAGCCTCAGCTACTTAGTGAGGCTCTTTGCAACTCAGTAACACCTGTTTCAAAATAAAGAATAAAAAATTGGACTGGGTGTTGCTTGAAGGTAGAATGCCCCTGGGTTCCATCCCTAATAATGAGGAAAGAAAAAAAAAAGTGCACCACTATCCCTATTATATTTTTTACTCTAAAACAGGGTCTCACCAAGTTCCTGAGGCTGGCCTCCAACCTGTGGTCCTCTGTTTCAGTATCTCTAGTACTGGGATTACACCCACTTCAACTAGATTTTTTTTTTCACGTCTGGAGATGGAACTCAGGGGCATTTGACTTCCGAGCTATACCCCCAGCCCTATTTTTTATTCTTTATTTTGAAACTGGGTCTCACTGAGTATCAAAGAGCCTCACTAAATAGCTGACGTTGTCCATGAACCATGATCCTCCTGTCTCGGCCTCCCAATCCATTTTATTTTAATTTTGAAACAGGGTCTTGCTAAATTACTACGAGCTGGCCTAGAACCTGTGATCCTCATGTCTCTGTTAAGTACTGGGATTATAGGAGTAAGCCACCATGTCTAGCTGGAAAAGTTGTTTAGACGATTAATCCTAATTTTCATTATACTTTAAAAAAAATTTTTTTTGGTGGTGCTGGGGGTGAAACCCAGAGGCTTTCTACCTCCAGGCTATACTACCAGACCTATTTTTTATATTTTATTTGGAAACAGGGTCTCACTAAGTTGCCGAGAGCCTAAGTAGCTGAGGCTGGCTTCGAACCTGCGTGATCCTCCTGTCTCAGCCTCCCAAGTACAGGGATTACAAGCGTGCACCACCACGCTCGGCTAGTTTTCATTATACTAAAAGACCATACTAGCCGGGCATGGTGGCACACGTTTGTAATTCCTGTACTTGGGGAGGATCGCGCAGCTTCGAAGGCTGGCTTAAGAGACCCTATTTCCAAATAAAATACAAAATAGGTCTGAGAGTGTAGTCCAGAGGTAGAAGGCCCCTGGGTTCCATCCCCAGTACCACCAAAATAAATAAATAAATAAATAAATAAATAAATAACCAACCAACCAACCATACTCAGCTGGGCGTGGTGGCACACACTTGTAATCCCAGTACTTGGGAGGCTGAGACAAGATTACCTGGTTTTGAAATCAGGTTCTGCTACGTAGTGAGGCTCCCCAGTACCACCACCCACACACACATGCCCTATGTGTAATAAAACGTATTAGACAATTGATCTCAAGGAACAAAGTACTAACAATTCAAACAAAGATCAGATCCAAAGTATGTCACTTAGTGTAGTAATTCCTATTAGGATATCTAGTGTTCAATTCCAAGAATAAATTTGTTACGTCCACATATGTAAGTAAACAACAAAACATAAAACATAATTACTGAGCAATAGCCTACTGAATATTCTTGGGCTAAAGGTTCTGAAAGTTCATGCAGGCAGATACTCACCCATGCTGAGGGATTCTTTCTGAAATTCCTTAGTTAGGTGGGAGCGGTTGGTTATACAGTACACATAGCGCTCCAGCACGTACCAGCACATCTCATAATAGAAAGGATAGCGGAACTTATTTGGAACCTAGATAGGAACAGAATAATGAGGAAAGCAAGGCAAGGACAATTTTAAAGAAACGGTGAGACAAACCAGATCACTGCAACGATTAACTCAAGAAAAACTCTTGCCGGTAAACCTGCAAAATCAAGTTGGCATTTGAAACAAAAATTCAAGTCAGTTCATCAACATAGAAAATACTGGTCTTGGGAAAAATATCACACAAAGGTGTTTGGGAAGCCAGGCGTGGTGGCGCATACATGTAATCCCAGTACTTGGGAGGCTAAGACAGGAGGATCACAGGTTCGAGGACAGCCTCAGCGAGTAGTGACTCATCAACCTAGTGGGACCTTGTTTCCAAATAAAAATAAAATAGATCTGAGTGTGTGGCTTGGAGGTAGAATGCCCCTGGGTCCCATCCACAGAACCAAACAACAACAATAAAGGCATTTGGGAAGACCACTCAGAACCACCTGGATGTTGAGTGGCAAAGTATCAGGAAGAAATTTTTCGTTTGGGGTCAGAGAATAAAAAAGTAAGACAGAACATAATTTAAAAAAACAAAAACTGTTAGAGTCCTTAGGGAACAAAGGTGTGCCGGGTACTCTTGCTTTAATCATAGTTTTACTCTGGACCAGGAGGCTACGAAAGAGAATCTAATAGGAAAACAGGACATAAGATGTAGCTGTGTGGTCTTATTAAGTCATTACATACATGAAGGCATAACTTGAGACGCATTCTAAAACCTTGTCCAGTTAGAGGAAAAAGACAGTATTTCCCCCAGTATCAACTCTCAGCTTGCCTGTCTATGCTTTGTAGCTTCCCAAGGTGGTATGTTCACAAACAGATTAATTCTTCATTGTGGTCTGCCTAATTAGCAATATTTCTAGTTTTCTTTCCATTCTTTTTCAAAAGTAGGAAGTTTTCTCCCTGTTCTTCTCTAAAGAGCATTTAAAAAATTATTTCAGCTGAATAATAATACAAGGAAGCTGGGCATGGTGGTGCACTTGTAATCCCAGCATTTGGGAGGCTGAGACAGGAGGATTTTGGTTCGCAGCCAGGCTCAGCTACTTAGTGAGGTCCTTTTCAACTCAGAGAGGCCCTCTTTCAAAAATAAAGAATAAGCCGGGCGTGGTGGCGCACACTTGTAATCCCCACGCTTAGGAGGCTGAAACAGGAGGATCTCACAGGTTTGAAGCCAGCCTCAGCTACTTAGTGAGGCTCTCAGCAACTTAGTGAGACCCTGTCTCCAAATAAAGTATAAAATAGGTCTGAGAGTATAGCCCGGAGGTAGAAAGCCTCTGGGTTCTACCCCCAGTACCACAAAAAAAAAAAAAAAAAAAGAATAAGCCAGGCGTGGTGGCGCATGCTTGTAATCCCAGCATTTGGGAGGCTGAGATCAGAGGATGGCAGTTCATGAACAGCCTCAGCTAATTAGTGAGGCTCTGCAATTTAGTGAGACTCTGTTTCAAAATAAATAATAATTTAAAAAATGGGGGGGCAGAAGTTGTAGCTCAGAGGTCAAATACCCCTGGGTCCCATCCCCAGAACTACAAAAAAATAAAAATAAAAAAAAGCTGGGCATGGTGGCGCACACTTGTAATCCCTGCGCCCGGAAGGCGGAGACAGGAGGATCGCGCAGGTTCGAAGCCAGCCTCTCTGGTTTAAGAGACTCTATTTCCAAATAAAAATATAAAAATAGGTCTATTTCCAAATAAAAATATAAAAATAGGGTAGCCTGGGGGTAGAAGGGTTCTATCCCCATTACCACAAAAAGACAGAGGGCTAGGAGTATAGCTTGGAGGTAGAATGCCAGTGATTTCCATCCCCAGTACTGCAAAACAAAGCAAAGCAAAACAAAACCCAAAAATCTTTTTACCAGGTCTTAGGGCATTAATGTGGGATGAAATCATTTTTTCACTGCAAGGCAGGCAAGGCATGTACTTTTCATGCTTAACCCCAATTAGCTTTACTTACTTTTCTGAACACAGAGTCATTCTACCTCTGAGCTACAACCCCTGCTCTATTTTTTTTTTTTTTTTTTGGTGGTCTCACTAAGTTGCTGAGAGCCTCACTCAGTAGCTGAGGCTGGCTTCAAACCTTTGTAATCTTCCTGTCTCAGCCTCCCAAGCGCTGGGATTACAAGCGTGTGCCACCATGCTTAGCATCCTGCCCTATTTTTTATATTTTATTTCGAAACAGGGTCTCACTAAATTGTGAAGGGCCTCACTAAGTAGCTGAGGCTGACCATGAGGCCAAATCCTCCTGTCTCAGCCTCCTAAGTGCTTGGATTATAAGCATGCACCACCACATCCAGTTTACTTTTGTTTTTTGTTTTTGTTTTTTGTTGGCACTGGGGATTAAACCCAGAGACATTCTACCTCCAAGTTACACCCCCAACCCAATTTTATTTCTTATTTGAAAACAAGGTCTCATAGGTTACCGAGAGCCTTGCTAAGCTGCCAAGCTGGCTTTTGAACCTGCAATCGTCTTGTCTCAGGCTCCTGAGTATTGGGATTACAGGTGTGTGCCACCACATCTGGCCCCAATTACTTTTAAAAGGCATTACAGGCCAGGTGTGATGGCACATGCTTGTAATCCCAGCATTTCGGAGGCTGAGACCGGAGGATTGTGGTTCACGGACAGCCTCAGCTACTTAGTGAGGCACTCTGCAACTCAGTAAGACCCGGTTTTAAAATAAAGAATAAAAATAGGGCAGGAGGTGTAGCTCAGAGGTTGAATGTCCCTGGGTTCCATCCCCAGACCTGCAAAAAAAAAAAAAAAAAAAATCATATACTACACACCATGACTAGGTAGGGTTCATCCCAGGAATGCAAGGCTGGTTCAACAAATGAATATCAATCCATGTAATTCATCATATAAACAGAATCAAAGACAAAAATCACATGATCATTTCAATAGATGCTGAAAAAGCATTTGGTAAAATCCAGCATCCATTTATGATAAAAAAACACTGCAGAGAATTATCTCAACATCATAAAGGCAATCTACAATACGTCCACTGCCAACATCATATTAAATGGGGAAAAACTTCAAGAATTCCCCCTAAAAATAGAAACAAGACAAGGATGTCCATTATCACCACTTCTCTTCAATACAGTACTTGAGACTCTAGCCAGAGCAATAAGGCAAGAAAAGGAAATCAAAGGAGTACAAATAGGGAAAGAAGAACTCAAACTTTCACTATTTGCAGATGACACGATACTCTATTTAGAAAACCCAACAAACTCAACCAAAAGGCTCATAGAACTGATCAGCAAATTCAGCAAAGTGTCTGGATACTAAATCAATCTCAAAAAATCAGAAGCTTTTCTGTACACCAACCATAAATCCACTGAAAAAGAAATTCAGAAAACACTCCCACTCAGGATCTCCCACAAAAAAATAAAATACTTAGGAATAAATTTAACCAAGGATGTAAAAGATCTCTACAAAGAAAATTATAAAACACTGAAAAAAGAAATCGAAGAAGATCTTAGAAGTTGGAACACTCTTCCATGTTCATGGATTGGCAAACTAAATATCATTAAAGTGGCCATCCTTCCAAAAGTGATCTACAAATTTAACTCAATGCCCATTAAATTACCAATATCATTCCTCACAGACATAGAAAAATCAGTCCTTAAATTTATTTGGAATAACAGAAAGCCCAGAATAGCCAAAGTAGTTCTCAGCTACAAAAACCATGCAGGAGGAATCACAATACCTGACTTTATACTACAAAGCCACTGTAATAGAAACAGCATGGTACTGGCACAAAAACAGATACATAGACCAATGGAGCAGAATAGAAGACCCAGAAACAAGTTCACATACTTTCAGCCATTTGATTTTTGACAAAGGGGCCAAAAACATACACTGGAAAAAAGATAGCCTGTTCAACAAATGGTGTTGGCAAAACTGGTTAACCATATGCAGAAAATTGGAAATTAATCCCACTTTCTCGCCCTGCACAAGAGTCAATTCAAGATGGATCAAAGACTTGGAAATCAAACCAGAGACCTTGAAGCTCCTTGAAGAGGGCAGAGGTCCAACACTGCAACACAGGTTAACACACAGGTTAGGCACAGATAAACACTTTCTCAACAAGACCCCAAAGGCACAACAAACTAAAAGGTGAATCAATACGTGGGATTGCATGAAACTGAAGAGCTTCTGTTCAGCAAAGGAAACTGTCAAGAACCCCAATCGAGAGTCAACAGAATGGGAGAAGATTTTCACCACCTACTCCTCCAATAGAGGACTAATATCTAGAATATACAGAGAAATCAAGAAACTCAACAATAAAAAAAAAATACGATAAAAAAGAAGAAATTCAAATGGCCAATAATTGTATGAAAAAATGCTCAACATCATTGGCACTCAGAGAGATGAAAATCAAAACTACCCTGAGATTTCACCTAACTCCAACTAGAATGGCAATCATTCAAAACACAAACAACAGATGCTGGCGAGGATGTGGAGAAGTGGGAACTCTAAGACATTGTTGGTGGGATTGTAAATTAGTGCAAACACTTTGGAAAACAGTATGGAGAATCCTCAGAAGAATGGGAACAAATCTACCATTTGATCCAGCAATACCACTTCTGGGTATCTACCCAAAAGAAAGGAAACCAAACTACCAAACTAATGCATGTGTATCTATGTTCATAGCTGCACCATTCACCATAGCCAAACTATGGAATCAGCCAAGATGTCCATCAACAGATGGATTACAAAACTGTGAAATATGTACACAATGGAATTTTACCATAAAAAAAAAAACTAAATTACATCATTTTCAGGGAAATGGAGGGAACTGGAGGACATTATGCTAAGCAAGATTAGTCAGTCACAAAAAATAAGAAATTAGATGCTTTTCCTAATATGTGAAAGCTAAGGAGAAATGGGTCATAGGAGGAACTCTAGATGAAAAAGGAAATCCTGTAGAGGAGCAAACAAGACAACCTAAATGAGGGGATGGAAGGGGGAAAGAAGGAAATTCTCTAAAGCACACAATGTACTTAAAACATATCGAAGTCAACCACTAAGCCAAGCATGGGAAGGAGGGATGGGGAGGGAATGGAGTGGGAATTGGGTAGGGGCTATATGGGCGATGTGTACATGTATGTCCACACACAAGTGTTTTATCCCAGTATGATGTATGAATATAATGCACCAATAAAAAATTAAAAAAATAGAGGCCTTTAATAACTTGAAAAAAAATAAAATAAAAATATATAAATAAATGCATTACAGGCCAGGTGTGGTGGCACACACTTACAGTCCCAGCATTTGGGAGGCTGAGAAAGGAGGATCAGGGTTCACAGACAGCCTCAGGTACTTAGTGAGGCCCTTTACAACTCAGCGAGACCTTGTTTCAAAATAAAGAATAAAAAATCGGGGCAGGGGTGTAGCCTTGGTTCTATCCCCAGCATGGCAGAAGAAAAAAAAAAAAAAGCATTATAGTCAGACCTCGAATCTGAGTTGCTTACATTTCATATTTTTCCCCTTTGGTACTGGGGAGATTGAACCTATGGGCATTCTACCTCTGAGCTACATACACCCTCAACCCTGGTTTAGTTCTCTAAAACAGGGTCTCACTACTTGCTGAAGCTGTCCTAGAACCTGCCATCCTCTTATCTCAACCTCCAAAGTACTGGGATTAAAGGTGTGCACCATCAAGCCTGGCTCTTTTTGATTTTTTGAAACAGGGTCTTGCTTAGATGTATTTTTTTTTCTTCCCTGAAATCAAAACAATGAAGTTCAGGATAAGTATAGTCATCTTTAGCCACACAAAAGGGATTGTGAGGCATGGTGGAGAACACATATAATCCCACTCCTTGGTAGGCTGAGACAGAAAAATCTAAAGGCCAGAAAAATCTCGAAAAAATTTAAAGGCCCTCCAAGAACAGCCCCAGCCAGTAGTGAGATTCTCATCAACCTAGCAAGACCTCTTTTCAAACTAAAAAGAAAATAGGGCTGAGCCCTATTCAGTACTGGGGATGGAACCCAGAGGCATTCTGCCTCTGAGCTATATCCCCAGCCCTAGTTTTTTATTCTTTAGTTTGAAACAGGGTCTCACTGAGTTGCAAAGGGCCTAGTAGCTGAGGCTGTCCATGAACCGTGATCCTCCTGTCTCAGCCTCCCGAATGCTGGGATTACAAGCCTGTACCACCACACCTGGCTTATTCTTTATTTTGAAACAGGATCTCACTGACTTGCAAAGGGCCCAAGTAGCTGAGGCTGGCCACGAAGCACTATCCTCCTGGCTCAGCCTCCCAAATGCTGGGATTATAAGTGTGTTACACTATGCCTAGCCTTATTCTTCTTATTTTTTTTTCCGGCTTTTTTTTTGAAATAGGATCTCACTAAGTTGTGGATGGCCTCATTAAGTAGCTGAGGCTGACTGCCAACCTGCGGTCCTCCTCCTGTCTTGACCTCCCAAATACTGGAATTATAACATGTTACTAAGCCTGGCTCTCCTTAATTTTTAGTTTGAAACAGGGTCTCACTAGATTGCTGAGAGATCTCACTATGTTGTTGAGGCTGGCCTTGAGCCAGCAACCCTCCTGCCTCAGCTTCCCAAGTACTAAGATTATAAATGTGCACCACCATGCCCAGCTCTGAAAATCAGTTTTTAGAATATGTGTGTAGTACTGGGGATTAAACCCAGGAGACATTCTATGTCTGAGCTACACTCTCACTCATATTTTACTTCTCATTTTGAAACAAGGTCTTATTAAGTTGCTAAAGGCCTTTAAGTGTGCGCCACCATGCCCGGCTTATTTTAATGTGGTAACCCCCCCCCTTGCAAAAAAAAAAAAAAAGAGCTAGAGATTTAGCTTAGGGGTAGAATATCCCTGGGTTCAATCCCCAGTACAAAAAAAAAAAAAAAAAAAAAAAAAAGTAATAGTTCTCAGATACAGAATGTTCCTGAGTACAGATCCCAATATTAGAAAACAAAACAAAATCCTGCTTCTAACTGGGCATGGTGACGCAAGCTCCTAATCCTGGTGCTTCTGGAGGCTGAGACAGGAGGATCACAGGTTGAAAGCCAGCCTCGGCAACTCAGTGAGACCTTGTTTCCAAATAATAAACTAAAAGGGGCTGAGGATGTAGCTTGGAGGTAGAAAGCCCCTGGGTTCAATCCTCAGTAACTAACACACACACACACACACACACACACACACACACACACACACACACACACACTTTTTTCTTCCTTTCTTATTTCTACTAATAGAAAATCCTTGAAACTCCAATAATAATATCAATTTTGCGTAAAAGGTGAAATGTAGATAAAAAATTTAAATTATTTTGAAACAGATACCATGTTAACTGCCCATATTAACAGTAAATAAATCCATGACAATCTCATAAAAGTTCTGAATTTCTTTGCTAATTGCTATTTTCAAAATTTGAGGACTTTGTGTGTGTGTATATGTGTGTGTGTGGTACTGGGGGTGGAACCCAGAGGCTTTCTACCTCCGGGCTATGCTCCCAGACCTATTTTATATTTTATTTGGAAACAGGTTCTCACTAAGTAGCTGAGGCCGGCTTCGAACCTGCGCGATCCTCCTGTCTCAGCCTCCGAAGCGCGGGGATTACAAGCGTGCGCCACCACGCCCGGCTCAAAATTTTAGTACTTTTAAACCTACCAAAAAGTTTTAATAAAAGTGTCATGAACAGTTCTATATCCTACACTTGCTGTCTCTACTCATACATACTGTTATTATTTTGCTGAAATTGTGAACATCATAACTTCCAAAAAAATCTAGTTAGGGTCAATATCATTATATGTAATTCAGCCAGGGTTATTATATGTTACCAACCAAGGTTCTTTCTGGTAAAAAGTAAATCCCTGATGGGCGTGGTGGTGTACCCTGTAATCCCAGTACTTCTAAGGCTGAGACAAGAGGATTACAGATTTGAGGACAGTCTCAGACTCTCATCAACCTAGAGAGACTCTTTAAAAAAAAAAAAAAAAAAAGGAAAGAAAAGAAAGATCCAGGTGTGGTGGTACATGCTTGTAATCACAGTACTTAGGAGCCCGAGACAGGTATATCACAGGTTCCCGTCCAGCCTCAGTTACTTAGTGAGGCCCTCTGCAACTGTGTAAGACCCTGTTTCACAATAAAGAATAAAAAATAGAGCTGAGGGTGTAACTTGGAAGTAGAATGCCCTTGGGTTCCATCCTCAGTTCTGGGGAAAAACAAAACAAAACAAAACAGGGCTGGGGGTGTAGCACAGAGGTAGAATGCCCCTGGATTCAATCTCCAGCACCACACACAAAAAAAAGTTAAAAGTTTCCAAAAGCAAATAGGTGTTGATCCTATTAAAATTTTTATTTTTCTATATTCCCAATTTTATCAACATTGCAGTTAAACCCAAAGAATTGAGGTTTTGACAAACTACCCATTGATTTTTTGTAACATCTGTTTATGTGGGGTAAACATCTTAACATAATTGCTACATAAAATTACCCATTAATGGAGGAGCTACATTCGAATATGTATAAAGAATGAATGTAGTATGATCAACCTGGACGCTCATTGTTGGGAGGGGGGAAAGAAGTGGGGGAGAAAGAGGGCACCAAGCACAGTCTGAATGTATGCCATTTTCAATATGATCCACATAAAAATTTAAAAAATTACTTACCCGTGTCCGATCTTCAATGTTGTATATCTTTAACTGCATGGGGATGTTGAAGCTATGCAAAAAATTGCCTCCGAACACTAAGGTGTCTGTAGGAGTATACACAGCATGGATCCAGCCTAGAAGGAAAGGGAACGGAGGCAGAAGCTGAAGGGACACACTGCAGTGCGGCTTTCTCTAACAGTGCTACTATGGCTCCTTCCTAGATCACACTGTTTTCTGTCTGATCCAAGCTCTTAGAGATTGGTCAAGTTAATCTCTCAAAGCTTCAATTTCCTCTACAAAACCAAGATGAATTATACTCATGTAGTTGTTGGTGAGCATTAAATGAGAATGTGTGCAAGGAACTTTGAGACACAATTATGCTATGCTGGCCAAACTGGTTCTGAACTTGTACACTCAAGCAATCCTTCCACCTCAGCTTCCAGAGTAGCTGTGACTAGAAGGCATGTGCCACCATGCCCAGTATGCACGTGCACATGCACCGTGTATGTGTTTGTTTTACTGGGGATCAAACCCCAGAGCCTTGCACGTGATAGGCAAAGCGCTCTACCACTGAGCTAAACTCAGTTCAAGAAACTTTTTGTTTTTTGTGGTACTGGGGATGGAACCCAGAGGCATTTGACCTCCGAGCTACACCTCTGGCCCTATTTTTTATTCTTTATTTTTGAAACCGGGTCTCACTGAGTTGCAGAGGGCCTCACTAAGTAGCTGAGGCTGTCCACAAACCGTGATCCTCCGGTCTCAGCCTCCCAAATGCTGGGATTATAAGCGTGCGCCACCACGCCCGGCTTCAAGAAACTTTTGATAAAGTTGCAGGATTCTTATCAACCTAGTTAGACATTATTTTAATTAATTAATTAATTAAATTTTTTGGCAGGACTGGGGATGGAAACCAGGGGGCATTCTACCACTGACCTACACCCCCAGCTCTATTTTTTATCTTTTATTCTGAAGCAGGGTCTGAGTTGCAAAGGGCCTCACTGTGTAGCTGAGGCTGTCCACGAATCCGGATCCTCCTGTCTCAGCCTCCCAAATGCTGGGATCACAAGCATGCACCACCATGCCCATTTGAGACCTTATTTTAAAACAAAATAAAAAATAGGACTGTGGGGTGTAGCTTGGAGGTAGAATGCCCATGTTCAATCCCTAGTAACTAACTAGCGCGAGTGCACGCGCACACGCACACACACACACACACACACACACACACATTTAATAAATGCTGCTATCATTTACTGGAGTACCAACTATGAACCAGCTCGGTACAAGATAGTTTAAATATATCCTCATAATAACAAAAAACTCATAGAAACATTTATTTATTTTGGTACTGGAGACTGAATCCAGATCCAGATAGGCCTTATATCTCTGGACTATAACCCCAGCCCTTTTAATTTTTTTGTTTTGAAACTGGGTCTTGCTAAGTTGCTAGAGGTCTCACTAAGCAGCTGAGGCTAGCCTCAGATCTGTGATCCTCCTGTCTCAGCTTCCCAAGTACTGAGATTACAGGCATGTGTCATCACACCTAGCTTCACTGCCTTTAATTTTTTTTTTTTTTTTTTGTACTGGGGATGGAACCTAGGTTCCATCTACCTCCAGGATACACTCCCAGACCTATTTTTATATTTATTTGGAAACAGGGTCTCACTAAGTTGCTGAGAACCTCACTAAGTAGCCGAGGCTGACTTTGAACCTGAGCGATCCTCCTGTCTCAGCCTCCCAAGTACTGGGATTACAAGCGTGTGCCACTACACCTGGCCCCCTTTGAAATTAAAAGTATCAATTCTGTAATGACAAGAAAGGACACCACTGTCTGCTATCCATCCCAGCATCATAGCCATTTCCAGCTGTAATCCACCAGTTCCTTTACTTTAAAAAAGGAAGTAGATAAACCCCCACCCCCATCTTGCTTACCTGAGGGAATGACGAAGGTATAGCCCTGCTTGAGCTCAATGCGCTGGCAATCTGACACCCGGTCACCCAGAAAGATGTCTCCCTGTTTCCCTGACAGCAGCCAATTCTCGTACAGCTCCAGGTTGTGGGCTGTAGGGGGGATGAGCCAGAAGACCTGTGAGTTAAAAAACTCCAGTCTGTTAACAGCCATTGACATGACCCAGTCGTCTCCCTCAACTGATAAACAGGTACCAAGTTAAGACCACCAGGCAGACAGACTAGAAATTCTCCCAGCTTAGAAAACTTCATTATTTGGAAAACTCTAAGAACCCAAGGAAATAGATCTTTCTTGCCATGCACTTGATCAAATGGCATTAGGACTACTGTGGAGTATGACTGTAGAACCTAAAACCCATCCAGGACTCAAGAGAAGAAAGGGCGTCCAGCTCATTACCTAGGCAAGTCCCTTATGATCCTCTGGCTGTCTGGTCTCTAAAATCCTCAGTAGCATGGTTTTGGGTACAACAGCATCAAGAGAATGGCCTGCGCTGGGCATGGTGGTTCATGCTTGTAATCCCAATACTTGGGAGGTTGAGACAGGAGGATCACAGGTTCATGGCCAGCCTCATCTATTTAGTAAAGTCCTCCACAACTTAGTGAGACACTTTTTCAAAGTAAAAAATAAGCTGGGTATGATGACACACATTTGTAATCCTAGTATTTGGGAGGCTGATACAGGAGGATCACAGGTTTGAGGACAGTCTCAGGAAGTAGTGAGACTCTCAAGCAACTTAGTGAAATCCTGTTTCAAACTAAAAATAAAATAGGACGAGGCTGGCCTGGGGTTGCTTTGTTTCAAAGTAGAAACAAAGGCCAAGATGACAAAACTTGAGATAGATCTAAGGTAAAAAATAAAGGGAGTGTGGTGGCACATGCGTGTAATCCTAGCAATTAGGGAAGCTAAGGAAGAAGAGTATCACAAGTTCAAGGCCAGCCTCAACAACTTATCTAAAAAAAAAAAAAAGTGCTGGCGCACACTTGTGATCCCACCATTCGGGAGGCTGAGACCAGAGGATCGTGGGGTGTGAACAGCCTCAGCTACTTAGTGAGGCCCTCTGCAACTTAGATCCTGTTTCAAAATAAAGAATAAAAATTAGGGTAGGGAGTATAGCTCAGAGGCTGAATGCTCCTGGGTTCCCTCCCCAGAAGATAGGTCTGGGGAGCCAGGCCTGGTGGTGTGCTCCTGTAATCTCAGTACTTGGGAGTACTAAGATAGGAGGATCACAGGTTCAAGGACAGCCTCAGCAGCACCCTAGAGAGACTCCTTTTCAAAGGAAAAAATAAAATCAGGATGGGGATGTAGCTCAGAGGTAAAATTCCCCTGAACCACACACACACAAAGAGGGGTGGAATGTAGCTCGGTGGTGAAGTTCTTGCTAAGGATTTGTGAAGTCCTCGATTCAATCCCCAGAACTAAAGAAAAAAAATCTTTTGGATTTGGAGGTACAGTTGTATCTCATATTAAAAAGCATTACCTGCTTTCAATCCAGTTCTACCTTTTCTCATAAGCACATTAACTTCTAGGAGGGGAAAATGACTAATATAAACTTTTGGCAGTAATTCTAGATTTCTATTCTCATATAATATTCAGAAATACTCTGACAAGGTGAAATATAATTGTTTATGAATGAAGATACTCTTTCAAAATCCATTTACACCCTCACACAGGACTTAAAGGTTTCCTTTGACCACATTTCAGACCAATGTCTCCACATAGGGAAAAGTTGGTTTGAAATTCAGAACTACACTTACAAGTACAGAAATTATGCTGTCCTCCTAAAGTCACCTTCTTGGCTTCATTTGGAGAATTCTGCCATGGTAGTCTTTTCTGCACATTATCTTTTCTGCACATTATACCTACATACTATGCCAATATTGGTATAATGATAGTGGACTAGATAAATATTAAAATTCATACTCAACACTAGCCACAAAGGTCAACTTAATATACAATTCTCTCCAGATAAGAATGGTGGCAATATCCTAATAGTCATTCTGAGGGTCTATTAAACATGCATGAACTGAAGCCAAGTCATTATAAGCAGCTACAGACTCAACTCCCACAACTACAATCGATCGTACCTTTCCCCCTTGGTGAATGTGATACCAAACAGAGGTACCACCAAAGTCCACATGGAAGTCAGTATAGCAGCCTCGAACACTCATTAGACAGTACCTGCCCCAAAGAAAAGCAGCAGCATTAGTGCACTGATGGAAAAAGAAGACCCACCCACCCATCAAAATGCCAGGCTTTCCTCTGGATACTCCCTCTACCTTCCATCTAATTGGCTCCTAGCAGGTGAAAGGAATACAACTTCAAGTCATCAAGGGCCTAAAGGATCCTGCTGTGGTATTATCACTCTTCCTTTGGAACTGTAAAGTCTATTCTTAAACAATTCATCTTTTTGATGATTTAGTACACAGTGACGCTTGACACAGAGGAACTATTCCTTGTTACTACTCTAGCCTCTCAGAGCACATTGAGAAAAATGCAAGAGAAAGCACTTACTTTTGGACTTTGGGGTACTGCATCTCCAGGATAGCATTTGTTGATTCAGTCTGGCTTTCCTTCAAATGTCGCGGCCACATGTTGTCTACCCAGTCAATGAAGTCCACCTTTAAAGAAGAGACGGAGACACTCAGGCTCCATGGGGTGGCGGTTAGGCTTTCACAGTCAAGGAAAAGACAATTCTCTTAAACAGATGCCAAGGACAATTTAATTATAATTAAATAAACTTATCTGAGCCAGAGCCAGGAGTGGTAGTGCACACTTGCCTCAGCTACTTAGCGAGGCCCTTCACAACTCAGTGAGACCCTGTTTCAAAAATAATATAGAAGACTAAAAAATAGGGCTAGGGGTGTAACTCTAAGGTACAATGCCCTGGGCTCCATCCCCAGTACTACAAAACAAACAATCAATCAATCAGTCTGAGCGGATGTGGTAGTGCACGCTTGTAATCCCAGTACTTGGGAGGCGGAGACAGGAGGATCTCACAGGTTCGAAGCCAGCCTCAGCTACTTAGTGAGACCCTGTTTCCAAATAAAATATAAAACAGGCCTGAAAGTATAGCCCAGAGGTAGAAAGCCCTTGAGTTCCATCCCTAGTATCACCAAAAAATCAAAAAACAAAAACACCTCATGGTCTTCCATTAACTAATTCCCCGTCACCAAATAAATGTACACATTGTATTTCTCTCTTCTCTTTTTATTCTTTTTTGTGGTAATGGAGATTACCCAGGGCATTCTCTCTCTGAGCTACATCCCCAGCCCTATTTTTCATTATGAAACAGGGTCTCACTAAGTTGCAGAGGACTGAACCATCCCCACCTTTCCTTTTCTTCTTTTTTTTCCTTTTTGTTATGGTGTTACAGATTGGTCTCAGGTGCATGCTAGGCAAGTGCTCAACACTGAACTATATACCCCCAGCCCATCTGTTGCCAGTTTCTTTCAGTTACTGCTGGAATAACAGAAAAAAATGATCACTCTCTTCTTACCCAAACTCTACTTGATGCTAGCTCCTACAATAGTTTTATAAAAGTTATATGACTTGCCGGGCATGGTGGCACACGCTTGTAATCCCTGCACTTGGGAGGCAGAGATAGGATCACGCAGGTTGGAAGCCAGCTGTGCGTGCTGGCTTAGGAGACCCTACACCTGCTGAGGGTGTAGTATGAAGGTAGAATGCCTCTGGGTTCAATCCCCAGTACCACCAAAAACAAAAAAAAAGAAGAAAAAAAAAAAAGAAAAAAATATCCAGGCACATTCAAAAAGTAAAACCATCCCTTTTTAACTAAACTAGGTGTGGTAGTGCACGCTTGTAATTCCAGCATTTGGGAGGCTGAAACAGAAGGATCGTGATTCATGGTCAACCTCAGCTATTTAGTGGGGTCCTTTTCAACTCAGTGAGACCTTGTTTCAATATAAAGAATAAAAAATAGAATGGGGAGGCGGGTAGTTTGGAGGTAGAATGCCCCTGGATTCAATCCCCAATACTGAAAAAAAAAATTAACTTACCCTAAAGATGGGCTACCTGTCTTACTGTTAGGTGCCTACCAGATCTTCCTCTAGCAGCCATCTCACAAAACACCCACCTGGCTCTACGCCAGCTTTCACCTAAGCTACTCAGCAAGTATAACCTACAGGACCAAAATTTGTTATGCAAACTTCCCACCAAAAGAAGAGTGAATTTTAAGATTCCTCTCTATTACATGAAAAGGTCAATGTTCCTAAATTAAGTTATCAGTGATGCAAATCAGTATGTCCCTGCCTTATATACAATTAAGTGATTCTGGAAAATAACCTAAAAATAGCAGTTAATCTTATCAAAGAATCTTTTTCACATTCACCATATTTTGTCTGTTGGTCTGCCTATTTATCTATTATATATTTTGTGGTATTGGGGATAGAACCCAGGGGTATTCTACCTCTGAGCTACACCCCCAGCCCTATTTTTTATTCTTTAGTTTGAAAAAAGGTCTCACTGAGTTGCAAAGGGGCTCACTAAGTAGCTGAGGCTGTCCTTGAACCACAATCCTCCGGTCTCAGCCTCCCAAATGCTGAGATTACAAGTGTGTACCAACACGCCCGGCCTCGGCTTAAGTTTGATATATGCAAAAAGTTATAAATTTTCCCAATACAAAAACAACCATTCTGGTGACAATGACAATATGAAGAAAATGATTAGACTAACCGTGGAAGGCCTCTGCACCATGTTCTCCAGTCTGGTGTGGCTGAACTCTAGGCTAATGACATTGTAGAGTTTCTCTCGTTCCTCCTCTGGGGTCTCATAGTAGCGTGTCCACTGAGCCATAGTCATTTCAATGCCTTTTTGTGTGTTCACATCCATGACATCCACCATCCTACGACTCCCTGCCAGGAAAGATGTACAAATTATCTCTACTGAACCACTAGTATCCATAGACGGATTACAAATATAAAGCACAAGAAGAAGAAAACAAACTATCCTTTATTATTTAGGGTATTCATTAATAGACCAAGGAAAGAGTTCTCACTTGAGATGAAAAATCATAACCAAATCACAGAGGGAAAAAAAAGACAACAAGTAAGATTAAAAGTAATGATCATGCCATGCCATGCCCTTTGGCATTTTATTAAATCATCATTTGTGTGTGTGGGGGGGGGGTACTGAGGATTAACCCAGGGGCATTCTATCTTTAAGCTACACCCCCATCCTGATTTCTTATTCTTTTATTTTGAAACAAGGTCTCACTAAGTTGCGGAAGGAATCACTAAGTAGCTGGGACTGGCCTCAAACCTGTGATCCTCCTGTCTCAGCCTCTTAAGTACTGGGATTACAAGTGTGTGCCACCACACCCGGCTTAATCTGTCAATCAAATCAACCAACCAATCTATCATCTATTTATGGTACTAGGGATTGAATCCACAGGCACTTTACAGCTATATCCCTACCTCTGGTTTGTTTATTATTGTTATTATTATTATTATTGTTATTGTTATTATTATTAATTTTGGTGGCACTGGGGATGAAACCCTTCTACCTCCGGGCTACACTCCCAGACCTATTTTTTAATATTTTTTATTTGGAAATAGGGTCTCTTAAGCCAGCGAGGCTGGCTTCGAACCTGCACAATCCTCCTGTCTCCGCCTCCCAAGCACGGGGATTACAAGTGTGGGCCATCACACCCAACCTTATTTTTATAATTAAACATGGTCTAAGTTACTGAGACTGGCCTCAAACATGCAGTCTTCCTGTCTCAGCTCTCAAATACTGGAATTAGCCGGGTGTGGTGGCACACATGCTTGTAATCCCCGCCCTTGGGAGGCTGAGATAGGAGGATCCCGCAGGTTCAAAGCCAGCCTCTGCTACTTAGTGAGGCTCTCAGCACCTTAGCAAGACCCTGTTTCCAAATAAAAATAAGATGTAAAATAAGTCTGGGAGTGTAGCCCAGAGGTAGAAGTCTCTGGGTTCCATATCCAGTACCACCAAAAAAAAAAAAAAAAAAAAAAAAAAAAAAAAAAAAAAAACCTGGGATTATAGGAGTATGCCACTGTACCTGGCTTAATATTTTATTCTCGTTTAATCCTAAACATTCCAATGATAAGTACTAATATCCTGTGTGTGTGTGTGTGTATGTGTGTGTGTGTGTGTGTGGTACTGGGGGTAGAACCCAGGGGCTTTTCTACCTCCAGGCTATACTCCCAGATCTATTTTATACTTTATTTGGAAAGAGGGTCTCACTATGTTGCTGAGAGCCTCACTCAGTAGCTGAGGCTGGCTTCTAACCTGTGCGATGCTCCTGTCTCAGCCTCCCACATGCTGGGATTACAAGTGTGCGCCACCACGCCCGGCTTATTATCCATTTTATATATGAGAAAATAGATGTCAGATAAGTTGCAAAAGAAACAATAAGAACCTGGGCAGTATACAGTCTCTTACCCATTGAGTTATAATGCTTTGATGTGGCTGAAAATTGACCTAATCTATCCCACATTTGAATAAAGGATTCATTTGAATATTTCTGTTTCCTTTTTTCAACCCTCAAACCTGCCAATAATTATTTCTAAAATAACGCCCCTTTTTCATTCATTTCACAAATATTTACAATCTGATAAAGACACCAAGATGGATATAGACGTCTGAACTCTCCATCAACTAGATCCACCACCACAAAATGCAATGTACCAAATGAACCTACTCTAAATATTCTGGAAGAAAAAATGAATGCCATGAGATACCACTTCACACTCATTAGAATAGCCACAATTTAAAAAAAAGGAAAGTAAGTGCTAGCAAGGATGCAGAGAAATCAGACTCATCATACTTGCTGGTGAGGATGTAAAAGGGTACAGCCATTGGGAAAGGTTTGACAGTTTCTCAATAAATTAATAAGAAACAACACATAATCCAACATTTCCACCCGATGGAATTAAAAAGAGGTGATCAAAAACATGTCAACAAATATTCCTAAGAGCTATATTTACAATAGCTAAAAGGTTAAAATAACTAAAATATTACTGAGTGTGGTGGCATAACCCCAGTGCTTACGAGGCTGAGATGGGAGGATCTCAGGTTCTCAGTCAGCCTCTGCAACTCAGTGAGATTCTTATCAACCTAGTAAGACCCTGTTTCACAACAAAAAATTAAAAGGGCTGGGGGTGTAGCTTGAAGGTAGAATGCCTTGGGTTCAATCTCTAGTACTACAAAAAACTGAACCAAAACAAAACAAAAATATTCTCAAATGTATATCACTAAGCACTAAAATGAATAAACAAAATGTGGTCAATTCATGTAATAAAAAATTTAGCCACAGGGGCCCAGATGTAGCTCAGCGGCACTCTGGGTTTGATCCCCAGAGAAAGGAAAGAAAGAAAAGGAAGGAAAGAAAGAAAGGAAGGAGGGAAATACTTAGCCATAAAAAGAGATGAAGCAGCTGGGCATTGTGGCACATACCTATAGTCCTGATACTTGGGAGGCTGAGGCAGAAGGATCACAGGTTCAAAGCCAGCTTCAACAACTGGAGACCCTATTTCAAAATAAAAAGGGCTGGGAGTATAGCTTGGAGGTAGAATGCCCTCAGGGTTCACTCCCCAGTAGAGAAGGGAGGCAGGAAAGGAATCTAAAAGGAAACTGGTGACTCAGTAAGACTTTAATTTGTAGAACTCAGAAATTCAAACACTACATCCAGGAGTCTACCTTCTTTTTTCTATTTTTTTTTTGGGGGGGGGTACTGGGGTTCCTGGAAGCCCTTCTACCTCCGGGCTACACTCCCAGACCTATGTTTACATTTGTATTTGGGAACAGGGTCTCCTAAGCCAGCGCACGCGGCTGGCTTCGAACCTGCACGATTCTCCTGTCTCTGCCTCCCAAGCGCAGGGATTACAAGCGTGCGCCACCACGACCGGCTTTTCTATTTTTTTTTAATTGTAAAATATACAAAACATAAATTTGCTTTTCCCCCACCCTAGTGCTAAGCATCAAACCCTGGGCCTTGTTATACATGCTAGACAAGCACTCTGCCACTGAGTTACATACATAGCCCCAGTAAAGTTTAGTATCTTAATCATTTTTACACGTATAACTCAATAATATAAATATATCGGCAATGTTGTGCCATCATTGCTATACCTTCACTGTTTTTTGTTTATTGTGGTACTTGGGATGGAATCCAGGGGCACGCTACCTCTGAATTACTCTCCCAGCCTTATTTTTTATTCTTCATTTTGAAAAAGGGTCTCATTGAGTTGCAGAGGACCTTAGCTCTTCCTGTCTCAGTCTCCTAAGTACTGGGAATACAAACATGCCCTGCTTCCTTCAACTCTTTTCATCCTATAAAACTGAAAATTCTGTAACCACTAAACAAAAACTCCCATTCCTCCTATCTCCTGGCAGCTACCATTCTACTTCCTATCTCTATAATTTTCACTACTCTACTTCATGAAAACAGAATCATAGTATTTGTCTTTTTGTGACTGGCTCATTTCTTTTAGTCTAAGTTTTTGAGATACATATAAGTTTGAGCTGGTGCCACAATTTCCTTTCTCCTTTTTTTTTGGGGGGGGGTGGTACTGAGAATTGAACCCGGGGGAACTCTACCTCCAAACTACACCCCAACCTATTTTTTTAAATTTGGAAACAGGGTCTAAGTTGCAGAGCATCTCACTAAGTAGCTGAGGCTGGAGGCAAACCTATAATCCTCCTGTCTCAACCTCCTAATTACTGGGATTACAAGCATTTGCCACCACACCTAGCTTCCCTTCCTTTTAAGGAGTGAATAATATTTCATCATATGAACATAAACTGATGTAGACCCTGTTTAATTATAAAAATAAGGCTGGGCGTGGTGGCGCACGCTTGTAATCCCCGCGCTTGGGAGGCGGAGACAGGAGGATCACGCAGGTTCGAAGCCAGCCTCTCTGGCTTAAGAGACCCTTTTTCCAAATTTAAAAATAGGTCTGGGAGTGTAGCCCGGAGGTAGAAGGGCTTCCAGAAACCCCAGTACTTAAAAGGGGGGGGGAGCTATGGATATAGATCAATGGTAGAGCAGTCCTAGGTTCAATCTCCAGTACCCCCAAAATAAACACTAGTAGTAGGAACACTAGTCAGTCATGGTGTTCTATATACAGGTGTACAAATACCTCTTCAAGATTATTTTCATGTTTTTGGTATATACCCCAAAGTGGAATTGCTTGATCATACGGCAATTCTATTTTAAATTTTTTGTAGAACTACCATACTGTTTTCTACAGGGGCTGTACAATTTTACATTCCCACTAACAATAACTCCCGTCTTTCTTTCCTTCCTCCCTCCCTCCCTTTATGTGTGTGCGTGCGCACACGCGCATGTCACTGGGGATTGAACCCAGGGGCATTCTAACCTCTGAGCTACATCTTCAGTCCTATTTTAATTTTTTACTTATTTACTTACTTATTGCAATACTGGGAATGGAACCCAGGGGCATTCTACCTCCAAGCTATACCACCTGCCCTATTTTTTATTCTTTATTTTGAAACCGGGTCTCACTGAGTTGCAGAGGGCCTCACTAAGTAGCTGAGGCTGTCCGCGAACCGTGACCCTCCTATCTCAGCCCCCCAAATGCTGGGATTATAAGCATGTGCCACCACATCCAGCTTTTTAATTTTTTATTTTGAAACAGGGTCTCATTAAGTGGTGGAGGGCCTCTTAAGTTGTGGGGTTGACTGCAAATCTGCCATCCTTCTCTCGGTCTCCCAGTGTGCGACACCATGTCCCGCTTCCTTTTTTTTTTTTTTTTTTTTTTTTTTTTTTTTTACAGTGCCCATCTTAATGAACATGTGGTGGAATCTCATTATAGTTTTCTTTCTTTCTCTTTTGTGGTGCCAGGAGTCAAACACAGGGCTTTGTGCATGCTTAGCAGCACTCTACCAGTGAGCTACATTCTCTAGACCCTCACTGTAGTTTTGACTTGCATTTCCCCTAAAGATAGTACTAGTAGCCGGCAACTTTTCATTTGTTTATGGGCCGTTTATGTATTTTCTCTGAAGAAATGTCTCTTGAAATTCTTTATTTGGGGGGGGTGGCACTGGGCATTGAACTAGAGCTATACTTCTAGTCCTTTTTATCTTTATTTTTTAAATTTTGAGGCAGAGTCTCATTAAGTTGCCCAGGCTGGTCTTAAATTTGCAATCCTATCTCAGCCTCCCAAGTACTGGGATTATAGATGGGTACTACCACACACTGCTTCAAGTTTTCTTTCTTTCTTTTTTTAAACGTTGAGCCCTAGTTATTGTATACTGGGGATATTAACCTCTTATAAGATTTGATGTACAAACATTTTCTCCCATTCTATAAGTTAATGTCTTTGATATACAAATTAAAATTTAAAAATTAGTCCAATTTATTTATTCACTTATTTATTTTTGTGGTACTGGGGGTGGAACCCAGGGGCTTTTTACCTCCAGGATAAACTCCCAGACCTATTTTATATTTTACTTGGAAACAGAGTCTCACTAAGTTGCTGAGAGCCTAAGTAGCTTAGGCTGGCTTTGCGCGATCCTCCTGTCTCAGCCTCCCAAGTACTTGCATTACAAGTGTGTGCCACCATGCTCGGCCATCCAATTAGTCCAATTTATTTATTGCTTTCATTTGCTTATGTACCTGGTGTCTAAGAAACCACTGCCAAATCCAGTATTGTGAAGTCTTTGTACTGGGTTTTCTTTTAAGAGTTCTTTTTTTTTTTTTTTTGGTGGTACTGGGGTTCCTGGAAGCCCTTCTCCCTCCGGGCTACACTCCCAGACCTATTTTATATTTTTTTATTTGGAAACAGGGTCTCTTAAGCCAGCGAGGATGGCTCCGAACCAGCGCGATCCTCCTGTCTCTGCCTCCCAAGCGCGGGGATTACAAGCATGCGCCACCACGCCTGGCTTTCTAAGAGTTCTTAAGTATTAGAGATAAAAGGTTTTAGTTTTAGGTTTTACATTTGATCTTTATTCTGTCTTATGATAATTTTTTGTATATGTTAAACAGATTTCTTTTGCATGTACATAGCCAATTTTTCCACCCATCATTTGTTGAAAACACTGTAGCCCCCTCCCCCCACTGAATGGTCTTGGTACTCTTATCCAGAATTATCTGACCATATATGAATGTTTACTTCTGAGCTCTACACAACTGGTCTATATGTCTATCCTTATACCAGTACCTCATTATTTGATTACTATAGCTACACTCCCAGACACCTATTTTTTATATTTTTATTTGGAAACCGGGTCTCTTAAGCCAGTGAGGCTGGCTTCAAACCTGCGCGATCCTCCTGTCTCCACCTCCCAAGCGCGGGGATTACAAGCGTGCGCCACCACGCCTGGCTCTCCTTAGGCTTTTAATCTGCTTTTTGCTGCTGTAAAATAACACCTGAGAGTGGACAATTTATAAGGAAGAGAAATGTAGTGACTCGCAGTTCTAGAGGCTGGGAAGTCCATCATTAACGTGCTAGTATCTGGCAAAGGGTGTTTTGTCATCACACAGCAAAAGGGAAGAGGGTGAGAAAAAACAAGAGAGAACTATTGAACCTGCGCTTTGTTGTTGTTCAGTTGTGGTGGTGGTAATGGGAACGAAGCTTAGGGACATTCTACCTCTGAGCTATACCTCCACCCCTATTTATTATTTTATTTTTTTGTTGCCACTGGTGATTGAAGAACTTAGAGGCATTCTACTTACATCCAAGCTATGTCCCCAGCCCTTTTTATCTTATTATTTGGAAACAGGGTCCCACCAAGTTGCTGAGAGCCTCACTAAGTAGCTGAGGCTGGCTTCATATTTGGGAGAGCCTCCAAAGCACTGGGATTACAAGCGTGCGCCACCACGCCCGGCGCTCTAGTCTTTATTTTTAAAACAGGGTCTCACTGAGTTGCAAAGGACCTCACTAAGTAGCTGAAATTGTCTGTGAACCACAATCCTCCTGTCTCAGCCTCCCCAATGCTGGGATTACAAGTGTGCACTACCACGCCTGTTTCTAAATCTGTATTTTTAACAAGTTATTATAGACAATTCTCATATAGATCATTTGTGGACTACAAACCATAAGAATGTCTAACCAACCGAGAAAAGCTACGGTTATCTATTATCACATGGATCCAGGGAATTACTGTTCTGGAGGTCCATTAAGAAAAGATGTGAAATGGACTTGTAAGGATTTAAGTAGGTTGTCTGAGGCCTCCTGAGACAGTACTGCTTTTGAAGAGTGGAAAAGTATTTTAATTATTCAACAGATTTACTGAGCACTTATAACGCTCCAGGAGCTGTGCTAGGTACTAGGATACCGGGTGATAGGCAGATGGCTAGAATTTAACACTGAACAGTGAAAGGATGAATAATACAAGAATCCAAGAACTTTTTTCTACCTGGTCTGTGACTTTCACCTTTTAAGAGGAAAGAGTCTTATTAAAGACTTTATGCCACTTTACTGCCTTACTGTAAATAGGAGAGTTACTCTTAAATATACCAGGGTGTCTTAGGGCCACAATGAACATCAATTATCTGTAGAAAACTAAGTTGAACCTTTACTATCCCCAGGAAGTTTTCTTCTTTATTAGATAGCAGTGGTGGAACCCAGGGGCTTTCTACCTCTGGTGCTATACTCCCATACCTATTTTATACTTTATTTGGAAACGGGGTCTCACTAAGTAGCTGAGACTGGCTTCGAACCTGTGTGATCCTGTCTCAGCCTCCCCAGCACGGGGATTACAAGCGTGCGCCACCACTCCCAGCTCGTCTCCTAAATCTTGAATATAATAAAATATAAACTAAATTTCAGATACACTTTAACCAGTACTGATGGAGGGAAAAAAAACTGGGGAAGGTACTGGGGTCTGAACCCAGCGGCATTCTACCTTTGAACTTCATCCCCAGGCCTTTTTGTTCTGAAACCAGTCTTGCTAAATTGCAAGAGGCTGGCCTCCAACTTTCAATTCTCCTATCTCAGCTGCCAAAGTACTGGGATTATAAACATGCACTACCACTCCTTAGAGATAAACTGAAATTTTTAATGTATCTACTTCATTAAGAAGTTTCATGTTTTAGATAAGGTACTAACTATAACACTGGTAAGAATTACCTGGAAATGACTCTAAGCTTTTAGGATAAGCAAAGAGAATCACAGAGATCAATGAAGCTTCTTTCTTGGCTCAGAGGTATAAGTTTTCAGTTTTCTGAGTAGGTTGCCCTGGAAGGCAGGCCCCTTATGGAGAGAGGGAAGGATGCACAGTGATAAAGATGACAGGCAGAGCCAGGCGTGATGGCAGACCCCTATAATTCCAGTACTTGGGAGGCTGAGACAGGAGGATGGCAGGTTTGAAGCCAGCCTCAGAAACTTAGCAAAACCCTGTTTCAAAATAAAAAATTATAAAGAACAAAAGAGTAGAAATTCAAAGGGCCTGTGCCTGATAAGTATTATATAGCACAACTTTTGTAACTCCTTTTGAAAACCTTTCAGTTACTAATAAAATAAAATTTTCTAATTAAGTATATACCTCAATATTTCTATGCTTTAAATCTCAGTCAAAGATTTAGGACTCATTCCTGTATTTTAAATCTTTGTCTCAAAGAACGGAGGCCAAAAGCTTGCTACTTACCCACACACATTTTGACATCATTCACAGTGAAGTCTGGATCTGGCATCCTATGAAACAAACACCAGTAAATGTAAATGGAAAGCACAACTTTTCTAGTCTTTTTTTTTTTTTTTTTAAACTGAGGATTGGACCCAAGGGCATTTTACCACCTTTTAATTATTTATTTTTATTTTTATTTTTTACAGTACTGGAGACAGAACCCAGAAGCATTCTGTCTTCAAGTTACACCCCCAGCCCTATCAGCCCTAATTTTTATTCTTTATTTTGAAACAGGGCCTCACTGAGTTGCAAAGGGCCTCACTAAGTAGCTGAGGCTGTCCATGAACCTGGATCCTCCTGTCACATCCTCCCAAATGCTGGGATTGCAAGTGTGCACCACCACACATGGCATACCGCCTTTTTATTTTAAAACAGGGTCTCTCACTAGGTTGCTGAATCTTGCTAAGTTGCTGAGGCTGTCCTCAAAGCTGTGATCCTCCAGTGTCAGCCTCCCAAGAATAGGATGACAGGTGTGTGCCACCTCATTTGGCACTATTCATTCATTTTTTACTTTTTTTTTTCTTTCTTATACTATTTATCCTTAAAGTACTGAGCATTCCTTATTCAGACACATCAATCTTCACATTTAGGTTATATATATATATATATATATATATATATATATATATATATATATATATATATATATATATATATATATATATATATATATATATATATGGGGGGCAATACCTAGGATGGAACCAAGAAGCATTGTACCTCTGAGCTACACCCCAGCTTGATTTTTTAATCTTTTTTTTTTTTTGGTGTGGGGGGGTGGTACTGGGGTTCCTGGAAGCCCTTCTACCTCTGGGCTATACTCCCAAACCTATTTTATATTTTTTGAAACAGGGTCTCTCAAACCAGCGCGGCTGGCTACAAACCTGTGCGAACCTCCTGTCTCTGCCTCCCAAGCACGGGGATTACAAGCGTGTGCCACCACGCCTGGCTTTATTCTTTATTTTGAAACAGGGTCTCACTGAGTTGCAAAGGGACTCATTAAGTAGCTGAAGCTTGCCGGAAATCACAATCCTCCTGTCTACACCTCCCGAATGCTGGGATTACAAGCATGCGCACCACTCCCAGACTTCAAAATATTTTTAATATAAATGGTTATGTATTTATATACACATAGAAAAATACAATAAAATGAGGGCCGGGCGTGGTGGTGCACCCTTGTAATCCCCGCGCTTGGGAGGCGGAGACAGGAGGATCGCGCAGGTTCGAAGCCAGCCGCGCTGGTGTTAGAGACCCTGTTTCTAAAACATAAAATAGGTCTGGGAGTGTAGCCCGGAGGTATAAGAGCTTCCAGGAACCCCAATACCACACACAAAAAAAGAAGAATAATTACCTAAGGATGGCATTTTTTAAACTTATCTATACTTTGCCATTTACTTGTCTGAATCATTTGTGTAACAAAGGAAAACAAGCTTTTAAAAATAAGTAGGAGGAAAAAAGAAAAAAATTAAGTGGGAAATAATTTTATTTATTTGTTTGTTTCTTTGTTTATTTTGGTGGTGCTGGGATTCCTGGAAACCCTTCTACCACCGGGCTATACTCTCAGACCTATTTTGTACTTTTTTTTAAAATTTGGAAACAGGGTCTCTTAAGCCAGTGCACTGGCTTCGAACTTGTGCGATCCTCCTCTCTCAGCCTCCCACAAGCGTGCGCCACCACGCCCGACGGGAAATCATTTTAAATTACCTATTGTTCTAGGTTTTTTTCTTTTTTGGTACCAGGGATGGAATCCAGGGGCGTTCTACCTCTGAGCTACACCCCAGCACTATTTTTATTCTTTTTTTTTTTTTTCGTGTTTTTTTTTTTTTTTTTTCCTTCGTTTTGTTTTTTGGTACTGGGATTCCTGGAAGCCCTTTTACCTCCGGGCTACACTTCCCGACCTATTTTATATTTTTATTTGGAAACAGGGTCTCTTAAGCCAGCGCGGCTGACTTCGAACCTGTGTGATCCTCCCGTCTCCGCCTCCCAAGCGTGGGATTACAAGCGTGGGATTACAAGCGTGCGCCAGCACGCCCAGCCCTTTTCTAGGTTTTTAAAACTGTCTATAGCCTTGAGCAAAGAACACTTACTTGATTCCAAGTCCATCGGAATTCTTAAAAATCAGAGGGTCTCTCAAGCCGCCCCGCTGGATATATTCTACATTAAAATCTGTCATCACAGAAGACAATTATTAAACATATTAGAAAAGATAAAAGATTCACAAAAAATCTAAATAATAAAGAAGTTTGTTATTCTATGTACAATAGCTGTTCTGTTATAGAATATACACATGCATGTTACTAAAGAAAAAAGTAGGAGACGGGGAGCACCTACTGAGTAGGTTTTGAGGGGTTTGCTGTTATCTGCTCAGGAAATTCAGAATTTGAACAAGAGTCTTCTCATAAATCCTAAGTAGAAAATACCATTACATTGTCTCTCTTTTTGGTACTGGGGGTTGAACCTGAGGGGTATTCTCTGAGCTGCACCCCTGTTTTTTTTTTAATATTTTGTTTGGAAACAGGGTCTCACTGGGTTTCTGAGAGTCTCTCTATATTGCTGAGGCTATGCTTGAATCTGTGATACTCCTGTCTCAGCCTCCCAAGTATTGGGACTACAGGAGTGAGCATGCATGCCCAGAAGCCTGTCTCTTAACATCCAAAGAGTAAATTCTGACCACTACAATATATACATGACATCCTTGTTAGTTTGCTAAGGATCAAAGTGACATGATATTGTAGAATACCATTTCCATTTCAGTGGGGTAGATGTATGAATGGAAGGAGTTTTAGTAAACCTTTTTTGTGTGTGTTTATGGTATTTGGGGTGGAACCAGAGGCATTCTACCTCTGAGCTAACTCCCCCAGCCCTATTTTTTATTCCTTACTTGAAACAATGTCTCACTAAGTTGCAGAGGGCCTCCCTCAGTAGCGGAGCCTGTCTGCAAACCTGTGATCCTCGGGTCTCAGCCTCCCAAGCACTGGGATTACAAATTTGTGCCACTACTCCCAATTTATTGGACGTGTGTGTGTGTGTGTGTGGGGGGGGTACTAGGGGTGAAAGCCAGGGGGATTTTCTACCTCTGGGCTATATACTCCCAGACTCAGACCTATTTTATACTTTATTTGGAAACAGGGTCTCACTAAGTTGCTGAGCGCCTCACTAAGTAGCTGAGGCTGACTTCAAACCTGGGAGATCCTCCTGTTTCAGCCTCCCAAGCGTGGGGATTACAAGTGTGCACCACCATGGCCAGCTTATTGGACTATTTTTAATTTAACTGAAACCAGGGAATGAAAAAGTTGTCATTAAAAAATATATATGCCACCAATACCCTAACTCTAATAAAAGACTACTTTCCTTTTTCTTTCTTGTGTATATAGTACTCTGGATTGAATGCAGGGGCATTCTCTGAGCTACACCCCAGCCCTATATTATTATTTCCTTTTGAAACACGGTCTCACTAAGTAGTAGAGGGCCTTACTAAATTGCTAAGGCTGGCTTTAAATCTGTGATCCTCCTGTCTCAGCCTCCCAAGTACTGGGACTACAAGCATGAGCCACCACGCCCTGCTTAAAAGATACTTTCTAATAAAACAGAGAAGGACTCTGGAACAGGGCAGAAGGTGGAGAGTACAGGGAGGAAAAGATGAATACATGTGGTATTTTGTAATAAAAGAAAATAGATATAGATACATAACATCATTAGGCAATATTTCAGCTGCTTGGATGATAAGACCACAGTTCTCAATATGATTTTTCCTACACAAGAAGTTGTGGGTCTGAACCAAAATGATACTGACCTTTTCCCTCCATAAAAGTAACAAAATTGGCATTATATTTGTTGGTATGAAGTTTCTCTTCCAGGTCAAAAGTTCTCTTTCCTTCGATTTCATCATCTGAAATGCCATCATCTTCATAGCGCCGTCGCATGGTACCACGCTAGGAAAGAAGGGACATAGGGATGAGAGCGTACACTTCTTCAAGCCTATCTACAGTAGTAACAGTGTTCCCTGAACAGCGTGCTATTTGTCACCTCAGTTACTACAGGAAGCATCAGTTTTCCTTGTACTACAGATCTCTTCTTTCCCTCAACCTAAAATCAGCGAATGGCCAGGCTGGTGGCGCACGCTTGTAATCCCTGTGCTTGGGAGGCTGAGACAGGAGGATCACGCATGTTGGAAGCCAGCCTCAGCTACTTAGGCTCTCAGCAACTTAGTGAGACCCTGTTTCCAAATAAAGTATAAAATAGGTCTGGGAGTATAGCTCTGAGGTAGAAAAGCCCCTGGGTTCAACCCCCAGTACCCCCCCCCACACACACACATACACAACATACAAACATCAGCTGATGTTCTCAGAATACATAGAACAGAACAAAGTTTTAATAAGCCACTAGGTTCCCTTCCAGTAAATTTTACCTTTCGTATTTTTTTTTAGTACTGCGGGCTGAACCCAGGGTCTTTCTACCTCTGAGCTAGACCCTCAGTCCTATTTTTAATTCTTTGGGGGGTTTTGTTTGTTTTGTATGTGGGTGTGTGGTACTGGGGATGGAACCCAGGGGCATTCCACCTCCAAGGTACATCCCAGCCTTTTTTTTTTTTTATGTTGAAACAGGGTCTCACTGAGTTGCAAATGGCCTCACTAAGTAGCTGAGGTTGTCTTCAAACCTGGATCCTCCTGTCTCAGCCTCCCAAATGCTGGGATTACAAGCATATATCACCATGTCTGGCTAATTCTTTGTTTTGAAACAACGTCTCTCTAAATTGTGTATGGCCTAAGTGGCTGAGGCTGGCTGCAAACCTGTGATCCTCTTGTCTCAGCCTCCCAAGTATTGGGATTACAAATGTGCGCCACCACACCTGACTTTCCTAATTAAGTCTATAGAGATATATATATTCACAATAAAAACATAACCAAGTAGGATCTACTAAATAGTTTATCTATCCATCATGACATCAAAAGTAAGGATAAACTATCTTAACATTCAGGTGAGGACACAAAATATAAGCTTTTCACTAGAGAGAGTTGTATCTAGGATTAGCTTTGTAAAACAACCTTAAACCGTAGGGAAATCCAAATCAAAACCATGAGATACCACTTCATATGCACCAGAAAGATTATTATAAAAACTATGAACAGTCAGGCACGGTGGTGCATGCTTATAATCCCATCATTTGGGAGGTTGAGACAGGAGGATCGCGGTTCACAGAAAGCCTCAGCTACTTAGTGAGGCCCTTTGAGACCTGTTTCAAAATAAAGAATAAAAAATAGAGATGAGGGTGTAGCTCAGAGGTAAAATGCCCTCTGGGTTCCACCCCTAGTACTGAAAAAAAGGGGGGGGGGACAATAACAAGTGTTCATGTAAGCATGGAGAAATTTCTGTCTACACAACAGAATATTACTTGGCCACAAAAAGGAGTAAGTACTCATATGTGTTACAACATGCGTAAATCCTGAAACATCAGGCTATGTAAAAGAAGCAGCCAGCTACTCAGAAGGTTGAGGCAAGAGGGTCACATACTTGATGCTGGCCTAGGCAACTGAGATGCTGTCTCAAAATAAAAAGAGGGCAGTGCTGGGCGTGGTGGCGCACGCTTGTAATCCCCGCGCTTGGGAGGCAGAGACAGGAGGATCGCGCAGGTTCAAAGCTAGCCACGCGTGCTGGCTTAGGAGACCCTGTTTTCAAATAAAAAATATTAAAAAAAAAATAGGTCTGGGAGTGTAGCCCGGAGGTGGAAGGGCTTCCAGGAACCCCAGTACCACAAATAAATAAATAAATAAATAAATAAATAAATAAATAAATAAATAAATAAATAAATGGCATAAGCTGGGCATGGTGCCACACACTTGTAATCCCCGAGCTTGGGAGGCTGAGACAGGAGGATCTCCCAGGTTTGAAGCCAGCCTCAGCTACTTAGTAAGGCTCTCAGCAACTTAGTGAGACCCTGTATCCAAATAAAGTATAAGATAGGTCTGGGTCTGGGAATATAGCCCAGAGGTAGAAAAATCCCTGGGTTCCACCACTAGTACCACCAAAACAAACAAACAAACAAACAAACAACAACAACAACAACAACAAAATAAAAAAGGGCTGGGATTGTAGGTTAGTGGTAAGGTGCCCGTGGGTTCAATCCCACTATATAAATTAAATAAAATAAAAAGGGCTAGGGACATAGTTCAGTGATATAGCACTTGTCTAACATATGCCGAGTCCTGAAGTTAAATCTCCAGCAAAAGAGTGGGGGGAGTCAGACACAAAAGATCGCATACTATATGATGTTTTTTGTTTGTTTGCTTGGATTACTTATTTGTTTTTGTGATGCTGGGGACTGAAACCTGGGGCATTCTACCTTGAGTCATACTGTCAGCCCGGTTTTTCTTCAGAAACAGCATCTAAATTGCTGAGAGCCTCACCCTTTGCTGAGGTTGTTCTCCAACCTGTCTCAATCTCCACAGGCTGATTATAGGCGTGCACCACCACACCTGGCTTTTGTGTGTGTGTGTGTGTGTGTTTGTGTGTGTGTGTGTGTGTGTGTGTGTGTGTGTGTGTGTGTGTGTGTGTATTTTTTTTTGGTGGTACTGGAGTTCCTGGAAGCCCTTTCACCTCCGGGCTACACTCCCAGACCTATTTTTACATTTTTATTTTGGAAACAGGGTCTCCTAAGCCAGCGCGCATGGCTGGCTTCGAACCTGCGCGCGCGGCTGGCTTCGAACCTGCGCGATCCTCCTGTCTCTGCCTCCCAAGCACGGGGATTATGAGTGTGCGCCACCACGCCCGGCTTGTATGATTTTACTTTTATAAAATGTCTGGAACAGGCAAATTTATAGAAAGAAACTAATAGTTGCAAGAAACTAGAGAAAAGGAGCAATGGGAAGAGAATGCTAACGGTTATGGTTTTCTTTCAGGAACAATAAAAATGTCATGGAATTAGATAGTAGTGATAATTACACAATTCTTTATATAAAAACCATTTAAAGCAGCCTTCTCCCCACAAGATTTGGTCAGGCACAAATAAATACTTTACATCTCAAAAAAAAAAAAATAGTAATAATCCAGGCATAGTGGCACACGCTTGTAATCCCAGCATCCAGGAGGCTGAGACAGGAGGATCCAGGTTCTAGGCCAGCCTCAGCTACTTAGTGAGGCCCTCTACATCTTAGGTAGACCCTGTTTCAGAATAAAGAAAAAAAATTGGGCTGGGGGTTTAGATCTGAGGTAGAATGCCCTTGGGTTCAATCCCCTGGACCATACACCCACACAGAAAATAATAATAAAATAAAAACCAAGCCAAGTGTGGCAGTGCATGGTTGAAACCCCAACATTTGGGAGGTTGAGACAGGAGGATCACAGTTCAAGGACAGCCTCAGCTACAACTTAGTGAGGGCCTTTACAACTCAGTGAGACCCTGTTTCAAAATAAAGAATAAAGTCAGGCGTGGTGGCGCATGCTTGTAATCCCAGCGCTTGTGAGGCTGAGACAGGAGGATGGCACAGGTTCAAAGCCAGCCTCAGCTACTTAGTGAGGCTCTCAGCAACTTAGTGAGACCCTGTTTCCAAATAAAATATAAAATAGGTCTGGAAGTATAGCCGGGAGGTAGAAAGCCTCTGGGTTCCACCCCCAGTACCACACACACAAAAAAAATTACCACTTATATTAACTTACCATATATTATTATCATTTATATTAAATGGATAAATGGTCACATAAAGGGAATACTTAAGAGTGACCAAGCACTGATAAATAAGAAGCTGATGGGATAGCACACACACAACTTTCTTAGGTGATGGCCAGAGAGAGACGATGCACAATACATACATTAGTACTGACTGCACCATAAAAGTTTCTGACATTCTTTTCTAAAACTGTAGTAAGCTGGGTATGGTGGTGCATGCTTGTAATCCCACTACTTGGGAGGCTGAAACAGGAGGATGGCAGGTTTGCAGCCAGTCTCAGTAACCGTTTCAAAATAAGAAATAGGGTTGTGGGTGTCGCTCTGAGGTAGAATGCCCCTCAATTCAACCTCCAGCATAAAATATTAAAAAATTAAATTTAAATGTACAGTGAAAGGGGTCTTTCCCAAAATGTTTTTATCTAATATATCTAAAAAGCAAAAGAACAGACAAAAGTAAGAACATCATGACTTATTTAATTTTTGCGGTACTGAGGATGGAACCAGGGGCATTCTACCTCCAAAAAACATCCCCAGCCCTATTATTATTCTTTATTTTGAGGCAGGCTCTCACTAAGTTGCAGAGGCCTAAGTAGCTGAGGCTGTCCATGAACAACAATCCTCCTGTCTCAGCCTCCAAAATGCTGGGATTACAAGCATGTACCACTATGCAGGGATCCATTGGGACTTCTGAGCAAGAGATATTCACCAATGCCAACAATTAGAAATTCTGCCTCTCTCAAACTGAGAGAAAAACACATTTATATGATAGTTTTTCTAAGTACAGGTGTTTCTGTTTTAACACTTGGTGTTAACTAGACTAAGGGTTGGCTTTGTCTGACCAAGGTCAATGTTTTTTGGGTTTTTTTTTTGTGTGTGTGGTACTGGGGTTCCTGGAATCCCGTCTATCTCCGGGCTACACTCCCAGACCTATTTTATTTTTGGAAACAGGATCTCCTAAGCCAGCGCGGCTGGCTTCGAACCTGCGCGATCCTCCTGTCTCTGCCTCCCAAGCGCGGGGATTACAAGCGTGCACCACCACGCCCGGCCTCAAGGTCAATGTTTAAAGCAATATTATAACTTTAGCCTGACGGCTCAGAGACAAAGAAAAAGATTTTATTGTTTGGCCTACATATGAAGGCTTATTCTTGCTACAGGCTCAATCCCCAGCAGCTTTTTGTTCTTAAAGGAAAACTTTGTTAAATGTTTGTTAAATGAGTAAAAAACAAAAATAAGAAAACACCTTAGTTCATATGGCTTAAATTGCTAAAGGTTTAAGTTTGTTAAAAATTTCAAAATTGAGCCAGGCGTGGTGGCGCACGCCTGTAATCCCTGCGCTTGGGAGGTTGAGACAGTAGGATCGCACAGGTTCGAAGCCAGCCTCAGCTACTTAGTGAGGCTCTCAGCAACTTAGTGAGACCCTGTTTCCAAATAAAATTAAAAATAGGTCTGGGAGTATAGCATGGAGGTAGAAAGCCTCTGTCTGGGTTCTACCCTGAGTAGCACAAAAAAAAAAAAAAAAAAATGTCACTGAAAGATTAACATACTTTGGTTTCTTCAGGTTAAGACAACTATCGTCATATTGTCTTCCTGGTAATAGATGTTTAAATTGTAATGTCATTCTAAAGATTTATTTTGTTAAATTGATGGTTTAATGCAATGGTTGGTTATTAGAAGGGATAAATTAGTGGGTAAATGTAAGTAAACAAATTGTATCTATACCTGTGACTAAATGTATCTATATCTAAAAACTAAATGTGTTGTGTATCTAGAGTCATCTAAATGTGCTAAAAGATTTCAGAAATCAAAAGTCAAAGGTTAAAGGTGTATGAGTTTTATATTTGTATGTGACTGACCAATAAGATTTTTGTCTTTTAATTCAGAGATTTAGCCTTAAGACCTGTTTTACAAATCTGTTTGTCCTAATTAAATAAATGTCTTATTGTATAAGAAAATACGGTCGATGGTCAGGTAACACATTTATTTTCATTGTTAATGTTGTTCTCTAAAATTATTAAATTGTTAATGTTATTATCTAAGAGATAAAACTATCTGATTTTTGTCAATACTGCTAGCTCACAGACTTACAGTTACCAGAGCGAGGCCAGCGTAAAAATGGGTCAATGTGCAGGAAACCCTTATAAATATATGAATGGAATTCAAAACCTAGCTATTATGTTTGATCTAACAAAAATGAGATGCATATTCTATTGTGTCTCTGGAATAAAGGCTCCCATTAATCAGCTTTTAAGTTTGACCTTTGGGGTGTCTCAACAACAGAAATAAAGAGACAAATACAGACACAGGGACAAGCCCATTTAATAGCCCTGCATTAGGTAATAAGTATTTACCCCCTCAGAGATACCAAAGGCTTCTTATACAGAGAGGGAAGGAGCTGAAGGCCTTATACCTGCTGGTATTGCAAAGGTGCCTGGATGTCATATCGAATGGAGTCCGTTTACATCTGGGCTGTGCCACCTCTAAAAAGCACGCTGCCCTCACCTCTGAAAGGAAGTGAGGTCGTCTGCTCCCTTTGTTGCTGCCCTCAAAGACTGAGGACTAAGGATGCCCAAGGCTCATCGGCAGGGCCCCTCTGATCAGCCCTCTAACCAGCCAGAAGCAGCCTGGGTAACTCTTGAGGTAATAGACAAAATATTGATTTTTTTAATATAGGGCTTAGTCTTCTGCTCGTTTTGTCTCTTCTATTTCGTATCTGGGGTTGACAGCACCCCAAGGCCAAAGAAATTTATAATGTCTTAAGCTTATAAAAAAGATAGTCTACTCTTGTATGCTAGCTGGCCTGATCCTGATGATCAGCCTCTAACCCTAATATAAAATGAGTTGCCGAGAAGAGCAACTATTGGCACACATGGTTTTATTTATTTATTTATTTTTATTTTTATTTTTTGGTGGTACTGGGGTTCCTGGAAGCCCTTCTACCTCCGGGCTACACTCCCAGACCTATTTTTACATTTTTATTTGGAAACAGGGTCTCCTAAACCAGCACGCGCAACTGGCTTCAAACCTGCGCGATCCTCCTGTCTCTGCCTCCCAAGCGCGGGGATTACAAGTGTGCGCCACCACGCCCGGCTGGCACACATGGTTTTAGATCACAGACCAGCCCTCAATTATTTGCTAGCTGACCAAGGAGGAGTTTGTGCTACTGTTAATACTTCCTGTTGCATATATATAAACTCCTCAGGCACAGTGAAACTAGAACTGAGGACATTCTAACACAAGCTAAGTGGCTACAAGAACGAGCTACAAAATCTTTGTCACCACAAATACGGAAACAGGTCCAATATATATTTCCATCCATTACCTCATGGCTGCTGCCCTTTCTCGGCCCTTTAATCATGTTAATCGTCATTCTCATCTTTGGTCCATGTCTTCTTAACATACTAACCAAGTTCATCTCTTCTCGTTTAGAAAAATTCAAGCTACAAATGGTCCTTCAAATGGAGCCTCACATGAATTTCCAGGCCACAGTCTACCGTGGCCGCCTAGATTGCCCACCTCTGATGGAGTCCTAACTGCCTCTGCCCCCACTACGCCCCTTACAGCAGGAAGTCGCTAAGAATGGTCCTTGCCCTATTTCCCTAAGAGCAGTTAGGGTTCCCTATTCGGAAGGGGGGACTGAGGAGGTAGAAGGAAGTAGGCAGATAGGGAAGAGGCCTTGGTAGAAAAAACTTTATTTCCTGAGGGGCAACAAATATCAGCTCTTCTAAGGTTCAGAGATAAGAACAACCAAAGCTTCCCAAAATCATCTGTTTACTAATCAATAAACCCAGGAGACATCACTGGAGCAAGTCTGACACTCCTACTGAAAGGAGACCCCTCAAAGGACATGCAAATACCCTATGCAAATTCTGAGAGCTGCTTCCCAGAATCCCACACTCCAACCAACAGAGGACATGCAGACATATATAAACCCCTAGCGCAGTCACCAAGACGGTTACCCACTCTGGGAACCTCTCCCTGTTGGGGAGCTTCTCTCTCTCTTCCAGGTCACGTTAGCTTTGAGAGAAGGTGGAGTGCAATTGAAGGCACGTGGCCCGTGCTACACTTGGGTAGTGACCTGAAGGCCTCTGCTGGACATCAAGGCCGACCAGGGCCCCTAGGGGTGACCTGCACTTCTTTCCTGGCAGATAGCGTGGACTTTGGGAGAAAGCAGCTTGCAACTGAAGGCATTTGGCTTGGGCTACCCTCAAGTATTGTCCTGAAGGCAACTGCTGGACACCAAAGCCCCGATAGACCGTAGAGGTGTTCTGCCACTTTCCCTATTCCTTTCGGGCAGATCGCGTGGACTCTGGGAGGAAGCAGCTTGCAACTGAAAGCATTTGGCTTGGGCTACCCTCAAGTATTGTCCTGAAAGCAGCTGCTGGACTTGAGAGTTCCGACAGCCCCTTCGGGGCGTTCGGCCACTTTTCCCTATTTCCTGCTGCTTCCAATAAACCTTTTACTCCCCTTCCTGCGGTCTGCGGGTGTCATTCTTTGCTCACCGTAGACAAGAACCTGGTAAGGAAACGCCGAGTTTCTTCTCAAGAAACTCCCTTTCATCTTAAGGAAATGCCAGGTTTCTTCTCAAGAAACCACCCATTTCACCACCACCACCACTTCTTCTTTTTTTTTTTTTTTTTTTTTTTGTGTGTGTGTGTGTGTGTGTGTGTGTGGTACTGGGGATTGAACATTGAACCCAGGGGCATTCTACCTCTGAGCTACATCCCCAACCCTATTTTTTAAATTATTATTTATTTGGAAACAGGGTCTCTTACTAAGTTGCAGAGGCAGGACTGGGATTATAAGCATATACTACCATGCCCAGCTGAGACCTTACTTCTTAAAAAAAAAAAACAAAAAACCAAAACAGGGCTATGGGTATAGCTCAAAGGTACAATGCCCCTGGGTTCAATCCATACACATACAAAAAAATCAGCATAAGAAGTTATGTTTATGATATTCCAATATTATTTTTATTTTAAAAAAAAAACACTGCAAGGTAACAGATCACATTTGTTAATTTTTACTTCTAGATAGTGTGTCTTTAGGTTTCCTGGCACCATCTTTCCTTCAATTCCTAAGTCTTCTTCTGTGCTTTTATAACAAAAGTAGTGGTATTCTTGGGAGGTGAGGAAGGAGGACCATTAGATCAAGGCCATCGTAAGAAATAGTTGCTTCTCTTCTAAGAAACAGAAAGGGAGCTGGGCATGGTGGTGCAAGCTTGTAAACCTAGCATTTGGAAGGCTGAGACAGGAGGATCATGATTCAAGGACAGCCTCCGCTACTTAGTGAGGCCCTCTGCAACTCAGTGAGACCCTGTTTCAAAATAAAGAATAAAAAATAGGGCTGGGGTGTAGCTGGAAGGTAGAATGCCCCTGGGTTCCATCCACAGTGCTGCAAACAAACAAACAAACAAACAAACAAACACAGAAAGGGGCCGGGCGTGGCAGCCCTTGCCCAGTACTTAAGAGGCTGAGACAGGAGGATGGCACCAGTTTGAAGCCAGCCCCAGCTACTCAGTGAGACTCTCAGCAACCTAGTGAAACCCTGTTCCCAAATAAAATATAAAAGAGGTCCGGGGTATAGCCCTGAGTTCCATCTCGAGTACCACAGGAAGGAAGGAAGGAAGGAAGGAAGGAAGGAAGGAAGGAAGGAAGGAAGGAAGGAAGGAAGGAAGGAAGGAAGGAGAGAGGTGGGGGGAGGGAGGGGGGAGGAGGGAGGGAGGGAAGGAGAGAAGGAGGGAGGAAGGATGGAAGGAAGGAAGGAAGGAAGGAAGGAAGGAAGGAGCAAACAAACATGCATAAAGGGGGCTGGTGGAGTGGCTCAGTGGTAGAGCACATGCTTGGCAAGCTTGATGCCCTAGGTTCAAATGTTAACACCCTTAAAGAAAAACAAAACTGGTTCCAGCACAACCATAATCAACAGGCCAAACAATGAAGCTCTACATAAAGAGAACATTTTTTAACTTAACTGGAAAGAGGCTGAGACAAGAGGATCACAGGTTCTAGAACAACTTCACCACTCAGCAAAGCCTTTAGCAACTTAGTGAGACAATTTCAAAATAAAAACAGCCGAGAGTGTAGCAAGGTAGAACACCCTCAAGTTCAATCCCTAGCACCAAAAATAAATAAAATGAAAAGGGCTGGAGGGTACAGTTCAGAGGTAGAATGCCCCTGGATCCAAACCCTGTATCACAAATAAGGAGGAAGATAAAGGATTTGAAAGGATAATTCTCAAAACCAGTCAATAAGCATTTGAAACATTCAGTCATCAGGGAAATGAAAATCAAAACCCACAGTATGAAATAACCACTTTAAGCCGGGTGTGATAGCACATACTTGTAATCCTAGTATTTGGGAGGCTGAGACAGGAGGACTGCAGTTCGAGGACAGCCTCAACTACTTGGTGAGGCCCTCTACAACTTAGTGAGACCGTTTCAAAATAAAGAATAAAAAATAGGGCAGGGGGTGTAGTTCAGAGGTAAAATGCCTCTGGGTTTCATCCTCAGACCTGCAAAAAAAACAAAAACAATAACAACAACAAAAAAAAAAAAACCGAAAGAACCACTTCTAATTTACTAGCCAGATAGTGTAGGTGAGGATATAGAGAAAGTGAAATCCTAAAACACTGCCATGGGAATATAAAATAGCACTGCAGACCCTTCGGGAAACACTGGCATTTTCTCAATAATAAAACATAAAGTTACCACATGACCTAGCAATTCCACTTCCAGGCATCTGTCCATCCAAGAGAATGAAAATATACATCCTGCACATAGTAACCTTTTTTTTTTTTTTTTTTTTTTTTGAGACAGTCTCAGCAATATTGCCTACATTGGTCTCAAACTTGTAGACTCAAGCAATTCTCCCATCTTAGCCTCCTGAGTAGCTGGGACTACAAGAGTGTGTCATCCTAACCAGTTCTCCTAGCAAGAGAACTATGTTCTCTTTTTTCACTATCCTCTTGCCTCAGTCTCCAAGTACCTGGGATTATAGGCAGGGACCATACAGCATTATTAAGGATAGTAGCCAAAAAGTAGACGCAAGCCAAAGATCCAACAACTGAAAAAGGGTCAATAAAATATATATCTTGAGCCAAGCGTAGTGGCGCTCGCTTGTAATCCCAGCATTCCGGAGGCTGAGACCAGAGGATCGCGGTTCGCGGACAGCCTCAACTACTTAGTGAGGCCCTCTGCAACTCAGTGAGACCCGGTTTTCAAAATAAAGAATAAAAAATAGGGCAGGAGGTGTATCTCAGAGGTTGAATGCCCCTGGGTTCCACTCCCAGACCCGCAAAAATTAAATAATTAAATAAATAAATAAACAAATATATATGTATATATATAAAAATGGAAAGATGTTTGAGCAATAAAAAGGAATTAATTACTGATAAATGCTAAAACTGAAAATATTACAATAAGCCAGTGACAAAGACTGCATATTATATGATTCTGTTTAGATGAAATGTCCAAAACAAGCAAATCTACACAGAAGGTAGATTAGTGGTCGCCAGGAGCTGCGGGAAGAGGTGATGGACAATAACTGCTCATGCGTTCTGGGTTTCTTTGGGGTAATGAAAGTGTTCTAAAATTAGATGGTTGTGACTGCTATTTGCACAGCTTTGTGAATATACTAAAAATACTGCCAAATTATATACATTTTAAAGCGTGAACTACATGGCATATAAATTTGGTAATTTATATTTTTAATAAAAAATAGTAATGATAATCTGTAAAATAAAAAGTAATATAAGTAAAGCAGTGTTTTTATAATAAAAAAGGTTTGATGTAGACCAATAAGAAGGCACACTGTTCAAGAACTTTTTTTTAAGAAAGTACAATCTTTTTTCTAAACAATTCTCATAACCATTTTAATTTTATATGAAAAGGTACATGAGTGACTAAAACAAAGCAGTATTTCATTAGCTAGAATAGTGTACCAGGAATGCAAAAGCAATGTCAGTTCTTAGAATTTCCACTACATCTAGTGATCTAATTCACCATATTAAAAGATTAAAAGATCAAAGTCAATCACTAAGCTGAACATGAGGAGGGAGGTGGGAGGGAATGGGGTAGAAATTGGGGAAGGGCTAAATGAGTGTGCATGTATGCCTCTACCATCCTGTACTCCATTATGAGGTATGACTACAATGCACCAATTAAAAAAAAAGATTAAAAGACGCCAGGTATGGTGGCACATGAAGATTGGAGATTTGCAGCTAGTCTCAGCAATTTAGCGAGGTTCTCTACAACTTAGTGAGACCCTGTTTCACAATAAACAAAACAGGGCTGGTTAAATACATTTTCAACCCAGGATGCAGGGAAAACTGAATAGCTACATGCAAATCAATGAAGCTAGATCTTACCTTATATGCAAACAAAACTAACACCTCAAATGGATCAAAGCTATAAAAGCTAAAACTACAAACCCTAAGAGCTAAAACTATAATGCTCTTCCAGGAAAGCAGTAGGAAAAAAATGACACTAGATTTGGTGAGCTTTCTTGGGATGTGACACCAAAAGTACAGGCAACAGAATAAAACAAACAGATAAGTTCCACTACATCAAAATTTAAAACTTTTGTGCACAGAACATTATTAAAAGAGTAAAGAACTGAGCTTGGTGGCACACACTTGTAATCCCAGTACTAGGGAAGCTGAAACAGAGGATCACAGGTTCAAAACCAACCTCAGCAGCATACTGAGACACTGTTTCAAAACATGCTTATAATCTCAGCATTTGGGAAGCTGAAACAGGAGGATCTAGGTTCATGGACAGCCTCAGCTACTACTTAATGAGGCCCTTTGCAACTCTGTGAGACCCTGTTTTAAAAATAAAGAATAAGCCAGCCGTGGTGGCGCAAACTTGTAATCCCCGAGCTTGGGAGGCAGAGACACGAAGCCAGCCTCACTGGTTTAAGAGACCCTGTTTCTAAATAAAAATATAGAATAGGTCTGGGAGTGTAGCCCGGAGGTAGAAGTGTTCCATTCCCAGTACCACCAATAAATAAATATACATACATACATACATACATACATACATACATACATACATACATACAAGCAAAATTAAAAAAAGAAAAGAAAGGTCTGAGGGTGTAGCTATGTAAAATGTCCCTGGGTTCAACAGCAAAGCTGGAAAAGTAGCTTTTGCAATAGCAAAACTGGAGCCCTAATGCATTGCTGGGGGTGGGGGTAAAATGGGGTAGTCTTTGAGGAAAACAGTATAGCACTTCCAAGAATTAAACATGATCCAGATGTTTGGATTTCTAGAAATATACCCAAAAGAACTAAAAGCAGGGACTTAAACAGATCCTTCTATATCAATAGTTCTAATTGATTGGAAGTGGTGTGCACATTTGTAATCCCAGTACTTGAGAGATTGAGACAGGAGGATCCTGGATTTCTGGACAGCTTCAGCTACTTAGTGAGGTCCTCTGCAACTCAGTGAGACCTTGTTTCAAAATAAAGAATAAAAATATAGGTATAGGGGTATAGCTCAGAGGTAGAATACTCCCTAAGTTCCATCCACAGTACCTCAGGGCGGAAAAAAAGTTCTAACTGCATTATTCACAATAACTAAAAGACAGGAGCAATTCAAAAATCCATGAATAAGTAAATGAATTAACAAATATGGTATATACATATATACATACATATAAAATTCAGCCTGAAAATGGAACAAAGATCTAATATATGTTATAACCTGCTTGTAGACACTATGCTAAGTAAAATAAGCCAGACATGGAAAAAGGACAAATATTGTATGATTCCACTTATATTAATAGGCATGTAGGATAGGCAAATTCATAAGAGATGTAACTGGGTGCACCAGCACATGCCTGTAATCACGCCTGTACTCACAATACTTGGGAGGCCAACACAGGAGTATTACAAGTTTGAGGCCAGCTTTAGCAATATATAGCAAGACCCTGTTTCAAAATAAATAAGAAATATATATATATATTTTTTTTTTTAAAGACTTAGAGGTATAGCTCAGTGGTAGAATGTTCTTGGGTTCAATTCTCAGCATCAAAACAAAACAGAAGCCGGGCGTGGTGGCGCACGCTTGTAATCCCCGCACTTGGGAGGCTGAGACAGGAGGATCGCACAAGTTCGAAGCCAGCCTCAGCTACTTAGTGAGGTTCTCAGCAACTGAGACCCTGTTTCCAAATAAAAATATAAAATAGGTCTGGGAGTATAGCCCAGAGGTAGAAGGCCTCTGGGTTCCACCCCCAGTACCACAAAAAAAAAAAACAAAAAAAACAGAACCAGAAATAGAACAGAGGTTTTCAAGTGTTTGAAGGAGGAGGAATGGGAAGTTACAGGTTTATGGCTACAGAGTTTCTATTTGGGGTAAGAAAAATGTTTGAAAAACAGGCAGTGGTGATAATTGTACAACACAGAGGTAGAATGCCCCTGGGTTCAATCCCCAGTACCAGAAAGTACCAGGAAAACAAAACAAAAAAACAACAAAAAAAAACTACCCTGAGAACCACTGTATGAGTCTATCAATTTATATATGCATTATATATTACTATATATAATATCTTTTTTGTGGTACTGGGGATGGAACCCAGGGGCCTTCTACCTCTGAGCTACATCCCAGGCCTATTTTTATTCTTATTTATTTTGTGGTATTGGGGGTGGAACCCAGGGGCTTTTCTACCTCCAGGCTATACTCCCAAACTATTTTATACTTTATTTGGAAACAAGATCTCACTAAGTTGCTGAGAGCCTCACTAAGTAGCTGAGGCTGGCTTCAAATCTGTGCGATCCTCCTGTCTCAGCCTCCCAAACGCTGGGATTACTAGCGTGCGCCACCACGCCCGGCTTTTTATTCTTTATTTTGAAACAGGGTCTCACTGAGTTACAAAGGGCCTCCCTCACTAAGTAGTAGCTGAGGCTGTCTGTAAACCATGATCCTCCTGTTTCAGCCTCCCAAATGCTGGGATTACAACCATGCAATACCATGCCCAACATCAATTAATATTTTATATGTCAAACAGTTCATACTTGCCTAAGATAACTATGTGTGAGAATTAAGATACATGATGGAATTATTTTATCCCATACTGAGAATTTGCTATATACCAGTTCCTCCAGTCCATTCATCCTATATTCAAAGTATCTCCTTTCTGATCCAGGCCCCTCTCCCAGGGGCTTCGACATCATTCTCTCCTTCAACATTACTCTTCAACCTCAAAAAATTAAACTTCCACATATCACTAATCTCAACCAGACAGTAAAGGGTGGTTTTAGTTGGAGAATTTAAATTGTTCCTATTCCTAAAAGACACAAAGGAGTCAGAGAGGAAGTCTTGTAAAAAAAAGTATGAAAAGGGCTGTTGGTGTTTTTATTAAAGAGATACCAGAATGGCTACTGCTCAGAAGGTGATCTATGCTGCCAGGGCAAAGTAACCACAATAACAGCAGCAGTTACTATGACTAATGCTTGAATGCCTAACATATGCCCAGTACCATAATGAACATTACACATGTATTAACATATTTAAATCCAACATTTCCTCTCTATAGTATCCTCTCTGCTTTACAAACAAGAAAAAAATCAAGGATAAAAGTTACTTTGTCCAAGTTACAAAGGAACTGATTTGGCTAGGAAATGGTATGGCTACAATTTAAACTCCTGGCACTTTGGCTCTGGAGCTTAAATTAAGTCCCACTGTACTACACTACTGAAATCTGGGAATGAAACTTCAGCCACACAAGTAGTTTGAGGCAGCTGGAAGAAAATGCCAAAGGAGACCCCACACAGCTGAGATGTTCCATTGAGAGAGAGAAGAGGAAGTGGTGGGACCACTTGGCAACAAGAGAGAGATTATCGCTAAGTGAGAAAAACATGCCTGGTAGAGAATTACCAAAGGCTCTTCCCCAGATGGAAAGTTTCTGATATTTGCTAAGATGCACTACACCTTTAGCTGCTTAATATGCCACTTTTATTTATTAATATTCTATCATTCCTGATTTCTAATTATAGCCTTTTTCTGCGGTACTGAGAATTGAATCCAGAAGACTTCCACCTTTGAGCTATACCTCCAGCCCTATTTCATTCTTTATTTTGAAACAAGGTCTAAGTTGTGGAGGGCCTCACAAGTAGCTGAGGCTGGCAACGAACCTGCAATCCTCCTATCTCAATCTCCCAAATACTGGGATTACAAGTGTGTGTCACCACGCCCAGGTTCTGATTATAGCTTTTTCTTGACAAATTATTTTACTAAATTATTTTACTATTCATTCACAGCTATTCTGGTTAAAATAAAAATATTGCTTATCCTAATGAGAGATTTTTTATATCTCAAAATGCTTTGAGTTCAGTATATTTACTTGTATGTAGTATGAAAAACTTTTTCTTTATATTTACAATCAGAATAACAATCATTACACATCTTCCACAATGATGAAATTGCCAAATTTTTTAACCAAGATTAATTTCTTCACCTCATATTTTCATGAAGAAACTGAAGGTTCTGATTTTACCACCTGAGAATACATTTTCGTTAGAGAGCCCCTTGCTGGTGATGATATAACAAGATGAATGGCTAAACACAGGGCACGTGCCCATAATTCCAGATACTTGGGAGGCTGAAGCAGAAAGATCACATGATCCTGAGCAACTTAGTGAGACCCTATCTCAAAATGAAAAATAAAAAGGGCTGAGGATATCCAGGCATGGTGACTCATGCTCGGGAGGCTGAGACAGGAGGATCACACAGGTTCAAAGCCAGCCTCAGCTACTTAGTGAGGTCCCCAGCAACTTAGTGAGACCCTATTTCCAAATAAAGTATAAAATAGGTCTGGGAGTATAGCCTAGAGGTAGGAAAGCCCCTGGGTTCCACCCCCAGGACCACCAAAAAAAAAAAAAAAAAAAAAAAGGAGGATGTAACTCAGTGGTAGAGTGCCCCTGGCTTCACCCCCTATACTGGAGTGGGAGGCAACAACAAAAAACAAGTAACAATTAGATTTATCTTGCCACTGTAATACTGCTACAAAAGGGGAAGGAGATTTTCGTACAATTATAAAGCTATATAGGTTAAATATGAATCTTTACAAAATATACCAAAAATCCTCACTTCATAAACTTAATATACATTCATACATACTTTAAAGAAGAAGCTGAGTCACCCCATATAAATGTATACATAACCAAATAATCAAATGAACTTGAAAATATTTTGCTCTGTGCTGGGCGTGGTGGCGCATGCTTGTAATCGCAATACTTGAGAGGCTGAGACAGGAGGATCGCACAGGTTTGAAGCCAGCCTCAGCTACTTAGTGTGACCCTGTTTCTAAATAAAATATAAAATAGGTCTGGGAGTATAGCCCAGAGGTAGAAGGCCCTTGGATTCCATCCCCAGCACCACACACACAAAAAAGTTTTGCTCTCATTTTCTTTGCAAGTTCACAGTGCAACAGTACTGCCCCAACATTATTCCAAGGTTGTATTTGGACAGATAATGCTGTCTACATCCTCTGTCCCAGCTTCATTTTTGTTTGTACACTATAACAATTATCTGAATATACTCATTCATAAAATAAGGCCATGATGACTGTGGAACAATACTCAGTATACAAAAATAAAAGGGGAAGTCCTAAGCCAACAGTAACAGTGCATGTTTATAATCCCAGTACTTGGAAGGTGAGACAGGAAGATCACAGGTTCACAGCTAACCTCAGTTACTTAGGTGAGACCCTGTTTCAAAATAAAGAAAAAAGGCCAGGGCATGGTGGCGCATGCTTGTAATCCCAGCATTTGGGAAGCTGAGACAGGAGGATCATGGTTCGCAGATGGCCTCAGCTACTTAGTGAGGCCCTCTGCAACTCAGTGAGACCCTGTTTCAAAATAAAGAATAAAAAAAAAAAAATAGAACTGGGGGTGTCACTTGGAAGCAGAATGCCCCTGGGTTCCATCCCCAGTACTAAAAAAAAAAAAGGGGGGGGGGTTGGGGATGTAGCTCAGAGGTTGAATGCCTCTGGGTTCCATCCCCAGTACTGAAAACAATAAAAAAATAAAAATAGCAAAAGGAAAGTCCTGCTAGGCATGGTGCTGCATGCTTGTAATCCCAGTACTTGTAAGCCTAGTCAATTTGGCAAGACCTGTCCTAAAATAAAAAATTAAAGAGTCTCTGGGCGTGGTGGCACACGCTTATAATCCCAACATTCAAGAGGCTGAGACAGGAGGAACACAGGTTGGAGACCAGCCCCAGCTACATAGTGATGCCCTCTGCAACTTAATGAGACCCTGTTTAAAAATAGAGAATAAAAAATAAAGCTAGGGGAGTAGCTCAGAAGTAGAATGCCCCTGGGTTCAATCCCCAGTTCTGGGGCCGGGGGGGGGGGGGGGGGGGGGGGCCGCGGGAGTCCTAAATCTAAAGAAGATCAGTGGCCAGTAGGGGGAGATAGATATTAAAAAACAAACAAACTATAGTTTGTGAAGGGAAATGTGTGTGTGTGTGTGTGTGTGTGTGTGTGTGTGTGAGGTAGTTTCTGGGGAATTAACCCAGAGGCATTCTATCTTTGAGATCCAGTGTGTGTGTGTGTGTATGTGTGTGTGTGTGTGTGTGCGTGTGCGTGTGTGTGTGTCTTTGAGATCCTGTGTGTGTGTGTGTGTGTGTGTGTGTGTGTGTGTGTGTCTCTCTCTCTTAGGTAGGTAGTTTCTGGGGAATTAACCCAGAGGCATTCTATCTTTGAGATCCTCTGTGTGTGTGTGTGTGTGTGTGTGTGTGTGTGTGTGTGTGTGTCTCTTAGGTAGGTAGTTTCTGGGGAATTAACCCAGAGGCATTCTATCTTTGAGATCCTCTGTGTGTGTGTGTGTGTGTGTGTGTGTGTGTGTGTGTGTGTCTTAGGTAGGTAGTTTCTGGGGAATTAACCCAGAGGCATTCTATCTTTGAGATCCTCTGTGTGTGTGTGTGTGTGTGTGTGTGTGTGTGTGTGTGTGTCTCTTAGGTAGGTAGTTTCTGGGGAATTAACCCAGAGGCATTCTATCTTTGAGATCCTCTGTGTGTGTGTGTGTGTGTGTGTGTGTGTGTGTGTGTGTCTTAGGTAGGTAGTTACTGGGGAATTAACCCAGAGGCATTCTATCTTTGAGACCCAGCTCCAGCCCTTTTTAGTTTGTTTTGAAACAAAGTCTCCCTAGGTTGCTAGAAGTCTCATTAAATTGCTGAGGCTTGTTTTAAACCTGTGATCCTCCTGTCTCAGCCTCCCAAATACTGGGATCACAGGCACCGGCCATCAGCCTGGCTAATTAGTCTTAAAACTAACAGAGGGATTGTCAGACTCTGTATAAGTGACACAAGAGATGTTTATTAATTCGGTGTAACTTTACTGAACACCTACTATGTTCAAGGGCTATATATACAATTTGTATTACTCCAAAGCCAGTTTATGGTGCACACACCTATAATCCCAGCTACTTGGGAGGATGAGGCAGGGGAATGGCCAGTTCAAGGCCAGCCTGGACAACACAGGGAGACCCCGTCTCAAAACAAAAAGGCAAAACAAAACAACTATTGCTCTTCTCTATCAGTGACCTCTTTGAACTGTTTTTGGTTTTCCCCTCAGTATCTCTTTACTAATAAAATACACACAAGCCAGGCTTGTTGGCTCATGCTTGTAATCCCAGTAACTTTGGAGACTGAGAAAGGTTCAAAGCCAGCTTCAACAATTTAGTGAGGCCCTCTGTAACTTACTTAGTGCGACTGTTTCAAAATAAAACATAAAATAGGGCTGGAGATAGAGATCAGAGATAAAAAGCCCCTGGGTTCAAGCCCCAGTAACACACACACACACACACACACACACACACACACACACACACACACACACTATGCTAAATGAAATCATAACCCAAAGGAAAATGTCTGCTTTTCTAATTATTTACCTCCTAGAATAGTCGCCCCCTATCTCAGTGCATGAGACCAAATCTAGGACCCCATACCTACTGGACAAACATTCCACCACTGAGTTATCCCCTGTCTCTTTTATTTTCTTCTTTTTTGAGGTACTGGGAATTTAAGCCAGGGGCATTCTATACGTCCAAGCTGCACCCCAGCCCTATTTTTAACTTTTTTTTTTTTTTTTTTTGGTGGTACTGGGGTTCCTGGAAACCCTTCTACCTCTGGGCTACACTCCCAGACCTATTTTTATACTTTTTTATGTGGAAACAGAGTCTCTTAAACCAGCGCGCGTGGCTGGCTTCGAACCTGTGCGATCCTCCTGTCTCCGCCTCCCAAGGAGGGGGGGGGGTTTACAAGCGCCACCATGCCCAGCTTAACTCTTTTTTTAATTTTGAAACAAGGTCTAAGTTGTGAAGGGCCTCACTAAGTAGCTAAGATTGGCTGTGAATCTGCAATCCTGCCTCCCAACCATTGGGATCACAAGCGTGCACCACAACGCCCAGCTAAGTAATAATCTTTAAATAATCCCCCACAAAAAAACTGGAACAGTAATAACTTAGATCCTCAAGCCAATAAATTTCTTATCTAGCCAATGAAACATCCACTGAGATTCAAATACTCCCTGAGCATTTTGTTTACTGCCTGGTTTATTTCCACAGCAACAGACACCTAGAACACAAAAACAAAATAATGTCTGGTTTTTTCATTGTCATAGTTCTATAACTTATGTAGCTGTAAGTCATTAGTATGATAGAAAGTTCAGGCCATACCAATTTATTTTCTAGAAGGTAATAAATTTAATATACTTGTTAAAGAACAACAACTTTAGAAAAAGTCCCTAGAAGTTTACCTTGAAGCTAAAGGGGAAATAAAATGACATTCATTCATTCATTTATTTATTTGCTTTCAGCTAGCTACCAAGAAAGAAGCTATGAAACTAAAAGATAGCTTGTCCTGAAAACGCCAGACATTTGTTCAGAAAATTATATAAACCAAGCAACGCGCCGCACCCGCTGCTTCTTCTAGATCTGAAGTGAGTTCAAGTGGGTGGCAGGTGCCACTGGAGACCAGGACACAGTACATAAATGCAGCTTTGCGGCACCTCCATCAGGGTGCTTTCCTCCACGACCCTTCTCTCTGGAGCTGTGACTCACATTTTGATTAACAAAGGCCAACCTCTTCATCAACATACCACCTCTTTTCAAACTGTCAAACTTGAGATTTATGAAACTTCATGTCTAGGAGTAGAAGCTTTAGGAGGAATTGGCACAAGATCAAGAGCTAGTGTTTTAAATTACTCCCCACAAATGCAGATGCTCTCCCCACTCCCACCACTCTAAGTTCTGGGGAGATGGCTTGCCCTGTAAGGATTCCTTCTCCCCATTCATACCAATCAAAGTTAAAGCAGAAAAAACTATCGCCTTATGTCTGAACTTACCTAAGACTATTACTATACCTAAGAATATTACTATAACAGCAGTAAATTGACTCACATAATTAAAGAAAACTTAATAAAGTTATATTTAAGCCACCAGAAAAACTAAAGATTGAATGATCACATTTTTCTACATTTCTATAGACCTAAGTATCACATTTACATTACCAAATCACCTTCAATCAAGCTAAAATGCCTATATGTAAAATACTCACTTTGAGGTATGACCCCTTTTATTATGTTTAGTAAAACTACAAAATGAGCCAGGTATAATGGCACTTGCTTATAATCCCATTACTTGGGAGGCTGAGACAGGATGATTCCAGGTTCACAGCCAACATCAGCAACTTAGAGAAGTCCTCTACAACTTAGTGAGACCCTATTCCAAAATAAAAAATAAAAACAGGAGCCGGGCATGGTGGCATACACTTGTAATCCCAATACCTGGGAGGCTGAGACTAAAGGATCCGGGTTCATGGCCAGCCTCAGCTACTTAGTTAAAGCCTCCACAACTTAGAATCTATTTCAAAATAAAGAATAAACCGGGTATGATGGCCCATGCTTGTAATCCAAGCATTTGGAAGGCTGAGACAGGAAGATTGTAGTTCACTGACAGCCTCAGCCACTTATAGTGAGGCCCTTTGCGACTCAGTGAGACCCTGTTTCAAAATAAAGAGTTATTAAAAAAAAAAAAAAAAAGGACTAGGGGGTGTATCTCGAAGATAGAATGCCCCTGGGTTCCATCCCCAGTACCACAAAAAACAAATTAATTAATTAAAAATAGGGCTGAGGTTCCATTCCCAGTACCAAAAAATAAATAAATAAAAAATGGGGGGTATAGCTCAGAGGTAAAAAGCCCCTTGGATTCAATCCCCACTATCCCCCCCAAAAAAAAAACAAACTACATAATGACGGGATTGGAGTCAGAAGTGGGTCTGGGTCTAAGTACTGCCACTCTGAGCCTCAAATTCCCTAACCTTCATTTACTCATGTGAAAATGTCAAGAATTTCACACACAATGAACAGGGCAGATGTAAGACTTAAATGAGAACACATGTACAAGTACTTTGCCTTAGAAATGAAAAGGTGTCTGACACAGGAGAATCACAGGTTCAAGGCCAGCCTCAGCAACTTAAGGAGATCTAGTTTCAAAAGAATAAGGAAATTCTGTTTCAAAAATATAAATAAATGGCCAGGCGTGGTGGCGCACACTTGTAATCCCCGTGCTTAGGAGGCAGAGACAGGGCAATCACGCAGGTTCGAAGCCAGCCGCGCTGGCTTAAGAGACCCTGTTTCCAAATAAAAAAGTATAAAAATCTGGGAGTGTAGCACAGAGGTAGAAGGGTTTCCAGGAACACCAGCACCACCAAAAAAAAAAATATATATATATATATATATATATATGTATGTATGTATGTATGTATGTATATATATATATATAAAATAGGGTTGGAGGTGTAGTTCAGAGGTAGAATTCCCCTGGGTTCATCTTTAAGAATGCAGACACATACACACAGAGGCTACCGTATTATAACAGCAGGGTCTAGACCTAGTTTCTAGGGTTCAAAACCTGGATCAGCTTCTCACTATACATGAGCTCCTTAACTAATAATAACAGATGCCACTACACAGGACTGTATAAGGATTAAATGAAATAAAAAATGTAAAGTGGCACACATACTCAAAGAATAATGGCAACTGTGGTTTTGAACATAAATCAGCATTAAACTAAACTACCTTGCCCAAAAACAATGGCCTAGGCTTAGTATGGTGAAGCATGCCTGTAATCCCAGCATTTGGAAGAATGAGACAGGAGAACTGAAGCCAGTAAAGACCTGCAGCAACTTAGTGAGACAGGAAGGAAGGAAGGAAGGAAGGAAGGAAGGAAGGAAGGAAGGAAGGAAGGAAGGAAGGAGAACCCACAACCAAGCATGGTGGCACATGGTTATAATCCCAGTATATAGGAGGCTAAGACAGGAGGGTCACAGGTTCAAGATTAGCCTCAACAATGTAGGATGTAGAAAGACTCCCAACAACCTAGTGAGACCATGTCTCAAAACATTTTTTGTGTGTGTGGTAGTACTGGGGATTGAACTCAGGGGCATTTACGTCTAATCTACACTCTTAGCCTTACTTTATTCTTTATTTTGAAACAAGGTCTCAATAAGTTGTAGAGAGCCTCACAAAATAGCTAAGGCTGTCTGAGAACCAATGATCCTCCTGTCTTACTTAGCCTCCCAAGTACTGGTACTGGGATTACAAAAGTGTGCTACCACGCCCGGATTTCCATAGATCTAGAAAGTCAGTTTACAGAACTTGAAATTTCTCACACTGAATATTATCCTGTAGTTTCTTCTCACTATAACCCCTTGTTTCAAGTCTTTTGTACAATACATCATTATGTTTTCAACACAAAAACTATTTGAAACCAGCGATCAGGGAAGAACTCAGAACCGTGGTAATCAATAACTCTACCTTCTCTCATTTGGTTTTCTAATTCATCAACTACTCTGTCTTCATCTAAAATGGGACAATCATATTCTTCATCAGAGCCATCATATAACTGACCTTCTTGAGCTCATTCACCCACATTAATGTATTTCAGTCCTGATCTTGACGCAAGTTCTTTGCCTAGTGTGTTCTTCCAACCCCTGGTGTACTGGTGAGCAAGATTTTTGGCAGCAACACAGTTCTCCAGGTGAGACGCAAGAGCAGGCAGCAGCCGCAAGGAGCAGTTGGCTCCCAGAGCCACAGCACCCCACAGGTCCCCACCCTGCCTGCCCGCCCGCAGTCCCCCACCCCCGTGTGCCCGATACCTGGCCCACTGTCCTATTTTATTTATTTATTTTTTTAATTTGGAAACAGTCTTGCTAAGTTGGTAACAGCCTCACTAAGTCATCAAGGTTGGCTTCAAACCTGTGATCCATCTCCCTGTCTCAGCCTCCCAAGTACTGGGATTACATGAATGTGCCACCACACCAAGCAAAACATTTTTTTTTTTTTTTTTTGGTGGTACTGGGGGTGGAACCCAGAGGCTTTCTACCTCTGGGCTATACTCCCAGATCCATTTTATATTTTATTTGGAAATGGAGTCTCACTATGTTGCTGAGAGCCTCACTAAGTAGCTGAGGCTGGCTTCGAACCTGTGCGATCCTCCTGTCTCAGCCTCCCAAGAGCGGGGATTACAAGCGTGCGCCACCACGCCCGGCCCAAGCAAAACATTTTTAAAAAGTTAACACTTACACATATAGTGCAGTCAATATAGTCAAGTGATCTTTGACAATGTACCAAAGGCATTGGCATTAATTCAATAAGGAAAGGACAATCTTTGGCCAGGTGTGCTGGTGCACACCTGTAATCCCAGTACTGCCAAATGAAGTGGCGCACTTTGTAATCCAGTACTTGGAAGGCTGGAACAGAAGGATTGCAAGTTCAAAGCCAGCCTCAGCAATTTAGTGAGGCCCTCTGCAACTTACTGAGAACTTGTTTCAAACTAAAGAATAAAAATAGGACTAGGGGTATAGCTCGGAGGTAGAATTGCCCAGGGTTGAATCCCCAGTACTGCTAAGAAGAAAAAAAGGGGGAAAAAAGAAAAAAAAATCCCAGTACGTGGGAGGGAGAGAGAGGATGACCACAGGCTTGAGGATAGCCTGAGCAATTTAGTGAGACCCTGTTTCAAACTAAAATAATAAATAAAATAGGGCTGGGAGTGTATCTCAGGAGTAGAATGCCCTGGGGTTAAATCCAGCAACACACACACACACACACACACACACACACACACACACACACGGAGGGAGAGAGGGAGGGCAGGAGGGAGGGCAGGCAGGCAAAAGATCTGAATAGACAACTCATTAGAGAAGATACTAGACGACAAGCATATGAAATGATGCCCAAATCTTATGTCATTAGAGAACTGCATTAAAACAATGAGATACGGCTGGATGCTGTAGCACACGGTCTATAATCCCAGTGATCTGAGAGCTAAAATAATAAGGTCACGAATTCCAGGCCATCCTGGGCAATTGAGCAAGAACCTGTCTCAAAAATAAAGAGCTATGGATGTAGCTCAGTAGTAGAGTGACTCTAGGTACAATCTCCAATACTGCAAAAAAGAAAAGGAAAGAAAGAGTGAGACACATACTATTACATACCTATTAGAATAGTGAAAAGTTGAAACATGACACTGACATAAACTGGCAAGAATGCAGAGGAACAGAAACTCTCATTCACTGCTAGTGAGAATGCAAAATGACAGAGCCACACTGTAAATTTTGATAGCTTACTACACAACTAAACACACACTTACCATTCAATCCAGCATTTATACTTCTTGGAATTTACTCATATGATTTTAAATTTTATACCCTCCCCAAAACCTGGACACGTATGTTTTCAGGTTTATTCATAATTGCTAAAACTTGGAAGCAACCAAGATGCCCTCCTCTGCATAAATGGATAAACAGTAGTACATCCAGGCAAGAAAATATTCAACAATAAAAAAAGAGCTGGGTGTGGTGGTGCATGCTTGTAAATCCCAGCATTTGGGAGGCTGAGACAGGAAGATTGCAGTTTGTGGACAGCCTCAGCTACTTAGGCCCTTTGCAAATCACTGAGACCCTGTTTCAAAATAAAGAAAAAAAAATAGGGCTGGGGGTATAGCTCAAAATGCCCCTGGGTTCAATCCCCAGTAGCCCCCACACACACACCTATCAAACCATGACAAGACATAAGAGAACATAAAATGCATGTTGCTAAGAAGTCAGTCTAAAAGGCTGCATACACATAATTCCCACCATATGACATGGTAGAAAAGGCAAAACTACAGACAGTAAAATAGATCAGTAGCTGCAATTAAGAAGAGGATGAAAAAGTAGAATATAGTAGTTTACGCCAAGGAAACTATTTTGTCTGATGCTATAGGGTCAGTTGTCAAAACCCTGAGAACAGTACAGTATAGTAAACACTAATGTAAACTATCAACTTTAGTTAACAATGGTAAATCATTACTGTCTCGTTAATTATAACAAATGATGATGTACTTAAACATATCAGAGTCGATCACTAAGCCAAGCACGGGAAGGAGGGGTGGGGAGGCAACGGGGCGAGGATCGGGTAAGGGCTAACTGGGTGATGTGTACATGCAATGTCTCCACAAGTCTTTTATCCCATTAAGATGTATGACTACAATGCACCAATAAAAAAATCTTTTTAAGTATAACAAATATATCACACTAATGCAAAATGCTAATAATATGGGGGAACTCTGTACTTTCTGCTCATTTTTTTACAAACCTAAAACGTTTTTTTCTCTTCCCCTGCCCAGTACCAGGAATTGAACCCGGGAGACTCTTCCACTGAGCTACATCTCTAGCTGTTTTGTTTTTAATTTTCAGTCAGGGTCTCCCTAAATTGCCAAGACTGGCCTCAAACTTGCAATCCTTCTGACTCAGCCTCCTAGAAGCTGAACAGGGTTTTCCTTTTCTTGGTTTGATTGGTTCTGGGGATTCAACCCAGGGGCATTCTATCTCCAAGCTAAAACTTCAGCCCTATTTTATTTTTTATTTTGAAACAGGGTCTAAGTTGAGAGTGTAGATAAACTGCTGAGGCTGTTCTTGAATCTGTGACCCTTCAGTCTCAGCCTCCCAAGTACTGGGATTATAGTCACCATAAATAGCTCCAGTTTCCTTTCAAGGTGCATAAAGAATGTCTTAGAAGCAGAGGTGATAACATTTTGAATGTACTAGATACCACTGAACTGTATATGCTAAAATGGCTGGTTTTATCTGGGCATCGTGGCACACTCCTTAATCCCAGTTCTGGAGAGGCTAAAACAGGAGTTGCAAGTTTGAGACCAGCCTCAGCAACCTACTAAGACCTTGTTTCAAAACAACAAATAAAAGGAACTGGGCTGTAGCCAAGAGGTAGAATACGCTTGTGTTAAATCCCCAGTACCGCCAAAATTAGAAAAAAGAGCCAAGTGGCACATGCTTGTAATCCCAGTACTTGGGAGGCTGACAAAGGAGTACTACAGGTCCACAGCCAGTCTCAGCTACTTAGCGAGGCAGGCACTCTGCAAATTAGTGAGATCCTGTTTCAAAATAAAGAATAATAAGTAAGGCTGGGGATATAACTCAAAGGTAGAATAGAATGTCCCTTGGTTCAATCCCCAGTACCACAAAAAGAAAAAAAGAAGAGGTTGATCTTTTGCTATAATGCATTTCACTTAAATTTTTAAAAAATTATATAAGGGATTAGCCGGGCGTGGTGGCGCACGCTTGTAATCCCCGCGCTTGGGAGGCGGAGACAGGAGGATTGCACAGGTTCGAAGCCAGCTGCACTAGCTTAAGAGACCCTGTTTCCAAAAATAAAAATAGGTCTGGGAGTGTAGCCCGGAGGTAGAAGGGCTTCCAGGAACCCCAGTACCACAAGAAAAAAAAAAAATTATATAAGGGAAAATACCAAAACATTACAGTTGGGCGTGGTGGTGCACACTTATAATCCCTAGTACTTGGGAGGCTAGAAAGGAGGATAAGAGGTTCATAGACAGTCTCAACTACATAATGAGGCCCTCCACAACTTAGTAAGACCTGTTTCAAAATAAAGAATAAAAAAAGGGGCTGGGGTTATAGCTCAGAGATAGAATGGTCCTCGATTCAATACCCAGTACTTGGGGTGGGGGAGGGCATTTAAATTTCCTTTTTCTGGCCAGGTGTGGTGACACACGCTTGTAATCCCCCTTAGGAGGCAGAGACAGGAAGATCGCACAGGTTCGAAGCCAGCCTCACTGGCTTAAGAGACCTAAAATAAAAATATAAAAATAGGTCTGGGAGTGTAGCCCGGAAGTAAAAGGGTTCCATCCCCAGTACCACCAAAAAAATAAATAAATAAATAAAATAAAATAAATCAGTACCACCCCCCAAAAAAAATTTCCTTTTTTTTTTTTTTTAAACAGTGCTAGGGGTTGAACCTAGGGTTATCCTACCTCAGGGCTACAGCCTCAGCCATATTTTTTATTCTTTATTTTTTAAAAAGGGTCTCACTAAATTGCAGAGGGCCTCACTAAGTAGCTGAGGCTGGATGCAAACCTGTGATCTTCCTGTCTCAGCCTACCAAGTACTGGAATTACAAGCGCGTGTCACCACGCCTGGCCTGAGACTGTAATTTTCTTAGTTATGACAACAGACATATGGTTAAGACCATGTGCAAATTCTTAGAAGAGACACAATAAAATAATATCTAGGGATAATGTTTCATGACATGTGGGAATTGTTTTCAAATAATTTGGTAAAAATATTATAGAAACTTCAAAATGTGTCATTTATTTCCCCAATTGGGAACTATACTTACAAGGTATATAAATATTCATTATACTACTCTTTTGACTTTTCTGTGGTTTTTTTGTTTTTGCAGTACTGGGTATGGAACCCACGGACATTCTACCTCAGAGCTACACGTCCAGCCCTATTTTTTATTCTTTATTTTGAAACAGGGTCTGAGTTGCAAAGGGCCTCACTCAGGTAGCTGAGGCTGTCAGCAAATCACGATCCTCCAGTCTCAGCCTCTCAAATGCTAGTATTACAAGCGTGCATCACCCTGTCCGTGAAGTTTTCTGTGAAATTTTTAAAAATAAAAAGTTCAAAAAAAAAAAAAGAAGGTACTGACAGTTCTCCAAGGGCTGAGCCACCAAGCCTACCTCTCACCTATACCCTGCAATAAATGCTGTTTTTCTTCAAAAATAAAACATTCTGCCAGGCATGGTGGCGCATGCTTGTAACCCAAGCATTGGGAAGACTGATACAGAAGGATCACAGGTTTGACAACAGTCTCTGCTACCTGATGAGGTCCTCCACTATTTTAGTCAGATCGTGTTTCAAAATAAATTTTAAAAAGCCGGTCGTGGTGGCGCACGCTTGTAATCCCCGCACTTGGGAGGCTGAGACAGGAGGATCGCACAGGTTCGAAGCCAGCCTAACCTGGTTTAAGAGACCCTGTTTCCAAATAAAAAATAAAATAGGTCTGAAAGTGTAGCCCAAAGGTAGAAGGCCCCTGGGTTCCATTCCCAGTACCACACACAAAAAAAAATAATAATAATAAATAAATAAATAAATAAATAAATAGGGCTGGGGATATAGCTCAGAGGCAGAATGTCTCTTAAAAAATTGTTTTTATTCTACCTCCACGCCACACCCTCACCCCTTTCTTTCTTTCTTTCTTTCTTTCTTTCCTTACTTATTTATCTTTTATTAGGAATTGACCCCAGGGACATTCTACTTCTAAGCTACTACCTACCTGCCTGCTTTCTTTCTTTCTTTGACGCACTGGGGGTCGAAGAGGGGCATTTTACCTCTGAGCTACATTCTCCACCCTATTTTTAATCCCCCCCCCTTTTTTTTGGTACTGAGGATGGAACCCACGGACATTCTACCTCTTAGCTACACCCCCAGCCCTATTTTTTATTCTTTATTTTGAAACAGGGTCTCACTGAGTTGAGTAATAGCTGAGGCTGTCCGTGAACCATGATCCCGCTGTCTCAGCCTCCCAAATGCTGGAATTACAAGTTTGCGCCACTAACGCCCGACTCTTGTTTTAAATTTTTGAAAGAGGATCTTGCTAAATTGCTGGGGCTATCCTCAACTTTGCAATACCCCTGTCTCATCTTGCCATGTACTGAGATTACAGATGTGTTCCTGGACATATAGCTAAGAAAATTGGGTTTTGTGTTTGTTTTTCTCTTGTTTTTTGTGGTACTGGAAGGTAAACGCAAGAGAATTCTACCTTCAAGCTACACCCCCAGCCCTTTTTGTTTTGAAATAGGATCTCCTAGTTTACTGATGCTGACCTTGAACCTGCTATTGTCTCAGCATCCCAGGTACTTGGCTTACAGGAGTGTGCCACAAAGCCCAGTTTTTTGTTGTTGTTGTTGCTGTTTTCCAGTACTGGGACTGGAACCCAGGAGCATTCTACCTCCGAGCCCCACCCCAGCCCTATTTTTTAGTCTTTTATTTTTTGAAACAGGATCTTACTGAGTTACGAAGGGCCTAAGTAGCCGAGGCTGTCTGCAAATGTGATCCTCTGTTCTAAACCTCCGGAATGCTGGGATTACAAGCGTGTGCCACCACACCCGGCTCTTGGTTTTTTGTGGTGCTGGGGACTAAATCAAGGATCTCATGCATGCAAGGCAAGTGCTCTACCACTGAGCTACATCTCCAGCCCCTTAAATGTTAAATATGTATTCTTAACTGAAGTCACACAATTTTAACGGAATGACCCATATGAAATTCTACAGTAAGGGGGGGGGGAGCACTTAGGTCTAGTGCACGTTGTTCTAGGCCAGCAGAGTCCAAGAGAAATATAATATGAATCACATACACAATTTAAAATTTTCTAGTACTCACATATTTAGCTTTAATAATGTATTTTATGTAACTCTAAATCTATTCATATGCAACCAATGTCATGTCAACATGTCATCTGTATAAAAAATTACTGAACTATTTTCTTTTTTATATCAAGTCTGCAAGATTCAGTGTATATCTTACATTCATATCTCAATTCAAATTGACCTCATTTCACATGTCCAATAGCTGTATGTGGCTAATGGGTACCAATACTGGACAGCACAACTCTAAACTGTGGAAAGAAACAAAGCAGCTAAAGCTGAAAACATCGGCCGCTAAGCCAGGCACGGTGGCGCACGCTTGTAAGCCCAGAATTTGGGAGGCTGAAACAGCAGGATTACAGGTTCACAGCCAGCCTCAGCAACTTAGTAAGGCTCTCTACAACTTAGTGAGACCCTGTTTCAAAATAAAAAAAAATAGTCGGGCGTGGTGGCGCACGCTTGTAATCCCTGCGCTTGAAAGGCGGAGATAGGAGGATCGCGCAGGTTCGAAGCCAGCTGCGCTGGCGTAAGAGACCGTTTCATACATATATATATATATATATATATTAGGTCTAAGAGTGTAGTAGCCCGGAGGTAGAAGGGCTTCCAGGAACCCCAGTACCACCAAAAAATAAAAATAAAAAATAAAAATAAATACAAATTAAAAAAATAAAATAGGGATGAGAGTGTAGTTTAGAGGTAGGATACCCCTGGGTTCAATCCTCAGTACCACAAACAAAACAAACAAAATCAGTCACCAAAAAAGCAATTTAATGTATGTGAATTTTCCAAGGTAATGCATGCTAAAATTGTTCCCTATTTTCAATAGGATAATCAGACAAATACACTTACCAAGGTGTAACTTAAAAACTAAACTCAACCCCTGCTTCTGGAATCCTACATAATATCCTTCAAGCAAGGGAGATTAACATTTCTCAGCTGGGCATGGTGGTGCACCCCTGTGATCCCAGTACTTGGGAGGCTGAGACAGGAGGTTGTGAAGGTCCGTGGCCAGCCTCAGCTACTTAGTGAGGCTCTCAGCAACCTAGTGAGACCCGGTTTCCAAATTAAAAAAATATAAAATAGGTCTCAGAGTGTAGCCCGGAGGTAGATACCCCTGGGATTCCATCCCCAGTAACACAAAAAAGAAAAAGTTTCTCTCCATTCGAGACAAGAGGTGCTACTACGTATTCCCTCCATTCCCACCGAGTGTGGGAGTTTAGCCCTCTACTCTGTCACTCAGTTTAGCTTGAAAACAACAATGAAAATAGAAGAGCTGAATCATGTTCCATGTTCCAACCTCCACCCACCCCCATTCCTAAAATGGTCAGAATTAGCACAATTTGAGCCAGGCACTGTGACGCACACTTAGAATCGCAGCATTTGGGAGGCTGATAGAAAGATCATGGTTCGAGAACAGCCTCAGCTACTTATGAGGCCCTTTGAAGTCAGGGAAACCTGTTTCAATATAAAAGAATAAAAATAGGGCTGGGAATGTCACTCGGAGGTAGAATGCCCCTGGGTTTTATCCCTAGTACAGCAAAAAAAAAAAAAAAAAAAGGAATTAGCACAATTTTATGCCAGGGGGTGGCACACACTGTAATCCCAGTTCTTGGGAGGCTGTGACAGGAGGGTTGCAGGTTCAAGGCTACCCTCAGCAATTTAGTGAAACCCTCAGTAATCTAGCAAGACCCGGTTTCTAAATAAAAAATAAAATAGGGCTGGTGGTGTAGCTTGGCAGTAGAAAGCCTCTTTAATCTCCAGTACCAAAAAAAGGATTAGCACAGTTTTACCTTGGAAGTTTCCTTTTGTCTACTAACCTCCCCCCTATAGTTTTGTCCAATCGACCTCTAATTCCCAAGAGAAATGACTCTGTCAAAATCCATAATCTCCAACTTCTAAATCTGTGTTGCTAAAGTAACTATGGTCTCTTCCTCCTGACAATCCCTTATTTTATTTTTATTTTTATTTATTTATTTATTTTTTTTTTTTTGGTGGTAGTGGGGTTCCTGGAAGCCCTTTTACCTCCGGGCTACACTCCCAGACCTATTTTTACATTTTTTATTTGGAAACAGGGTCTCCTAAGCCAGCGCAGGCGGCTGGCTTCGAACCTGTGCTATCCTCCTGTCTCTGCCTCCCAAGCACGGGGATTACAAGCGTGCGCCACCTCACCCAGCCTGACAATCCCTTTAAAAAAAAAAAAAAAAAGCTGGGTCAATGGCATACTCCTATAGTCCCAGCTACGTGAGAGGCTAAGGCAGGAGAATCTCAAGTACAAGCCCAGCCTGAACAAGATCCTCCCTCAAAATAAAAAATAAAAAGGGCTGGGCACAGAGTTAAAGAGCAGGCCAACTCTAGGTTCAATTCCTAGAGGGTATGAGGAGGGAGAGATTCCACCAGAAAAAGTGGCCTTAGAACAATTAATGTCGGCCGGGCGTGGTGGCGCAGGCTTGTAATCCCCGCGCTTGGGAGGCAGAGACAGGAGGATCGCGCAGGTTCGAAGCCAGCCGCGCGCGCTGGCTTAGGAGACCCTGTTTCCAAAATGAAAATGTAAAAAAATAGGTCTGGGAGTGTAGCCCGGAGGTAGAAGGGCTTCCAGGAACCCCAGTACCACAAAAAAAAAAAAGAACAATTAATGTCACTTCAAGATCAATCTCCTTTGCTAAGTGTTCAATTATAAAAATACAATAGGTAAAAAATCAAATGATTTTTTTTTTCTGGTGGTGCTGGGATTTCCGAACTACACCCCCAGCCTGATTTTTTTTGGTTGTTTTTTATTTTAAAAGTGTCTCACTGAGTAGCTGAGGCTAGCCATGAAACCCAATCCTCCTGTCTCAGCCTCCCAAATACTGAGATTACAAGTATGCACCACCATTACAAGCATGCCTGGCTCCCCAAACAGTAGTTTCAATTACTCTACTCTTTTGAGGGGTGGGATGGAGGGACAACTGAGAACTAAACCCAAGAATATTCTACCTCCAAGTTATATTCCTCAGGCCTTTTTATTTATTTGGAAAGGAATACTAGGGATGGCACCCAGGGGCATTCTACCTCCAAGCTACACCCCCAGCACTACTTTAAGTTTTAAACAGGGCCTCACTAGAGGGAAGTCTCAGTACTTGCGGAGGCGTCCTCGAATCTGCGACCCTTTTGTCTCAGACTTCCCAGTAATGGGATTACAAGTGCGCACCGCCATGCCCAGCATACTTATTTTAAAACAGGGTCTCAGTCCTCCTGTGTCTGCTTCCCAAGTACTGGGATGACAGGCATTCCCCATCATGGCCAGCCTAAATTACTCTTCTCTCTTACCCTCCCCCCAATGTAGTGATAAAATTTTCCTATTTTTGAGAAAGAATATCATTTTTTGTCAGACTAACAAATTATTATCTTTGCTTGAAGACAAATAATATCTTTGACCCTAATTGTGAAATCCAAGGTAAGCTGAGTTAATTTCCTAAATACTATTCTTTTTTTTTTTTTTAACCAGAAAAGCAAATATGAGCTGAGTGTGGTGACGCAGGCTTGTAATTCCAACATCTGGGAGGCTGAGATAGAAAGCTACTACTTAGTGAGGCCCTCTGCAACTCAGTAAGAACTCAAAATAAAGAAAAAAAATAGGGCTGGGGGTATAGGTTGGAGGCAGAATGCCCGTGGGTTCCGTCCCCAGTACCACAAAAAACAAACAAAAAAGGCAAATATGTATTTTTTAGCTAAAGAGCTGAAGTTATGTTCTCTTTTCCTAGTTTCTTCCCTTTGATTAAACCTTTCTAGTGTTGAAAAGAATTCTTTAATTTGGTTTCAAGCTTACTACTATGTAACAAATTGCTATTTTTTGGTTACTGAGCCTAAAAAATAAATATTTTACTACCTAATAATTGCAATCTTTACAAAATTACTATTAAATTAGTATTTATTATTGATCTCTGAAGTAGTATGTGTGTGTAAAAGAAAAGAAAAAGACATGGAAGGATATACAAACTGATAAAGTGGTTAGCTCTGGCTAAGGGATTAGGATTGGAGAAGCGAAAGGGGTACTTCAGATATTTCTGTGGTATTTTTATACAATAATGCATCCCTGTGTTAGCTGTACAGTTAACAAATCAGATCTGAAACATATAAAACTGGTTCATTATATAATTTATTAAGCTTTGAGAATAATAGGTTTAAAAATTATAATAGGTTCAGCCGGGCGTGGTGGCGCACACTTGTAATCCCCCACACTTGGGAGGCAGAGACAGGAGGATAGCGCAGGTTCGAAGCCAGCTGCGTGCGCTGGCTTAGGAGACCCTGTTTCCAAAAAAAATGTAAAAATAGGTCTGGGAGTGTAGCCCAGAAGTAGAAGGGCTTCCAGGAACCCCAGTACCACCCAAAAAAAAAAAAATTATAATAGGTTCAGCCGGGCCTGGTGGCACACCGCTTATAATCCATGTGCTTGGGAGGGGAGACAGGAGGATCGTGCAGGTTCGCAGGTTCATGGCTTAAGAGACCCTGTTTCCAAATAAAAAATGTAAAATGGGTCTGGGAGTGAAGCCTGGAGGTAGAAGGGTTCCATTCCCAGTACCACCAAAAATAAAAAATAAAAAAGTATAATAGGTTCTATTTCAATATGATGAAATAGAACTTACAATATGAAGATCACTGTTTGCCAAGCAGTCTGTATTCATTAACCCATTATACTCTCAAACAATCCTTACAGGACAGTTTTCATTATTACTTTCAATTCAGAAATGACTAAACTTGAGATTCAGAGAATGTAAGGGCATTGTTCAAGGGCACACAAATGCTGAGACCTGGAGAGACTGCACAAAAACCAAGTTATAGCCCTGCTAAGGGAATGTTTAGTTAATTCAGGAATAAAAAAAAAAAATAATACTTTTTTACTTTTTTGTGTGTGGTACTGAGGATGGAACCTAGAGGCATTCTACCTCCGAGCTACACCCCCAGCCCTGTATTTTAGTGTGTGTGTGGGAAGGGGGTTACTGGAGTGTGTGTGTGTGTGTGTGTGTGTGTGTGTGTGTGTGTGTGTGTATATGTGTATATACACACACATATATATATATACACACATATATATACATACATTTTTTTTTTTGAAGCAGGGTCTCAAGCCAGCAAGGTTGGCTTCAAACCTGCGCAATCCTCCTGTCTCTGCCTCCCAAGCACAGGGATTACAAGTGTGCACCACCACGCCCTGCTATTCTTTATTTTTGAAACAGGGTCTCACTAAGTTGCTGAGAGCCTCTTAATAGCTGAGGCTGGCTTCGAACTTGTGCGATCCTCCTGTCTCAGCCTCCCAAGTACTGGGATTACAAGCGTGCGCCACCACGCCTTGCCCAGCCCTATTTTTTATTCTTTATTTTGAAACAGGGTCTCACTGAGATGAAAATGGCCTAAGTAACTAAGGCTGTCTGTGAACACAGATCCTCTGTCTCAGCCTCCCAAATGCTGGGATTACAAGCGTGCGCCACCACTCTCAGCTTATTTTTTAACTTTTGACACTATTAAAGAGTTCTTTAATAGTGAGCCTCCCAAACAGCGGGGACTAGAGGAATATGCCACTAACCCAGCACAACAAAATCTGCTTACTCCACTGCTAGCCTCAATAAAGAAAGCAAAAAACATTTGGGATACTTCTTCATTGGCTCATTAATTATGCTATACAGGGTTATAATGCCCTTAACTTATAAATAATGTAAGGTATTTGAGTAGATCTGTAATGCTGAGCCATATACCTCAAGTCCCTACCCCAGCTTAATTTTAGGGAAAATATGGTACAAAATAGGAGGTGAAAGTCGAGTGTGGTGCTGCATGCTTGTAATCCCAGCATTCGGGAAGCTGAGACAGGAGGATCGCCATTCACTGACAGCCTCAGCTACTTAGTGAGGCCCTTTGCAACTCAGTGAGGCCCTGTTTCAAAATAAAGAACAAAAAATAGAGCTGGGGGTATAGCTCGAGGTAGAATGCCCCTGGGTTCCATCCTCAGTACCGCCAAAAAAAAATTTTTTTTAATGTTAACTGCATATTTTAATGTGTGTGGTACTAGGGATGGAACCCAAAAGCCACCTACTTCCAGGCTACACCCCCCAGACCTATTTTACTCTTTTATTTGGGAACAGGGTCTCACGAAGTTGGTGAGGCTGGCTGTGAAGCTGCAATCCTCCTGACTCAGTCTCCCAAGTACTGGGATTACAGGGATATGCCACCACGCCCAGCTCTAAAACCACAAAAAAAGAAGAAGAAAAGCCTGTGGGTATGGATCAGAAGTAGAATGCCCCTGGGTTCAATGTCCAGTATCAAAAAAGGAGAGGGTGGGGGAGGGAGAGGAGGAGGAGGAAGAAGAGAAAGAGGAAGAAGGGAATGCATGAATGAATGGCTGAGTATGCTATCATTTTCATTTAATGGGAAAAGCGAAAAGAAGAATATGGTGTAATGGAAAGAAATACAACCTGAAATAAGACCTATTTTCCAGTCTTTGCTATACCATGTACTAATTGTATAACTTTAGAGGAAGTCATTTACCTCACTGAGCTTCTATTTCCTAATGAGCAAAATAAGATAGCATAATACTTCCCCTCAAAGGAATGGCTCAAATATCAAATACTTAGAAAAATAAAGTGACAGACCATACAGGCTAAAATTTCTATGTATCGAAATATACCATTAAAGCTGGATATAGTAGCACACATTTGTAATCCCAGTACTTTGGAGGCCAAGAGAGCAGAATCACAGATTCAAGACCAGCCTCAGCTCCTTAGTGAGGTCCTCTACAACTTTGGGAGACTGTTTCAAAAGGCTGGTGGTGACGCTTGTATTCCCAGCATTTAAGAGGCTGAGACAGGAGGTTTACAGTTTGAGGACAGCCTCAGCTACTACTTAGTGAGGTCCTTTGTAATTCAGTGAGACCCTGTTCCAAAATAAAGAGAATAAAAAATAGTGTTCAGAGGTAGATGCCCCTGGGTTCCATCCCCAGTACCCCCCCAACACACACACACACACAAAAAATAGAGCTGGGAGTGGGGAGTAGGGGCGCTCACTTGTAATCCAGTACTTGGGAGGCTGAGACAGGAGGAGAGCAGGTTTGTGGCCAGCCTCAGCTACTTACTTACCGCCATCACAACTTACTGAGACCCTGTTTCAAAATAAAGAATTAAAAATAGGACAGGGGCCGGGCGTGGTGGCGCACGCTTGTAATCCCAGTACTTGGGAGGCTGAGACAGGAGGATCGCACAAGTTCGAAGCCAGCCTCAGCTATTAAGAGGCTCTCAGCAACTTAGTGAGACCCTGTTTCCAAATAAAGTATAAAATAGGTCTGGGAATATAGCCTGGAGGTAGAAAAACCCCTGGGTTCCACCCCCAGTACCACAAAAAAAATTTTTTTAATTTAAAAATAAATAGAACTTTAAGGAGACTATCAACAACCTAGTTCAAAACAAAAACAAAAAACTGGGAGTAGAGGTCAAAGATAGAATGCCCCTGGGTTCAACTCTCCACCCAACCTCTCGCATATCACACACACACACACACACACACACACACACACACACACACACAGTCTTTATGGCCAGGCATGGTGATACCTGTCTATAAATCTCAGGACTTGGGAGGCCGAGACAGGAGGGTCATAGGTTCCAGACAGTCTCTGCAAATAAGGGACACCCCGTTTCAAAATAAAAAATAAAAGTTATGGGTGTAGGTTGGAGGAAAAACACTCCTGGGTTCAATCCTCAATACCACTAAAAAAAAAAGTCTTTATGACTAGGCAGGAGGGCACACACCTTCAATCCAGAATACACAGAAGCCTGAAGCAGGAGAATGACAACTTTGAGGTCACCTGGGGTAACTAAGCAAGACCCTGTATCAAAATTTTAAAATTTTTAAATAGGCTGCAGAGCCAGGTATGGTGGTACACACCTGTAATCCTAGTACTTGGGAGACTGAGATCCAAGGACCACAGGCTCAAGGACAGCCTTAGCAATTTAGTGAGTAAGCAACTCAGACCCTACTTCAAAACAAAAATGAGGTTGGGGGTGTGACTCAAATGTAGAATGTTCCTGGCTTCAATCCCCAGTAACACATACACACAAAACGAACCATCTTTGCAAGGTACAGTGGTGCATACATGTAATCCAAGTACTCGGGAGGCTGAGACAGAAGGATGGTTGGTTTGAAGCTAGCATCAGCAATTTATAGAGATTCTGTTTCAAAAAAAGTAAAATGGGCTGGGGGGTATAGCTTGGAAGTAAACTGCTCCTAGGTTCAGTCCTCAGTACATCCACTCCAAAAAAAGATGACTGCAAACGCAGTGGTGGTGCATGCTTGTAATCCCAGTACTTGGGAAGCTGAGACAGGAGGACCTGGGTTCACAGACAGCCTCAGCCACTTAGTGAGACCCCCCATTTCCAAATGAAGAATAAAAAATCAGGCTGGGAGTATAACTTGAAGGTAGAACGCTGCTGGGTTCAATCTCCAACACCACCAAAAGAAAAATTAAAATTAAAAAAAGATTGTATCCAAAGGAACTTCTCATCAGAAATTGAACAGAAACTATTATACACTGCCCATGCTCCTTGTTAAGTCCTGTAGCAAATATAGCACCTTTTCTGAAACGAACAAACATTTCCTTTCTTTCTTTCTTTTTTTGGGGAGTGGTACTGGGGTTCCTGGAAACCATTCTACCTCCGAGTTACAATCCCAGACCTATTTTTATATTTTTTAAATTTGGAAACAGGGTCTCTTAAGCCAGCACGGCTGGCTTCGAACCTGCGCGATCCTCCTGTCTCTGCCTCCCAAGCACAGGGATTACAAGTGTGCGCCACCATGCCCGGCTCTTTTTTTTTTTTTTTTCTTTTTTTTCTGTGAGACTAGGGATGGAACTCAGAGGCATTCTATCTCTGAACCAGAACCCAGCCCAATTTTATTCTGAAGCAGGGTCTCACTAAGTTGCTGAGGCTGACTACAAGCCTGAGATCCTAGTGGCTCAACCTCCCAACCACTGCAATTACAAGTTTGCGCCACCTTGCCTGGCTCAAACATCTTTTTCAAAATGGGTATGTGGCCGGGCGTGGTGGCGCACGCTTGTAATCCCCGCGCTTGGGAGGCAGAGACAGGAGGATCGCGCAGGTTCGAAGCCAGCCGCGCGCGCTGGCTTAAGAGACCCTATTTCCAAATAAAAAATATATAATAGGTCTGGGAGTGCAGCCCAGAGGTAGAAGGGTTTCCAGGAACCCCAGTACCACCACCAGAAAAAAAAAAGGGGGGGGGATATGTGTCAGCCTGCCATTCTACTAGCACAAATCAATTTCACTGAGAAATTTTGTTTTATTTTTAATTTTTTCCAGTGTTAGGAATGGAACCCAGGTATTCATAATACTATGCAAGTGCTCTACCGTTGAGTATATACCCAGGTTCAAAACTGATGAATTCTGGACAGCAGCCCTTTAAGGTAGGCCTTGCACCAGAGCCTCTTCCCAAGGTTAGGGGACCTTATGCCTGGCATGTGAGGCCTCTTTCAATCCCTATCACCACCAAAAAAACTTCCTATTTAGCCAGGGTGGTGAATATCCATAACCCCAGTATTTGGGGGGCTGAGACAGGGGGTCCCAGGTTAGATCCATGTTTCAAAATTAAAGAAAAGCCAGGCATGGTGGCTCACGCTTGTAATCCCAGCATTTGGGAGGCTAAGACCAGAGGATCACGGTTCGCGGATAGCCTCAGCTACTTAGTGTGGCCCTCTGCAACTCAGTGAGACCCTGTTTCAAAAATAAAGAATAAAAAATTGGGCAGGGGGTGTAGCTCAGAGGTCAAATGCCTCTGGGTTCCATCCCCAAACCCGCAAAAAGGAAAATTTAATTAATTAGTTAATTAATTAAAAATAAGCCAGGTGTGGTGGTCCACACCTGTATCCCTAGAACTTGGGAGGCTGAGACTGGAAGGTTGCAGGTTCAAGACCAGCCTCAGTAATTTAGTGAGGCTCTGTTTCAAAATTAAAAAATAAGCCGGGCTGGGCATGGTGGCGCACACTTGTAATCCCCACGCTTGGGAGGCTGAGACAGGAGGATCACTCGGGTTCGAAGCCAGCCTCAGCTACTCAGTGAGGCTTCCAGCAACTTAGGGAGACCCTGTTTCCAAATAAAATATAAAAAAAAGTCTGGGAGTATAGCCTGGAGGTAGAAGAAAAAAAGCCAGGTGTGGTGGCACATGCTTGTAATCCCAATATTTGGGACACTGAGACTGGAGGATCGCAGTTCGCGGACAGCCTGTTAGTGAGGCCCTTTGCAACTCAGTGAAACCCTCTTTCAAAATAAAGAATAAAAAATAGTACTGGGGGTGTAACTCGGAGGCTGAATGCCCCTGGGTTCCATCCCCAGACACACCAAAATAAATAAATAAATAAGCCAGGAATGGTGGCAGGGGTTTATAATCCCAATACTTGGGAGGTTGAGACAGGAGGATCGAGGTTCGCGGACAGCCTTTTGCAACTCAGTGAGACCCTGTTTCAAAATAAAGAATAAGCCGGGCGTGGTGGCACACTCTTGTACTCCCAGCACTTGGGAGGCTGAAGACAGGAGGATTACACAGGTTCGAAGCCAGCCTCAGCTATTAGGCTCTCAACAACTCAGTGAGACCCTATTTCCAAATAAAATATAAAATAGGTCTGGGAGTGTAGCTCAGATGTAGAAAGCCCCTGGATTCCATCTCCAGCACCACCAAATAAATGAAGGAAGGAAGGAAGGAAGGGAGGGAGGAAAAGTAAGGCTGGAGGTGTTGCTCGGAGGTAGAATGCCCCTGGATTCCATCTTCAGTACCACACACACACACACAAAAAAAAAAAAAAAAAAAAAAAAATAGGGCTGGGGGTGTCACTCAGAAGTAGAATGCCCCTGGGTTCAGTCTCCACAAAAAAATAAAAAACTAAGATAGAGCTGGATATGGTGGTGACTGTAATCCCAGTACTTGGGAGGCTAAGACAGGAGGATTTCAGGTTCTAAGACAGGCTCAGCAACCAAGTGAGACTGTTTTCAAATAAAAAAATAAGTTCGGGGGTGTAGCTTGGAGGTAGAATGCCTCTGGGTTCAATTCCCAGTATAAACTTTACGAAAGAGCTTGAATGGAAAGAAAGGAGAGGAAGTAAGCTGAGGTTGTTCAATGGAGGAGCTACATACGAATATGTGTAATAGTATAAATATGACATGGTTAACCTGGACACTCTATTGGGAGGGCGGAAGGGAAATGGAGGGGGAAGGGCATGAAGCACAATCTAAATGTACACCACTTTCAATATGTTCCGCTTATAAAAAATAAAAAATTAAAAAAAAATGCTGCAGTAAGGTAAAAATTAGTATTAAAAAACTTTTAAAAAGAGAAAAAAATGAAAAAGGAAAGAAAAGAGAGAGCTTTTCTTCATAAGAGAGGTTAAGTAGCCTAGAAATCCAATGGCTTCCCCATCTAAAACCACAAACCACCACTTGACATTTGACCAGCAGTGTTTAATATTCTGCTTTTTTATTATTTTACCCATTGGAATCCATTAGTTCATGACACTAATAGAGTTCTTCAAAGTTACAACTTGACTTAATACAGCCCAAATATCAATAACTGTGCTGTTACAATGGTCATACGGATTCTATGAAGGAAAAACTCCAAGATATATAATTTACAGTTACAAAAACCTTTTAGAAAGCTTTTTTTTTTTTTATCTTTTGTGGTACTAGGGATTGAACTCAGGGGCAGTCTACCTCCAAACTATACTCCCAGCCTTTTTTTTTTTTATTCTTTATTTTGAAACAGGATTTCACTAAATTGTGGAGGGCCTCATGAACCTGTGATCCTCCAGTTTCACCTTCCTTTCAAGTACTGCGATTACAAGTGTAAGCCACCACTACTGTTTTATTCTTTATTATATTTTGTGTGTGTTTGTGGTACTGGGGGTGGAACCCGGGGGCTTTTCTACCTTTGGGCTATACGAGTATACCCAGACCTATTTCATACTTTATTTGAAAACAGGGCCTCACTAAGTTGCTGAGGTTGGCTTCAAACCTGTGCAATCCTCCTATCTTAGACTCCCAAGGGTTGGGATTACAAGTGTGCACCACCACGCCCGGCTCAATTTTATTTCTTTATTCAGAAACAGGGTCTGATAGGGCTTCTGAGAGCTTCACTAAGTGCCAAGGCTAGTTTTGAACTCATGGTCCTTCTTGTCTCAGCCTCTCAAGTACTGGGATTACAAAAGTGCACTGCTGCGCCTGGTTTACAAGGCTTCAGAGAATTTTTTTTTTAACTGGGGATTGAACCCAGGGGCATTCTACCTCCAAGCTATATTTCCAGCCCGATTTTTTTATTCTTTGTTTGAAAACAGGGTATCACTTAAATTGCAGTAAGCCTCACTAAGTAGCTGAGACTAGCTGTGAACCTGCCATCTTCCTGTCTCAGCCTCCCAAATACTAGAATTACAAGTGTGGTCCGACATGCCTGACTTTCATAGAATTTTTTAAATACAGACTCTGGAAGAATTTTCATATCATATATGAAGAACTAGCTAAAAAGCAAAAGGATGACTTTGGATGTTTATTTCTCCCACCACGTGTCTGGCAAAAAATAAAAAATAGAACTGTGACAGTCAACTGGGGGCTAAATATTAGTCTGTGAGCCGTGGTGTTGCATACTTGTAATCCCAGCATTTGGGAGGCTGAAACTGAAGGATCGCGGTTTGTGGACAGCCTCAGCTACTTAGTGAGGCCCTCTGAAACTTAGTGAGACCCTGTTTCAAAATAAAGACTAAGCCAGGCATGGTGGCGCATGCCAGTACTTGGAAGGCTGAGACAGGAGGATCACTCAGATTCGAAACCAGCCTCAGCTACTTAGTGAAGCTCTCAGCAACTTAGTGAGACCCTGTTTCCAAATAAAAGAGAAAATAGGTTGGGGGTATAGCCTGGAGGTAAAAGGCCCCTGGTTTCCATCCCCAGTAACACACACACACACACACACACACACACACACACACACAAAATAAGTCTGTGCCAACAATGGCAAAATCTTTAAAGTTAACCAAACATTTATAAACTATTTTCAAAAGGTGAGTTTTATTTTCACAACTTCAGATAAAAAAATAAAGTTCAAGATTAAAGTAACTTGCTGATCTTGGTGACACACTCTTGTAATCCCAGTACTACGGAGGCTGAGACAGAAGGATCACAGGTTTATGGCCAGCCTCAGCAACTTAGTGAGGCCCTCTGCAACTTAGTGAGATTCTGTTCTAAAATAAAAGAATAAAGTTGGGCTAGAGGTGTAACTCGGAAGCAGAATGATCTTGGGTTACCTCCCCAGTACCAAAAAGAAAAAAAAGATGAAGACTGAAGTAATTTATCCAATATTATAGCATACAGAAGCATATAAGCTGAAAGTGAAAGGCAGGTCTCATGAACTGAGAGGTCTAGTGCCATCCCACAATACCAACAACTACACAGTGGGAAGATCACAGATGGAAAACAATCATCATAAGCCAGACATGGCGGCACAGGCTTGTGATCCTAGCATTCACTTATCATCCCAGCATTTGGGAGGTGGAGGGGGATCATGGTTCACGGACAGCTTCAGCTACTTAGTGAGGCCCTTCACAATTCAGTGAAACCCTGTTTCAAAAATAAAGCCGACTAGCCGGGCGTGGTGGCGCACCCTTGTAATCCCAGCATTTGAGAGGTTGAGACCACAGGACCGCGGTTCGCAGACAGCCTCAGCTACTTAGTGAGGCCCTCTAAAACTTAGTGAGACCCTGTTTCAAAATAAAGAATAAAAAATGGGCAGGGGGTGTATCTCGGAGGTCAAATGCCTCTGGGTTCCATCCCCAGACCCACAAAAAAAAAAAAAAAAAAGACTAAAAAATAGGGCTGGGGTATGTGTAGCTCGGAGGTACAATGCCCCTGGGTTCCATCCCCATAACACACACACACACACACACAAAAAAAAAAAATCATCATCAGAATCTTAGAAGTACAACATATGCCAGGAGTGGTGGCGCACGCTTGTAATCCCAGCACTTGGGAGGCTGAGACAGGAGGATCACACACATTCGAAGCCAGCCTCAGCAACTCGGTGAGGTTCACATCAACTTAGCAAAACTCTGTTTCCAAATAAAAGGGTTGGGGTGTAGCAGAGAGGTAGTATGCCCCTGGGCTCAGCCCCAAGCACCACAAAAGAAAGATAGAACAGAAAAGATATCAACACAATAAAACTAAGAAGCAGACTTACTACAATGGCCCAGACTAAGGGTCAGAACAAGGAGTGATGGCAGGAGCTACAGGAGATGAATATAGAAATCAGCAGGTCAAGTAAGTACAACTGATAGTGGTATTAAAAAAAAATTACAGCCGGGCATGGTGGCGCACGCTTGTAATCCCCGCGCTTGGGAGGCAGAGACAGGAGGATCGCGCAGGTTCGAAGCCAGCCATGCGTGCTGGCTTAGGAGACTCTGTTTCCAAATAAAAAATGTAAAAATAGGTCTGGGAGTGTAGCCCGGAGGTAGAAGGGCTTCCAGGAACCCCAGTACCACCAAAAATAAATAAATAAATAAATAAATAAATAAATAAATAAATAAAATAAAAATAAAAAAAATTACAGTACTCTCTTTCACCTTTTTTTTTTTTTTTTTTTTTTTGGCGGTACTGAGGATGGAACCCAGGGGCATTCTACCTCCAAGCGACACATCCAGCCCTATTTTTTCTTTTTTATTCTTTATTTTGAAACAGGGTCTCACTGAGTTTTAAAGGGCCTCATTAAGAAGCTGAGGCTGGCCTGGAACCTGTACAATCCTCCCAAATGCTTGGATTAACATGTATGCCACTGTGTGTGTGTGTGTGTGTGTGTGTGTGTGTGTGTGTGTGTGTGTGTCTGTCACTGGGGGTGGAACCCCAGGGGCTTTCTACCTCTGGGCTGTACTCCAAGACCTATTTTTGTACTTTATTTATTCTTAGCTTATTATCTTTAAAGGGTTTTTTTTTTTTTTTGGGGGGGGGTTGGTTTTGTTTTTTTGTTTTTGTCTTTTTGGAACCAGGGATCAAACCTAGAGTGCCACACCTACAAAGCAGGCGTTTCGCCAGAGCTACATCCCGGGCCCCTAGCCTTATACTTTATTTTGGAACAAGGTTTCACCGATTTGCAAAGGGTCTCACTAAGTAGCTGACACTGTCCTCAAACCATGAGCCGCAATCCTCCTGTCTCAGCCTCCCAAATACTGGGATTACAAGCGTGCACCACACCCAGTATGAAGAATGTTTTATGTCAAAAAATGACAGCGAAACTCTTCTTCCAAGTCTCCAAAAGGCTGGGCATGGTGGCACACGGCTGTAATCCCAGTACCTGGGAGGCTAAGAGACTATCACAAGGTTGAGGACAGCCTAAGCAAACAGTGAGACCATCAACTTAGAGATACCATTTCAAAATAAAAATAAAATAGAGCTGGGAATGTAGTCCAGGGGTAGAATGCCCTAGGTTCAATCCTCAGCTTCAAAAAAGAAAAAAAGTCTCCAATAGCTTCTATGTTGCCAAATCCAACCAGTCTCCAACCACTGAGCAGTATCAACATCAACTGGCCACTCTCTCTTTCAAACACCAGCAGAGGATTTTGGGATATAACTCAGTGGTAGAGCAGTTACCAAGCATTCTCAGTACCACCAAAAAAAAAAAAAAAAAAAGATTACAAAATGGAGTTGGGCCGGGCATGGTGGCGCACGCTTGTAATCCCAGCATTCGGGAGGCTGAGACTGGAGGATCATGGTTTGCGGACAGCCTCAGCTACTTAGTGAGGCTCTCTGCAACTCAGTGAGACCTGGTTTCAAAATAAAGAATAGCTGGGTGTGGTGGTGCAGGCTTGTAATCCCCACTCTTGGGAGGCAGAGACAGGAGGATCACGCAAGAAGCCAGCCGCGCTGGCTTAAGAGACCCTGTTTCCAAATAGAAAACCTAAAAATAGGTCTGGGAGTGTAACCCAGAGGTAGAAGGGTTTCCAGGAATCCCAATACTACCAAAAAAATAAAAAATAGGACAGGGGATGTAGCTGGGAGGTAGAATGCCCCTGGGTTCCATCCCCAGACCCACAAAAAAATAAAAAAATACTGCTAGGTCCAGCCATTACCACAAAAGTAAATAAATAATTTTTAAAAATAAAATGAAAAGGGAATTAGACATGGTGGCACATGCCTGTAATCCCAGTACTTGGGAGGCAGAGATAGAAGGATCTAAGGTTCAAGGACAGCCTTAGCAAGTAGTGAGTCTTATCAACCGAGACCCAGTTTCAAAATAAAAATAAAAAATAGGGCTGAGTATAACATGGAGGTGACAAGCTCCTGGGTTCAATCCCTAGAAGCACAATACACACACACACACACACACACACACACACACACTCTCTCTCTCTCTCTCTCTCTCTCTCGCTCGCTCACTACTTCTCTGTGGAATTTCTGCTTTCCCACTGCCTTCAGGATAATGCCCTATCTGACCCTCAGCCCTGACTATTTTGTCAAAATTCTCTCAGCCCAGCATGGTAACCAAAACCTGTAATCCCAGCACTTGGGATGTTGAGACAGGAAGATTGTAGGTTCAACTTAGTGAGACCTTCAGCAACTAAAGCAAGACCCTATTTCAAAATAAAAGCAATTAAGCAAGACCCCCTGTTTCAAAATAAATAAATAAATAAATAAAACAGGGCTGGAGATCATGGCTGTAGAATACCACCTGGGCTCAATTCCCAATTCAAAAAAAAAAAATCTCTTTTCCATGCAGGCCACTAAAGTTCCACTAGCCTTTTTAGTATCTGGATGCTTTCTTTATAGGTCTCTCAAACATAAAATTTGTCCCAACCTTAAAGTTTTTGCATATGCGAATTATTCCTCCTCTTTGCTAGTTACTTCTTAATCACCACACCTTTAGGTCTCAGCTTTGAAGACTTTCTTTCTTTTTTAGGGGTCTGGGGATAGAACCCAGGGGCATTCTACCTCCAACCTATAACCCCAGTCCTATTTTTTACTCAGGGTCTCACTGAGTTGCAAAGAGCCTCCTGTCTCAGCCTAAAGTCCGAATTAAGTCACCCTATTATACACTCTCACTGCATCCTGTATTTACCTTTGCGGTCCCTTGAATAACCATAATTAACATTACTGGCCTTAAATCTTGGTTTCATGTCTGACTTTCCCACCAGACTAGAAGCTCCATGATAAAGGGACCTAGCTACTAGGTGTGGTGGTACACACCTGTAACCCCAGTGCCTGGGAGGCTGAAACAGAAGGATCGAAGGTCCAAAGACAGCCTCATTAAGTAGTGAGGCTCCTGTCAACAGATCAAGACCCTATTTTATTTTATTTCAAATTTTAAAAATAGTCGCGCATGATGGCCCATGCTTGTAATACCAGTGATTGGGAGGCAAAGACAGGAAGATTGCAGGTTTGAGGCCAACCTCAGCACCTTAGTGAGACCCTCAGCAATTTACAAAGTACCTGTTTGTTTTGTTTTGTTTTGTTTTGTTTGTGGTCCTGGGGATGGAACCCAGAGGCTTTCTACCTCCAGGCTATATACTCCCAGACCTATTTTGTATTTTATTTGGAAACAGGGTCTCACTAAGTTGCTGAGAGCCTAAGTAGCTGAGGCTGACTTCAAATGTGTGCAATCCTCCTGTCTCAGCCTCCCAAGCGTGGGGATTACAAGCATGCACCACCACGCTCAGCTACCAAGTACCTGTTTAAAACCAAAAAATAAGCCAGGCGTGGTGGCGCACCTGCGCTTGGGAGGTGGAGACAGGAGGATCGCGCAGGTTCGAAGCCAGCCTCGCTGGTTTAAGAGCAAGGCTGGCTTAAGAGAACTTGTTTCCAAATAAAAATATAAAATAGGTCTGGGAGTGTAGCCCGGAGAAGGGTCCCATCCCCAGAACCACCAAACAAAACAAAACAAAACAAACCCCCCCAAAAAAAATAATAAATAAATAAATAAAATAGCTCAGAGACAGAGTTGGGTGTAGTGGTGCAAGCTTATAATCTCAGTACTTGGGAGGCTGAGACAGGAGGATTGCAGGTTTTAGGACAGCCTCAGCAAGTAGTGAGACTTTCATCAACTTCCTGAAACCCAGTTTTATTTTGAAACCCAGTTTCGAAATAAAATAGGAGCCAGGGGTAGTGGTACACACTTGTAATCCCAGCATTTGGGAGGTAGAATGTCCCTGGGTTCAACCCTCAGTACCGCAAAAAATAATAAAAATAAATAAAATAGGGCTGGGGGTGCAGCTCAGAGATAGAATGCATCTAAATTCAATCCCCAGTACACACACACACACACACACACACACACACACACACACCCTCAGAGGTATAAATCCCCTAGGTTCAATTCCCAGTACCACACACAGCAAGAAAGAAAAAAGGAAGGAAGGAGGAAAAGAAAAGTAAAGAAAAAGCTCAGAGATAGAATGCCCATGGGTTCAAATTCTAGTACAGTACAGTATAGGAAAAGAATTATCTTTAGGGCACTGTCAGAAAAAAAAAGTAGGCTGGCCAAACTACTGCTCTGACACAAAAAAAGTTAACAATCTCTGTGATCCCAGGACACAAATAGATGGATTAAGACTGGAGGCTAAGGCAGAAGGTACCAAGAACTGGTTGTACCTCTCATGCTGAGAGCTACAACCAGTTCTTGAAGTAGTTTCTCAAGAATGGTCAGGGATTATTCAGTTACAGGTTGATATATAATATTTCAATGTTTGTTTACATGAATCCCACAACTTGTGTGTATATGTGTATATTTATATATGGTGCTGGTGATAAGACCCAGGGGGTGCTCTACCACCAAGCTACAAGTCCCAGGCCCTTTTTTTTTTTTTTTTTGGCAGAACTGAGGATTGAACTCAAGGACATCCTACCTTCAAGCTACCACCTCAGCCCTATTTTTTATTCTTTATTTTGAAACAGGGTCTCATTAAGTTGTGTAAGGCCTCACTGAGTAGCTGAGGCTGACCATGAACCTACTATACTCCAATCTTGGCCTCCCAAGTACTAAAACAAGCCTGTGCCACCACACCCGGCCCCAGCCCTTTTTTAAATAACACTGAGACAAGGTCTCACTAACTTGCCAAGGCTGGCCTAAAACTTATGATACTCCTGCCTAGGCCTTCTGAGCTGCCAGAATACCCCAGCTTTTATCTCCTATTTTTCCTATTCTTCATCTAGAATATACAGCTGGAAATGGTGGCTCATGCCTGTAATCCCAGTACTTTGGAGTCTGAGACAGGAGAATCATAGATTTAAGTACAGCCTCAAAAACTTAGCAAGATCCTTTTTCCAAAATAAAAAAAAAAGGCTGGGTATGGTACATGCTTGTAATCCCAGTACTTGGGAGACTGAGACAGGATTGCAGGTTCGAAGCCAGCCTCGGCAATTTAGTGAGGCCTCAGCAACTTAGAAAAACTGATTCCAAATAAAAAATAAAATGGGTCTTGGGGTATAGACCTGAGGTAGAAGGCCCCTGAGTTCCATCCCCAGTACCACAAAAACAAGCAAAAAATTAAATATAAGTAAAAAAACAAGAAAGCTGCCCAGAGATACAATGTCCCTGGTTCAATACCCAGGACCACACACACAAAGGGAATATAAGGCATCATGCTATAACTTAATAATCTCATGACAGTGAATGCTTTCTTAGGTTATGAAAATAAACTGATCTTAGTATAACAGAATAAGGAAATCTATGACCAGGTTAAAGACTACCATTACCCCATTACCATGAAGTTATTTTTTTTGAAAATCAACAACAAAGTGATTCACACCTACCTCTAGACAAAGCTCTATAAAACACAATCTTAAGACTGCTTCTGAGATGTTGTGCATTAGACTTAGAACTAATAGAACAGCAGATAATCAAGATGGAAACACAGATGGAACCTATGAATATTTTCTTTTTTAATCAGGGTTTGTCAACCTCATACTGTTGAAATTCTGAACCAATTAATTCCTTATTGGTGGAGGGCCCTAACCTGTGCATGTAGAATGTTTCAGCAGGATCCCTAACCTCTACCCACAAAGTCCCAATAGAATACTCTCCCCAAATCTAACCATCAAATGCCTCCAGATGCTGTCAAATGTCCCCTGGGGGGCAAAGTCACCCCAGTGGAGAACCCTTGCTTTAAATCTGCTAACTTTTCCAACTGTCTAAAACATCAATCTACTTTCTCTCCTCCCCATTCAAATATTCTTCCATCTAGTGTTCTTGGTAACACAGGCTTACTCCCAGAGCCAAAATCACCGTTGACTCAGGTATGGCGGTGCACACCTGGAATCTCAGTACTTGAGAGACTGAAACAAGAGGATCCCAGGTTCAAGGACAGCCTCAGCAACCTGTTTCAAAAACAAAAAATAAGCCAGGTGTGTAGAATATGCTTGTAATCCCAGTACTTGGGAGGCTGAGGTAGGAAGATCAAAAGTTCAAAGCCAGCCACAGCAATTTAGCAAGGCCCTCAACAGTCTAATAAGATTCTGCTTCCAAATAAGAAAATCGAGCTAGGGGATGTATCTTGGAGATGGAATGCCTCTGGGTTCATCCTCAATACCTCCCCCCAAAATTTAAAAGTAAGTAAATAAAAAGTACCTGGGAAGCCAGATGTGGTAACACATGCTTGCAATCCCAGCATTTCAGAGGCTGAGACAGGAGGGTCACAATTTGATGACAGCCTCAGCTTCTATTTAGTGAGGCCCTTTGCAACTCAGTGAGACCCTGTTTCAAATTAAGAATAAACAATAGGGATGGGGGTGTAGAATGTCCCAAGGTTCTATACCAAAAAAATAAATAAAAAAGTATTTGAGAGGCTGAGAAAAGGATCCCAGGTTCAAGGCCAGACTCAGCAACTTAGGGGACTCTCAGGAACTGCAAAACCCTGTTTCAAAATAAAAAAAATAAAGAACCGGGTGTGGCGGCACATGCTTGTAATCTCAGCATTTGGGAGAATGAAACAAGAGGATCACAGTTCACTGCCGGCCTCAGCTACTTAGTTAGGTCCTCTGCAACACAACTCTGTTGTGCTAGGAGGCACGAGGAGGTGGAATGCCCCTGGGTTCCATCCACAGTATCACAAAAAAAATAAAAATAAAAATAAAAAATAAGCAAGGCATGGTGGGACACACTTGTAATCCCAGTACTTGGGAGGCTGAGATAAGAGGATCACAGGTTTAAGTCAGCCTCAGCTTCTCAGTGAGGCCCTCTGCAACTTAGTGGGACCCAGTTTCAAAAACAAAGAGTAAAAAATAGGGCTGGGGTTGTACCTCAGAGTTAGAATGCCCCTGGGTTCAGTCCTCGGTTCTGCAAAAAATAAAAAATAAAATACACCAGAGGATGTGGCTCGGAGGTAAAACACCACAGGGCTACATTTCCCAGGACCAAACAGACCAAAAAAAGAAAAAACTTTTATTTGTTTATTTGTTTATTTATTTATTTATTTTGTAGCACTGGGGATGGAACCCAGGGGCATTCTACCTCTGAGCTACACCCCCAGCTCTATTTTTTTAATTCTTTATTTTGAAACAGGGTCTAAGTTGCAGAGGGCCTCAGTAAATAGCTGAGGCTGTGAACCTGCAATCCTCCTGTCTCAGCCTCCTAAACGCTGGGATTACAAGCATTCGAAACCATGCCGGGCTCCCAGCCTTATTTTTTCTTCTTTATTTTGAAACAGGGTCTCACTATGTTGCAGATGGCCTAAGTAGCTGAGGATGTCCACGAACCCAGATCCTACTGTCTCGGCCTTCCAAATGCTGGGATTACAAGCGTGACCCACCATGCCCAATTTATTCTTTTTTTTTTCTTGCCCCTGGGGAAATGAAACTCAGGGGCATTTGACCTCTGAGCTACACCCCCTGCCCTATTTTGTATTTTTATTTTGAAACAGGCTCTTACTAAGTTCCAAAGGGTCTCACTAAGTAGCTGAGGCTGTCCATGAACCGTGATCCTCTAGTCTCAACCTCCCAACTGCTGAGATTCCAAGCGTGTGCCACCATACCAGGCATGAAAAACAACTTTTTAAAATAAATAAAATAATAATAGCCAGGCCTCAGCTGCTTGGTGAGTCCCTTTGCAACTCAGTGAGACTGTTTCAAAATAAGGAATAATAAATAGCTGGGGGTGTAGCTTGAAGGTAGAATGCCCACTTCCATCCCCAGTACCACAAAAAAAAAGATAAAATAAAAAAAAAATTAATAAAGCCATGCTTGGTGGTACACACCTATAATCCCAGTACTTGGGAAGCTGAAACAGGACTGCAGGATTGCATCTAGCCTCAGCTACTTAATGAGGTCCTCCACAATTTAGTGAGACACTGTTTCAAAATAAATAAGAGGCTGAGGTGGGCATGGTGATGCACGTTTGTAATCCCAGCATTCAGGAGGTTGAGACCAGAGGATCATGGTTCACGGACAGCCTCAGCTACTTAGTGAGGCCCTCTGCAACTTAGTGAGACCCTGTTTCAAAATAAAGAATAAATATAGGGCAGAGGTTGTAGTGCGGAGGCCGAGTGCCCCTGGGTTCCATCCTCAGAAACGCAAAAAAAAAAAAAAAAAAAAAAGAAAAAGAAAAAGAAGCTGAGATAAGATGATCACAGGTTCGTGGACAGCCTCAGCTACTTAAGGAAGCCCTCTGTGACTTAACGAGACCATGTCTCAAAGGGTAAACCAGCCGTGGTGGCACATGTTTGTAATCCCAGCATTTGGGAGGCTAAGACAGGAGGATAGTGGTTTGTGGACAGCCTCAGCTACTACTTAATGAGGTCCTTTGCAACTCAATGAGACCCTGTTTCAAAATAAAGACTAAAAAATAGGCCTGAGGCGCTGTAGCTCAGAGGTAGAATGCCCTTGGGGTTTCATCTTCAATACTGGGGGGAAAAATCAAAACAAGGAATAAAAAAATAAGGCTGGGGTTTTAGATCTAAGGTAGAATCCCGTGTTCAAACCCCAGTACCACAAAAAAAAAAGAATAAAAAATAGGGCGTGGTGGCGCACACTTGTAATCCCCGTGCGTGGGAGGCAGAAACAGGAGGCTCACTCAGGTTTGAAGCCAGCCGCGCTGGCTTAAGAGACCCTGTTTCCAAATAAAAAATATAAAAAACAGGTTTGGAAGTGTAGCCCAGAGGTAGAAGGGTTTCCAGGAACCCCAGTACCACACAGACACACACACAAAAAAATAGGGTTTGGGGGTAGAGCTAGGAGGTAGTACGCCCCTGGGTTCACCTCCCAGTACTGCAAATAACAGTAATAATAATGTTATTAATATATAAAATGAATAAAAATTTTTGGTTTTGTGTGCTCCTGAGGATAGAACCTAGGGACGCTTTATTTCCTAGCTACACCCCCCAGCTCTATTTTATTCTTCCATTTTGAAATAAGGTCTCACTAAGCTGTCTAGAGCCTTACCATGCGAACCTCCCATCTCTGGCGCCAGGCAACTCTATTTTAACTATAACTTCTAATGGCTCTCTATTATCCATAGCTGGATTTCAAGGTGTTTAAATTTGTTCCCAGCATTATCAGCTTCCCAAAACAAACCACCTATTTTGATCCTACCAATCTATCCAATATCCATACAATAGGCTGTATATGCTTCCATCTCCACAGTAATACTTGTGCTGTCTTTACCACCTAAAAGGCCACCCTCATCCCTCCTCCTCTCTACCTACCTGAAGGAGGCCTTCACCACTGTATTTGCCAAAACCATTCGTTTGGTCACTATTTGCTGCCTTTTATCTTTAGGGTTTAAGTTTTTACCAAGTACTCAGACAGAGAAAACCCCCAAGAACCTAAAATTTAAAACAGAAAACAAGGATATGAGTAATATGCATAAATAAAAAGCTTAACAGACACAAACTGCACAACACTGCTATTTTAATAGATCAAGTGCAATAAGTTCAAAGTTCATGAAAAGAATATCCCGATTTTTTAATAACATGACCAAACACTGGCTATCAAATATTTATAACTGCTGTCAAGTATTTATTGCTACCTCGTTTAGCTGTTAAGCAGACAGCTATTATGGAAGAAAATTTAAAAGCAGCCTCAAAAAGAGAAAAGTACTCAGTCCACAATTTACCACAATAAGAGAGGTTATCATGTTGTTGGGTTTTTTTCCTGCAGAACTAGGGGTTGAACTCAGGGGCATTTTACTTACGAATTACACCTCCAGCCTTTTTTTTTTTTTTTTTTTGGGTGGTACTGGGGGTGGAACCCAGAGGCTTTCTACCTCCAGGCTATACTCTCAGACCTATTTTATACTTTATTTGGAGACAGGGTCTCACTAAGTTGCTGAGAGCCTCACTAAGTAGCTGAGGCTGGCTTCGAATCCGTGCGATCCTCCTGTCTCAGCCTCCCAAGCACGGGGATTACAAGCGTGCGCCACCATGCCCGGCCTCCTATTTTTAATTTTGAAACAGGGTCTCTCTAAGTTGCAGAGGGCCTCACTAAGTAAGTGAGGCTGGTCAAGAACCTGTGATCCTCCTGTCTCAGCCTCCCAAGTACTAGGATTATAAGCGGGTACCACCACACCCAGTTCATTTGCTTTCTATCTGAAATACACAACAGAGCAGATGGTATAAGAAAATAAACATGCAGTTTGAAGTCAGGACACCTGAGTCTGATTCCACCCATCATCAACTTTATAATCTTGTTAAATCACAGTCCCACCTTAAACCTCCCATCCATAATTTTAAAATTTAAGGTTTAAAGTAAACCATTAGCCAGGCCCAAGGACAGCTTCAAGCAAGATAGGGAAACTCAGCAACCCAGTGAGACTCTTTCAAAATAAAAAATAAGCCAAAGCTGGGCATGGTGGTACATACTTATAATTCCAATACTTAGAAGGCTGAGACAGGAGGATCACAGGTTCAAAGCCAGCCTCTTAGTGAGATCCTGTTTCCAAATAAAAACATAAAATAGGTCTAGGAGTATAGAATTCTGGAGGTAGAATGCCCCTGGGTTCTATCCCCAGTGGTGGCACACACTTGTAACCCCAGGACTGGGGAGGCTGAGACAGAAGGATTGCAGGTTCTTTGCCAGCCTCAGGAACTTAGTGAGATCCTGTTTCAAAATAAAAATCAAAGCTGGTGGCATAGTGGCGCACACTTGCACACTTGTAATCCCAGCATTCAAGAGGCTGAGCTAGGATGATCACGGTTAGCAGACAGCCTCAGCTACTTATACTTAGCAAGGCCATAGCCAAATCAGTGAGATGTTGTTTTCAAAAATAAAAGACTAGCCGGGCGTGGTGGCACATGCTTGTAATCCCCACATTCAGCATTCATCTTGTAATCCCAGCATTCAAAAGGCTGAGACAGGATGATTGCGGTTAGCTGACAGCCTCAGCTACTTAGGGAGGCCCTTTCCAAATCAGTGAGACCTTGTTTCAAAAATAAAAGCCAGGCTTGGTGGCGCACACTTGTAATCCCAGCATTGGGAGGCTGAAACCAGAGGATCGCGGTTCCCTGACAGCCTCAGCTACTACTTAGTGAGACCCTGTTTCAAGATAAAGAATAAAAAATAGGGCAGGGAGTGTAGCTTGGAGGTGGAATGCACCTGGGTTCCATCCCCAGGCCCGCAAAAAAAAAAATTTTTAATAAATAAATAAAGACTAGCCAGACGTGGCGGCACACGCTTGTAATCTCCGCATTCAAGAGGCTGAGACAGGAGGATAGCTTGTAATCCCTGCATTCAAGACAGGAGGATAGCAGTTCGCAACCAGCTTCAGCAACTTAGTGAGGCCCTTTGCAACTCACTAAGACCCTATTTCAAAATAAAGAATAAAATAGGGCTGGGGATGTAGCTTGGAGGCAGAATGACCCTGGGTTCCAGCTTCAGCACCACAATAAATAAATAAATAGTGACAAAACATAGGGATAGGAGTGTAGCTCAGAGGTAGAATACCCTAGGGTTCAATCCCCAGTATCTACACCCACCCCTCCCTCCTCCCTCCCTCCCTCCCTCCCTCCCTCTCTCTCTCTCTCTCTCTCTCTCTCTCTCTCTCTCTCTCACACACACACACACACACACCATCTACCTCATAGAGCTGTTCTTAGTAATAAAAAATATAACCAACCTAGGTGTCCATCAATAGATGGATTACAAAATTATGGAATTCTACTCATCAATAAAGAACAAAATTATGTCATTTGCAAGAAAAAGAGCCTGGAGAACATTATGCTAAGTGAGATTAGCCAGTCACAGAAAGTGAAAGGTCAAGCAGGAGGTGGCTCACCCTTGTAATCAAGCATTTGGGAGGCTGAGACAGGAGGATCGCGGTTCATTGACAGCCTCAGTTACTTAGTGATGCCCTTTGCAACTCAGTGAGACCCTGTTTCAAAATAAAGAATAATAAAAAAAAAAAAAACAGGGCTGGGTATAGCTCTAAGGTAGAATACTCCTGGGTTCCATCCGCAGTACAAAAAAAAAAGTGAAAGCTCATGTGTTCTCTTAATATGCTGGAACAAGGGAGTAAACACAATTCCCTGATTTAACAACCAAAACCAAAATCTAAAAATAATATAATCACCATTACTTGCATCTTTACAACTTTAAGGTTATCTAAAGGTAAGCAAAAACCCTTAATGTAGGTGGTTTGGAACAGGATTAGAGGTAGAAGAACTTCACTTTTATACATCAGCTAGACGTGTTTTGTTTTGTGTGTGTGGTACTAGGGTTGAACCCACAGGCATTCCACCTCCAGCTACACCCTAGCACTATCTTATTTTTATTTTGAAACAAAGTCTCACTAAGTTTCATCAGGCCTCACTAAGTAGCTGAGGCTGGCAGCCAACCTTCCTTCCTCCTGTCTCAACCTCCCAAGTACTGGTGTTATAAGCATGTGTCACCACTCAGCCTCACCAATTTAGCAAAGCTCTCAGCAACTTAGTAAATCCCTGTTTCAAAATAAAAATTAAATAGAGCTGGGAGGTAGAATATCCCTGGATTCAATTCCCAGCACCACTAAATAAATATATAAATAAATAATAAATAAATAAATACAGGGCAAAATGATTTGGCTTAAATATAGTATTAATTATGGGTATCAAAATATTGTTTATTGTATAATGATAAAGAATTAGCTTCCAGCCTGGCATGATGATGCATGCTTGTAATCCCAGTACTTGGGAGGCTGAAACAGGCAGATCAACTGCAGGTTCACAGCCAGCCTCAGCCACCTAGTGAGGCCCTCTAAAACTGAGACCCTGCTTCAAAATAAAGAATAAAAACTAGGGCTGGAGCCGGGCGTGGTGGCGCACGCTTGTAATCCCAGCATTCGGGAGGCTGAGACCTGGAGGATCACGGTTCGCAGACAGCCTCAGCTACTTAGTGAGGCCCTCTGCAACTCAGTGAGACCCGGTTTCAAAATAAAGAATAAAAAATAGGGCAGGGGGTGTAGCTCGGAGGTCCAATACCCCTGGGTTCCATCCCCAGACCCACACACAAAAAAAAAAAAAAAAAAAAAAAATAGGGCTGGGAGCCAGGCATGGTGGCGCACCCTTGTAATCCCAGCATCCAGGAGGCTGAGACTGGAGGATCACAATTCCCAGACAGCCTCAACTACTTAGTGAGGCCCTCTGCAACTTAGTGAGACCTTGTTTCAAGATGAAGAATACAAAATAGGGCAGGGGGTGTATCTTGGAGGTCAAATGCCCCTGGGTTCCATTCCTAGACACACAGACACACACACACAGACACACAGACACACACACACACACACACACACACACACACACACACACACACAATAAGGCTGGTGGTGTATTTCAGAAGCAGAATGCCCCTGGGTTCAATCTTCAGTATCACAAAAAAAAAAGTTTCCTCATTATCTGCATTTTAAACCCCCCCCCCAAAAAACTGGGCTACAAGTTTTTTTCTAAAAATCCCAAAATGTGGAAGGCTAAGACAAGAATCATAGTTTGCAGACAGCCTCAGCTACTTAGTGAGGCCCTCCGCAACTCAGTGAGACCCTGTTTCAAAGAATAAAGCTAGGCGTGGTGGCCTATGTTTGTAATCCCAGCACTTGGGAGGCTGAGACAGGAGGACCCCACTGGTTCAAAGCCAGCCTCAGCAACTTAGTGAAACCCTGTTTCCAAATAAAGTATAAAAAATAGGTCTAGGAGTATAGCCCGGAGCTAGAAATGCCCCAGGGTTCCATACCCAGTACCACACACACACCAAAAAAAAAAAAAAGATTAAAAAAAAAATAGGGCTGGGGGGTGTGGCTCAGAGTTGATAGAATGTCCCTGGGTTCCATCCCCAGTACGCAAAAATAAATAAATAAATAAATCACCAGGAAGGAAGCTATAACAATCAGAGCATATATTCCTCTACCAAAACAGACTGAAGGCTAAATCTCATGAAACAATTATAAGCAAATGCAAAAATTTATACTAACTATAATTTTTCTAGTTGTTAAAAATATTTTTTCATGCTAGAAAAAGATGGCTTAAGTATTTTATTTTACATAGTACATTCCTGAACAGAAAGACCTTAGAGTGAAATTAAATAGGGATGGGAGCTGGGCGTGGTGGCGCACCCTTGTAATCCCAGCACCCAGGAGGCTGAGACTGGAGGATCACAATTCCCAGACAGCCTCAGCTACTTAGTGAGGCCCTTTGCAACTTAGTGAGACCCTATTTCAAAATAAAGAATAAAAAATGGGGCTGGGGGTGTAGCTCAAAGGCAGAATGCCCCTGGGTTCCATCCCCAGTACTAGGGGAAAAAAACCTCTTAATCCCATCATCCATTATCATGATTGACAAGCAAACTGAATCCTCAGGTAAATCAATATTTTCCTCCCTCCAGATAACACCAGGGGTAAGTGAACTGGAAAACAGGTTATTTACCTCCTTTTACCCTGAAGTATATTGTCTTCATATTGTTTTATATGTTGATTTGAGCATTTATTTATTTTTGTGTGTGTGCACGCGGTAGTAGGGTGGAACCCAGGGGCTATTTTACCTCTGGGCTATACTCCCAGACCCATTTTATACTTTATTTGGAAACAGTCTCACTAAGTAGCTGAGGCTGGCTTCCAACCTGTGCAATCCTCCAGTTTCTGCCTCCCACGTACTGGGACTACAAGCATGCACCACCACACGGGCGAGCATTTATTTTTATAACTGTCTTCGGCATGGGCTAGTGAATTTTTTTCACCACAAAATGTAACTGTAAGGCCGGGCGTGGTGGCTTAGGCTTGTAATCCCCGTGCTTGGGAGGCAGAGACAGTTCTAAATCAGCCCCGCTGGCTTGAGACTGTTTCCAAAAATAAAAAAGTATAAAATAGGTCTGGGAGTGTAGCCCGGAGGTAGAAGGGCTTCTAAGAACCCCAGTACCACACACAAAAATGTAACTGTAATGGGCCGGGCGTGGTGGCGCACGCTTGTAATCCCTGCGCTTGGGAGGCAGAGACAGGAGGATCGTGCAGGTTCGAAGCCAGCAGCGAGCTCTGGCTTAGGAGACCCTGTTTCCAAATAAAAATATAAGATAGGTCTGGGAGTGTAGCCCGGAGGTAGAAGGGCTTCCAGGAACCCCAGTACCACCACCAAAAAAAAAAAAAAAAAATGTAACTGTAAGTACAACATACAACATACAGCATAGGCTGGGAGAGATACTATTTATTATAAAATACAGTTTATTAATAAATATAAAAAGGCTATGCTTGGCAGCACTTGCCTGTAATCTCAATTCTTGAGAAGCTAAAAGAGGAGGATCATAGGTTCTCAACCAGTCTCATCAACTCAGTAAGGCTCACATCAACTTAGTAAGAAGCCTACTTCTTTTTTTTCTTTTTTGAGGCACTGGGGATGGAATCCAGGGACATTCTACCTCCAAGAACATGCACAGCCCTATTTTTTATTCTTTATTTTAAAACAGGCTATCGCCAGCCGTGGTGGTGCACACTTGTAATCCCTGTGCTTGGGAGGCGGAGTCAGGAGGATCGCACTGAGACCCTGTTTCCAAAAATAAAAAAGTATAGAATAGGTCTGGGAGGGAGGGTAGCCCGGAGGTAGAAGGGCTTCCAGGAACCCCAGTACCACCAAAAAAAAAAAAAAAAAAAAAAAAAAAACCAGGGTCTCACTGATTTGCAAAGGAGCTCACTAAGTAGTAGATGAGGCTGTCCGCGAACCCTGATCCTCCTGTCTCAGCCTACCAAATGCTGGGATTACAAGTATGGGCCATACCACGCCCAGCCTGATGTTTCTCAATAAAGCTCTACATTCAACTTTTACAGAAATACTGAAATAAATCATCTTTTTTTTTTTTTTTTTTGGTGGTACTGGGGGAGGAACCCAGAGGCTTTCTACCTCCGGGCTATACTCCCAGACCTTTTTTTTAATATTTTATTTGGAAACAGGGTCTCACTAAGTTGCTGAGAGCCTCACTAAGTAGCTGAAGCTGGCTTTGAACCTGCGCGATCCTCCTATCTCAGCCTCCCAAGCACGGGGATTACAAGCATGCGCCCCCACGCCCCGGCCTATAAATCATCTTTACATTAAAGATAACCAAATGAAGCCTCTATCCCTCCCACTTGAGAACCTCCTCAGTTATCTACATAAACCTGCTCTGGATATCTGGCTTTATTCTAGAAATCTATACACTAAATAAAGGACTTATATTTTCATTTAAGAAAAAAAAAATCTCTTTTGGGGGAGGATTAAATCCAGAGGCACTCTACCTTTGAGCTACAACCCCAGTATTTTTTTTGTTTGTTTGTTTGTTTGTTTTTTGTTTTTTGTTTTGCGGGTCTGGGGATGGAACCCAGGGGCATTTGACCTCCGAGCTACACCCCCTGCCCTATTTTTATTCTTTATTTTGAAACCGGGTCTCACTGAGTTGCAGAGGGCCTCACTAAGTAGCTGAGGCTGTCCGCGAACCGTGATCCTCCAGGTCTCAGCCTCCCGAATGCTGGGATTACAAGCGTGCGCCACCACGCCCGGCTTCCCAGTATTTTTTTTGTAATCTTACTTTTTATTTTTTTGTGTGGTACTAAGGATTAAACACGGGGACATTCTAACTCCAAGCAATACCCCTACCTTTTTCTTTTTTCTTCTTTTCCTTTTTGGTGCTGGGGATTGAACTCAGTAAGGAGTGTTCTACCTCTGAGCCTATTTTATTTTTTTATTTTGAAACAGGGTTCAATAAGTTGCTGAGAGTCTTCTAAATTGTTAAGACTGCCAGGCTCTCAGCAATTTAGTGAGACCCTGTTTCCAAATAAAGTATAAAATAGATCTGGGCGTATAGCCCAGAGGTAGAAAAGCCCCTGTACCCCCCAGTACCACAAAAAAAATAAATAAATAAAAGTAAATAAACTGTTAAGATTGGCCTCAAACCTGAGATTCTGTCTCAGCCTCCTAAGTATTAGATTACAGGCACAGGCCACACACCAGACTCCCAGCCCATTTCTTTTTTTCCCTTTTTTTTTTTGTGGGTGGGGGGATTGCATGTGTACATGTGATACTGGGGGATTTAATCCAGATACATTCTTAACTTCCAGCTATACCACCAGCCCTATTTTATATTGTAAATTCAAGGCCAGCCAGGGCATAGTATTTTAGGGAGTTCCTGTCTCACACAGAAAGTCCAAAGGGGAGGGCGGGTGTGGTGGCATGCTTTGTAATCCCAGCATTCAGGAGTTGGAGACACAGGGATCTCAGTTTAAGTGCAGCCTCAGCTACTTAGTGAGACCTTTTGCAAATCAGTGAGACCCCATTTCAAAAAACAAAAGGACTAAAAAATAGGACTGGGTGTGTAGCTTGGAGGTGCAATGCTTTTAGGTTCCATCCCTAGTACCATGCAAAAAAAAAGTCAAAAGGGCTGGGGATGTAACACAATGGTAGAGCACCCCGGGTACAAGCCCCAGTACCAGAAAAAAACAAATAAATAAATATGGATAAAGGGTTATTAATACAAAAAAGTCATTCTTGTCCCAAAATGAATTTGGATTCAAACTTTTTAAATTGGAGCCGGGCGTGGTGTCACACCCTTGCAATCCCCCTTGCTTGAGAGGCTGAGACAGGAGGATCGCACAGGTTCGAAGCCAGCCTCAGCTACTTAAGAGAGGTTCTCAGCAACTTAGTTAGACACTGTTTCCAAATAAAATATAAAATAGGTCTGGGAGGATAGCTAGGAAGTTGAAAGCCTCTGGGTTCCACCCCCAATACCACCAAAAAATAAATAAATAAAATAAAATAAAATAGGTCCTGTGTTTTCTCAACAGGATACTTTAAAGGTATGTTGGCTGGGTGTGTTGGCACATGCCTGTATTCCCAGTCCTTTAGAGGCCAAAACAGAATGATCACAGGGTGGCGGACAGCCTCAGCAACATAGTGAGACTCTAACTGTATAACTAACAAAACTATGTTTCAAAACAAAAAATAAAAAGGTCTGGGGGAAGGTGTAGCTTGGAGGTAGAAAACCTAGGTTCAATCTCCAATATCAACAAAAAAAAAAAAAAAAAAAAGAATCCAGGCATAGTAGAACACATCTATAATCCCAGTACTTGGGAGGATCTAGAGCTCCTAGGGCTAGGGGTTTAGTTCGGAGGTAGAACACTCCTGGATTTTATCCCTAGTAAAACACACACACAAGAAGGAAGGAAGGAACAAGGAAGGAAGGAAGGAAGGACGAATAGGAAAATCAAATAAAAGAACGACCATTTAGTATTTGTTGCATGATAGGACACAAAATAGTAATACTCTAATGCAACATAGTAGGTGATTCGATTTAATTTTACAAATGTACATTACCAAGAACCACACAAACGTTAACCACTAAGCCAAATGAATAAACCTGTCATTTTGTCTCTCTTTCAAACTCATGTTCCCTAGAAAATAATTGTAAAACAAAGATATAAACCCAGCTTGGTAGTTAAAGGCCAGCCTCAGCAACTCAGAAAGACCTTGTTTCAAAATAAGTAAAAAGGGTGAAGGGAGATGTCTCTTGGAGGTAAAATGCCTCTCCATTGAATCCCCAGCACCATAAGTAAATAAACTGCTGAGGGTGTAACTCGGAAGTAGAATCCCCTGAGTTTAATACCCATTACCCACACACACACACACACACACACACACACAAATAATAGTAAGATCTAGGTATCAGTCAACAAATGAATGGATTAAGAAAATGTGGTATATACACACAGTGGAATTTTACTCAGCCATAAAGAACAAAACTCATTTGCAGCAGGGTGTGGTGGAACACACTAGTAACTCCAGTGCCTGGGAGCCGATACCTCTTGGGAGGCTGATACCGAATGATAACAGGTTCAAGGACAGCCTCAGCAAGCGATGAGACAGGCATCAACCTAAGAAGACCCCAATCAAATTAAAAACAAATAGGGCTGGGGTTGTAGCTCTGAGGTAGAATGCTCCTAGGTTCAATCCCCAGGAGGGGGGGGGCAGACTCAAAAAGTCAAGGGCCCTATATTTTTTTTTTTTCTCTTATGTGGAAGCTAAAGAGAACGTAGGAAACAAAAGGACAAATGAGGAGAACTAAGTAAAATAATGGGAATGGGGCAAGGGAAAGGGGGAAAAAAGAACTGATAAAGTAAACAGCTCAAAAAATGCTCGCTTGTAATCCCAGCATTCAGGAGGCTGAGACAGGAGGATGGCGGTTCCCAGACAGCCTCAGCTACTTAGTGAGGCCTCTGCAACTCAGTGAGACCCGGCTTCAAAATAAAGAATAAAAAATAGGGCAGGGGCTGTAGCTCGGAGGTCAAATGTCCCTGGGTTCCATCCCCAGACACGCATCACTTTGAACCTCATCATGATGAATAACTACAATATGGCAACAAAATTATTTTTTAAAAAGTAGTATCAAAGAAGCCACCAGCAAGTTTATAAACCCAAAGTTCAGGAGGCTGAGACAGGAGGATCACAAGTTCGCATCCAGCCTCAGCTACTTAACTCCACAACTTAGTGAGACCCTGTTTCAAAATAAAGAGTTAAAAATAGGGCTAGGGCCAGGCATGGTGGCACACCCTTGTAATCCCAGTACTTGAGAGGCTGAGACAGGAGGATCTCAGGTTCAAAGACAGCCTCGGCAGCTTAGTGAGACTCTCAGAAATTTAGTGAGACCCTGTTTCAAAATAAAATATAAAATAGGTCTGGAGGTGTAGCTTGGAGGTAGAAGGCCCTGGGTTCCATCCCCAGTACACACACACACACACACACACACACACGGGTGCTGAGGGTATAGCTTGGAGGTAGAAAAAAAAAGTAGTATCTAACCCGGGGCACAGTGACCCACACTTGTAATTCTAGTACTTGAGAGGCTGAGACAGGAGAATCCCAGGTTCTCAGCCACCCTCACCTACTTATGCCCTTCACAATTTAGTGAGTTTCAAAATAAAGAATATAAAATAGGGCTAGGAGTGTAAATCTGAGAGAGACTTCCCCTGGGTTCAATCCCTAATACCACAAAAAGGAAAAAAAAATAAAGTATTATCTATGTATTAAAGACAAAACTAAGCCAGGCGTGGTGGCGCACGCTTGTAATCCCAGCATTTGAGAGGCTGAGACCTGGAGGATCGCAGTTTGGGGACAGCCTCAGCTACTTAGTGAGGCCTCTGCAACTCAGTGAGACCCGGTTTCAAAATAAAGAATAAAAACTAGGGCAGGGGGTGTAGCTCGGAGGTCGAATGCCCCTGGGTTCCATCCCCAGACCCGCAAAAAAAGTAAATAAATAAAAATAAGATGATAAAAATAAATAAAGCCAAACATAGTGGTGCATACCTGTAATCCCAGTATTTGGGAATCTGAGACAGGAGGATCACAGGTTTGAAGACAGCCTCCTGTCTGGCTGGCTTCATCAACTTAGTGAAAGTGAGGCTTGCCTCAACTTAGCAAAACCCTGTTTCCATTTAAAAAAATACAAAGGGCTGGAGTGTAGCTTGGAGACAGAATACCCTGGGTTCAATCCCCAGCACCACAAAAAAATAATTAAATAATAAAAAGGGCTAGGTGTAGTGGTACACGGCTGTAATCCCAATACTTGAAAAGCTGAGACAGGAGGGTTGCAGGTTTGAGGTCAGCCTCAGCAGTACAGCAAAGCCCTCAGAAATTTAACAAGACTCGGCTTCAAATTAAAATATAAAATAGGTGAGAAAGGAATATCACAGGTTCACAGCCAGCATCAGCAATTTATGAGGACCTCTGCAATTGAGACCCTGTTTCAAAACAAAGAATAAAAAAATAGGACTGGGTAGCTCAAAGGCAGAATGCCTCTTGGGTTGAATCCCCAGTACTGCAAAAAAATAAAATAAAAATAAGAGCCAGGCATGGTGGCACACACTTGTAATCCCAGCGCTTGGGAGGCTGAGACAGGAGGATGGCAAAGGTTCGAAGCCATCCTCAGCTACTCAGAGAGGCTCTCAGCAACTTAGTGAGACCCTGTTTCCAAATAAAGTACAAAATAGATCTGGGAGTATAGCCCAGATGTAGAAAAGTTCCTGGGTTCTACCCCCAGTACCACACACACACACAAAAAAAAAAAAAATTGTCATAAGAGGAATTTATAGAGCCGAGCTTGGTGATGCATGCTTGTAATCCCAGTACTTGGGATGCTGAGACAGGAAAACTGCACGTTCATGGCCAGTCTCAGCTACTTAGTAAGGCTCTCAGCAACTTAGTAAGACCCTATTTCAAAATAAAATAAAATAAAATAAAATAGGGATGGGGGGTGTACCTCAGAGGTAGAATGCCCAGAGTCCTATCCCTAGTACCAATAAATAAATTAACAAATAAATAAATGGGATTTACACTGAGATATATTTTTGTGTGTGTGGTACTGGGAATGGAACCCAGGGGCATTCTAACCTCCGAACTCCACCCCCAGCCCTATTTTTTATTCTTTATTTTGAAACAGGGTCTCACTGAGTTGCAAAGGGCCGTACTAAGTAGCTGAGGTGGTCTGCAAACCCTGATCCTCCTGTCTCAGACTCCCAAATGCTGGGATTGTAAGCGTGTGCCACCTCGCCCAGCTGAGATATAATTTTACCATGTAATCTTTTTGTGTGTGTGTGTGTGTGTGTGTTTGTGTGTGTGTGTGTGTTTGGGGATGGAACCCAGGGTCTTTGTCCTACGAGCTACACCCCTTGCCCTACTTTTTATTCTTTATTTTGAAACCGGGTCTCACCGAGTTGCAGAGGGCCTCACTAAGTAGCTGAGGCTGTCTGCGAACCGTGATCCTCCAGGTCTCAGCCTCCCGAATGCTGGGATTACAAACGTGCGCCACCACGCCCAGCTACCATGTAATCTTAGAAAAACAAATTATCAGTCACCCTAAATTTCAAAACTGCATTCAAAATTCTAAGATTCCCCCAAAACATATGATGTACTTTCGAACACAGTACTGCTTACAATAGCACAATAACAAGTAGAGTGCAGTGGCAGACACTTGTAATCCCAGGTACTTGGGAGGCTGAGGCAGGCGCATCCCAAATTGGGGGCTAGCCTGGGCAACTTAATGAAACCCTGTCTCAAAATAAAAAATAAAAGCCAGGCGTGGTGGCACACACTTGTAATCCCAACATTCGGGAGGCTGAGACCGGAGGATCTCAGTTCACGGACAGCCTCGACTACTTAGTGAGGCCCTCTTGCAACTCAGTGAGACCGTTTCAGATAAAGAATAAAAAATAGGGCAGGGGGTGTAGCTCGGAAGCCATGTGTCCCTGGATTCTATCCCCAGACCCGCAAAAATAAATAAATTAATTTAATTTAATTAAAAGGGCTGGGGATGTACCTCAGTGATAGAATACCCCTAATTTCAATCCCCAGTACTGCACACACACACAAACACACATTAACCAAAAGAAAAAATTATGGTATAAGAGAAAAGGTTATATGTGCAACAGGCAGCAATCACCTTACAATTAAAAGAAGAAAAGTGGGGCATAGTGGTACATGCCTGTAATTCCAGTACTTGGGAGGACAACACAGGAGTAAAGGTTTAAGGCAGCCTCAGCAAGGTAGTGAAAACCAATAACCTACTGAAATCCTGTTTCAAAAAAAAAAAAAAAGGCGGGGGTGTGACTCAAACATAGACTGCCCTGGGTTCAATCTCCTGTACCAAAGGAAAAAAAAAAAAAAGAAAGAAAAAAGAAAAAATGTTACCAAGACAAACATCAGAGTCCTTGGATCTCCTCACCACTTTAAATTCTACCTTGTTTAAAAAAAAAAAAAAGCCAGTTATGGTGGCACACACTTTTAAATCCAGCATTTGGGAGGCTGAGACAGGAAGATAGGAAGATCACAATTCGAGGACAGCCTCAGCTACTTAAGTGAGGCCCTTTGCAACCCAGTGAGACACTATTTCAAAATAAAGAATGAAAAGCCAGGCATGGTGGCACAGGTTTGTAATCCCAGCACTTGGGAGGCTGAGACAGGAGGATCACACAGGTTCAAAGCCAGCCTCAGCTACTTAGTGAGGCTCTCAGTCTCAAATAAATAAAGTATAAAATAGGTCTGGGAGTGTAGGCTGGAGGTAGAAAAGCCCCTAAGGTTCCACCTCTAGTACCACCAAAAAATAATAATAAAAGGGCTGGGGGTGTAGCTCAGAGGTAGAAAGCCCCTAGGTTCCATCCCCAGTATGCAAAAGAAGAAAAAAAAAAAAAGAAAGAAGCTTTGCTGACAGGTTTTTCCTTTAAGGACTGACTAAACCTTAAGATTCCTCAGATATCTACCTAACTTGAACTAACAGAAATGATCTTCACATAGCAATGACTACCTGAGAAGGAGTCTTGCAACATCCCCTCTTTTTCTATTCCAAACACAAGTTTAAGTCAAGTACTATCAAAATAAACAAATTCTAAATATATAAAACTCCATGACTGTTATACACTTTATTTCAAAAGTTAGACATAAAGAATTAAAATCGCAACACATGGAGTAAGAACAAGAGGCAGATCTGACATAAGCTCACCAGAACATATGTCTATTCAATACACTGCCAATATACACCAGACCATTTTACCCAATCACATAAAAGAAAGAAAAGAAGCCTTTTCTCAAAATGAGTGAAGATGATCAGAAAATGGATTGGGGAACCATTCTTTTTTTCCTCCAAATTCAGTCTAAAACACAGAACCAAATAAAACCACCATAAATTCCTTTAGTAATCTTCTAGGACTTTTAGTTCAACAAATTTCACATACTACAGACAATTCTGTGGCTTTCCTTTATCCCACTTTACAATTACAAATTCACATTTCTGAAATGAATATGTGGTAAAAATATTAATACAGCTCTCTAAGGAAAACAAAAACCAAATTCTTGAACTCCAATAAGAGTTGAACTCTTCAGAAGAAAGCAGGATCTAAAGGAAAAGTATTCATACACACATACCAGCTAATTCCGCCAAATCATAACTAAAATTTCTTTCAACATGATATACCTCATACATTCCTCCCCAAAATATAAAATACAAAACTTTATCAGCATCCAGCATCCATTCTACCTGTCCTCAGTCATTCCCCACAACAATCCTCTAACCCTATCAAAGTGTTTATTAAAATAATCTATAGTTCGACTCCACACTCAAAAGCCAAAAATCCTAGTACCACAAATCCTAAGAAATGACATAGAACTATATTCCTCGGTTTTCTCTCCAAAATTTACATTCTAATGTATCTTATTTCTTATAACATCAGTACTGCAAAGTTAGGATTCCTGTCACATTGTAACCCACACAATCCTTTGATTTACAAAGTTTTCTATAAAAATTAAAGGTACAATATAATGCCATTTCCAAACAGGATAAATATTAAGGCTCTAACCTGACCAAAACCCAAATGAGATATTAATATATCCCCCACACACACCCCCAGAAAAGCCATCTGCAAGGTTTAACAGCACAAAGTTCACAAATGGAAACAAAATAGTTATTCTACTTCCAGGAGATGAGGGGAAAGAAAAAAAATACTAACCAATCTCTGGCTGTATCGAATCCTTTCTTCTTCAGGTTCCATCTCTCACTCTTCTGTTGAAATTACTGTAAAGAAATCACTCCACGGCTGCCTTCCTCTTCCTCCTTAGGAATCAGATTGCAACAGTAAAGAATGTTACGAACAGAGATGAGAATTCACTCTCAAACTTTTTCCTTTACAGAAAGTAGTATCTAGCCTGGGTGTGGAGATGCACTTGGGAATCTGAGACAGGAGGATCAAGGTTCTTGGAGAGCCTTGGGTATTTAGTGAGGCCCTTTGCAACTCAGTGAGACCCTATTTCAAAATAAAGAATAAAAAATAGGACTGGAGGTGTAACTCGGAGGTAGAATGCCTCTGAGTCCCATGCTCAATACCGAGAAAAAAAAAAAGAAAGAAAGCGGTATCTAAAACATATTAAATTAAGACAGGCACAGTGGCAAACGCTTGTAATCCCAATACTTGGGAGGCTTATACAGAAGGTCACAGGTCTGAGGACAGCCTCAGTAAGTAGTGAGACTCTCAACCTAGGGAAACCCTGTTTCAAAATAAGAATAAAATAGGACAGAGAGTGTATGTAGGCTGGAGGTGGAATGCCCGTGGGTTCAATCCCCAGTACCACCAAAAAAAAAGTGTTTAAGTTAAAGGCCGTCTGAGAAATCAGGTTCCTTTTCTAAGTTTGGGACCTTTCTGCTCTTGGGCAAGTCCTTCCATGTCATGTTCAACATTAATCACTACATTACAACTGTCCGAGGCCTAGGCAAAGGGAGATGTTGGTTTCAGTTCCCTGTGGACAGACTACATCACTTGTTTTAAATTGCAATTACCAAAGCTCCCCTTCATGGCAGCATTATCCAAAAAAAGAAAAAGAAAAAAGAAAAAGAAAAAGGGGGGAGGGAGAGAAAGAAGAAGAGAAAAAGCAAGCAAGCCCAGGAATTTTCTCTAGAGAGCTAACCAGGTAAGGCACGCACTGAACTAATCCAGATCCTAACCAAATTGGTTCTCACACCAGTAATTAGAAACTAAGGGAAAGAAGGGCACACTATCTATATAAAAAGAGGACAAGAAAATAGGATTGAAAGGACTCCGAAACAATTCCCCATAAACCTCCAGAAAGGCCGTACATAACTGCCTCCGTTTCCCAGACCTTCCTCTACCCCAAAACAAAATGTAACTCTGAAACAAATTTAAGAGTTGCAAACCATAGACAAAAAAAAAAAAAAGCTCTTATCTTTTTGGACAAAGTAATTAAACGATCCCATCTATGGGCAGGAGTAAAATGCAGCCTTTCCCAAAATTAAAGAACAGTCGGCGTGACAGTCCATCGGTAACACCAAGCAGGGTTTTCGTTTTTCTAAATATTCTCATGGATAATGGCTTCCACTGGGAATGAAGATTTTTTTTTCCCCCTCTCTTGTAACTACATTATGGCCACGTTAACAGCATCCTTTCAGAACTGCTAGGCGACCGGAGGACCCGATGACATAGTTTGCGAGAGCCGCTCGCGGCACTGCCCTCGCCCGCGGTCGGGAGGGACACGGGGTCTGCACCGCCGGGGCCGGACGGGGAGCGGCCCCCGGGAAGGCTGCTCCGACGGCTCGCGCCTCGGAAAAAAGAAAATAAAACTTCAGGTCTGCAGGACCGCACGGCGAACCAAACTTCCCAGAGCGGGGGGGGGGGGGGGGGACGGGGAGGGGGCTCTCACCGGGGATTCTGCTCCCGAGTTCTCGTCCAAGTGGGAAGTAAAAGATTCCAAACACTGAGAGGAAAAATTAAATCCCAAACGTCGTCTTCGGGGTCCCCGCGGGTCGACCCCGTATCCAGAGGGGGTCGGAGCGCCCCGGGAAAGAGGAAACCGTTGCCGAGCCGGACCTCCTCTTCGGGCCGGGCGGCCCGGCGGAGGGGCGGCGGAGGGGCGCGACCCCCGCGCCCGGCCCGGCGCCCCCGCCTCCCCCGCGGCGATCCGCGGCCCGGCCCGCGCGCCGGCCGCCCGGCCCCGCGGGAGCCTCGGCGCCGTGCCCGGCCAGCCGCGGCCGGCCGCCCCGGGCCGGAGCGCCGCCGATCGCCCAGCCGGCGGCCCGCGGCCCCGCGCCGCCCGGCCCCCCGGAACGCGGCCCCGGCCCGGGGGGCGACGAGGGCGGGAGCGGCGCCGCGCCGGGCCCGGCTGCCCGCGCGTCTCCCGCCCCGCCGGGTCCGCGCTGCGGGACGAGCCCCGGCGACTCCCCGGTCGCAGCGGAGGGACTCGGGGGCTGGGCCCCTGCGCGGCCCCTCCTCCCGGAGCGCCCCGGCCCGGGGTGGACGGAGCGGCGACAGGCCCAGGCGCCGGGAAGGTGCTCCGCGAGCCGCCGCCGCCGCCGCCGCCGCCGCCGCCCGGGAGGGGTGTTGTTTCCCTCACACAGGAGGAGCCGCGGTAGCAGCCGCCGCCATTTTGAACCCGTCAGACTCTCACATACACACAGCTCCTCGGCGGCGCACTGCGCAGGCGCGCCTCCCGCCCTCCTCCCGCCCTCCTCCCGCGCGCCCTCCACCCCCACCGCCGGCGAGCCGCCCGCGCCGCTTACCGCTCTCGGGGCGCGCGGGGGCGCGCACGCGTCACTCCCCTCGCGCGCGGACACCCCGCCGGCGCGCGCACGCGCGGACGCGTCGGCCTCGAATCGCCCGCGCCCCGCGACGCCGACGCGGCGCCCGCCCCCCTCGCGTCGGCCCGCCCGCCGCCCGCCCGCCGCCGCCGCCGCCGCCGCCGCCCGCCGCCCCCGCTCCCCGCCCGCCGCCCGCCCGCTGCCAGGGCTCGCCCGGCCGGCGGCTGGCGCCTGCGCGCTGGGCGCCGGCCTCCTCCGCGCGCCCTCCCCCACCGCCGCGCCGCGCACACACGCTTCGCCTCCGACCCCGCCCTCGCCGGCCAGCTGCGCCGGCCGCCCTCCCCCAGCCCCGGCGGGCGCCGACCCCGACCCCGCGGAGCCGCCGCGCCCGGGAGCCCCGCCGCGCGCGGCATGGTCACGCGGCGCCAGGCCCGCGGCCTGAGCCCCGCGTGCCGCTCCGCGCCGGCTCCGGCCGCCCGCCGCCCCCTCGCGCCCGGGGCCGGGGCAGCGCCCGGCCGCCTCACCCACTCCTCGCCGCCCCGAGGGGCTGACGCGCCGGCGGCGGCCTGGCCTGCTCGGCGCCCCGGGGCTCCGGGCGCGGGCAGGGGCGGCCGGGAGCCCGCGCCCCGCCACGCTGCGGGGCCCCGCGGCCGGGAGGGGCGCGCCCCCGCCCCCGAGCCCGGCGCCCCGGGCCCGGCCGCGCCTTCGGAGGGGCCTCCGCCCGGGCCCGCAGCTTCGGAGGGGCCTCCGCTCGGTGCCTGCGGGGCCGCGGCCCTCGACAGCCGCCCGACGGGCGCGCGGGCTCCGGACGTCGACCGAGCCGCCGGAGGCAGCGGCCATGCCGCCGAGCTGCGGCCGGCCGTGATCAGGGCAGGCCCCCAGCCAATCTCCTGCTCTGAGGCCCGTTTAAATTATAAATCCCGTAGAGGACGGTGGCTTGGGCGCCACAGAGCCAAGTGGCCTCGCTGCGCCCTTGCTGCGTGGTGTCACCCAAATCTTCTCCTCCCCGCGTTGGATTCCACCTCTTCAAGCTCTTGACTCCAGGGATGCCAGGAATGGAGGAGAGAGGAAGGGCGCCGTGAATCATGAAAGCATAAACAGCCTTCAACTCTGTTAGGAAGACGTGAGCGAAAGGCAACTGAAGTAACGCGTTTGAGGTCTAGGGTGAAGGCCCCGCATAAACCCAAGGAAGTATTGTTTATTATGACACAAGTTTTTGTTCCTGTAAACTTAGGGAGCTTTAACAGACCTCCTCTGCTTCGATTCACCACGTCGTTCCGCGACAAAGTGCTTTGTGTCTATACTCATTTTAATGATAGACAATTGCAGTCTCAGGTTGAAGAGCTTGCATGGAGTCAATGACTCCAGCAAAGGAGTCCAGAACTCTGCAGTTGCCAACTGAAACATCTCGAGAACAACAAAAATGGTTAGTATGGTATCGTCTTGGACATCCCGGCCACTGGGCAATATCATTTTTTATCCCAATACCAGTTATGTTCAGACAGCTTAGATTTTTCAGAACATTGAAACAAAGGAGGTAAACGCAGAAACTTTATCAGGTTTAAAGCCTCCTGGAGTCTTTCAAACTATAGTAAAATGTATTTTAAAAGCAGTAGTCCTTCCTACTGGCTCTAGACACTGTCAAACATTGCCCCATAGCTTCTGGCTCTTTCTAGTTGCAGACAAAGTCAGCAGCTTGTTTTGTTATGAATCAGGAGGGACAGACTTTCTCCACTGTCCGATTAGTTAAGTGCTGGGCCTCATTGCTATTCGCAAAAGAAATAGCTTTCTTTACTTTCCATTCATCCCTCTAGCCCAGGGAATACTTGGGGGCCGAGAGAAAGGCAGCCTGGAGCAGTAGCTCAACTGCTCTTGCCCTTTTTCTTAAGGTCCAGATTCCTTAAGTAATTAACCCTTGACTAACCGGGCTGCTTGCTTTCAGCAAAATCTGCAGGGATCGCCTACAAGTTAACTCAGGTTAGCATGCTGGCAGGAAACCAGTTAACCTTAGTGGTTATTTCAAATAGGACAGCAGGTCAAGCAAGGTTTGTGAAATTGGGACCATCTCTTTCCCAGTTGAAAACTGTTAACTAGTCTGCAGTAGGGAAAAATGGACATTTGAACAGATACACTGGACAGTTTCTCCACAGGCAGGCTTTGTGAATACCCTGAAGCAGATGTGCAGGGTGAGATAAGGGATTGGCAGTAAGCTAGCGATCCCCCCACAGCCACAATGGCTCTGACTGGCAGTGGCAGATCTGTGAGGCTCACTGTTTTGCCCTAAAAGAACCATTTTCAGGGAGAGTAGAACTTGGGAGATTACTCAAGAAGGCCACTAGAACTATGAAAGTATATGTCATCGACTGTGGCTGCGGGGAGAGAAGCATATGATATGGTAGAAAGGGGAAAATTCCTTCTAGAAAAACTGAGAAGAGGGTTTCTGGCTGGAATAAGCCAGAGTCTTAATATAAACATATCTCTACATTCTTTTCTTTTTTTTTTTTTGGGGGGGGTTTACTGGGTATTTAACCCAGAAGGAGTCTACCTCTGAGCTGCATGCCCAGCCCTTTTTTTCCCCCTCTGCCCTACTGGGAATGGAACCCAGGGGCATTCTACCTCTGAGCTACATACCCAGCCTTATTTTGAAACAGGGTATCACTGAGTTGCAAAGGGCCTCACTAAGTAGCTGAGGTTGTGCTTAAGCCTGTGATCCTCCTGTCTCAGCCTCCCAAGTACTGAGATTACAAGCATGCACCATCATGCCCAGCTCCATTTATTTATTTATTTATTTATTTATTTATTTATTTATTTTGTAGTACTGGGTTCAATCCCCAGTACCAGAAAAAAAGGGGGGTATGGGGGGAGTCAGGCATGGTGGGATTACAGATGTGTCAGGAGGATGGCAGGTTTGGGGACAGCCTCAGAAAGTAATGAGATTCTTACCAACCTAGCAAGACTCTGTTTCAAAATAAAATAGGGCTGAGGATGTAGCTCAGAGGTAAAATGCCCATGAGTTCAATCCTCAGGACCCATAAAGGATAAAAATAAAAAGTGCTGCCAGGTGTGGTGGCACACGCTTGTAATCCCTGCTCTTGTTAGGCAGAGACAAGAGGATGGCACAGGTTCGAAGCCAGCCTTGCTGGCTTAAGAGACCCTGTTTCCAAGTAAAATATAAAATAGGTCTGGGAGTATTGCCCGGAGGTAGAAGGCCCCTGGGTTCCATCCCCAGTACCACACACTTGTAATCTCAGCATTCAGGAGGCTAAGACGAGAATCACTGTTCAAGGACAGCCTCAGCTACTTAGGCCCTTTGCAACTCAGTGAGATTCTGTTTCAAAATAAAGAATAAAAAATAGGGCTGGGGGTATAGCTCAGAGTTAGAATGTCCCTTGGTTCCACCCCCAGTACCACAAAAAATAAATAAAAGTGCTGGGGGGGGGGGTAATCCTGAAAGTAGAATATACCTATGATCAAACTCTAGCACCACACAGACAAAAAATAAAGTTCATACCCAAGCATTGTGGCACATGCTTGTAATCCCAGTACGTGTGTGGCTGAGACAGGAGAATCTCAGGTTCAAAGCCAGCCGTGGCAATTTAGCAAGGCCACCAGCAACCTAGTGAGATCCTGTTTCCAAATAAGATTTAAAATCGAGCTGGAGCCGGGCGTGGTGGCGCACGCTTGTAATCCCAGCATTTGGGAGGCTGAAACTGGAGGATCGCGGTTCGCGGACAGCCTCAGCTACTCAGTGAGGCTCCCTGCAATTTAGTGAGACCCTGTTTCAAAATAAAGAATAAAAAATAGGGCAGGGGGTGTATGTAGCTCAGAGGTCAAATACCCCTGGGTTCCATCCTCAGACCCGCAAAAAAATAAATAAATAAAAAATAAAAATAAAATCGAGCTGGGGGTATAGCTTGGAGGCAGAATGTCCCTGAGTTCAATCCCCAGTACCACACACACACACACACACAAAAAAAAATTCAGTGTCTGGTGTCTGGCACATGATAGCTACCATTTATGGGCTGTTTCTGTTTTGCTTTGTTTTTTACTTCCTTGAGACAAGATCTTCCCAAGATGCCCAGGCTGGCCCAGAAAACCTGGGGGTCAGGTGATCCTCCTATCTCAGCTCCTGAGTGGTGAGATTACATACACCCACTTTCTATACTCCAAACCTCTAGTGTTAAGGAAAGTTTTGCTGGGCATGGCAGGACACACCTGTAATCCCAGTACTGGGAAGGCCAATACAGGAGGATCGCCGGGTCAGAGCTAATCTCGGCAATTTAGTGATGACCTCTGCAACTTAGACCCAGTTTCAAAAATAAAATAAAGGCCGGGCGTGGTGGCGCATGCTTGTAATCCCCGCGCTTGGGAGGCAGAGACAGGAGGATCATGCAGGTTTGAAGCCAGCCGCGTGCGCTGGCTTAGGAGACCCTGTTTCCAAATAAAAATGTAAAAATAGGTCTGGGAGTGTAGCCCGAGGTAGAAGGGCTTCCAGGAACCCCAGTACCACCAAAAAAAAAAGAAAAGTAAAATAAAAGGGCTGAGGACCAGGCATGGGGGTGCACGCTTGTAATCCCAGCATTTGGGAGGCTGAGACAGGAGGATCGTGGTTTGCGGACAGCCTTAGCTACTTAGGCCCTTTGCAACTCAGTGAGACCCTATTTCCAAATAAAGAATTAAAAAAAAATAGAGTTGGGGTGTAGCTTGGAGGTAGAATGCCCCTAGGTTTCATCCCCACTACTAGAAGAAATTGGGAAGAAAAGGAAGAGGAGGAAGAGAAAGAGAAAGAGGAGGAGGTGGGAAGAGAAAAGGTGTGAGTAAAAATGCTCTAATATTAGCCGGGTGGTGGCGCATGCTTGTAATCCCAGCATTCGGGAGGCTGAGACCAGAGGATGGTCTCATGGCCAGCTACAGCTACTTAGTGAGGCCCTTTGCAACTCAATGAGACCCTGTTTCAAAATAAAGAGTAAAAAATAGGTCTGGGGGTATAGTTCGGAGGTAGAATCCCCCTGGGTTCTATCCTAAGTACCGCAAAGAAAAAAAAGCTTTAAAGCCGGGCATGGTGGCGCACACTTGTAATCCCCGCACTTGGGAGGCTGAGACAGGAGGATGGCACAGGTTCGAAGCCAGCCTCAGCTACTTGGTGAGGCTCTCAGCAACTTAGTGAGACCCTGTTTCCAAATAAAATAGAAAATAGGTCTGGGAGTATAGCCCGGAGGTAGAAAGCTTCTGGGTTCCACCCCCAGTACCACCAAAAAAAAAAAAAAAAAAAAAAGCTTTAATATTTAGGCATATTAAAGAGTTTTCACACACATGAATAAGAATTCACAAAGAGCCTACACAGTGACTCCATTGCAGCTTCTTTCCTGACTCGCTCTGCCTCCTCTCTCACTGCCGCCTAGCATCTGTCTTGCCATCCTTCTCTCCACCACTTGGCCCCATCCCCATCTCCTGCTTTACCCTCTCTCCTTGAACCTTACATCACCACAAAAAAAGAAATGAAAAAAATGAGTATTACATACCGTGTGAACCCTGAGGAGGAGTGAACACAGGATGTCAAGTAAGGCGAGCATGACTTTTTTTTTTTTTTTTTGTAGGTTTGGTGATGGAACCCAGGGGCATTCGACCTCCGAGCTACACCTCCTGCCCTATTTTTTATTCTTTATTTTGAAACCAGCTCTCACTGAGTTGCAGAGGACCTAGGTAGCTGAGGCTGTCCGTGAACTGAGATCCTCCGGTCTCAGCCTCCCGAATGCTGGGATTACAAGTGTGTGCCACCATGCCCAGCCGATCATGACCTTTAAGTGAGAGGAAGTTTTCTTCTGAATCTGGAAGTACAATCTAAATGGCTTGGGGCGGTTGGTGGGGGCAGGAATACCCTGCAGACTTTTTTGTGTGTGTGTGTCTGTGGTTCTGGGGATGGAACCCAGGGGCATTTGACATCTAAACTACATCCCCTGCCCTGTTTTTTTTATTCTTTATTTTGAAACAGGGTCTCACTAAGTTGCGGAGGGCCTAAGTAGCTGAGGCTGTCCACGAACCACGATCCTCTGGTCTCAGCCTCCCAAATGCTGGTATTATAAGCAGCATGTGCCACCACGCCCGGCTCCCTGCAGACTTTCATTGAACGCGGATGGCACCCAAGATTCATGCACACATGCATTCCTCTGGTACTGGAGATTGAACCCAGAGGCATTCTGTCTCTGAGCTATATCCTCAGCCCTATTTTTTTTTTTCCGTGTGTGTGTGTGTGTGTGTGTGTGTTTTACTGGCATATTGAGCCCCGGGGCATTCTATCTCTGAGCTACACTCCCAGCCCTATTTATTTTGATTTGGAAACAGGGTTCACTAGGTTGATGAGCCTCACAATTTGAGACTGTCCTCAAACTGGCAATCCTCCTGTCTCAGCCTCCCAAATACTGGGATTACAAGCATATGCCACCATCCTGGGCTCCTTGTTCTATTTTTATTTTGAAACAGACTCTCACTAGGCTGATGAGAGTCTTACTACTTGCTGAGGATGTCCTCCAACCTATCTCAGCTTCCAAAATACTAAGATTACAGGCCTGCGCCACCACAGCCAGCCTATTTCTGTTTTTTTGTTTTGTTTTGTTTCCAGTACTGGGGATGGAATCCCGGAAATTCTACCTCCAAGCTCCGCAACCAGCCCTATTTTTTATTCTTTATTTGGAAACAAGGTCTCACTAAGTTGCGGAGGGCCTCACAAAGTAGCTGAGACTGTCCGCGAACCACCATCCTCCTGTCTCAGCCTCCCAAATGCTGGGATTACAAGCGTGCGCCATCACGCTCGGCTCTATTTCTATTTTTTATTTTGAAACGGGCTCATTAGGTTGCTGAGAGCTTTGCTAAGTTTCTGAGGCGGGCTGCAAACCTGAGATCCTTCTCTCTCAGCCTCCCAAGTACTGAGATGACAGGTGTGTGCCACCACGCCCAGCTTAACATTATGAATTGTGCCAAACCGTAGCTGACTCTTTCTTGGAACCGCAGGCCCTGGGCCCTCCTTGGCCCAGCACCTCTCTGCGGCCATCTTTTCCTGACACACAGCCCTCCGTTGTGCAGGCCTGCCTCTCCTAGTCTGCAGGGCTGACTTCACTTGGACAGTTGGGGCAGCTGCAGCAGCACCTGGGGTCCACCTGCTCTTGGAGCGGCCAGGCCATCGCTTCCCTTCAGGCCAAGCCACTCTCACTCTCATTTCTAAAAGGAAGGGACTTCCTGCCCTGCCCCTGACTGATACTGGAAGATGCAGAGCCCCAGGCCTCACCTACACCTGTGCTTGCTAGGGGGCAGTTTCTGGCACCCTGGTGTTGCAGGGTCAGCTTGCAGTCTGTGCTTGTTGCTGACTCCAGATGGCGGTGGCAGTTAGGCGCTGCTCCAGCCAAGGCCCCAGAAGACCAGCTGCCCGAGCAGCTAGACCTGTGCCCACGCCGCTGGCAGGTCTGGTCTCTTTTCATCTTCTTCAAGGGCATTCACAGCCCTTGGTCAGCCTCTGTAAGGTTGGCATTCCTTCCCAGGTTTGTGAGGAGTGCTTACCAGAGCTCCATGCCATTAGCACGGCCCTTCCCCATCACAAGCTCAGCACTCTCTTTTTTTTCTCTCTTTTTTTTTTTTTCTTAGTAGTAGGGATTAAATTAAGCTGTATTCTACCACCAAGCTACACTTCTAGCCAGTTTTTATTTTATTTTTAGTTTTTAGTTTTGGGTGGTACTGGGGTTCCTGGAAACCTTTCTACCTCCGGGCTACACTCCCAGACCTATTTTATATTTTTATTTGGAAACAGGGTCTCTCAAACTAGCGAGGCTGGCTTCGAACCTGCACGACCCTCCTGTCTCCGCCTCCCAAGCACGGGGATTACAAGCGTGTGCCACCATGCCTGGCATTCTAACCATTTTTTATTTTTTTATTTTATTTTTGCGGTAATGGGGATGGAACTCAGGGGCATTCTACTTCCGAGCTACACCACCAGTCATATTTGTTTTATTTTGAAACAGGGTCTCACTGAGTTGCAGAGGACCTCACTAAGTAGCTGAGGCTGTCCGCGAACCACAATCCTCCAGTCTCAGCCTCCCGAATGCTGGGATTACAAGCGTGTGCCACCACGCCCGGCTATGTTGTTGTTATTTTTTTATTTTTTGTGGTACTGGGGGTGGAACACAGGGGCTTTTCTACCTCCGGGTTATACTCCCAAACCTATTCTATACTTTATTTGGAAACAGGGTTTCACTGAGTTGTAAAGGACCTCAACTAAGTAGCTGAGGCTGTCTGCAAACCACATCCTCCAGTGTCAGCCTCCCAAATGCTGGGATTACAAGCAGCGCCACCATCACCGGCTTTATTTTTTTGTTTTGAAACATATCTTGCTAAGTTGCTGAGAGCTCACTAAGTTGCTGAGGCTGACTTCAAATTGTGATCCTCCTATTTCAGCCTCCCATGTACTAGGATTATAAATGTGCACCAACATCGGCTATAAATGCCATTTTTTGTGTGTATGTGGTACTGGAGAGTGAACCCAGAGGCATTCTATCTTCGAGTCACACCCCCAGCCTGATTTTATTTCTAACTAGGTTGATGATAGTCTTACTACTTGCTGAGGGTGTCCTCAAACCTGTGATCCTCCTGTCTCAGCCTCCCAAGTAGTGGGATTACAAGTATATGCCACCACACGCAGCTGGTGTTCCTATTTTTTTTCCCCCTGATACTGGGGATGGAACCCGGAGGTATTCCACCTCCGAGCGACACCCCCAGCCCAATCTTTCAATTTTTTTATTCTTTATTTTGAAACAGGGTCTCACTGAGTTGCCAAGGGCCTCACTAAGTAGCTGAGGTTGTCTGCAAACCGCGATTCTCCTGTCTCGGCCTCCCAATTGCTGGGATGACAAGAGTGCGCCACCGCGCCCCGCTAGGTGTTTCTGTTTTTAAAACTTACATTATTGGTAAGGACATTGAACTTGAGATCTCCCCTCTTAACCATTTTTGGCAGTGCTAGTATCAAACCCAGGACCTCCTGCATGCTAGGCAAGCACTCTACCACTGAGCTGCATCCTCAACCCTACACTCTTAACAAATTTTAAGTGGACAGTACACTCTATTTCTTTTTTACCACATGGAGAAATTTTTTGGGAGGGCTACCTAGGATTGTACCTAGGACATTTTGCCTCTGAGCGACCTTCCCCCTGCTAGACATATTTTATTTTTTATTTTGAAACAAGAGTCTCACTAAGATAACTATATGCTGGCCTCAAACCTGTGACCTTCCTGTGTCAGCCTCCCAAGTATTGAGATTAAAGGATTTCATACCATGAGTAGCTCACGAAAAGGATTTGAGAACTTACCAAGTACCTTGTGCCCAACAGTGAATTAAGTGCTTGGCTGAAGATTTAAGATATTAAAAGACTCTCTTTTTACCTTTGAAGACTCCATGGCACAGAAAGAAACTGTGAAGATGTGACGCAATCAGCACTGCAATGAATCACTGGAGGATAAAGTAGACAGTAAAACTGGACACTGTGGGCGTGGTGGCGCGCACTTGTAATCCCAGTACTTGGGAGACAGAGATAGGAAGATCACAGGTACGTGGCCAGTCTTGGCTACTTAGGCCCTCTGCAACTTAGTGAGACCCTGTTTCAAAATAAAAATAAAAAATAGGGCTGGGGTGTAGCTCAGAGGTAGAATGCCCCTGGGTTCCACCCCAAGTACCGAAAAAGAAAAAAAAATGGACCCTAAGCAGGGAATGGTGGCACACGCCTATAGTCCCAATACTTGGGAGGTTGGGACAGGAAAATCACAGATTCAAGGATAGCCTCAGCAAGTGATGAGACTGTCATCAACCTAGTGAGACCCTGTTTCCAAATAAAAATAATTTAAAAATCCAGGCATAGTGGTGCTCACTTGCAATACCAGTACTTGGGAGGCTGAGATAGGAGTATCGTGGTTCGCAGACAGCCTCAGCTACTTACCAAGGCCCTTCGCAACTCAGTGAGACTCTGTTTCAAAAAAATAAAAAGCCAGGCATGGTGGTGCACGCTTGTAATCCCAGCATCCAGGAGGCTGAAACTGGAGGATTGCGGTTCGTGGACAGCCTCAGCTACTTAGTGAGGCCCTCTGTAACTCAGTGAAACCCTGTTTCAAAATAAAGAATAAAAAAAAAAAAAATAGGGCAGGGTATGTGGCTCAGAGGTCAAATGCCCCTGGGTTCCATCCCCAGGCCCGCAAAATAAATAAATAAATAAAATTTAATAAATAAAAAGAAGCCAGGCGTGGGGCGTGGTGCAGTAATCTCCACGCTTAGAAGGCGTAGACAGGAGGATTCCACAGCTTTGAAGCCAACCTTGGCTACTTAGTGAGGCTCTCAGCAACTTAATAGACCCTGTTTCCAAATAAAATATTAAAAAATAGGTCTGGGAATATAGCCCGGAGGTAGAAAGCCCCTGGGTTCCACCCCCAGTACCACCAAAAAATGAAAATTAAAAAAATTAAAAAATTAAAAGACTCCTTTCCGAGGGTGACGCGGCTGTGAGTGCTGCGGAACTTCTGTCCGCCCTCCTGCTCCTGACTCACCGCTGTTCTCGCGCCCAGGAGCAAGTCGGTCAGGAAGCCGCGCCCCAGCCATGGCTTTTAAAGATACTGGAAAGACACCTGTGGAACCAGAGGTGGCCATTCAGAATTACCCTCACCAGCCGCAACGTGAAGTCGCTGGAAAAGGTGTGTGCTGATTTGATCAGAGGCGCCAAAGAAAAGAACCTCAAAGTAAAAAGCCCTGTTCGCATGCCTGCCAAGACTCTGAGAATCACTACGAGGAAAACACCTTGTGGTGAAAGCTCTAAGACACGGGGTCGCTTCCAGATGAGAATCCACAAGCGACTAATTGACTTACAGCCCTTCTGAGATTGTTAAACAAATTACTTCCATCAGTATCGAGCCAGGAGTGGAGGTTGAAGTTACCATTGCAGATGCCTAAGTCAGGAATTTTAATAAACTGGTTGCCACTTGTTAACAGAAATAAATAAATAAATAAAAAGACTAAAAAATAGGACTGGGAGTGTAGCTCGGAGGTAGAATGTCCCTGGGTTACATCCCTAGTACCACAAAATAATGACAGATAGAAAGAAAGAGAAAGAAAGAAAGAAAGAAAGAAAGAAAGAAAGAAAGAAAGAAAAAGAAAGAAAGAAAGAAAAAGAATAAGGCTGGGAGTAGCTCAGAGGTAGAATGTCCCCAGGATCAGTCTCAAGTTTCACACACCCCAAAAAACACTGGACATGAAATTGCACTTGTATGTAAGCCCCACAAGCAGGAAGTTTGGTTTGCTCTCTTTGCTGAGGCATCTCCAGCACCTGAGTGCCAGGCAGAACTGGCAGTCATAAATGTTTCTCAATAGCCAGCTGGACATGATGGCGCATGCCTGTAATCCCAGCACTTAGGAAGCTGAGACAGGATCACAGGCTGGATGCCAGCTTCATATTGAAACTCAGCAACCTAGAAAGACCCCTTTTTTGTGTGTGTGGTACTGGGGATGGAACCCAGGGGCATTCTGTTTTCAAGCTATACCCCAGCCCTATTTTTTATTCTTTATTTTGAAACAGGGTCTCACTTGAGTTGCAAAGGACCTCACTAAGTAGCAGAGGTCTACGAACCGCAATCCTCCTTTCTCAGCCTCCCAAGTGCTGGGATTACAGCCTGTGCCACCACGCCTGGCTTTTTATTCTTTATTTTTTAAACTGGGCCTCACTGCATTGCAAAAAGCCTCACTAAGTAGCTGAGGCTGTCCACAAACCCTATCCTCCTGTCTCAGCCTCCCAAATGCTGGGATTACAAGTGTGTGCCACCACGCCCAGTTTACAAAACCCTTTTTCTTTTTTTTTCTTTTTTTTTTTTTTTTTTTTGTGGTACTGGGGGTGGAACCCAGAGGCTTTCTACCTCCGGGCTATACTCCCAGTCCTTTTTTGTGTATTTTATTTGGAAACAGGGTCTCACTAAGTTGCTGAGAGCCTCACTAAGTAGCTGAGGCTGGCTTCGAACCATGCGATCCTCCTGTCTCAGCCTCCCAAGCGTGGGGATTACAGGCGTGTGCCACCACACCCGGCTTACAAAACCTTTTTTCAAAACAAAAAATAACGAGCTAGGCAGGCGTGGTGGCGCACGCTTGTAATCCCAGCACTTGAGAGGCTGAGACAGGAGGATCACAGTTCACAAAAAGCCTCTGCTACTTAATGAGGCCCTTTGCAACTCAGTGAGACCCTGTTTCAAAATAAAGAATAAGAAATAGGACTGGAGCTGTGTAGCTTGGAGATAAGATGCCCCTGAGTTTAGTCCCCAGTACTGCAAAAACTAAATAAATAATAAAGCCGGGCATGGTGGCGCACGCTTGTAATCCCCGCGCTTGGGAGGCGTAGACAGGAGGATCGTGCAGGTTCGAAGGCAGCCGTGCTGGCTTAAGAGACCCTGTTTCCCAATTAAAAAAAATATAAAAATAGGTACTGGGCATAAAGCCTGGCGGTAGAAGGGTTTCCAGGAACTCCAGTACCAAAAATAAATAAACAAATAAATAAATAATAAAGAGCTGAGGGTGTAGCTCAGAGGAAGAATGCTCCTGGGTCCAACCCCCAGTATCAAGGTGGGGTGGAGGGTATAAATAAAGTAGTGTAGTGCTCAAGAGGCCTTGCAAGGAGGGAGGAGCGTGCAGGTGGGAGGGCTCTGAATCCCTACAGAGAACTCTGGTAGACTGAAGAGGCATACATCTTAGGGCAGAGGGTTCTTGCAACAGTAAAGACTCCCAGGCAATTTCCTGTATCTGTCACACAGCTAGAGTAGAGGTGAGAGCAGCTGCCGCCCTTGGGCGATCTGGCAGCTCCAGAATCTTGGGCGGAGCCCTTCACTCTCCATTCCAACTTCCCACAGTGTCTAGTCTTTCTGCACTGCTACAGTCTGCCCTCTCCAATTTCAGGATATCAGCATCAGAGTCCACATAGGAACACAGCTTTGATGTGGTAGTAGAGACTCCAGTCAATTTTTTCCTCACAACGCCTCTAAGGGTGTAACACAATGATAGAATGCACCTGGGTTCAATCCCCAGCACCATTCAAAAGGAAAACTAAAACCAGAGTCACAAGTTGCCAAGGCTAACCCCAAAGGTTCTCCTAAGATTCTCCTGCCTCAGCCTCCCAAGTAGCTGGGATTATAGTCGTATGCTTCTGTGCAGGTAAACCATGTCTTCTGATAGTGGTTTTGTGGGCTTTCTGCTGCTCCTTAAATGAAGGCTGCTGGACACCATGGTGCATGCTTGGTGATCTCAGTACTTGGGGGATTGAGACAAGATCACAGGTTCAAAGATAGCCTCACCAAGTAGTGAGACTCTCATCAACCTAGCAAGACCTCGTTTCAAAAGAAAAATAAAATAGGGTTGAGGATGTAGCTGTGGGGTAGAATGCTCCTGGGTTCAACCTCCAGTGCCAAAAATTAATAAATAAGCTGGGCGTGGTGACGCACACTTGTAACCCCAGCATTCATGAGGCTAAGACTGAAGGATCGCGGTTTGTGGACAGCCTCAGTTACTTAGTGAGGCCCTTTGCAACTCAGTGAGACCCTGTTTCCAAATAAAAAGCATAAAAGCCGGGCGCGGTGGCGCACGCTTGTAATCCCCGCGCTTGGGAGGCTGAGACAGGAGGATCGCGCAGGTTCGAAGCCAGCCTCAGCTACTTAGTGAGGCTCTCAGCAACTTAGAGAGACCCTGTTTCCAAATAAAATAGAAAATAGGTCTGGGAGTATAGCCCGGAGGTAGAGAGTCTCTGGGTTCCACCCCCAGTACCACCAAAAATAAATAAATAAATAAAATAAAAAGCATAAAAATAGGTTTGGGAGTGTAGCCCGGAGGTAGATGGGCTTCCAGGAATCCCTAGTACCACTCACAAAAATAAATAAATAAATAAATAAAAGGGCAGGGGGTGTAGCTTGGAGGTCAAATGCCCCTGGGTTCCATCCTCAGACCTGCAAAACAATTAATAAATAAATAAAAAGGCATTTTCTCACCATTAGATCACACCTCCATTCACTCATTCTTCCCCAGATAGAGTATCAGCTTGTGCAGGCACCGTGCCTGGCCCTGGTGATGCAATCTGAGTGACATAGGCCACGTTGTCAGGGAGCAAGTCTGGTGACCAAAGAAATCAGCCTCCCCGCTGAGACCCTGGCTACAGTGAATGAGCCGACCAGTGGTGCCCACACATCAGGTATAAACCAGAACAGCACCTCAGTCCTCAGTAGACTCGGAGGGCAAAGGTGGGAGGGGCCACGTCTGCTGTGGGGGAGGGGTGTCTAGTTACTGAAGGCTTCCTGGGGGAGGAATGCTTGAGGTGACTTAAAATTACTGGCTCCCAGGAAGACAATGGAGGAAGGGCATTTCCTGTCCCCAGTGTACTGTGGATGCAGCAGGAGGCCTGGACGACCACAGCTCTGCCTGCAGAGAAAGAGAAGGGGAGGGTCACCTCCTGGAGGACAACTCCCGCATATTCAGCAAGGGATGAGCTTGGTATTTCATAGGGGATGGGTATTCATTCAGTCACCTAACAGCTTTTTTTTTTTTTTTTTTTTTTTTTTTTTTTAGGTACTGAGGATTGAACCCAGGGGTGGTCAACCACTGATCCACATCCCTGTCCTTGTTTTTTTGTGGGTCTGGGGATGGAACCCAGGGGCATTTGACCTCCGAGCCACACCCCTAGCCCTATTTTTTATTCTTTATTTTGAAACTGGGTCTCACTGAGTTGCAGAGGGCATCACTAAGTAGCTGAGGCTGTCCTCTAACCGCAATCCTCTGGTCTCAGCCTCCCAAATGCTGGGATTACAAACGTGCGCCACCATGTAGAAGGGCATTCTACTACCGAACTACACCCCTATCCCTATGTTTTGTGTGTGTGTGTGTGGGGGGGGGGTCTGAGGATGGAACCCAGGGGCATTTGACCTCCGAGCTACACCCCCTGCTCAATTTTGTATTTTTATTTTGAAACAGAGTCTCACTGGGTTGCAGAGGACCTAAGTAGCTGAGGCTGTTGGTGAACCGTGATCCCCAGATCTCAGCCTCCCAAATGCTGGGATTACAAGCCTGTGCCACCATGCACAGCTCCCAGCCCTATTTTTTTATTCATTATTTTAAAACAGGGTCTCAGCTGGGCATGTTGTTGGACGCTTGTAATCCCAGCATTCAATAGGCTGAGCTTGGAGGATCGCAGTTTGCAGACAGCTACTTAGGCCCTTTGTAACTCAGTGAGACCCTGATTCAAAATAAAGAATAAAAAATAGGGCAGGGGGTGTGGCTCAGAGGTTGAATGCTCCTGGGTTCCATCCCCAGACCCGCAAAAAAAAAAGAAAAGAGGGTCACTGAGTTGCAAAGGGCCTCACTAAGTAGCTGAGGCTGTTCACAAATTGCCACCACACAGCCTCCAGGTCCTTGTTGATTTTGAAATAGTCTCACTAAATTACAGCATGCTAGCTTGAGTTTGCAATCTTCCCGAGTTTGAGATCTTCCCAAGTTTGTGTGATCTTCCTGTTTCAGCCTCCAAAGAACTGGGATTACAGACATTCGGAGTCTTGAGAGTCTGTGTAGCAGGTACTGTTGTGGGCACTAGGAACTCTCTGGACTACCGTAGATCCCTGCTCTGGCAGACCACAAAGTGTCTTGATCCAGCAGGGGCCCTGGAGACACACTGTGCCCAATTCATCTGCACCTCAAACAAGCATACCCCCGGCTCAAACCATAGTGCTCTCCAGGTTTCATTTTTCTTGCAAAGTGAGGTTAATAAGCTGGCCATACTTGGGAGGCTGAGACCAGAGGATTGCAGGTTTGAAGCCAGCACACAGTAATTTAGCAAGACCCTATTTCAGAATGAATAAAACTAACCGGGCGTGGTGGCACACACTTGTAATCCTAGAATTTGGGAGGCTAAGACAGGAGGATCATGGTTCTCAGACAGCCTCAGATACTTAGTGAGGCCCTTTGCAACTCAGTGAGACCCTGTTTCAAAATAAAGAATAAAACTAGGGGTAGGGATGTCACTTAGAGGTAGAATGCCCCTGGATTCCATCCCCAGTACCACAAAAAAGAAGAAGAAGAAGAAGAAGAAGAAGAAGAAGAAGAAGAAGAAGAAGAAGAAGAAGAAGAAGAAGAAGGAGAAGAAGAAGGAGAGGAGGAGGAGGAGGAGGAGGAGGAGGAGGAGGAGGAGGAGGAGGAGGAGGAAATAGAGCTGGGTGTGGTGGTACACGGTTATAATCCCAGCATTTGGGAGGATAAGACAGGAGAATCGAATCGGGGTTGACAGATACCCTCAGCTAATACTTAGTGAGGCCCTTTGCAGCTCAGTGAGACCCTGTTTCAAAATAAAAACTATAGCTCGGAGGTAGAATACCCTTGGGTTCCATCCCCAGTACCACAAAAAATAAAATAAAATAAAAAAGCAAGCAGATTTGTGCCCAGCCCATTGTTAGGTGCCCATTGTTAGGTAACCGCTTGAGGAATGAATGAATGTACGAAATGGCCAAAGAGGAAGAGGATCCTGGGTAACAGCTGGAAAGGAAAGACCAGGAAGTAGGAGAGGCCAGCCTCTCCTGGAGCAGCCATTATGACGTAACTGCTGACCTGCCAAGCACAGCTGGGGGTGGGGGGGGAATGGCTGTAGAGGAGCCTGCCTGCAATTCCAGCAACTCCAGAGGCTGAGGTCTAAGGATTGCAAATTCAAGGCCAACCTCAACAACTGAGCAAGATTGTCACAAAATGAAATTAAAAAGGCTTTGGGTGAGCCCGGCAAGGCGGTGCATGCTTGTCATCCCATGCTTGTAATGCCCTGGGTTCCATCCGCAGTACCATACACACATACACACACCAAAAAAAAAAAAAAAAAAAACGGCTGGAGGTTTGCTCAGTTCACTTCTCTAGCTTGTGTGAGGTCTTGGGGTTGATCTCTAGCTCCAAAAAAGAAAAGAAAAGAAAAACTTGGCAAGTTGCACCTGTCCTTTTTTTTGGTTTTGGTATTTGGGGTTTTGACCTAGGGGCATTCTACTGGTGAGCTACTGTCTTCCTGTTTCAGCCTCCCACATACTGGGATTATAGGTACGCACCACCATGCCAGGCATCCCTCTTTCTAAGTTCCGTTTTTTTTTTTTTTTCTTGTGGAACTAGAGATTGAACCCAGGGGCATTCTACCTCCAAGCTATACCTCCAGACCTATTTTTTATTCTTTATTTTGAAACAGGGTCTCACTAAGTTGCAGAGGGCCTCACTAAGTAGCTGAGGCTGCCCACGAACCAGGATCCTCCTGTCTCAGCCTCCCAAGTACTGGGATTACAAGCCTGCACCACCATGCCTGGCTAACTTTATACTTTCTGCCCATAGTCTTCTACCCCACAGAAGTGGAAGGCATGGTAGATTTGGGAAGCACTGTGTAGGCTTTCCTGCCAGAGGTCATGGAGGTCCCTGGAATACCCGGCACTTGCCCACAGCGACCCCATCCAGGAAGGACAGCTTAACAGACCTTGGCCTCGTCACAGCTCAGTTTCTGCCTCCCTCTCCTTCTTGGCCAGCAGGCTTTCTGGAAAGTCCAGTGCCCACGCCTTAGGTCTTCTTTCCTTTGCGGGTCTTATTTATTCCTACAGCTTCATGTTTGACGCCTATGGCCACCTGATTTTCTCTCTCTGCCTTGCCAGCCACCTCACTGTTGGGATCCCTCGGACTCTGCTATGAGCAATGAGGTCTCCTCTCCCCTCGCCTTCACACAGGCTTCAGCCCTGCCGTCTCCTTCCCGCTCCCTCCTCTGACTCAAACACCAGCACCAGGTCTTCCTTGCTGCCCCTGTGAAGCCCCACAGCGCTGCAAACCCAGAAACCTGGTCTGGTATTTGCTGCATACTCATGTTTTAAAATCTCTGATGAGCCGGGCGTGGTGGCGCACGCTTGTAATCCCAGTACTTGGGAGGCTGAGCCAGGAGGATCATGGTTCATGGACAACCTCAGTTACTTAGGCCCTCTGCAATTTAGTGAGACTGTTTCCAAATAAAGAATAAAAAATAGGGCTGGGGGTGTAGGTTGGAGGTTGAATACCCCTGGGTTCCATCCTCAGTACCACAACAAACAAACAAACAAACAAAAATCTCTGATAAAGCTGGACATGGTGGTCCATCCCTATAATCCCAGTATTTAGGAGGCTAAGACAGGGGGATCCCAGGTTCAGGGCCAGCCTCAGCAACTTACCAAGACTCTCAGCAATTTAGAGAGACCCTGTTCCCCAATAAAGAATAAAAATGGTTGGGAGTGTAACTCAGAGGTAGAACACCGCTGGGTTCAATCCGACCTATCTCCAGCGATTGTGTCTTGCCCTCTCATAAACAAGGGACTGCCTTTTGCTTTTCTTTACCATGTCTGGAATGAGTCCTTAAAAACAAAACTCATGCCAGGCATGGTGGCGCATGCTTATAATCCCAGCATTTAAGAGGCTGAGACAGGCCGGGTGTGGTGGCGCACGCTTGTAATCCCCGCGCTTGGGAGGCTGAGACAGGAGGATCACACAGGTTCAAAGCCAGCCTCAGCTACTTAGTGAGGCTCTCAGCAACTTAGTGAGACCCTGTTTCCAAATAAAATATAAAATGGGTCTGAGAGTATAGCCCAGAGGTAGAAAGCCTCTGGGTTCCACCTCCAGTACCACCACCAAAAAAAAAAAAAAAAAAAAAGAGGCTGAGACAGGAGGATCACGCAGGTTCAAAGCCAGCCTCAGCTACTTAGTGAAGCCCTTTGTAACTCAGTGAGACCCTGTTTCAAAATAAAGACTAAAAACTAGGGCAGGGGGTGTAGCTCAAAGTTAGAATGCCTCTGGGTTCCATCCCCAGTACCGCAACAAACAAACAAAGAAACAAACTCGTTAAAAGCTTATGAAAGGGGAACAGGAGAGTGGGCCACCATGTCATGGCCAGAGGGTACAGGGACAGATGAGAGGGCTTTCCAGGAAAGAGGTGGAATTGGCCCAGAAGCTGTTGGGGAGGACTTGGCTGGCTCATGGAGTATTTACATCTGAGCAAAGACAGATGGGGGGCGAGGGGAGGACAGGAGGGTGGGACCAAAACGCCCAGTCACTGTCTGGAAGGCTCAGCCTGCAGGGAAGAAGCTGGTGGTGGCGCACGCTTGTCATCCCAGCATTCTGGAGACTGAGACCAGAGGATCGCGGTTCGCGGACAGCCTCAGCTACTTAGTGAGGCCCTCTGCAACTCAGTGAGACCCTATTTCAAAATAAAGAATAAAAAATTGGGCAGGTGGTGTTGCTCGGAAGTCAAATGCCTCTGGTGGGGAGTCTGGAGCCTAGACTAGGACTAGGCTGGTCACTGAGAGCCACCAAGGCTCTAAGGGCGAGACTGTGCTCCAGGTAGGAGGTCGCTGGGCATCCGGCAGGCAGTCGCTGGGCAGGCAGTTGCTGGAGGCGCCTGTTGGGGGCGGTGGTGGCGGTGAGCAGAGAGAGCTGAAGGTCAGAGGTGGTCAGAGAGGAGAAGGGACAGGAATGGGAAGAACATTCCAAGTGGGGCAGAGAGAGCCCTGTGCTTGGCAGAGGACCCAGGTTGAGCAAGGCAGTGCTAACTCAAAATAGCCCAAGCTTTGCAATATCATCGGGAGAGAAAAAATAAAAGGCTGATTGAAGCCAGGCAGGGGGCGCATACGTGTAACCCAGTACTTGAGAGGCTGGGACAGGAGCCCAGGTTCAAGAGGACAGCCTCAGCAATGTAGCAAGACTCAGCAACCTGGAGAGACCCTATATTTTTTAAAAATTTTTTCACTATTAGGAATGGAACTTACAGGCATTCTACCTCTGAGCTCTACCCCCAGCCCTATTCTTTTATTCTTCTTTCTTTTTTTCTTCTTTCTTTCGTTCTTTCTCTTTTTTCCTCTCCCTCCCTTCCTTCCTTCTTTCTTTTCCTTTCCTTTCCTTTATGGTACTGGGGGTGGAACCCAGGGGCATTCTACCCCCAGACTATATTCCCAGACCTATTTTCTATTTTATTTGAAAACAGATCTCACTAAGTTGCTGAGAGCTATACCCCTAGCCTATTCTTTATTTTGAAACAAGGTCTCGCTAAATTGCAGAGGACCTCACTAAGTAGCTGAGACTGGCAGAGAAGCTGCGATCCTCCTGTCTTAGCCTCCCAAATGCTGGGATTACAAACATGTGCTACCACACCCCCCTTATTCTTTTTTTTTTTTTTTTTTGCGGGTCTGGGATGGAACCCAGGGGCATTTGACCTCCGAGCTACACCCTCTGTCCTATTTTTATTTTTTGTTTTGAAACAGGGTTTCACTAAGTTTCACAGGGCCTAAGTAGCTAAGGCCGCTTATTCTTTCCTTAATTAATTAATTAATTTTTAATTTTTCTGTGGTACCAAGAATGGAACCCAGGGGCTCTCTACCACCAGGCTATATTCCCAGACCTATTTTCTATTTTATTTGGAAACAGATCTCACTAAGTTGCTGAGAGCCTCACTAAGTAGCTGAGGCTGGCTTTGAATCTGCACCATCCTCCTGTCTCCGCCTCCCAAGTACTGGGATTACAAGCGTGCACTACCTGAATAGGGAGACCGTATTTGGAAAACAAAAAAATAAAAATGGGCTTGAAGTGTGAAGCTCAGAGGTAGACTGCCCTGGGTTCAGTCCCCAGCAACGTGTGTGTGCACGCGCGCACACACACACACACACACAAATAATAATAAAAATCATAAATATTATTTTTATTATTTAAGCTGGCTGTGGTGGCACACTCTTTTAATCCCAGCATTCGGGAGGCTGAGACAGGAGGATCACGGTTCGCGGACAGCCTCAGCTACTTTGTGAGGCCCTTTGCAACTCAGTGAGACCCTGTTTCAAAATAAAGAATAGAGTAAAAAAAAAAAAAAAATAGGGCTAGGGGTGTAGCTAGGAAGTAGAATGCTCCTGGGTTCCATCCCCAGTACCACAAATAAGGGGGGCTGCAGATGTAGTTCAGAGGTACAACATGGGCTCAATCCCCAGTAACAATAAGTAAATAAGCGAAAAGATACCTTATCACGCAAGCAACCATGGTCAGCCAGGAGAGTGCAGTGTGGCTGGGGGCCTCTGGAAGACAGTATGGAGCAGGTTCAAGGTTTCACTGCTCTGCCACCTGCCGTCTGTCTTGGCTGCAAGCTGCTTTCACGGGCTGTCGGGTACCCTAAGCGTTCACTGCCCCATATGAGTGCGGTCAGTGGCCTGAGCCGCTCCCGGGCAGAGGCCCAGGAGAGAGACCTTGGAGACCCACGGCAGAGCGCCACCATGTCTGGGACTCCAAAGGGCAGTGGTGCACCCTGCAGGTGGCTATGTGAGGACCAGGACAGGGCGCCCTGGGTACCAGGAAGGAGTGGTCAGTTCCAGAGAGAGTAACTTCAGACTTGAGTGACAGTCTTCGCTAGTTTCCCAGGAGGACGGTTGGTTTGGTTGGTTTGTTTTGTGGTACTGAGGGTGGAACTCAGAGCCTTTCTACCTCCGGGCTCTACTCCCAGACCTATTTTATACTTTATTTGGAAACAGGGTCTCACTAAATTGCTGAGAGCCTCACTAAGTAGCTGAGGCCGGCTTTGAACCTGTGCGATCCTCCTGTCTCAGCCTCCCAAGCACTGGGGTTACAAGTATGAGCCATCAGGCCCGGCTTGGTTTGGTTGTATTTGAGCATTGAACTGATAGGCTCAAGGGAGCCTCTTGCCTCAGAGTAGTGGGATTGCTTTGGGAAAGCATTGTGGTTAAACCCTGTTTATGAATTAAAAGATAAAGCCGGGCATGGTGGTGGCTTATGCTTGTGATCCCAGCATTTGGGAGGCTGAGACAGGAGGATCACGGTTCGAGGACAGCCTCAGCTACTACTTAGTGAGGCCTTTTGCAACTCAGTGAGATGCTGTTTCAAAATAAAAAATAAAAAATAGGGCTGGGGGTGTAGCTTGGAGGTAGAATGCCCCTGGGTTCCATCCCCAGTACCACAAAAAAAAAAAAAAAAAGAAAGAAAGAAAAAGAAAAAAAGAAAAGAATAAAACCAGGGTGTGGCGGTACACACTTGTAATCCTAGAATTTAGGAGGCTAAGACAGGAGGATCGTGGTTCAAGGACAACCTCAACTACTTAGTGAGGCCCTCCGGAACTCAGTGAGACCCTGTTTTTAAATAAAGAGTAAAAAATAGGGTAGGGAGTGTAGCTTGGAGGTCAAATACCCCTGGGTTCCATCCCCAGACCTGCAAAAAAATAAAAAAATAAAGATAATCAAATCCATTACGTCTTTAAAAAAAAAAAAAGAATAAAAAATAAGGCTAGGGGGTGTTGCTTGGAGGTAGACTGCCCCGGGTTACACACACACACACACACACACACACACACACGCACACACACACACACGGTGGGATGTGATGGCATACACCTATAATTCCAGTACTCAGGAGGCTGAAACAGGAGAATAAAAGGTTCCAGGACAGCCTCAAGCAAGTAAGGAGACCCTCGAGACTTAACAACCTAGGGAGACTTTGTTTTTAAATAAGAAATAAATCCAGGCGTGGTGGCACAGGCTTGTGATCCCAGCATTTGGGAGGCTGAGACCAGAGGATCCAGGTTCATGACAGCCTCAGCAACTTATCGAGACCCTGTTTCCAAATAAAATATATTAAAAAAAAGGTCTGGGAGTATAGCCCGGAGGTAGAAAGCCTCTGGGTTTCACCCCAGTACCACCAAAAACAAAACAAAACAAAAAAGGGCTGGCAGTTTAACTTGGAGGTTGACTGTCCTAGGGTTCAATCCCCAGCACCAGGAGAAAAAGAAAAAAAAAAAAAAAAAAAAAAAAAAACCCTGGGATTTTCTTTGAGCATCGCACATCTGGCTGGTCTGCAAGTCCGCGCAGTCCTCTGGCTCCCCCACCCCAAGTTCTCACCCTGCTGCACCCTCAGCCTGGCTGTGCAGATTCTCCGGCAGTCTCCCTGTATCAGCTGTATCAGTCCCTCTCTGCACCTCCACCCCACATTCCAAGCCCAGCCTCGGCACAGGTGCCCAGAGACCATCACCCCAAGCCTGGGTCGGAGAGAACTTGGAGCAGAGGAAGAGGGAGGGTCCCCTGCACGGAGGGGACCAGGCCCTTCTGGCGGGCGGACAGCTGTGCCTTGTGTCCTGCAGGGGTGCAGACCTCCTCCTCATGGATCCTGCAGTCTCTGACCTGCTCCAACCGGCTTTTAATACCTGCTGTAATCGCATCTGCTGATTAGGCAAATTTGGAGGTGGGAAGGGGGGGGTGGAAAGGCCCTAGGGCTGTGTGCTGGGCTCACTGTCAGCTCAGGGGCCGGACCCTGGGACAAAGTGCTGATTTGAAATGGGGTAATTTACTAATGTTAAGCGGCTTCCCTGGGTGAAAGGAATCGGGAGGGGAAATGAGCATGTGAACCCATCAGGGGCTGTTTGCCTTTGCATTGTCAGCTGCCAGAGTCATTTGTTTAACCTCAGGAGATCTCCCCTGGCTCGGAGGTGGCTGCTCACATTCAGGACCGACCGAGCCCCTCCCACCTGCCTCTGGGGTGGGGCGGGGCCACGTGCTCCTGCACTGCCAGCAGACACTTGGGAAACACCAGCTGTGCACCGAGGGAAGCCCAGAAGGGGTTGCCAGCAGTCTCTGGGACCTGCCCTCAGGCGCTGGGCCACCCAGGTACCAGTGCAGAAACCCCTTGGGTGGCCCGCACAGCCAGGGCCATGCAGTGGCCTGCATAGTTTAACAGTGTGCCAGCAGCCAGGCCTGGTGGCCCACGCCGGTAATACCAGTACTTGGGAGGCTGAGATTAGGAGGACCACAGGTTTGAGGACAGCCTCAGCAAGTAGTGAGACTCTCATCAACCTAGTGAGACCTTGTTTCAAAATAAAATTAAAATAGGGCTGGGGGTGTTGCTCGGAGATAGAATGGCCCTGAGTTTCATTCCCCAATACCACACACACACACACACACACACACACACACACACACACACTGTAGCTCAGGCCTTTAGGCCCTTAAGGACTGTAGAAGCCTCAAGGCCCTCCCCAGCAGGGGAATATTAACATAAAAACAGACCCAAAGGAAGTGCTAGATCTCCCACCAGCTCCAAAGATGTCTCCTGATCTCCTGACAAGGATTGCTGATGACTATTCTGGTGAAGAATTTTTTTTTTTTTTTTTTTTTTCTGCTGGTAGAGAAGATTGAACCCAGAGGCATTCTACCTCTGAGCTACACCCCTTTTTAATCTCCTACTTATTTGGAAACAGGGTCTCCCTAAATTGCTGAGAGCCATGCTAAATTGTTGAGGCTAACTTCAAACCTGCGTGTGTGTGTGTGTGTGTGTGTGTGTGTGTGTGTGTGTGTGTGTTGAGGATGGAACCCAGGGACATTCTACCTCTGAGCTATACCTCTATTTTACTTTTTTTTTTTTTAAACAGGATCTGCAAACCTGCAATCCTCCTGTCTCAACCTCCCAAGTCCTGAGATTACAGGCGCGTGTCACCATGCTCAGTTGGGTGTCAGTTTTAGTTTTATTTCCAGTAAAATCGTGGGTTAGGTACAGCTCAGAGAGAGGAGGTGGGCAGGAGCCCTGAGCTGCTGGAGTCCCAGGCGAGAGCAGGAAGGCTCCTCTCCCTGGGCCCTGCTGCCCTCTGCTGGCTGAGTGACAGGGCGTCCGGAGCTGGGGCTGGGACTTCCTAAGCCTAAACCCTAGGCTCTGCCACTCACGACTCAGGGTCCTCTCTTGGTCTCCCTGGACCTCAGTTTCCTCATCTGCACAAGAAGAGGATTGTAGTTATCATGAGGCAGGGGGCCAGAATGGCACCTGCAGGCCTGGAAGTCAAAGACCACATCCTGCACCCTGCATGTCCCAATCCTACCTGACTTGGTGCAACCAGTGCACCTCCCTCTCCTCTCCTCTCCTCTCCTCTCCTCTCCTCTCCTCTCCTCTCCTCTCCTCTCCTCTCCTCTCCTCTCCAGTACTGGGGATTGAACCCAGAGGCATTTTACCTTTGAGTTACACCCCAGCCCAATTTTATTTCTTATTTGGAAACAAGGTCTTGCTAGGTTGATGAGAGTCTCACTGCTTGCCTACTTGCTGAGACTGTCCTCAAACCTGTGATCTTCCTTTTTCAGCCTTCATAAGTACTGGGATTACAGGTAGGTGCCATCACGTCCAACATTCCTCAGCTCTTTTTATATTTTATTTCGAAAGGGTCTAAGTTGCTAAGAGCCTCCCCAAGTTGCTTAGATTGGCCTGGAACTTGAGATCCTCCTGTCTCAGCCTCCCAAGCACATGTTGTCTGCCCCGGGCGCCACTCTGGCCCCACCTGGTGTCCCCCTTGTAAACATTAGCTTTGGAGATTCCAGCCTCGTCCTCCCCAGTTTCCTCAGAGGGCCAGCCTGGTCCGAAGGCCTGCCAAGAGCCTCACGCTCCATTCCCCATCCTGGAGGTTTCCTGGAGGGCCTGAGCCTCCAGCTGGGCCAGAGTAGGACAAGGAGATCAGCGCTGAACGCTCGCTCCTGGGGGTTTGTAGACACGGCAGCAACCCTGTGGAGTAAAGTATTCATCTTCGTTTCATAGTTCATAATTCTGGTGGTGGACATTAAGCGAATAAGCACTATTCACATTCATTTAATTCTCCTAGTGAGTCTAGGAGAAAGGTCCTTCACTTAACCGAGCTACATCCCCAGCCCTATTTTTTATTCTTTTTTTTTTTTTTTTTTTTTTTGGGTGGTACTGGGGTTCCTGGAAGCCCTTCTACATCCGGGTTGCACTCCCAGACCTATTTTATTTTATATTTTTATTTGGAAACAGGGTCTCCTAAGCCAGCGCAGTTGGCTTTGAACCTGCACAATCCTCCTGTCTCTGCCTCCCAAGTGCGGGGATTACAAGCGTGCGCCACCACGCCCCGCTCTGTTTTTTTTTTTTTTTTTTTTGTGGTACTTGGGTTCCTGGAAGTCCTTCTACCTTTGGGCTACACTCCCAGACCTTTTCTTTCTTTTTTTTTTTTTTTTTAATTTGGAAACAGGGTCTCTTAAGCCAGAGAGGCTGACTTCGAAACTGCGCGATCCTCCTGTCTCCGCCTCCCAAGCACGGGGATTACAAGCGTGCGACACCATGCCCGGCTTACTCTTTATTTTTAAACAGGGTCTCACTGAGTTGTAAAGGGCCTCACTAAGTAGCTGAGGCTGTCCGCGAACCGTGATCCTCCAGTCTCAGCCTACAAACGTACGCCACCACGTCCGGCTCTTATTCTTTATTTTGAAACAGGGTGTCGCTAAATTGCAAAGGGCCTAAGAAGCTGAGGCTGGCTGCAAACTGGGAGCCTCCTGTCTCAGCCTCCCGAATGCTGGGATTATAAATTTGTACCATCGTGCCCAGCACGCTCACTCTCTCTTTTTATTTGTGGGTCTAGGGATGGTACCCAGGGGCATTTGACCTCTGAGCTATACTCCCCACCCTATTTTGTATTTTTATTTTGAAATAGGGTATCACTAAGTTGCAGAGGGCCTCACTAAATAGCTGAGGCTGTCCACTAACCGATATCCTCTGGTCTCAGCCTCCCGAATGCTGGGATTACAAGTGTGCACCCCACACTTAGCTACTCTTACTCTTATATTACAGTTAAGGTAATTGATAAGATAGCCCTGGTGACTTGTCCAAGGCCACACAGCTGGTAATTTGCAAAAGCCAGGATTTGAACCCAGAAAAACTCCCTTATTTCTACAACCTGATCTAATTTAGTGTGTGTGTATGTGTAACTGGGAATTGAACCCAAGGGGTTCTTAGCTACACTCCCTGCCATTTTTGTTAAATGTAACCACTACACTATACCCCTATCCCTTTTTATTTTGAAACATAATCTTGTTAAATTGTTGAGGCTGGCCAGGAGTGGTGGCGCACGCTTGTAATCCCAGCATTTGGGAGGCTGAGCCCGGAGGATCATGGTTCGTGGACAGCCACAACTACTTAGTGAGGCCCTTTGCTACTCAGTGAGACCCGGTTTCAAAGTAAAGAATAAAAAATAGGGCAGGGAAGCCAGGCATGGTGGCGCACACTTGTAATCCCAGCATTCTTGTAATCCCAGCATTCGGGAGGCTGAGACCTGGAGGATCGCGGTTCGCGGACAGCCTCAGCTACTTAGTGAGGCCCTCTGCAACTCAGTGAGACCCGGTTTCAAAATAAAGAATAAAAAATAGGGCAGGGGGTATAGCTCGGAGGTAGAATGCCCCTGGGTTCCATCCCCAGACCTGCAAAAAAAAAAAAAAAAAAAAAAAAATAGGGCAGGGGTTGTAGCTCGGAGGTAGAATGCCCCTGGGTTTCATTCCCAGACCCGGAAAAAATAAAAAAATTTTCTGAGGCTGGCCTTGAACCTGTAATCCTCCTACTTCAGGCTCCTAAGTACAGTAGGATCTAAGGCAGGGGCAGGGGCCACTGCTCCTGGCTCTGGACCATAATTTGAGCTATTAATTAGAAGGATCTAGCTTTGAGCTGGGTACTTGGGAAGCTGGGGCAGGAAGATGGCAAGTCCTACCCCAGCTTCAGCAATTTAGCAAGATCCTATTTCAAAATAAAAAATAAGCCAGGCAAACTGGTACTTAGGAGGGTGAGACAGGAGGATCACAGGTTTGAGGGCAGCTTTAGCAAATAGTGAGAGGCTCATCAATCCCCCTTGGCTCAATCCCCAGTACCGCCAAAAAGGAAAAAAAAAAAAAAGAAAAAAAAAGAAAAGGATTTGGCTTGGTGGTCAGCTGTCTCCGTTTTGGGTCTCGGAGTATACAGAGGGAGAGAGCAGAGAGGGCGGCCTGAAGTGGCCCTGCCTGCCAGCTCTCACCCTCCCCAGCACCCAGCCTGGCCAGGGAAGAGAGAAGCGGGGTGACTCAGCGTGGGCCCCACCCTCCCCGCCCCAGGGTGCCAGGGCGTTGCCTGTCCTGCTGGAAATGTCCCCACCCTGCCCCCCTGCATCAGCAGCAGACAACCCCAGGGTCACTCTGTGGTTTGTGGCTCTTGGCCGCCGCCGCCGCCTGCCCTCTGCCCCTTCCTGGCTGGATCATGGGGCGGTAAGAGGCGCCGCCCTGTCCTGCTCCCACGCCTAGGATGGCTGTGTGGGCCTGGGCACGAGGCACAGGCCACGGGCTCGTCCCCCTCGTGGGGCAGCTGGCCTTCTTCCAGGTCTCCTTCTCCCTCTCAGGGTCTCTGCCCTTCTCGGTCCTCTCGTCCTGCCAGGCATCGCAGCCAGAAGCCACCACGCCTTGACTTGTGGTGGCCTGTCTGCCTGGACCATCTGCAGCCGCCCACCTGGCCTCCCAGCCGCCATCCTGGCCAGAGTTGTCTCAGGGAGTCCACCGGCTTTGCTCATCAGTGGTGAAGAAGAAGATGGCTTAATGAAGAGGCCATGTAGAGGATGGGTGCTTTGGCTTGAGTGTGTGTGTGTGTGTGTGTGTGTGTGTGTGTGTGTGTGTTTGTGTTGCACTGAGCACTTAGGCAAGAGCTATGCTTCCCTGTTTTTTTGTTTTGTTTTGTGGTACTGGGTATGGAACCCAGGGGCATTCTACCTCTGAGCTACACCCCTAGCCCTATTTTTTTATCTTTATTTTTTGAAACAGGGTCTCACTAAATTTCAGAGGGCCTTAGTATCTGAGGCTGTCAGCGAACCCAGATCCTCCTGTCTCAGCCTCTCAAATGCTGGGATTACAAGCATGCGCCACCACACTTTTTTTTTTTTTTGCAATACTAGAGATTGAACCCAGGGTCATTCTACCTCCGTGTTATACCCCCAGCTCTTTTATTTGGAAACAGGGTCTCACTAGGTTGCTGAGAGCCTTGCTAACTTTCTTCCCTTTTTTTTTTTTTTTTGCCGTACTGGGGATTGAAGCCAGGGGCATTCTAGCACTAAGCTATATGCCCAGCCCTATTCTTCTGGGTGGTGCTGGGGCTGGGAGTGCACTTGGAGTTGAACTCAGGGGCATTCTACCTCCGAGCTTCATCCCCAGCCCTATTTTGACCTTTCATTTTGAAACAAGGTCTTGCTAAATTGCTGAGACTGGCCTTGAACCTGCAATCCTGTCTCAACCTCTCAAATACTGGAATTACAGGTATGTGCCACCATGATCAATTCTTTCTTTCTTTCTTTTTTTTTTTTTTTTTTGGCACTGGGATGGAACCGAGGGATGATGTATCTCTGAGCTGCACTCCCAGCCCTTTTTTTTTGTATCAGCAATTGAACCCAGGGTATTCATTCTACCTCTGAGCCTAAACTCTCATCCCTATTTTATTTTATTTTTTGTGGTACTGGGAGTGGAACCCAGGGGCTTTCTACCTCTGGGCTATACTCCCAGACCTATTTTATATTTTATTTGGAAACAGGGTCTCACTAAGTTGCTGAGAGCCTCACTAAGTAGTTGAGGCTGGCTTCAAACCTGTGTGATCCTCCTGTCTCAGCCTCCCAAGCACGGGGATTACAAGCGTGCGCCACCACGCCCAGCCCTATTTTATTTTTTAAATCTGGAAACAGGGTCTCACTAGGTTGATAAGAGTCTCACTAATTTGAGTAGTTTCCCAAACCTGTGGTCCTCCTGTCTCAGCCTCCCAAGTATAGTAGGATTATAGGCACGAGCCACCACGACCAGTTAGCCCTTTTTATTAAGACAGGGTTTTACTAAATTGTCTTACAACCTCAAACTCCTGAGTTGCTGGGATTACGAAACATACACCACTGAGCTGGGCATTGATCACGTGTTACTTAGTACTTGCTATGTGTTTGGCATTAGTAACGGGGAACAGGAGACCTTGGTGGCCCAGGGCTCTTGAGATCCTGGGGGTTCCAGGAAGCTAGGCAAGTTCTTAGCATCGGGGGAGACATTTCAGGTGGTGGTGGGCTCTGGGATAAAGGACTATCCTTGCTTGGCATGGTGGCCCATGCCTGTGATCCCAGTTCTTGGGAGGCTGAGATAGCTCAGAGGTAGAATGCCCCTGGCTTCAGTCCCTAATATCATGCGTGCGCGCGCACACACACACACCCCACAAAGAGAGGGGTGAGGGGGCAAGGCTGGGATTTAAGCAAAGGATTCTCTGACCACAGAGTCCTGGCTGTCAGTCCCCAGCACTGTTTTCTTTTTCTTTTCGGTATTGAATCCAGGGTTGCTCTACCACTGACCTACACCCCCAGCTCTCTTATTTTTTTTTTGACACTGGGGGTTGAACCCGGGGGCATTCTACCTGTGAGCCACACCCCCTGTCCTTTATATTTTTTTCTTTTGAAACAGGGTCATGCTAAATTGCTGAGGCTGACCATGAACCTGCCATCCTTCTTTCTCAGCCTCCCAAATTCTAGGATTACAAGCCTGCACCACCACGCACGGCATCCTTTTAATTTTGAAACAGGGTCTCACAAAGTTGCCGAGGCTGTCGTCAAACCTGTGATCCTCCTGCCTCAGACTCCAGAGTCCTGGGATTCCAGGTGTGCACCACCATGCCCTGCTGTGCCACCCGTTTCCCCAGGTCAGGAGCAGGTCACTGAGCTCTGCTTGTCTCCTGGTCTGCCCGGCGGGCGTCCTACAGGACTACTCCCTGGGCCCCTGAGCTCCCAATGGAATACTTCCCAGGAAATGACGGAGCTCGGCACCTGGCACTGCTTAAGCGTTAAGTAAACGGGCATTCAATAAAACTGATTCTGAAACAAAGTCCCCACCCCCTCTCCGGCACACACTTAGAGTCTGGCAGGGGATTCTGGGGAAGTCGGGGCCAAAGAGACCCTGGGGTGCCCCTGCTGGGATGTGGTCTGAGCCCTCCCTGCTGCCCACTGCTCTGGCTGAGCCTCGGGTGTGTGGGCACAGCTTCGTTTCTGGACTGAATGACTCTCCATCTGAGCCAAACCCTGAGGCTGCGGCCAGAGTTAGGCTAAGCCACCTGTGCCCAGGCGCTCCGGGCTGAAATCAGACGTGCTTGACGGTCATGTGAGCCCAATCAAGGCTCTCGGGGAGGCCTGTCTCACCAGAACCAAACACATCTTCTCTACCATTTGCTGGGGCCTGGCCAAAAAAAGCAACCTGCAACCTTATCTGTGTGTGTGTGTGTGTGTGTGTGTGTGTGTGTGTGTGTGTCCTGGGAATCAAAACTAGGGCCATGCTAAGCCGGGCGTGGTGGCGCACGCTTGTAATCCCCGCACTTGGGAGGCTGAAACAGGAGGATCGCGCAGATTCGTAAGCCAGCCTCAGCTACTGAGCGAGGCTCTCAGCAACTTAGTGAGACCCTGTTTCCAAATAAAGTATAAAATAGGTCTGGGAGTATAGCCTGGAGGCAGAAAGCCTCTGGGTTCCACCCCCAGTACAAAAACAAAAACAAAAACAAAAAACCAACCAACCAAAAAACAAAAAACTAGGGCCATGCTACCTCTGAGCTACATCCCCAGACCTATTTTATTTTATTTTTTTTGTGGGTCTGGGGATCGAACTCAGGGGCATTCAACCTCCGAGCTATACCCCGTGCCCTATTTTTTTATTCTTTATTTTGAAACAGGGTCTCACTGAGTTGCAGAGGGCCTAAGTAGCTGAGGCTGTCCGCGAACCGCGATCCTCCAGTCTCAGCCTCCCGAATGCTGGGATTACAAGCGTGAGCCACCACGCCCGGCCTATTTTATATTTTATTTTGAAACAGGTCTCACTAAGTGGCGGAAGGCCTCATTACATTGCTGAGGTTGGCCTCGAACCTGTGTTCTTCATGTCTCATCCTCTCAAACACTGGAATTACAAGCATGTGCTATCGCCTGGGTCCAAACTTCCTTTCTCCCTTCTTCTCTTTTTTCTGCACTGGAGTTTGAAACAAGGGGCATTCTATCTGTGAGATGCACACCCAGCACTATTTTTTTCTTGGTTCTGGGGACTGAACCCAGGGGCATTCTACCTCTGAGCTATATTCCCAGCCCCAATTTATTTATTTATTATTATTTATTTATTTTTTTTGTGGGTATGGAGATGGAACCCAAGGGCATTTGACCTCTGAGCTATACCCCTGCCCTGTTTTTTTTTTTGGTGGTACTTGGGATGGAATCCAGGGTCTTTCTACCTCCGGGCTATACTCCCAGACCTATTTTTTTTATATTTTATTTGGAAACAGGGTCTCATTAAGTTGCTGAGAGCCTAAGTAGCTGAGGCTGGCTTCGAACCTGTGAGATCCTCCTGTCTCAGCCTCCCAATACTGGGATTACAAATTTGTGCCACGACGCCCAGCTCTTACTCTTTATTTTGAAACAGGGTCTCACTGAGTTGTAGAGGGCCTAAGTAGCCGAGGCTATCCGCGAACCGTAAGCTGCGATCCTCCAGTCTCAGCCTCCCGAATGCTGGGATTACAAGCGTGTGCCACCACGCCCGGCTTTTTATTTATTTACTTATTTGTGGTCCTGGGGATTGTACCCAAGGACATACTACCTCTGAACTATACCCCCAGCCTGAAACTTTATTCTTTATTTTGAAACATGGTCTCACTAAGTTGTGGAGGGCCTCATTAAGTAGCTGAGGCTGTCTGGGAACTCAAATCCTGTCTCAGCCTCCTAAGTACTGGGATTACAGGCATGTACCACCATGCCTGGCTCCAGCTCTTTTTTTATTTTCTTTTTGAAGCACTGGGGATTGAACCTAGGACTCCACACAGGCTAGGCAAGCACTCTACTACTAAGTTATATCCTGGTTCCTTATTTAAAAAAAATTTTTTTTGGTGGTACTGGGGGTAGAACCTAGAGGCTTTCTACCTCCGGGCTATCCTCCCGGACCTATTTTATATTTTATTTGGAAACAGGATCTCTAAGTTGCTGAGAGCCTAAGTAGCTGAGGCTGGCTTCAAACCTATGTGATCCTGTTTCAGCCTCCCAAGCACGGGGATTACAAGTGTGAGCCACCATGCCCGGATTCTCCTGGTCCTTTATTTACACATTTATTTGGGGACAGGATCTCACTAAGTTGCCCGGGCCAGCCTCAAACTTGGGAGAGATCTTCCTACCTCAGCCTCCCGGGTAACCGGGATTACAGGTGAGCACATCTCACCCCGCTGAACCCGGGCTCCTGGGCTATCTTGAGCACTCACTTGCCCCGTTAGCACCGCACGGGCTCCATCTCCGGGCTCAGCAGATCTGCTTCAAATCTCAGTCCACCATTTTGCTGTGTGACTGTATGAGTTACCCTCCTGGGGCCAATAAGAAAATGCTCGTCAGGTGCCCAGCGCGGTGGCGGGCCCTAAGGGGAGGCTTGGGAAGTGAGGAATAAATGGCGTGGTCCTATGAGGGCGGGGCTGACCTGAAGTGCAGACTCAGGAGCTGGGTCAGCCACCGTTTCCTTTTTTCTGATACTGTACTGGGGATTGAACCCAGGGGCATCCTCTCGCTGGGCTACCCCTCCAGCCCTATTTTATTTGCAGTTTTAGGGATGGAGCCCAGGGGCATTTGACCTTCGAGCTACACCCCCTGCCCTATTTTTTATTCTTTATTTTGAGACAGGGTCTCACTGAGTTGCAGAGGGCCTAAGTAGTCCGAGGCTGTCCGCGAACCTGGATCCTCCTGTCTCAGCCTCCCAAATGCTTGGGATTACAAGTGTGGGCCACCACACCTGGCTCTATTTTTCCTTATTTTGAAACAAGGTCTCATTAAGTTGCAGAGGGCTTAAGTAGCTGATCCTGTCTCAGCCTCCCAAGTATAATTACAAGCTTGCTTACAAGCCTAGCTTGCTTTTTTTTTTTCCAGGTCTGGGAATGGAACCCAGAGGCATTCAACTTCTGAGCTACACCCCTGCCCTTTTTTTTTAAATTTTGAAACAGGGTCTCACTAAGTTGCAGAGGGCCTCACTAAGTAGCTGAGGCTGTCTGTGAACCGTGATCCTCCAGTCTCAGCCTCCCGAATGCAGGGATTACAAGCGCGCGCCACCACGCCCGACTTGCTTTTTGCTTTGAAACAAGGTCTTACCAGGTTGTTGAGAGTCTTCCTTGCTGAGACTGTTCTGGAAACCGCAATCCTGTCTCAGCCTTCCAAATACTAGGGTTACAGGGGCGTGCGCCACCAAGCCTGGCCAGCTTATTTCTTTCTTTTCCTTTTTGTGGCACTGGGGATGGAACCTCAGTAAGTAGCTGAGGCTGGACATGCAACTTAGACCCCGTTTCAAAATAGAGAATAAAAAGTGGGGCTGGGGGTGTAGCTTGGAGGCAGAGTGCCCCTGGGTTCCATTCCAAGTACTGCAAAATAAATAAGACTGTGATATCATCTCACCTGAATTTCCAGTCTGCCCTAGTTATCAGACTTGCCAGCCTCCCCATCACATCGGGACGAGCCAGTTCCCTAAAGTAAATCTGTGTGCATCCTTTTGGTCTTTCCTCTGGAGAAGCCTGGCGAGTACTTGGAATGAAAGCCTATGCACCTTTCCTGGTAAGCACCTGCTAAAACCTTGGCATGGGCTGGTCTTCATGATGCTCTCACATAACCCAAAACTCCATGAGAAGTCCCATTTTACGGATGAGGAGGCTAAAGCCCAGCATCACCTTCCCAAGGTCCTGCAAGTGATAAAGCCAGATTTGGACCCAAAGGCCTGACTCCAGTGTGTTCGTGGGGTAGGCTCTTACCTACCTCGGGGCACGTGTAAAGACGTTTTGCAACCAGAGGCAGGGCACAAGTAACGAGTAGTGTCGTTTTAGTTGTTACACTTATCAGTGGAACTAGTGGGGTGAAGGGGGGACAAGGCGGGCTCTGGCAGGTTAGTCCTAAAAACGCCAGGTCCTGAGGGTGCAGTGCCGGGAGTAGCCACTAGGTGGCGCCAGGCAACGCAGGCCCTGCGAGTATGTTAATCCGCAGCCCAGGGTCCCCAGGCCCCCGGTGGTGCCCATCTGTGGGGGTGCATTTCGCCGGCCCAGCTTGGGGCAGGGTTCAGGCCAGCCAGATCGGTGTCAGGTCAGCACCCGGTTTCTTCCCGGGTTGCTGTGGCGGTCACCGGTCAGGTCACCACGCAGAAACTCTGGGTAATCCGCCGCCAGAGGTTCCGGCTGCGGCTGCTGAGAGCCACCTCGACGGCCTCCTGGAAGACGGCGTGGACGTTGTCGTGGAGCCGAGCGGAGCACTCGAGGTAGACCACGGCCCCCACGGACCTCGCCATCTCCTGGCCCTGTGGGAGGAGTAGGAGGGGCTGGTTTAGGGAGGGCGCTGGGCTGGGGTAGCCCTCAGGGGGAACCTCAGGGTGGTCCTTGAGGAAGGTGGGCCTTTTCTACGGCTCCCTCAGCTCCAGCACCCTGGCTGACCAAATGTACTCCTGACACCAGCTGACCAGTTACTGCTATATCCCCAGCCCTATTTTATTTGATCTCTGTGTGTGTGTGTGGGGGGGGGGGTTGCTGGGGATGGAACCCAGGGGCATTCTACCTCGGAGCTACAACCCCTGCCCTATTTTGTATTCTTTATTTTGGATGAGTCTGGGGATGGAACCCAGGGATATTCGACTTTCGAGCTATACCCCCTGCCTTATTTATTTATTTAGTAGTACTAGGGATGGAACCCAGGGGCTTTCTACCTCTGGGCTATACTCCCTGACCTATTTTATATTTTATTTGGAAACAGGGTCTCACTAAGTTGCTGAGAGCTTCACTAAGTAGCTGAGGCTGGCTTTGAACCTGTGCTATCCTCCTGTCTCAGCCTCCCAAGCGTGGGGATTACAAGCGTGCACCACCACGCACGGCTTCTTTTATTTTTTTTGAAACAGGGTCTCACTGAATTGCGGAAGGCCCAAGTAGCTGAGGCTGTCCGTGCACCACGGTCCTCCTGTCTCAGCCTCCCAAATGCTGGGATTACAAGCGTGCGCCACCACGCCGGGCTTATTTTTTTATTTTGAAACAAGGTCTCATTAAGTTGCTGAGGGCCGAAGAAATCGAGACTTCTGGGAAGATTGCGACCGAGAAAAGCGGGGCTTAAGAGTCCCGCTAACAACTAATCTCCATTACCACAAAAAGAGCGCCTTTCATAGCCAGAAAACACCATCACCAGAAAAACAAAAAAACCACCAGGCTCCAGAGAGAAAGCGGACTGAGAACAGAGCTCAGGGCCACAGAGGAGACACACGCGCCCGAGGACGCGGCAGCAGCGCCATACTGCCGGCGGCAGCGGCGAACTCAGCGGACAGCTACAGCAAGCCGAGGTGAGCCGATGCGGAACAGCCAGGCGGGATCTTTCGGTGCAGACAGCATTTAAAGCTCCCAGTGGCTGAGCTCAGCACACGCTGCAGGGATTCAGAGTGGAAATCAAAACCAGAGAAGAAAAAATACGCCAGCCTCATGGCCGAGGGCGTGGCAGAGGCGCCATATTGCCACCGGCGGCGGCAGCAGCAGTGAATTCACCGAGTCCAGTACAGCTACATCTGCGTACTCAAGAACAGTGAGTCAAATTGCGGGTCACAGAGGAGAAATCCCAGTATTGTGCCTCCTGGGACTTGACCCAGTGAGGGAGTGGTGGTGGCAGAGATATCACACCATAGGAGAGCGTGCAACCTGGCACCCCCCACAGTCTAAAGCAGCCTCTATCGACTCCCTGGGTCGGAGACTCTGTGATACAACCCAGTAAAGGAGTAGTAGGGTCTGAGATAATACAGACTCGAGATCCAGAGCACCTTAAGTGAAGCCATAGTGACCCAAGGGAAGAACCCAGAGAAGGCACAAACCTCCGAAATCATGGGAAAGAGGAATAACACTGAAGTAATGAATGTGCACAACCCCACAACATCAGAACCTGATAAAACAGAAAATCAGAGATTTCTAGAAGATCAAATCAGGAAAATAACTGTAGAAATAATAGAGGTGCTCCGAAAAGAACTCAGAGAGAGCCAAAAAGAGATAAAGGATGCAATTAATGAAGTAAAGGCCTCAATTCAAAGCACAAACAACCGATTAGACCACATGGAGAACAGAATCTCGCTCTTAGAAGATGAGCAATCCAAAAATGAATGCATAGTTTCTAATCTAGAAAAAGATATCCAACAGCAGGAATCTGACACTGAAGAAATATGGGCCCATCTTAAGAGAGCTAACCTAAGAATAATTGGAATAGAGGAGGGAAAAGAAAGTGATACCAAAGGGATCAACAATCTCTTCAAGGAAGTAATAGCAGAAAATTTTCCAAATATAGAGCAAGAGGTTGATACACAGATCCAGGAAACTTATAGAACTCCCTTTAGACAGGATCCGAGAAGAGGATCCCCACGCCATATAATTGTCAAAATGACCAATGTGGAAGCCAAGCAGAGAATCTTAAAGGCAACAAAAACAAAGGGCCAAGTGACATTCAGAGGCAAACCAATTAGAAGCACTCCAGACTTCCCAAACCAAGTCATGAGAGCCAGAAGGGCTTGGAGTAACATACTCCAAACTCTGAAAGAAAACAACTTCCAGCCAAAAATTTCCTATCCAGCAAAACTTTCTATCAAATTAGATGGAGAAATAAGAAGCTTCCATGACAAACAGAAACTGAAGGAATTTATGTCTTCAAAACCAGCGCTAGAGAAAATACTCAAAGAGATTAACTACAAAGAAGAAATAGGTAACACTCACCAGAACCAGAGAAACAAGAGTTTCCATCCAACAGACAACTAAGATTGGTTATCTGTGGAGATTCATTATTTATGTTAGTCTTTTACCTATCTCTAAATTGTATTGTTTGCCTTTATTATTGTTAATTTTTAGGATTTCTAGTTGGAATATTAATATACCTTCAGATATAGCATTTGGAAATATTTTATCCAATTCTATTAGTAACTTTTAACTCTGTTTACATTGTCTTTGGATATACAATATTTTCTTTTATTTTTTAGGGAGTTTGTATATTCTTCTGTTGCCTGTGCCATTGAAATCATATCCAAGAAATCACTGCCAATTTCAATGTTGTGAGGTTTTATGACCCAGATTTTCTCCTAAAAGTTTATAGTCTTAAGATTTATATTTAGGTCTTTTATCTAGTTTGAGTTAATACTTGTATGTGGGATTAGGTAAGGGTCCAATTTTATTCTTTTCCATGTAATTATTATTTTTCAACAATATTTAGTTAAAAGATTATTTCCACTACCAAATCTTCGTGGAAACCTTGTCAAAAATAACTTGACAATATAGGGAAGAAGTTAGCTCTAGGCTTGTATTTAACTCCAATGGTCTATATATCTGCCTTTAGAACAGTACTACACTGTTTCAATTATTGTAGCTTTATATGGTTTGAAATCAGAAAATATACATCTTCTAGCTTTGTTTTTGCTTCGAGATTGTTTTGGGTATCTAGAGTCCATATTCCATATCAGGATAGATTTTTTTCTGAAAAATAAATATATGAGAGTTTCACCTAAAAAAAAGAAAAAAATATTCTTTGGTAAGAAAGAAAGCAAAAAAAAATATATTGAAATGTTATCTTTAAGTCATCAAAAGCTTGGTATCAGACAAATGAAACTGTTATGTGAGATTATCATTTTTAATTTTGGATAAATTGCTATAATACTAGATGTCAACCACTAAGCCAAGCATGGGAGGGAGGGATGGGGAGAGAATGGGGTGGGGATCGGGTGGGGGCTGACTGGGCGATGTGTACATGTATGTCTACAAAAGTTTGTATCCCACTATGATGTATGAATACAGTGCACCAATAAAATAAAATTAAAAAAAAAATTAAAAAAAAAAAAGTTGCTGAGGGCCTTGCTAAGTTGCTGAAGTTGGCCTCCAACTTTCTAGTCTCCTGATTCAGCCTCCAAAGTATTGGGATTACAGGGGCCTGGCTTTTTTTTTAATTATAGAGGCTGGCTTCCAAGCTTTGATGCTCCTGTCTCAGCTTCCTAAGTACTAAGGATTACAGGTATGCTACAGCTATATAGCTACAGGTATGTGCGCATGCGTGCATGAGAAACAGGTTATTGAAGCGGGTGTGTGTGTGTGTGTGTGTGTGTGTGTGTGTGAATTGAAACTGAGCTACACCCCCAGCCGTCTTCAGTTTTTATTTTGAAACAGGGCCTTGCTAAATCACTAAAGCTCACCTCAAACCTATAATCTTATCTCAGTCTCCCAGATCCTAGGATTACAGGTGTTATGTTTAGTTGCTAACTTTACTTAGCCAGGCACTTAGCAGAGAGGGGCCTAGGACTGAACAATGGGCCGTCCTCTGGGTCTCAGGTTCCCCACCTGTGAAGTAGGGGGGGTAGGATTATCGCTGGTATGCACAGCCCCACCTCCTGCCTTCTTCAGGTGGAGCCCCCCAGAATATTCTATGGCCCATTTCCAAGCGTTAGCAGTTCCTGACTCCGACAGCCCCCCACACCCCCCATGTGCTCCGGTCCTGGAGTCCCAGCCCCACATGCCTCCTACCCGGTGGTAGGTCACGGGCTCCAGCCCCGTTCTCCGCAGCTTATTCACCAGCACCTTGTCCTTGCGTAGGTCGGTCTTGCAGCCCACTACGATGATGGGCACCCCCTTGCAGAAGTGCGTCACCTCTGGGTACCACTGCGGGGGGGGTGGGGGAGGGGCTGTGTGAGCCACCGGAGCCGGGTCCCTCTCAGAGGGCCACTCTCCGGCTGCCCGGGCTGCACTCCAGTGATGGCCTGGAGCACAGCTGCTCTTCAGGGACAAGCACTGCGGGCCGGCTCTGACCCAAGAACTTACACTCTGGGATCCAGCCCACTGTACAGATGTGGTAACTGAGGCACAGAGAGGCTATGTAACTTGGCTTTGGCCACCAAACTAGAAATGGCAAGACTTGAGCCCGGTTTCCCCTCCTCCAGTCCAGTTTCTCTGCAGGGTAAGGGTGCTCACAGCATTGGGGAGTTTGTCCTTGAATCTGAGATCCTCCTGCCTCAAGTACTGGGATTATGGTGGGCTACTGGACATCGCCCAATCTTAATTACTTAAAAGTAAGCCAGGCGTGGTGGTGCAGGCTTGTAATCCCCACATTCCAGAGGCTGAGACGGGAGGATTGCAGTTTGGAGACAGCCTCAGCTACTTCGGCCCTTTGTCACTCAGTGAGACCCTGTTTCAAAGTAAAGAATAAAAAATAGGGCTGGGGGTGTAGCTCAGAGGTAGAATGCCCCTGGGTTCCATCCCCAGTGCCGCAAAAAAAAAAAAAAAAAAAAAAAAAAAAAAAGTAAATCAGCCAGATGTGGTGGCGCACGCCTGTAATCCCAGTACTTGGGAGGCTGAGACGGGACGATCGCAGGTTCGAGGGCAGCCTTCACAAGGTAGTGAGACTCAGCAACCTAATGAGACTGTTTCAAACTAAATAAAATAAAATAGAATAGGGCTGGGGATGTGGATCAGAGGTAGAAACCCCCTGGGTTCAATCTCCAGTACCAAAAAGAAAAAGAAGAAGCCGGGCATGGTAGCACAAGTTTGTAATCCCTGCATCTGGGAGGCCAAGACAGGAGGTTCGCCTCAGCTACTTAGTGAGGATCTTTGCAACTCACTGAGACCCTGTTTCAAAATAAAGAATAAAAAAATAGGGAGCCGGGGTGGTGGCGCACGCTTGTAATCCCCGCGCTTGGGAGGCTGAGATAGGAGGATCACACGGGTTCGAAGCCAGCCTCAGCTACTTAGTGAGGCTCTCAGCAACTTAGTGAGACCCTGTTTCCAAATAAAATATAAAAAAGGTCTGGGAGTATAGCCCAGAGGTAGGAAGCCTCTGGGTTCCACCCCCAGTACCACCAAAAAAAAAAAAAAAAAAAAAAAAAATAGGGCTGAGGGTATAGCTCGAAGATAAAATGCCCCTGGGTTCCAGCCCCAGTACTGCAAAAAGAAAAAAGAAAAAAAAAAAAAAAGAAAAAGAAAAGGAGCTGGAGTAATGACTCCACCTAAATCCAACCGGGAATCCTCATCAGGGCTCCTACTTGAGCTGCAGTCATCCCCTGGGTGCTCCTCTCCTCCCCCTCTGCAAGTTCTTGCTCTGTGGGTGTCCTCCCCCAGTCCCTGGCAGCACCTTGGTGTCCTGGGCTCTGCCCGCCACTAGGGGCAGGAACTCGGCAACTCCCCATCCCCTGCCTTGGTTGCCTGGCTCCAGCCTCCCTCCCTCCCAATCTAGAGGGCTCTGCCTTCGGAGCAGATTCGGAATCTACCCCCCCCCCCAGCCTGCTGACACCCTGGTCCCCGCACCAAGCGTCTCTCTCCGTCCCCGGTGCCCTGCACAGCCCCTGGCACAGAGATGTGCTCAATTAGCTTCTCTGAATGAATGCGTGCGGCCAGCTGCCCGGGTCCAAAGCCCAGGCTTGCCGCTAATAGAGGGTGTCTTTGGACGAGTGACTCATCTGAGAATAATAGCATCCATCCCACTAGGTCGTTAGGGGATTAAATGAGCCCAAGGGCCCAGGACAGAGCTAGCGACATGGCACATTCTTTGTTTTCTGGGGGGGGGGGACCTAGAGGGAGCTGGGATTGAACCCCAATAGGGGTTTTACTTTGAAACAGGATCTTGCTAAATGAGTGCGTGCTGGCCTTGAACCTGTGATCCTCCAGTCTCAGTCTCTAAAGTACAGGGATTACACGTCTGCAGTCAGGACACCGGCCCCGCTCCCTTTCAAGGGCAGTTGGGAACACCTGGAGCACGGGGATTACAGGAGTGCACCACCATGCCCGGCTATAGACTAAGTGCTGTTTTTCCTTTGTTTGGTACTAGGGATTGAACCCAGGTGCATTCTACCTACAAGTTATATTCCCAGCCCTTTTTATTATTTATTTTTATTCTTTATCTTCAAACAGGGTCTAGCCAAGTTGTGGAAGGCCTCACCAAGTTGCTGAGGCTGCCTGCGAAGCTGCGATCCTCCCGTCTCAGCCTCCCAGGTCTTGGGACGGTGGGCGTGTGCCGCCATGCCCGGCTCATAGTATGTTCATAGTAAATGCTGCGCCCGCCCCTGTTGTCATTACTAATGCTGGCACTGGCTGTGTCCTGAGGTCCTGTGAGGTGGGCACAGGGGAGGGGCTGTGCCATGGCCGGGGCAGAGGAACAAGGGACCCGACAGCTGGCAGTGGGAAGAGGGTGCTGAGAGCTCTTGGAACCTGACTTTACAGTTCATGTGACCCCGGACAGCCACGGGCCAGGAGCCGGTGCCCCTGGGGCGCCCGGCATCCTCAGTGCACCACAGTGGAAAGAGCAGCAGAGTTCTGAGTCTGTACAAAGTGCAGGCCAGGAGCACTGGATGGGGAGTCAGTGAAGAGACCTGCCACCAAATCCCTGGGCGGCCCTGGACAAGTCGCTGCCACCCTCTGGGCCTCAGTTTCCCCTTCCCAAAGGCACAAGACTCAATGTCGGCTCTGATAGCCAGCTGACCCCAGGGTTAGGGCAGAGTGGCCCAGCCACGGGGCTATACCTCCCTGCACCCCAAGACCTACCCGGTTAAAGACGTTTTCAAAGCTGTTTGGGCTGGTGACGTCGAAGCAGAGGAGCAGGACGCTGGCGTCGGGGTAGAACAGGGGCCGCAGGCGGTCATAGTCATCTTGCCCTGGGCAGAGGGGGTGTCACTCCGTCCCCACCTCCCGGTCGCAGCACCCCCCAATATCACAGAGATAACCCAGCAGATGGAGCCTAGTTTTTGCCTCATGTTGAGCACCCCCTGGGCCCTGGGCTGGGGAGACCTTTGCTAAGAGGCGGTGTTCTCGGAGCAGAGGCCAGGCAGAGGGCAGGCCCGGAGCAGGCGGGGGGAACTGAGGCCCACCACTCGGGAGCCCGAGTTGCCCTGGGCTTGGGGCGTGAAGAGGAAGAGGCAGGTTTGAGCCCTGCAAAGACATTTTAGCCATCTGCTCCTTGAAAGAGGTCTAGGCTCCCGCTTCGAGGCCAGGACTCCTTGGGGCCGTCCTGGGGCCTGGAGGCAGGTAGCCGCAGGTGCACAAGCTGGGAGGGGTCAGATTCCCAGGGGCCCCTAATCCTGGCTGGCACCCAGGCCTTGGAGACTGGCTGGTTTCTCTGGTTTAGGAGGAAGGGGGCAGGGCTCCGTCCCAGGCATCTGGGGCCCACAGGAGCCTCGGCACACCTACCTGCCGTGTCCCAGATCTGGAGGTGCACAGGTTTGCCTTTCATTTGCAGATTGACTGTGTACCGTTCAAACACTGTGGGGGTGTAGCTCTGAGGAACAAGGGGAGGGGAAAGACCAAGAGGAAGCTTCAGAGAGGGGTGGGCGGCCCAAACCCAGGTGTGCAGCAGCAAAGCCCCTCCTTGGGAGGCAGCTGGCTTAGCTGTTTTCTGGGAGGGCTCCCAGGTGGCCGCCTGGGGTGTGGGGGAGCGTTAGAGTCCTGAGCTGGCGAGGTCCCCGGCATTCCGGGCCAGGTGTCCTCCATTCTAGAAGGGAGGATTAAGATCCCTATACAATGTTGCTACGTGAAGTCAATGAGATTCTCCAGGCAGAGCCCTGGACACAGGCCCCAGCACAAAATAAGCGCTCCGTTCCTGTCAGCTACTGCTATTTTGTCTCTCTGGACAGGGGCCTCCCATTTCTGAGCCTTTCTTCATACTGTCCTTTTCTCCTGGAATGACATTAACCTACCTCTGTTTCTTCATTCATATATTCATTCAGCAAACACAGGCACAGGTCCCTTTCTAGGCCCAGTTCTTTTTTTTTTTTTTTTGGTACTGGAGATGGAATCCAGGGGCATTCTACCTCTGAACTACATCCCCAGCCCTATTTTTTCTTCTTTATTTTGAAACAAGGTCTCACTAAGTTGCAAAGGGCCTCACTAAGTAGTAGCTGAGGCTGTCCATGAACTGCAATCCTCCTGTCTCAGCCTTCTGAATGCTGGGATTACAAGCGAGCATCACCATGCCCTGCTTCTAGGCCCAGTTATGGACACTGAAGACCACGTAATAACAAGACTCGGTCTCTGCCCAAGGGAGCTCATAGCTTTTAGGGGTCTCTCTTTGCCTTTCAACTTCTCTCTTTGATTTTTGTACTGGGACTGAACCCAGGGCATTCTACTTCTGAGCTACACCCCCAACCCTTTTTATTTTAAAACAGGGTCTGTTTCCAAATAAGAAAACATAAAATAGGTCTGGGAGTGTAGCCCAGAGGTAGAAGGGCTTCCAGGAACCCCAGTACCACCAAAAAACAAATAATAAATAAATAAGCAAATAAATAATAAATAAATAAATAAATAAAAACAGGGTCTCTTAGCCAGGTGTGGTGGCACATGCTTGTAATTCCGGTACTTGGGAGGCTGAGACAGGAGGATCAAAGGTTCATAGCCAGCCTCTGCTACTTAGTGAGGCCCTCTGCAACTTAGTGAGATCCTGTTTCAAAATAAAGAATAATAATAAAAAAAAAAGGGCTGGGGTGTAGCTCAGAGGTAGAATGCCTAGTTCAATCCCTAGTATTTATTGCAAACAAACAAGGTCTCACTAAGTTGCTGAGGGTTTGCTTAGTTGCCAAGGCTGGCCCTGAACCTGCAATCCTCCTGTCTCAGCCTCCCAAGTACTGGGATTTCAGGTGTGCGCTGCCACACCCGGCTGCCTCTCAACCTCTTGAGATCTAAACAAGACCCCTATCGCATGCCACCCCACCCCACCCCAGCTTCTTTCCTTGACCCCTTCCTGAACCATCCTATTTCTGCTTCTCAGGAGCAGGCCATCCAGGTCAGAGGCCTCTCGGAGCCCAGCCCTGCCTGCGGCTTGCTCCTTCTCTGCAGTGGCCAGATGAATGGGAAACAGAAGCAAATGCAGGAACCAAGAAGAAGGTTTAGCAGAATGGGGACTGAACACAGTGAGGTTTTGGAAACTGCCACACACAAGCCCTCAGCCGAGGGGCGCTAGGATGCCCGCGTCTTGCTCAGGAGGCTGGCGGGGCCCCACCTGCCCTGGCCGGCCCACCTACAGGCCATCTGAACCAGGACCCGGCCACCTTGGAGGGGCAGCCCTTGCGGTAGGACAGTGCTGTCCTCCAGAGTGACGGGGTGGGGTGGGGTGGGGTGGGGGAAGGAAGTTGGAGAAGACTCAGATCTGCCACCCTGTCCCTCCCTCTGCCACTAGGACCAGGCAAGGCCCCACCCCCCTCCCATACTCCCTGGCAGCCCAGAAACCGCAGCCCTTGGCCCTGGGATCAGGTGGGCCTGGCTTCCGTCCAGCTCTGGCCCCCACCAGCTGCTCAGCCTTAGCCAGCCTTGTCCCTGTTAAAGGCGGAGAGTAGACGGATGTGGTGGCGCACACTTGTAATCCCAGCATTCGGGAGGCCGAGACAGGAGGATCCTAGGTTCTTGGCCAGCCTCAACTACTTAGGCCCTTTGCAACTTAGCGAAACCCTGTTTCAAAACAAAGAATGAAAATAGGGCGGGGGTTGTAATTCAGAGATAGAATGCCCCTGGGTTTCATCCCCAGCACTGGGGGAAAAAAGGGTGTGTGGGGAGAGTGATGGGGTAGGCAGGACGGACTGGAAGGTGAGGCCCTGGTAAAAATGCTCACAACTTGGCTAGTGGCCAAGGGCAGTGTGTAGAGCAGCCATCCCTCCCTCCAGGGGCGTGCCTCTCTCACACCCCCAGCCTCCCACCTTCCTCAGGGGACAAGGGCTTATCATCATGGACGTGGAGGCCTGACCTCCCAGCTTGGCTGCCCGCTCATTGGTTGAAGGGTCTCCAGACCCTATTAGAGCTGCAGGGTGGCCCGCCACAAAGCTCTTGGGAGACCCGCTTTGGAGCTATGCAAACTCCATGGTGCAGCCAGCCGGGCGTGGTGGTGCATGCTTATAATCTCAGCATTCGGGAGGCTGAGACCAGAGGATCACGGTTCACGGACAGCCTCAGCTACTTAGTGAGGCCTTCCGCAATTTAGTGAGACCCTGTTTCAAAATAAAGAATATATATATATAAAAAAAATTCCATGGTGCAGACCCCATCACCGCCATTCTCTAAGGCTCTTCTTTTTTTATTTGGGGGGCTGGGGTACTGGGGATTGAACCCTGGGGTGTTGGACCTCCAAGCCACACCCGAGCCTTATTTATTTATTTATTATTTATTTATGGTACTGGGGATGGAACCTAGGGGCATTCTATCTCAGAGTCACACCTCCAGCCCTATTTTTTAATTTTATTTTTATTTATTTTATTTATTTTTTGCGGGTCTGGGGATGGAACCCAGGGGCATTTGACCTCTGAGCTACACAAATAAAAATATATAAAAAAAAATAGGTCTGGGAGTGTAGCCCGGAGGTAGAAGGGCTTCCAGGAACCCCAGTACCACCAAAAAAAAAAAAAAAAAAAAATTTGGAAACAGGGTCTCACTAAGTTGTTAAAAGCCTCACTAAGTAGCTGAGGCTGGCTTCAAACCTTTGCGATCTTCCTGTCTCAGCCTCCCAAGCACGGGGATTAAAAGTGTGGCCACCATGCCTGGCTTTATTCTTTATTTTGAAACCGGGTCTCACTGAATTGCAGAGGGCCTCACTAAGTAGCTGAGGCTGTCCGCGAACCATGATCCTCCAGGTCTCAGCCTCCTGAATGCTGGGATTACAAGTGTGAGTTACCACGCCCAGCTTCAAGCCCTATTTTTTATTTATTTATTTTTTTTTTTTTTGGTGCTACTGGGGTTCTTGGAAGCCCTTCTACCTTAGGGCTACACTCCCAGACCTATTTTTTTTTTATATATTTTTATTTGGAAACATGGTTTCTTAAGCCAGCAAGGCTGGCTTCAAACCTGCACGATCCTCCTGTCTCCGCCTTCCAAGCATGGGGATTATAAGCGTGTGCCACCACGCCCAGCCTATTTTTTATTGTTAATTTTGAAACAGGTCTCTCTGAGTTGCAAATGGACTAAGTAACTGAGGCTGTAACCGTGATCCTCCTGTCTCAGCCTCCCAAATGCTGGGATTACAAGGGTGCGCCACCACGCCCAGCTCTATTTTATATTTTTATTTGGAAACAGGGTCTCTTAAACCAGCGCAGCTGGCTTTGAACCTGTGCAATCCTCCTGTCTCCGCCTCCCAAGCGTGGGGATTACAAGGGTGCGCCACCATGCCCAGCCTATTTTTTATTCTTAATTTTGAAACAGGTCTCTCTGAGTTGCCACTCACGCTTGTAATCCCAGCATTCAGGAGGCTGAGACCTGGAGGATCACGTTTGCAGACAGCCTCAGCTACTTAGTGAGGCCCTCTGCAATTCAGTGAGACCCGGTTTCAAAATAAAGAATAAAGCTGGGCGTGGTGGCCCACGCTTGTAATCCCCGTGCTTGGGAGGCTGAGACAGGAGGATCACACAGGTTTTAATTTTTGAGACAGGATCTCACTCAGTTGCTGAGGGTGGCTTCAAACTTGCAATCCTGCTGGGCGTGGTGGCACACACTTGTAATCCCCGCGCTTGGGAGACAGACAGGAGGATGGCACAGGTTCGAAGCCAGCCTCAGCTACTTAGTGAGGCTCTCAGCAACTTAGTGAGACCCTGTTTCCAAAATAAAGTATAAAATAGGTCTGAGAGTATAGCCTGGAGGTAGAAAAGCCCCTGGGTTCCACCCCCAGTACCACACACACACACACAAAACAACAACATACATACACACACACACACACACACACACACACACACACCCTGCAATCCCCCTGACTCAGCCTCTTAAGTACTGGGATTACGGGTGTGTGCCACTGCGCCAGCCTCCTCCTCCACCTATTTCTCCTCCTCTTCCTCCTTTCTGGTGCTGGGGATTGAACCCACGGCTGCTTCACTGCTGACCTAGATCCTAGCCCTTTTTTATTTTGAGACAGGGACTCCCTAAATTACACAGGTGTGTGCCACCACACCCAGCTAATTCTTACAATCTTAGAAAGTTGGAACAATTCTCCTTGTCTGAGAGGCCCAGAGAGAGGAAGAGATTAGCTAAGTCTGACTTCCCGGCCAGGCCCTGTCCCCAGCTACCTGCCCCTCCTGAGGTCACCAGCTCGGTTCCTGGGGTTCCCGGTGTCCTTGTCTTTCTCCTTCCTTTGGAATGTGGCCCTGGAGACGCACCTTTCGCAGTGTTCTTTGACCCCCAGGGAGGACCTTCCTCAGTCTGTAGGACCAGTAAGTATCTAATCTTATCTCTGTACTCAGCTGGGAAGGCAGGGCCAGCTGTGCAGGGTCAGGGCGATGACGCAGCCCAGCCAGGCGAGCGAGCGGGTCATTGAAGAAAGGAGGGCTCCATCCCCGGCCTGATGGTGCCAGGGTTTCTCCAGGTAGGATAGGTATGCAGGTCTGTGCGGATCCAAAGGGACTCTGTCAGCCCTAGCAGGCACTCCCATCCCCATTTTGATGGGGCCCCTGGGCTTTGGGTCCCATGGGGATGGGTGTGTCCTTAAATCCAGCCAGGACTGGGCAGGGGCTGTCGCCAGCCCTGTAGTCCCTCCCTGCAAAGGGACCCTCTCTTTCTTTTCTGCCTTTTTCCCAAGGGTGGGCTCCAGCTGATGAGGGTCACTGGGGCGGCTCCAAACAGCCTGCTCTGAGCTAGGTTCAGGGGGGGAAGCCTGGACTTCCTCCTCGCAGCCTCACTGGGCTTCCAGGGTGGCTTGGAAGAGGAGGCTGGGAGTGCCTGGGGCTCCAGGGTGTGGAGTAGGTACCACCATGACCTGCTGAAACCTCCTCCTCCTCCTCCTCTTTTTTTTTTTTTTTTTTTTGGTGGTACTGGGAATGGAAACCAGGGGCTTTCTACCTCTGAGCTACACTCCCAGCCCTATTTTTCAGTCTTTTTTATTTTTTGAAACACTGAGTTGCAAAGAGCCTAAGTAGCTGAGGCTCAAGTCCCGGGTCTCCACCACCCCAATGCTGGGATTACAAACTGCGCCACCATGTCCAGCTGAGGTAGAAAGAACCATGATATTCCAGAGCTGGAGAGGCTCTGACTTACAGATGGGAAAACTGAGGTGAGGATGGCAGAGTCCCGCCTGGGGCACACAGCCCCGCTAGCATTCGGGAGGCTGAGACAGGAGGATCATCGGGGCTCCCGGCCAGCCTCAGCTACTTAGTGAGGCCCTTTGCAACTCTGTGAGACCCTGTTGCAAAATAAAGAATAAGCCGGGCGTGGTGGCGCACGCTTGGAATCCCAGCGCTTGGGAGGCTGAGACAGGAGGATCCCACAGGTTCGAAGCCAGCCTCAGCTACTTAGTGAGGTTCTTAGGAACTTAGTGAGACCCTGTTTCCAAATAAAATATAAAACAGGTGTGGGAGTGTAGCCTAGGGATAAAAAAGCCCCTGGGTTCCATAATTCAGTAACACACACACACAAAATAAATCAATAAATAATAGGGCTGGGGGTGTAGCTCAGAGGTAGAATGCCCCTGGGTTCCATCCTCAGTATTACAAAAAAAAAAAAAAAAAAAAAAAGGCCCAGCATGAACTGGATGTCCAACATACAGTTCATGGCCCACCAGGCGCCCTAACCTCTCCTGAAACTGTCATGGTCTCACCATGGACATCTTCCATCCCGGCTCCGTCAAGGCCTGGTCTTCCAGGTGCTCTCCCCCCAGGGTCCTCTCTGTGGTTCTCACTCCAGGGTGCCATAATGGGTGGGTTCCCATAGGTAGCCTCTGGGTGCCTAGTGCAGCCCCCAACTTAAAAAAAGAAAAAAGAAAAAGTGTACCGGGCCAAAGGAAGTGACATCAGCTGCTGGATGCGGCTGGTTCCGCAGGCCTGGCCCCTGCCTCCTCCAAGGGGCCTGTGCTCCCCCGCAGGGCAGGGCGCTGGGATGGGGAGGGAGGAAGTGGGGGCACAGCGAGGGCTTAGAGGACTGGCTTCTCCTCGCTCTGGCCGCGGCTGTGGGTGGCCTGGCCTCGCCCTCGGGGCCTGCTGGGTCCCACTGGTCAGCTAGCGACAGGACACTCGGGCCAGAGTTGCCCATGAGCTCCATGTTAACACCAGGCTCCCTCCCGGAGGCCCTGCACCCCGCCAGGCTGAGGAACCCGGGGCTCGGAAAGGCCAAGCAAGTTAGTAAGGGAGAATTGCTGAGGTCCAGCGGGCTGGACTCCTGTTCGGAGGCTGAGCGGGGCACGTGGCAAGGGCTGGAAGAGAGAGGGCACCGCCGGCCTTTGCAGGGTCCTTCCTGTGCGCAGGCTGGGAGCAGTGCCCTGGACCGCTATCAACTCGGGTGGGCACCATCATTTTCCTGTGACACGAGTAAGCGACAGGCACAGAGAGGCAAAGGGATGCACCCCAGGGCGCACAGCTGAGTGTGGCAAAGACGTGATTTGATACGATCCGGCGGGCCTGGCTCTGAAGCGTCGGCCTCTGAGCTTTCTCAGAGCCTGCTAGGTCCCGGGGTGGCCTAACCCGGTCCCTCCCCCAGGTCGGGGCCAACGTCCCACTTTACAGACGGCAGCCCCGGGGCCTTGGCTCGCAGTGGCGGGTCGGCAAGAACTCTGTCCTGGACCCCACGGCCGGCTGGGGGACCCCTGGGGGGCCGGGCACGTCCGGGGCAGCTGCAGCGCGGACGGGCGCCCCGGGGCCCGGGATGGGCACGGCCGGGGGCCGGGCACTCACCTCGGGGAAGGCGCCATCGGCGAAGACCATGAGCAGCGACGTCTTCCCGCAGCCGCCGTCGCCCACCAGGACCACCTTGACCGACCTGACGCCGGGCGGCGCCTCCTCGGCCGGGGCCTGGGCCGCCCTCATCCCCGCGCGGCCGGCGGCGTCGGCGGCGGGGCAGGAATGTGGAAGGGGCGGGGCGGCGGGAGGAAGTGCGGGCCGGCCCCAGGTGAGGGCCGCGCCAAGCCCGCACACCTACTGTGTGCGGGGACGGGCTGCAGCCGCTGGACGGGCCAGGGGGCTGGGCTGACCCGGCGGGGGCCGCCCCCGGCCGCCCCCCCAGCCCAGCCCCCGGACGAGGTGGCTGGTCCTGAGCAGGAGCCAGCTGCTGGCCTTTGCTGCAAGAATGAATGAACGAATGTGTGCTCCCGGCTCGGGGTTCAAGCCTGGGCATGCCTTGTGGGTCAGTCCCGGGCACTGCCAGGCATGCCTGCCCTCCTGGGTCAGCACCAGGAAGCTTGGCTGCGGTGTTGACCACCAGGCTCACCTGGCTGGGCGTGATGTAGGGAGCGGGAGCCTTCCATTTATAAAGTGCTTGGAGCAGGGTCCGCAAGCCTCATGGTCGGGCCCCTGAAGGCTCTTAGTAATTTGGTTTTTTTTGGTGGTCCTGGGGGTGGAACCCAGAGGCTTTCTACCTCCGGGCTATACTCCCAGACCTTTTGTTTATATTTTATTTGGAAACAGGGTCTCACTAAGTTGCTGAGAGCCTCACTAAGTAGCTGAGGCTGGCTTTGAACCTGCGCGATCCTCCTGTCTCAGCCTCCCAAGCGCGGGGATTACAAGCATGCGCCACCACGCCCGGCTTTTCTTAGTAATTTTTTTTTTTTTCCAGCACTGTGGATGGAACCCAGGGGCATTCTACCTCCGAGCTACACCCTCATCCCTATATTTTATTCTTTAATTTGAAACAGAGTCTCCCTGAGTTGCAAAGGGCCTCACTAAGTAGCTGAGGCTGGCCGTGAACCGCGAGCCTCCAGTCTTAGCCTCCCAAGTACGAGGATTACAGGTGTGCTCCCCCATGCCTGGCTGATTCTTCTTCTTCTTCTTCTTCTTCTTCTTCTTCTTCTTCTTCTTCTTCTTCTTGTTCTTGTTCTTGTTCTTGTTCTTTTTTTTTGCGGGGTTGGGGATGGAACCCAGGGGCATTTGACCTCCGAGCTACAGCCCCTGCCCAATTTTTTTATTCTTTATTTTGAGACCGGGTCTCACTGAGTTGCAGAGGGCCTCACTAAGTAGCTGAGGCTGTCCGCAAACCGCCATCCTCCGGTCTCAGCCTCCCGAATGCTGGGATTACAAGTGTGCCCACCACGCCTGGCTTGATTCTTAGTATAGTATAGATGGTCCAGTCCCTGGTTTCCAAGGCCCTAGGGATCCTGAATTGTTAAGACAAAGTCCCTCTCTTTAGAAACTCAGGGCCTGGAAGGGGAGAAAGGCAGGACTTCAGTGTGATTGGAGTTAAATCGGGGTAGGGACAGGCAGCGGAGAGGAGCTGGGCAAGGGCTTCCTGCCCCTGTGGGGAAGGGGTCAGGAAACCCTTATGACAAAAGAGAAACAGGTCCTGAGGAACAAGTGGAAATAGTTGGATGAGAAGATAAAAGGGTGTTCCAGATGAGGGGACAGCGTGCAGAGGGAGGGAAGAGTGCCGGTGCCCCTGCCCCTTCTCCTGCTGCCCCTTCTCCCGGTGATGGGACCAGGGCCAAGGCTCCCTGGGGAGCTGGTTCCTGGATCCTGGGTTTCTTTGGTTGTCAAGAATACATCCAAAATCACAATGGAAACTTGCTGCCACCTTACCTCCCATCTCTCTAGCGACCACAGTTTAAATCCTTAAAAAAAAAACGAGTACAGCTGGGCACAGTGGTAGATGCCTGTAATCCCAGTACTTGGGAGGCAGGGAGAGGATCACAGGTTTGAGGCCAGCCTCAGCAACTAGTGGGGCCCTCAGCAAGACACTTTGTTTCAAAATAAAATTGCCCTCAGCAGTTTAGTGAAACTTTGTTTCAAAAATAAATAAATAAATAAATAAATAAATAAATAAATAAATAAATCCAGGCATAGTGGCCAGGTTTGTAATCCTAGTACTTGGGAGGCTGAGACAGGAGTAACACAGGTTCATGGCCAGCCTCAGCTACTTAGTGAAGCCCTCCACAACTTAGTGAGACTCTGTTTCAACATAAAAATAAAATAGGGCTGGGGGTATACCTCAGAGGTAGAATGCTCCTGGATTCAATTCCCAGTAACACACACACACACACACACACACACACACACACACACACACACACACATTAAGAGACTGGGCATAGTGGTACAAACCTGTAATTTCAGTACTTGTGAGGCTGAGATAGGAGGATCTCAGGTTTGAGGGTAGCCTCAGGAATTTACAGAGACCCTCAACAACTTAGCAAGACCCCTGTTTCAAAATAAAAAATAAGGCTAGGGGCACAGCTTGAATGTAGAATGCCCTTGGGTTCAATCCCCAATACCACACAAAATGGGTACAAGTGTCTTCCCAGATCTTGGATCATGGTTTTCCTTGAAGCTTACGGGGGCAGAAGTCCTGGGTTTCACCCCTACACTGGTCATGACATCGTCCTGGAGGAGTTCAAAGCCGGGCGACACGCCCCAGGCCGCAGTGCGCAGGCTGGATGTACGGAGCCTCACCTGGATGGACGGCTTTCAGGTGTCCCTTCCTCCCCGAAACTGCCATAGGGCTGGGCGAGCAGCTGCCAAGCCGGCTCCCCGCCCAGGGCGTGGCGAGGACCAGCTGTCAACCTGTCTACGTCATCGCCTGTGCTCCCGCTTCTGTTGGGAGGAAAGGGAGGGGGGGCCAGAAGGAGGGTGGAGGGAGTAGGTCGAGGTGGCTGGTCTTGGTTGCTATAGGAATAATCATCCTGAGGGTACACAGGGTGGCTGTCAGCCTTCCGGGCTCCTCTGAAGGCATCCTAAGTGGACTGCGACTCTGTGCAGGCCCCGTCTCCCAGGAGCGCCAGGTGTTCACCCCATTTTACAGATGAGATGAGGAGCCCAAGGCCCAGGGAGGGGTGGTTCTTGTCTAAGCCCACAGCTAGTAAGAGGCCAAACTGAAATTTGTTTTTGCTGTGTGTGTGTGTGTGTGTGTGTGTGTGTGTGTGTGTGTGTGTGTGTGTTTTGCAGTACTGGGGATTGAACTCAGGGTCATTGGACCTCTGAGTATACCCCCAGCTCTATTTTTATATTTATTTTGAAACAGGGTCTCACTAAGTTGCAGAGGGCCTCACTAAGTAGCTGAGGCTGGCTGTGAACCTTTGATCCTCCTGGCTCAGCCTCCCAAGTACTGGGGTTACACCAAGCCCTGCTCAGACTGGAATTTGGATCCAGTGAGACCCCGAAGCTGGGCTCTCCGGGGTGACCACACCTGCTATTGGCTATTGCATTCAGTTCTCCAGCTGCGAGGGGGCGGAGCTTCCTGCCCCACTTTACAGATTTGAAAATTGAGTGCAGGGGAGGCTTGTCTTGGGCCAGGGCTTGGTCCCCTATGTTGGATTTTGAGCTCAGAATCACACCCATCCTAGGTTCCCGATCCTGCGAGGGGCACAGATGTCAACAGGCCACAGCCATCCGCCCTGGGTGGCAGGTAATTTCCCCAAATCTCAGACACAGCTGGCCCTGGACCATTGATTTCCTGGCATTTTATTTTTGGAGTGCAGAGGTGGCCCAGGTCGCAAAGGCTGCCAGCCAGGACACTGTTTACTCTCTGACTGTTTACTGCTGCGGCTGTTGACTTCCGGCCTGTGGGTGACTCAGCCCCCTGGAGGCTCCACCAACCCAAGCCCAGAGTCCTTTTATTTATTTACTTATGTATTTTTAAATTTAAATTTATTTATTTTTTGTGGTGCTGGAGATTGAACCCGGGGCATTCTGTCTCTAAGCTACACCCCCAACAGCTCCAGCCCTATTTTAATTTTTTTTTTTTTTGAAACAGAGTATTTCTAAATTGCTGTAGGCCTCACTAAATTGCTGAGGCCGGCTTCAAACCTGTGTGTGATCCTCCTGCCTCAGCCTCCCAAGTACTGGGATTATAGGCATGTCCCACCATGCCCAGCTTCTTTTTTTTTTGGTGGTTCTGGAGATTGAACCCAGGGGCTTTCTACCTCCAAGCTATAGCCCCAGAACTATTTTTTGTTCTTTTCCCTTTTTTTTCTGATACTGGGGATTGAGACCAGGATACTGGGGATTGAGACCAGGGACATCCTACCTCCGAGCTACAACCCCAGCCCTACTTTTTACTCTGTTTTGAAACAGGATCTCACTAAGTTGCGGAGGGGCTCCCTAAGTAGCTGAGGCTGGCCTCGGACTGCGATCCTCCTGTCTCAGCCTTCCAAGTACTGATATTACAGGCATGTACCACCACATGCACCTTCTTAATTTTTATTTATTATTTATTTATTTATTTATTTATTTATTTATTTATTTATTTATTTATGGTACTGGGGATGGAATCCAAGAGCATTCTACCTCCGTGCTACACCTCCAGCCTTATTTTTTATTTTATTTTATTTTATTTATTTATTTATTTATTTTTTGGTGGTACTGGGGTTCCTGGAAGCCCTTCTACCTCGGGGCTACACTCCCAGACCTATTTTTACATTTTCATTTTGGAAACAGGGTCTCCTAAGCCAGCGCGTGGCTGGCTTCGAACCTGCGCGATCCTCCTGTCTCCGCCTCCCAAGCGCGGGGATTACAAGCGTGCGCCACCACACCTGGCTATTCTTTATTTTAAAACAAATTCTCACTGAGTTGCAAAGGGCCTCACTAAGTAGCTGAGGCTGTTGGCAAACTGTGATCCTCTTGTCTCAGCCTCCCAAATGCTGGGATTACAAATGTGCGCCACCACACCTGGCTCTTAATTTTTATTTTGAAACAGGGTCTTGGAGTTGCTGAGGCTGGCCTCAAACCTGTGATCCTCCTGTCTTAGCCTCCCAAGTACTGAGATTACAGGCCTGTGCCACCACGCCCAGCTCCAGAGTCCCTTATAGACCTTGCCTGCAGACCCCAGGACAGGCGCGGTGACCAGGCCAGCCCTCTGTTTGGCACATTGCTCTGTCCTGGGGAGCCCAGATGCCCAGTGGCAGCCAGTCCATGCCCAGCTCAGGGGCAAGGACTCTGGCCCTCTGGTTGCTGCACCAGGCCGTCTCAGTTTCAGGCTGGCTGCCATGTCCAGAGGGCCGCTGGGCTGGATGAGCAAGGGCCCCGGAAAGGGAAAAGGCAGAGGGAGGAGGACGGGCGGGCAATTTAGTATGGCATTTGCAACTAACTCAGAGACCTTGTTACAAAATAAAGGATAAAATAAGGTTAGGAGGGTAGCTCAGAGCCAGAATGCTCCCAGTATTAATACCTAGTATCAAAACAAAAACAAAAACAACACACACACACACACACACACACACACACACACACACACACACTTGTAGACTGGGTGTACACTGAGCAGCTGAAAAGACAGGAGCTAAAGAACTGAATAAAGGAACAAAGGCTGGGCGGATGGCCGCATACACTTCAGGACCTGGCGGTGTGTCTCGGCTTCAAGGACCCCTACCCTTGGCCACTCCACCGCGCTCTCCCCAGAGCCAGGAGGCCCTTGGGTCCAGTCTGCTTCTCTGCTGCCCTCGTGTGGCCTCTCAGCTCTCTGCAGGTCATCACCCCAGTTGCCTGTTCTGCCTAGTTTGGGGTGTTTGTGGGGGGCTGAATGGGGAGGGAAGCCCCTGCCTGGGGGCAGAGCCTCAGGGGTGTGGTCCCGACCCTGGAGATTCCTTGGCAGGGCACAGGGGCCCTGGGTGTAGTTCCCGAGCGCGTGTGCCCTCCCCTCTCATCCCAAGAAGCCCTCCTGCGCGGCCTGAGCTGCTCCACCGACCCTGAGCTCACGTTTCCCGGGTACCTACCGTGTGCCAGGTGCTTGGCGTGTGCCGTCGATCCCACCCCACGAAGTGTGTACAATCCTTAGTCCTCCTTTGACAAGTGAGGAAACTGAGGCCCAAAGAGGACAGATCATTTGCTCCAGGACCCACAGCTGGTAAGCAGAGGAGCTGGGCCTTGAACGCGTGCAGTTGGGTTCCAGAGCCCATGCACACCGAACCCCCAAATGTTAGAGGTGTGGGGGCGTGTGTGTGTGTGTGTGTGTGTGTGTGTGTGTGTGTGTGTGTTACTGGGGATGGAACCCAGGGGCATTCTACCTCTGAGCTACACCCCTAGCCCTATTTTTTATTCTTTATTTTACAACAGGGTTTCACTAAGTTGTGAGTGCTTCGCCACATAGCTGAGGCTAGCTGTGAACCTGTGATCCTTCTGTCTCAGCCTCCCAAGTATTGTGATTACAAGTGTGCACCATCATGCCCAACTCAGTGGGACTGTTTCAAAACAAGGGGTGGGAGTGGCGCTCAGAGATAGAATGCCCCTGGGTTCCATCCCCAGTACTGCAAAAAAGAAAGAAAGAAAAAAATAAAAAGGTCTGGAGGTGTAGCTTGGATATAGAAGGGCCCTGGGTTCCATCCCCAGTACCACAAAAACAAACAAAAAAACATGGCCTCTGGAGCTAGACAGCCCAAACCTGAATCATGGCTGTGTGACTGGCTGTGTGATCTCGGGCTAGTTACCTAACTTCTCTGAGCTCCTATTATCACATCCATGACAAAGGGGGATGCTAATAGTACCTGCCTTTAAGCACTGCAGGGTTGCAGGTTGGGCGCCCGTACTCTCTGCTCACTGACCGTGCATGGCCCAACCCTCCAGGCCTCCCCCATCCCTCCTCCCTCTGCTCTAGCAAGAGGCATCAGCGGCCCATTTTCGCCTGCTCCTATCCTTTAGGGAAAAAATTATTTTTTTTGGTACTGGGGATTGATCCCATGGGTATTCTAACTCTGAGCTATACCCCCGGCCCTATTTTATTTATTTGTTTCTATTTATTTATTTTTTGTGGTACTAGGGGTAGAACCCAGAGGCATTCTACCTCTGAGCTCCACTCCTAGCCCTATTTTTTTTTTTTTTCGGGTCTAGGGATGGAACCCAGGGGCATTCAACCTCCGAGCTACACCCCCTGCCCTGTTTTTTATTCTTTTATTTAGAAACAGGGTCTCACTAAGTTGTAGAGGGCCTAAGTAGCTGAGGCTGTCCGCGAACCACAATCCTCCGGTCTCAGCTTCTTGAATGCTGGAAATAGGGCTCCCTATTTTTAAAAATTCTTTATTTTAGCCGGGTGTGGTGGCGCATGTTTGTAATCCCAGCATTTGGGAGGCTGAGACCAGAGGATTACGGTTCGCAGATAGCCTCAGCTACTTAGAGAGGCCCTCTGCAACTCAGTGAGACCTGGTTTCAAAATAAAGAAAAAAAAAAAAAGGCAGGGGGTGTATCTTGGAGGTCAAATGCCCCTGGGTTCCATCCCCAAACCCGCAAAAAAAAAAAAAAAAAAAAAAAAAAATCTTTATTTTATTTTATTTTATTTTGTGGTACTGGGGGTGGAACCCAGGGGCTTTTCTACCTCCAGACTATAATCCCAGACCTATTTTATACTTTATTCGGAAAAAGGGTCTCACTAAGTTGCTGAGAGCCTCACTAAGTAGATGGGGCTGGGTTTGAGCCTGTGCGATCCTCCTGTCTCAGCCTCCCAAGTGCTGGGATTACAAGCGTGCGCCACCACGCCCGGCTCACCTGTCATTCTTGAAGGCCAGCGACATTACCTCCCAGGAAAGACTGCAGTACCAGCCCCCACCAGCCCCCCAGGGACCTTCAGGCTGTTTCCAGATTTCTGCCCGCTTATTTTTTGTTCTTTATTTTGAAACAGGATCTCACTAAGTTGCAGAGGGCTTAAGTAGCTGAGGCTGTCCACAAATCGTAATCCTCCTGTCTCAGCCTCCCAAGTACTGGGATTACAAGCGTGGGCCACCATGCCTGGCTTATTTTTTTTTAATTTTGAAACAGTGTCTCACTAGATTTAGCTGAGGCTGGCATAGTACTTGACATCCTCTGTCTCAGCCTCTGGAGTACTGGGATACAGGTGTGCGCCATGTCTCCCAATTACGCTCCTATCCCTTTGTCTCTGCCCTTCCCTCTGCCAGGAATGCCTTTCCCGTTTACCTGCCTGACGAGCTTTTTGCCCTGTACACTCCACTGAGTGTCACCACCAGGAAGCCTCCCTTGATTTCCCGGTCCCTGTCCTCCCCAGCCAGGGTCAGCTCAGGGCCCTTTGGAGCTTCCCGAGCTGCCTGACGGCACGGGTCCTTGCAGTGGTCCCCCAGTTGGCCAGGGGCCCCATGCTCCTTTGGGTGCTGCAGAGGAGAAGGGATACGAGATTACCCTCCCCCATCCCCCGGGGAGGCCCGGAGCTCTGGTCCCAGAGAAGAGACAAAGGCGATTCAGGGCCGAGCAGGACTCTCTGGGAGTTCTTGTCCTGCCCCAGCTTTATTTTGGATCGAGAATCATTCCAGCCAGTGTTCTGAGCCCCCATGGTGGCCATTCTGCAGACAGTCAACATTTCATGCAGTGACTATAGGGGAGGGACCGGAGGGCTGGATGGCAAACCGCTGGGTTAGAAAGAGACGGGTGGCCGGCCTCCAGCTCTGGATACCACCCCTCCCTCCTTAGTGGTAACTGGTTGGTCCTGGGTCTCCATAGCTCCCCAGGGCCAAGGGACGGGCAGGTGGCCTGGAGTCCCACCCTGTCACCTGTGGGCGGCCCCGCAGGGCTCCCCCATTTCTTCAGACCTGCAGGTGCTCCAGCCCTTCCCTGAAAAGGGCACAGTGCTCTGGCTTTCTGGGCTGCCTTGGATGGACGGGAACCACCTCCTGGTCCTGTGACACCTGAGGGGAAGAACACCCTCACCCCACCGGGGCCAGGGCGGGTGTGAGCCAGGCCGGCTCCCCTGAGGATGTACCGGCCCAGCCAGTCCCTTTGTACCTGGGCAGGAGCCCCAGGCTCCCCCAGCCGTGAGGCTGAGGCCAGACGTGTCCTGAAGCCACAGCATCAGGCAGGAACTCGGCTCCAGTGCCCAGTGTCCTGCGGGTCGGCCCCCAGGGCCCGAGGGTCGCCGGCGGCTGCTCTGCCTGGGCCTCTTTGGACTTCCGGTTCTTGCGGTGGTCGAGGTGAGGGGAGAAGGTGTCACGGAGCCTCCATTGGTCCGTGGGCTCCTTCCTGAGCCTGGTCTCTTCTGCCCAGAGACCCTTGTCTCCTCTGCAGCGGCCTTGGGACGGCGGCCGTGGCGGGGAGTTCACATCTCTGTCGTTCTTGGGCTGTGCCCCTGCCCGGGACACTCAGTGCGGCTCCCTCCTCGTCTAAGGGGCCACACGGTCCCCACCAGCCTCAGAGCCTCCCCAGAGTCACTGGGCTGGGCTATCCTTTGGCACTGAGCAGATGACCTGGGGCCCCAGGCCGGAGGATCTTGACTTCCTGACGAGCCGAGGCCTATTCTTGTCCATGTTACCCCTGCCAGAGCCTGGCATGGTGCCCCACCCCCAAGGTCCGCTGAGTCCCCGTGCACACCCAGGTGGCGGCTGGCCTCGCAGGAGGAGTGCGGTCAGGGGCTTTGCCAGCTCTGAGAGCCCGAGTCCCCTGCAGGAGGAGGACAGGTCTCTTGAGGCTCTCAAGATGGCGCGTGACTGGATGGTGTCTGCTGCCCTCCCTGGGTCCTGCCCGGCCACAGCTGGTCTTTAGAGGAGAAAACCCGGCTTCCCTGGCAGAGGATCCAAGGTGGCTGATGAGGACTCCGGCGGGGGGAGCCCAGCGTCCCCGGTCCAGCTGGGTTATGGAGAGTGCGCTGGACAGAACCGAGGCTGCACCAGCTCCGGCCGCTCCGCTGCCTGCCCAGCCGGCCTTGACCGCTAGTTTCGCCGCAACGGGTGCCACATGGATACGGGCCTGCGCAGCGTGGCCAGCATCTGGCTCCAGTGCGTGGCGCCCATGCCGCTGGCTGCCGGCCCGATGATGACGTGGCCCACATTGTCCCCACGGCCGTCACTGCTGCTCTCGGCCACCGTCACACGGAGAGACAGGTCCTGGGGAGGAGGTAACATGGGCGCTGGGGACCAGGAGCAGCCAGAGGCCCCTCTGGTTTCCAGGTCACAGTGGGCAGTGCCAGGCCCTGTGGGTGCCTGGGCATCGTCAGAGCCCTTGCCTCCGATCTGGGAGGGGAGGGGACTTGTCTGAGGTCACCTGGCAAATATGTGGGAGGCGTGGGTCTCTTTTTTGTGTGTGGTACTAGGATTGAACCCGGGGGCGTTCTACCTCTGAACTGTACCTCCACTCCTATATTATTATTATTATTATTATTATTATTATTATTATTACTACTACTACTACTACTACTACTACTACTACTACTACTACTACTGGGGATTAAACCCAGGGGCATTTTGCCTCCAAGCTATATCCCTAGCCCTATTTTATTATCTATTTGGTACTGGAAATTAAATCCAGGAGTATTCTATCTCTAAGCTATACCTCCAGCCCTTCTTATTTATTTTTTTGTGGTACTAGGGGTGGAACCCAGACCTATTTTATACTTTTATTTGGAAACAGGGTCTCACTAAGTCGCTGAGAGCCTCACTCAGTAGCTGAACCTGTGCTTTGAACCTGTGTGATCCTCCCGTCTCAGCCTCCCAAGCGCGGGGATTACAAGCGTGCACCACCATGCCCAGCCCTCCAGCACTTTTTAAACATAGTCTCACTAAATTGCTGAGGCTGGCCTCAAACCTGTGATCCTCTTATCTCACCCTCCCAAGTACCATGCCTGGTTTTATTTTTTTATTTTGTAACAAGGTCTCACTAAATTGCCAAGTGCCTTGGTAAGTTGCTGAGGCTGATCTTGAACTTGTAATCCTCCTGTCTCAGTCTCCCAAGTGCTGGGATCACAGGTGTGTGCATGGTTTAGAAGAGGAATTTTGGTACTGAGGATTGAACCCAGAGGCATTCTACCTCCAAGCTACATCTCTGGTCTGATTCTATTTCTTATTTGAAAACAGGATCTCACTAGATCGCCGAGTCTCATTAAATTGCCAAAGCTAAGCTGGGCGTGGCGGCGCACGCTTGTAATCCCAGCATTTGGGAGGCTGAGACCTGAGAATCGCGGATCGCGAACAGACTCAGCTACTTAGTGAGGCCCTCTGCAACTCAGTGAGACGCTGTTTCAAAATAAAGTATAAAAAACTGGGCAGGAGGTGTAGCTTGGAGGTCAAATGCCTCTGGGATCCATCCCCAGACCCTCAAAATAAGTAAGTATATAAATAAATAAATAAATAGCCAAGGCTGGCTTTAAACCTGTGAGATCCTCCTGTCTCAGCCTCCCAAGTACTGGGATTACAAGCGTGCACCACCACACCTGGCATTAGGAGAGGATTTGACTTAGATCTCCCAAGTAAGGCCAGCCCGCCTCGATACTTCCTTGCTACGTGACCTTGGCAGTGACCTGGCTCTTGCTACCCATCCCTTCATCTATAAAATGTGAAAACAAGCCGGGTGTGGTGGCACACGCTTGTAATCCCCGCGCTTGGGAGGCTGAGACAGAGATTGCACAGGTTCGAAGCCAGCGTCAGCTACTTAGGCTCTCAGCAATTTAGTGAGACCCTGTTTCCAAATACATTATAAAATAGGCCTGGGAGAATGGCCTGGAGGTAGAAACGCCCCTGGGTTCCACCCCCAGTACCACTGGAGAAAAAAAAAAAAAAGTGAAAATAATTGCTACTTGGAGGGTTGTTCCAGAAATGAAGTGAGTTAAAATGTGTGGCATGGGGCCTGCCCACCACTGAGGCTCTCTGGCCCTCACTAGTTAATCCTGTCAGGTTTCCACCTGAGGAAGGACATGCCTGTGCCCGTCAAAGCAGTGATGTTGAAGCTAGAACCCAGCCCTTTGCTTCTTGACCTTCTCCCCCTTTTGTCCTAGGAAGTTTCTCACCGTGGGAGGCTGAGGCAGGAGGATCATGGGTTAGTGGCCAGCCTCAGCAGTGTGGTGAGACCTTCAGCAACTCAGTGAGACCCTGTTTCAAAATTAAAAAATGAGCCGGGCGTGGTGGTGCGCGCTTGTAATCCCCGCGCTTGAAAGGCTGAGACAGGAGGATCTCACAGGTTCGAAGCCAGCCTCGGCTACTTAGTGAGGCTCACAGCAACTCAGTGAGACCCTTTTTCCAAACAAAATTTAAATTAGGTCTGGGAGTATAGCCAGGAGGTAGAAAAGCCCCTGGGTCCCACCCCCAGTACCACACACACGCATAAAAATAAATAAATTAAAAATTAAAAAATGAGCCAGGCGTGGCACACGCTTGTAATTCCAGTACTCGGGAGGCTGAGACAGGAGGATCACAGGTTTGTGGCCAGCCTCGGTTACTTAGTGAGGCTCTCCACAACTGAGTGAGACTCTGTTTCAAAATAAAGAATAAAATAGGTCTGGGGATGTATATTGGAGGTAGAATAGCCCTGGGTTCAATCTCCTATACCAAAAAAAAAGAAGTTTTTTGCCCTTGGCGGCTATGCAGTAGTGGCCCTGTCCACCCAGGACCCAGGGGAAGGCAGGGACCAGAAGGCAGCCTATCCCGTGACAGGGGTGGAGCTGGGCTGCCTCGGATCCGCTGGATGATGGGGACACGGAGAGTAAGGCAGACTCTTCTGGCAGCCAGGGAAGTGGCAATTAGGCTCTGCACAGCCCCAGGGATATTGGGGCTGATTTTGGCACTAGGGACAAAGGACTTTTTCATTGTCAGGAGTGCCGAAGAATGGAGGGAGACAGCGAGGGGAGGTAGCGAGAGCCTACCTTTTTTTTTTTTTTTTTTTTTTTGCAGGTCTGGGGTTGGAACCCAGGGGCATCCGACCTCCGAGCTACACCCCCTACCCTATTTTTTATTCTTTATTTTATTTATTTATTTTTGTGGTACTGGGGATAGAACCCAGGGGCTTTCTACCTCTGGGCTACATTTCCAGACCTATTTTTTATATTTTATTTGGAAACAGGGTCTCACTAAGTTGCTGAGAGCCTAAGTAGCTGAGGCTGGCTTCGAACCTGTGCGATCCTCCTGTCTCAGCCTCCCAATACTGGGATTACAAGCTTGTGCCACCACGCCCAGCTCTTATTATTTTGAAACAGGGTCTCACTAAGTGGCAGAGGGCCTCACTAAGTAGCTGAGGCTGGCCGCAAACCGTGAATCTCCGGTCTCAGCCTCCCAAATGCTGGGATTCCAAGCGTGCCGGCTCTCCCATCTTCTAAGGCAGGTAAGCAGGACCGCTGGGGAGGGCAGCCCCCTACCTGTGATCTGTGCTGCTCCTGCTGGGAGAGGTCTTCCCAGGCAGGTCACACTTTGGGAGCCCGGGGTGTGTGTGTGTATGTGTGTGGGGAGCCCAGCAGGGCCTGTGTAGTGAGACCTCAGAAGATCACTCTGGGGCCACGGGTCACCCCTGGATCCCGGCCAGGCCTCTGCGGTGCCTCCCCTGGGAAGTGTCCCCGCCGAGCGCCCCCTGCAGGAGGGCCGCCTGTGCAGTGTGCCATGGGCTTGGTGGCCGCGCAGCGCGTGGGCCTCGCTCGTCCCCTTACCACCAAGACGGCGGTGCCCGTGTTCCCGGCCACACGTAGGCACCCGAGGGAGCTACACGACGCTGCTCACGTGACTGGCGATGGCCTGCGGCAAATCAGTAGCACCTGCAGGAGCCCCGAGAAGGGGCAGCCCCTCACCTGGAGCACGATGGCCGGCACCGAGAAGATCATGGCTTCGTTGAACACTGGGTTGGGGTCATCCCTCTTGACCGCTGTCTTCTTTTTGCTCATCTTCCTTCCGTCCTGCAGCAGGTACACCTTGACGAAGGGGTCTGTGGGCAGGGGGCAGGTGAGGGGTGGCGCTGGCTCCCACCCCCAGCCCGGCTTCAGTAGCCCTGCTGCTGCAGATTGGTTGACAGGGGGCTCGCCGCCTCGCCCAGGCTGCTTCTGAACTCCTGGCTCAAGGGATCCTCCTGCCTCAGCCTCCCACACCTGCGTCACCTTGCACATCTGGGATGACAGAGGTGCATTACTGTGGCTCGCACACCACTCGCACACACAAGCTTTCTACACACACACACACACACACATATATGTATGTGTGTGTGTATATATAATCATTATCTTTTTTTTTTTTTTTTTCTACAGTACTGGGGATGGAACCCAGGGGCATTCTACTTCCGAGCTACACCCCCAGCCCTATTTTTTTAATTCTTTGTTTTGAAAAAGAGTCTCACTGAGTTGAAGAAGGCCTCACTAAGTAGTTGAGGCTGGCCGTGAACCATGATCCTCCAGTCTCAGCTTCCCGAATACTGGGATTACAAGCATGTGCCACCACGACCGGTTAATTTATTATTATTATTATTATTATTATTATTATTATTATTATTAGGATTTAACCCAGGGGCTTTTCTACCTCTGAGCTACACCCCCAGCCCAATTTTATTTTATTTTGGGAAAGGGTCGCACCAGGTTGCTGAGGCTGGCTGCGCACCAGCGATTCTCCTGACTCAGCCTCCCAAGCACTGGAATCACAGGCGTGCGTCATGGCACCTGGCTCTGTGTTTTTCAAATTTCCCTTTGCAGCTGAGAAAATTGAGGCTCACACGGCAAGTCAGGTGGGGGCCGGGCTCGGGGCTCGCAGCCCACGCGCCTCCCTCACACGGTGCTCCAGGGCCCGGCAGGCCCAGCGCTCCCCGGGCTATAAATGGCCTCAGCACAGACGTCAGCCCTGAGTCACCCGGCGGCGCGGCACAGCCTCGCGGATGGAGTGCGCTGTGAATGTCAAGTCGCTGTCCGGCCATCAGGAACCGCCCACCAGGCTTCCTGCTGCGCCTGCGCAGACCCGAGCACGCCAGGCTTGCAACTGCTGATGGCCAGGCTGCTCGGCCCCCACCCCTGTCTCTGGCTGCTTATTACAGCCGCCTCAGTGGGCTCCTGCGTTGGGAGGGGCCGTAGCATCCTGCAGAGCTGGGGCATCAGGTCCTGCCCGGCACCTCTGGGCTGGTGGCCCTGGTCACCGTCTGGGCTATTGCCAGCTGGGTCGCTGCCGTCTCCGGGAATGGAGCTCCACTGTGAACTTCTGTTGATTTTGTTGTCGTTACTAGTTGTACCCAGAGGCCTTCTATTTCTGAGCTATACCCCTAGCTCTGTTTTATTTATTTATTTATTATTTATTTATTTATTTATTTATTTTATTTTTTGTGGTACTGGGGTTCCTGGAAACCCTTCTAATTCCGGGCTACACTCCCAGACCTATTTTATACTTTTTATTTGGAAACAGGGTCTCTTACGCCAGCGCGGCTGGCTTCGAACCTGCGCGATCCTCCTGTCTCTGCCTCCCAAGAGCAGGGATTACAAGCGTGTGCCACCACGCCCGGCTTTATTTTTTATTTTTATTTTATTTATTTATTTTTTTAGTGGTACTAGGGGTGAAACCCAGGGGCGTTCTACCTCCAAGCTACACCCCCACCCCTATTTTTTATTCTTTCTCTCTCTTTTTTTTTTGGTGGTACTGGGGGTGGAACCCAGGGGCTTTCTACCTCTGGGCTATACTCCCAGACCTATTTTATATTTTATTTGGAAACAGGGTTTCACTAAGTTGCCGAGAGCTTCACTAAGTAGCTGAGGCTGGCTTCGAATCTGTGCGATCCTCCTGTCTCAGCCAGCTTATTTTTTATTCTTTATTTTGAAACAGGGTCTCACTGAGTTGCAGAGGGCCTCACTAAGTAGCTGAGACTGTCCGTGAACCATGATCCTCCTGTCTCAGACTCCTGACTGCTGGGATTACAAGCGTGTGCCTCCACGCCTGGCTTATTTTTTATTTTGAAACAGGGTCTCCCTAAGTTGCCAAGGCCTCCCAAGTGCTGGGAGCACAGGCATGTGCAGCATGCCTGGGTTTTGTGAGCTCCAGTCCTGAGAAGCAGTCCCATATTTGTGTCTGCAGCACTGGTGCTGTCTCCTGCTCTCAGACCCCATCATCCCGCCCCATCTCTGTCACCCTCCAGGTTCCCTTTTCCCAGCCAGCTGGGTGTTTCAGGGTGCCCAGCTCCTGCGTTCAGCCTACGCCCCTACCTGCTGGTGCTACCGGTGCCCCCAGAGCAGGCAGTGACAGGGCCTTACCCGCCGTGGTCTTCTCACTCGTCCAGATGAGGTTCTTGGCCTTTACTACGACCACGGTGAGGCGCTCGGCCGTGGGCAGGTAGCTGAGGGACAGCAGGATCTCCCCCACCGCATCGGCAGCCTGGGGACAGGTGCAGCTCAGGGCCTCCTGCCTTTCCCCGGACCACTTGGGTCGTGGGGACAGAAGCTCCCTCTCCCCCTGAGAAGCGGCTGCTCTGGAGCCCCGACCCCTGCGCACCAGGTTGGCAGGATTGACAAAGGGACAGCCCAGCCTCCGCCACCCTCCCTGGCACCAGGCTGCCTGGCAAATGCATCAGCCAACGTGCCTTTTCTGCCTTTATTTCAGGCCACAGGAAACCTGTGATAGCAACACATGGCGATGGGGGGAAATGGAAGGGTAGCACTCACTTAACACCATTCCCTGGCATTCTTTTTTTTTTTGTGTGTGGTCCTGTGGTTGGAACCCAGGGGCATTCTACCTCCAAGCTACACCCCCAGCCCTGTTTTTTATTCTTTATTTTTAAACAGGGTCTCTTAGTTGCAAAGGGCCTCACTAAGTAGCTGGGGCTGTCCTCGAACCGTGATCCTCCTGTCTCAGCCTCCCAAGTACTGGGATTACAAGTGTGCGCCACCACGCCTGGCCCTTGGCATTCTTAAACCCATGAATGTGATCTTCAGCTTGGCGTCTGTCTGAAATAATCCACGCTGGGGCCAGAGGTGTGCGTCCCTAACGGGAGCTGGGAGGAGCAGCGTCCCGGGTGGTAAGCGGGAGAAGAGCCGTCCAAGCGGCTGGGGCTTGTCACTGCGTGCAGAAAGCAGGGTTTCCCCGCAGGCGGCTCAGGCCTCCTTTTCTGTTCTCCTAATGATGTTGGGGTCCAGGCTGTGGCAGGGGACGGTGGAGGTCGAAGTGCATGTTTGTGTGTGTGTGTGGACGGCAGGCCAGGCTTACCTTGTTCTGGTCCTGTAAGTAGAGCCAGCCGCTGAAGGGCTGCAGCGGGAGGTCCAGCACGGACAGCTTCAGCTCCACCACGCCGGTGCTCACGTTCCTCTCATCCTCGTCGATGCCGAACACGGAAAACCGCAGGCTCTTCTCCTCCAGGGACGAGGGGTCCAGGGGGATGGAGAACTTCTCGTCGAAGAGGATGGAGTAGGCATTCCTCTGGATCTGCAGAGAGGGAGGGCCGTGGAGGAGAAGCAAAGCTGAGGCTGAGGTGGTAGTCAGGAGCCCGAGAGGCCACAGTAGGGAGAGAGAGCACTGGACAGGGAGTCCTGAGATCTGGCCCTCTTGTCCCCACAATCTGAACAACAAACCTTCCTTTTGTGCTTTTGTGGCTCAACCTTGAAGTTTTTTTTCGTGTTTTTTTTTTTCTTTTTTTCTTTTTGGTACTAGAGATTAAACCCAGGAACATTCCACCTTTGAGCTATACCCCAGGCTAAATTTTAATTAATTAATTAATTAATTAATTAATTTTCTTTTGCAGTACCAGGGATGGAACCCAGGGGCATTCTACCTCTCAGCTACACCCCTAGCCCTATTTCTTATTAATTTTTAATTTATTTTTTAAAATTTGAAACAGGGTCTCACTGAGTTGCAAAGGGCCTCACTAAGTAGCTGAGGCTGGCCCCAAAACGTGATCCTCCTGTCTCAGCCTCCCGAATGCTAGGATGACAAGTGTGCACCACCACGCCTGGCTCTCAGCTTTGAAGTTTTAGAGGCTGAGTGGGGCCAATGGAGTGGCCTGGCCTGGCATCTGAAGTTTTCACAATCTGCTATTAATTCGTTCCACCCCCAGTGCCCACAGCTGCTGCAGACCCTCACCATCTTCTGAACTGGTCTTTTTTGTGTGTGTGGTACTGGGGATTGAACCCAGGGACATTCTATCTCTGAGCTACACTCCTAGCCCTATTTTTATTATTTTATTTATTTATTTATTTATTTATTTATTTATTTATTTATTTTATTGTGGTCCTGGGGATGGAACCCAGGGGCATTCTACCTCCGAGCTATACCCCCAGCCCTATTTTTTTATTCTTTACTTTGAAACAGGGTCTCACTGAGTTGCAAAGGGCCTCACTAAGTAGCTGAGGCTGTCCACAAACCGAACTGTGATCCTCCTATCTCAGCCTCCCAAGTACTGAGATTATAAGCCGGTGATACCGCGCCCGGCCGATCTCCGTCTTTCTTGGCTAAGACCCCGCCCGAGCCTGGCCCAGGCGTGCAGCGGGGGCAGGGCGGCATCTGTGGAGCGAGCTGGCCCAGCGGAGCCTGGCCCAGGTGGGTGTGAAGGCTATTGGATGGATGGATGGATAGACAGATAGACGAAGTGCCAGGCAAGGAGAGTCGGGCTCAGTCCTGCTTGGCGGGTGCGGCTGCCTCCTCCCAGGAAGCTGTGGGCAGCCCTCGGAAGGTGCGCTAGGCACAGCTCTCCCTTCTGTAGGGGGGCTGCCTGAGTCGCTGCCTGGCAACATTTAAAGAGAGGAGTTCTCTTTCCTGCCACCTTCCCCGAAGCCGGGAGGCAGCCACCTACTGGCTGGGATTGGCTGGCTGTGAAGCTATGAAGCCTGCTTCCTGGAAACAAATTCTCCAGCACCTCCAGCCACCCTGACTACACTCTTCCGTAGAGTCACCGCCTGGCTCTGGGAAAGCTCCTCCGACAGTGCTCCCTGGGAGCAGTGTTGCAGGGATGACCCCTGCTTGAAGCTGTTCAAAGTCTCCTTGCCCCCACGGGAACAAGCCAGCCTCCTGGTCACCTGTCCTCGCCATTCAGGACCTCTCCTTACCCTGGCTTAACTAGCCCCTGAGCAGACCCTCTCCACAGGGGCTTGGGCTTTCCCCACCCACCCGCGGAGCTCCATGCTTTCAGGGCACGTGGGTGCAGGAGGCCTGGCTTCGGGTCCCTGACTCCTGCCAATACTTTCCAAGCCTCAGTTTCCCCCCGTAGGATGCCGTAACCGTCCATCCTGTTGGCCCTGCAGGGCTAACGAGAGAATCCCGGTGTGTGGGGCTGTGTGGAACAACTCAGCATGCCAGGCTGTCACGGCTGCTGTGGTGGGTGTCCCTTCTCCACCCAGTCGCTTAGGCGGCCCAGGCCCTGTCAGTGTGGATCGGCTTGAGAGCAGCTCTCCAGGGTCCTGAGAGCCGCGGTGGAGCACACAGCGAGGCCAGGGCCAAGAATTGACACGTGAGCTGGCGCAGGCTTGTAATCCCAGCACTTGGGAGGCTGAGACAGGAGGATCGCACAGGTTCAAAGCCAGCCTCATTTAGTGAGGCTCTCAGCAACTTAGTGAGACCGTGTTCTCAATAAAATATAAAAATAAAGGCCGGGCGTGGTGGCGCAGGCTTGTAATCACCGCGCTTGGGAGGCGGAGACAGGAGGATCGCGCAGGTTCAAAGCCAGCCTCTCTGGCTTACGAGACCCTGTTTCCAAATAAAAATATAAAATGGGTCCGGGAGTGTAGCCCGGAGGTAGAAGGAACCCCAGTACCACCAAAAGAAAAAAAAAAAGAATTTACACGTTTTAGCCTATCTCTTCCTCCATAATTACCGTTTGACAGGTGGCAAAACTGAGTCACTGGATGATGCTTACGTGGTTTCCACAGGTCATTTCGTGGGCAGTGGTGGGCCTGGGACTTGAATGCAGGCCACGGGCTTCCCCATGCTAGCCCGCCTTTCTAGTAATGAAAGACCCCGGGCACCACGCCACCCAAGGCTGCCCTGCCCGAGCCCTGTAAACAGTCCTGAGTCAGAGCACATCCTCCCTTTCCAACCAGGACCCCGTGCTGACACAGGGACAGATGTGCAGGTGGAAAATGACTGCGCCCTGTGCCCTTGTGACTGGAAAACCCAGAGCTACAGCAAAGGAGCTTCAGGCCGCGCCGGCCCCTGGTCCCTCTGCAGGACGGTCTACACCTGCGGCTCTGGACCAGTGTCCGGGCCTGCTCTCTCCTGTCCCCCAGAGGCCCCGCCTGAGCCTGCAGAACAGCCCCCGGCCGCCCCCGGCCTGGCCACTTACCCGGGAAATGCCCACGATCTGCTCGTCGGGCAGCAGGCTGACGCGCATGAAGCAGGACTCGAAGCTGGCTTCCTCTCGCTCCAGGAGGTCCGTGCCCTGCAGCACGGCCACGTGCAGGGTGTGCGAGGCGCCGTCGTAGTCCATGCTCACCTCCACCTGGCCCAGCGTGAAGTCCTGCCCGAACGTGTTGCTCACCGAGGAGACGGAGTTCAGAGAGTCAGCCGACTGGGACTTGCGCAGGGGCCCGTAGGCAGCCAGGTCCAGCTCGCGGCCCATCAGCTCGAGGGGCCCCAGCTCGCAGATGCTCTCAAAGGTGTCCTCAACGCTCAGGCTGCCCTTGCGGCTGGGTGGTCCCCGGGCGCTGGCCCGCCGGCCGTTCCAAGCGGGCACTCTCTGGGGTCAGCAAAGGGACATGGGAGAAGCGCGAGGGCCACGGGCATGAGCTTCAGGGGGCAACAAAGAGCTGTGGAAGCCCCTGCGCTCAAGGCACCCCAAGTCCTCCTGTCACAAAACCAGGGCTTCCCTTAGCTAGGAAGGGACTGAATGTTACTTCATGTCATGTAGGATTTTTTTGGTTTTTTGTTTTTTGTACTGGGGATTTTTGTATTAGGGGCATTCTATCTCTGAGCTACACCCTCCAGCTTTATTTTATTTTTTATTTTTTTATTTTTTGCGGTACTAGGGATGGAACCCATGGGCATTCTACCTCTGAGCTACACCCCCAGCCCTATTATTTTTTTATTCTTTATTTTGAAACAGATTCTCACTGAGTTGCAAAGGACCTCAATAAGGAGCTGAGGCTGTCCTTGAATCATGATCCTCCTGTCTCAGCCTCCCAAATGCCGGGATTACAAGTGTGTGCCACTATGCCCAGTTTATAATGACATTTAAGTAATTATGGCACATACACAAAAGGGAATATTATATAGCCATTAAAATGATGTCTCAACCGGGCATGGTGGCTCATACTTGTAATCCCAGTACTTGAGAGGCTGAAATAGGAGGATCACAGGTTCATGGCCAGCTTCAGCAACTTAGTGAGGCCCTGTTTCAAAATAAAAGAATATATCACTGATAGGATTTTAGTTTTAGGAGAAATTGGTTTGATTTCTAGCTTTATTCTATTAGGTATGTGAGCTTGGGCAAATCGCTTAATCTTGAGTCGTTTTCTTAGAAGATGAGGAGATTAGGCTATATGATTTCCGAGTTTCCAGCTAGTCCTAGAGTTCTAAATTTCTACATAGTTGAATTATTTTATCATGCTGTTGCTGGGGAATGTGACTAACACTTTTTTTTTTTTTTTTTTTTTTTTGCAGGTCTGGGGATGTAACCCAGGGGCATTTGACCTCCGAGCTACACCCCCTGCCCTATTTTTTATTCTTTATTTTGAAACCGGGTCTCAGGTCTCAGCCTCCCGAATGCTGGGATTACAAGCGTGCGCCACCACGCCCGGCTAGTGACTAACACTTTTGAAGCTACAAATTTTATGTCAAACTTTAAAGTCCATAATTGTTATCTTCAGAAAATATCATTTGACCAACAGTATGCCCAAATCAATTTAATAAAATCACTTTATAACAGGAAAAAAATAAATAAAATAATAAAATAGGTCTGGGGATGTGGCTCGGAGGTAGAATGCCCTTGGGTTGCATCCCCAGTATGAAAAAATAATATATGTTTTTGATGGCTGTTCAACCATAAGGGAAAAGATTTAATCTAGAAATAAGGTAAAAAGAGCAGCGTATAAAATCCTAAGTAGATATGACACCCATTGCCTAAAAGTATACATGGAAGGCAACCTAAGGGGATAAATTAAAAATATTGAAAAGAGTTAGGCATGGAAGTACACACCTGTAATCCTAGTACTTGGGAAGCTGAGACAGGAGGATCATAAGTTCAAAGCCAGTATCAGTAACTTAGGCTTTCATCAATTTAGTGAGACCCTATTCCCAAATAAAAAATAGGATTGGAGCTGGGTGTGGTGGTGCATGCCTATAATCCCAGTACTTGGGAAACTGAAACAGGAAGATCACAGGTTTGAAGCCAGCCTCGGCAATTTTGTGAAACTTAGTGAGACCCTGTTTCTACATAAAACTTTTCAGAGCCGGGCATGATGGCACAAGACTGCAATCCCAGCATCTGGGAGGCTGACATAGGAGGATCGTAGTTCAAGGACAGCCTCAGCTACTACTTAGCAAGGTCCTGTGCAACTCAGTGAGACCTTGTTTCAAAATAAAGAATAAAAGCCGGGCGTGGTGGCGCACGCTTGTAATCCCAGCATTTGGGAGGCTGAGACCTAGGTTCGCGGACAGCCTCAGCTACTTAGTGAGGCCCTCTGCAACTCAGTGAGACCCGGTTTCAAAATAAAGAATAAAAAATAGGGCAGGGGGTGTAGCTCGGAGGTCAAATGTCCTTGGGTTCCATCCCCAGAACCGCAAAAAAAAAAAAAAAAAAAAGAATAAAAAATAAGGCTGGAGGTGTAGCTTGGCGGTAGAATGCCATGGGTTTCATCTCCAGTACTGTAAAATAAATAAATAAATAAATAAATAAATAAATAAATATTTCCAGAAACTTAGATCCTGTTTCTAAATAAAAAATAAAATCAGTTTGGGGGTATAGCTCAGAAATGGAATGCCCCTGGGTTTAATCCCTAGCACCATAAAAAATAATCCTAAAAAATAGGGCTGGGTCTAGGCATGGTGGCACACACTTGTAATCTCAGTATTTGGGAGGCTGAGAATAAAGGATCCGGATTCATGATCATCCTCAGCTATTTAGTGAGGCCCTCCACAACTTAATGAGTCCCTGTTTCAAAATAAAGAATAAAAAATAGAGCCAGGCGTGGTGGCACACGCTTATAATCCCAGCATTTGGGGGGGCTGAGACCTGAGGATCGCAGTTCACAGCCAGCCTCAGGTACTTAGTGAGGCCCTCTGCAACTCAGTGAGACCCAGTTTCAAAATAAAGAATAAAAATAGGGCAAGGGGTGTAGCTCAGAGGTTGAATGCCCCTGGGTTCCATCCCCAGACCCGCAAAAAAAAAAAAAAAAAAAAAAAGAATAAAAAATAGGACTGAAGGTATGGCTTGGAGGTAGAATGCCCCTGGGTTCAATCCCCAGTACCATTAAAATAAAATAATAAATAAATAAATAAATAAATAAATAAATAAAATCAGGCTGGAGGTGTGGCTTAGAGGTAGAAGGCCCCTGGGTTCAGTCCCCAGCACCACACACACAAAACAGTTAAGAGCTGGTTGTGTCATTTGGGGATGTTTTTCATATAGTTTATATTTTCTGTAGCTTTTGCAGGATGGTTTTTTAAAGGGGAAAGCATTCATTCATTCATTCATTCATTCATTCATTCATTCAAGTGCTGGGTTAGGGGCTGAGGATCTGCAGGGGGACAAGGGAGGCCTGGTCCCCACTCACAGGACATTAACGGGGAGGGGACAGGAGGCCCATCCTGAGAGTGGGCGGCGGGGGCTGGCGCCTGCAGGAGCACATCCTCACCTTCAGCTTGGCCTCCGTGTCCGTCTCGCCTCCGTACTTCTGCTGGAGGTACCTGTAGTCGTAATTCGGGAATGGGGAGGGGCTGGGGAAGCTCCCTGATGTCCAGAGCTTCCACAGGCTCACTGCTGCGATTCCCAGCAGTGCCAGAGCCCCTGCGGCGTAGACGCCCACCTCCCAGCCAGGGGGGCTCTTGATAACTGCAAGAGAAGGCCGGCCTCTCGTTAGCGGGATGCAGTGGATACACACCCCTGCCCGGGGAGCAGGGTGCTCAGTGCCCACTAACTTACTGGATGATAAAAATTTTTTTGTGTGGTATCGGGAATGGAACCCAGGGGCATTCTACCTCTGAGCAACACCCCCAGCCCTATTTTATTTTTATTCTTTCTATTTTTTTTTTTTAATTGGTGATACTGGGAGTGGAACCCAGAGGCTTTCTACCTCCGGGCTATACTCCCAGACCTGTTTTCTATTTTATTTGGAAACAGGGTCTCACTAAGTTGCTGAGAGCCTCACTCAGTAGCTGGGTCTGTCTGTGAACCGCAATGCTCCCATCTCAGCCTCCCAAATGCTTGGGATTATGAGCGTGCGCCACCACACCCAGCTCCCGGCCCTATTTTTTATCCTATATTTTGAAACAGGGTCTCACTAAGTTGCAGAAGCCTCACTAAGTAACTGAGGCTGGCCATGAACCTGTGATCCCCCTGCCTCAGCCTCCCAAGTACTGGGATGTCAAGTGTGCGCCACCACGCCCGGCTGAATGACCCTTTTTTTGACTTAGTCTCACCCAGAACAACCCAGTGTCTGTCACTGATGAGCGGGTGAAGTGAAGTACATCTGGGCCCCTGGGATGCTGCGGGACAATCCGAAGAAACTAAGTTCCGACACCGACTCCCACTACGGCAAGGATGAACCTTGAAAATGTCGCGCTGAGCCAAAGAAGCCCGGCAGCCCGGCGCAGAGGCCACGTGTCGCGCCTTCCTGTTTCTAGCCAGCCCTCTGTGCCCAGCGGCTCCATGTCTGCAGATTCAGCTGGTTCCAGATCATGAGCTGCGTAGTCCTATGATGGCTGGGTCTGAACTGAGCTCGCACAGACTTTCTCTTGTCATTCCTCCCTGAGCAATTCGGCCTAACAACTACTTGCATAGCATTTGAATTGTGCTGGATCTTGCCAGTAATCTAGAGCTAGTTTAGAGTCTATGGAGGAGGCATGCGGTTTATCTGCAAGTACCACATCATTTTATGTAAGAGACTTGCACATCTGTGGATTCCACTATCCGAGTGAGTCCTGGAAAAACATCCTCTGAATCTGGGCAAGGTGGTATACTCCTGTAACCCCAGCTCTTGGGAGGCCCAGCCTGGAGGATTACAGGAGGTTTGAGATTAGACTCAGGGAGACCCTGTTTCAAAATAAAAAAATAAAGTAGGGCTGGGGGTAGAGCTCAGAGGTAGAATGTGGCTGGGTTCAATCTCCAGTACTACACAAATAAATAAATAATAAATAAATAAATAGCCAGGCGTGGTGGCGCACGCTTGTAACCCCGCGCTTGGGAGGCTGAGACAGGAGGATCGCACGGGTTTGAAGCCAGCCTCAGCTACTCAATAAGGCTTCCAGCAACTTAGTGAGACCCTGTTTCCAAATAAAATATAAAAAAGGTCTGGGAGTATAGCCCGGAGGTAGAAAGCCTCTGGGTTCCACCCCCAGTACCACCCCCCAAAAAAAAATAAAAAATAAAATAAAGCAAGCTGGAGTATAGCTCAGAAATTGGGTTCAAACTCCAATATTAAAGAAAAAAAAAGCCAGGTATAGTAGCACACATTTGTAATCCCAGTAATTGGAGACAGGAGGATCACAGGTTAATGGCTAGCCTCAGTTACTTAGGCCCTCTGCAACTTAGTGAGGCCCTGTTTCAAAATAAAAAATAAAAAATAGGCCGGGCGTGGTGGTGCATGCTTGTAATCCCAGCATTCGGGAGGCTGAGACAGAAGGATTGTGGTTCGTGGACAGCCTCAGCTACTTAGTGAGGCCCTCTGCAACTCAGTGAGACCCGGTATTCAAAATAAAGAATAAAAAATAGGCCAGGAATGGTGGCACACACTTGTAATCCCCGCACTTGGGAGGCTGAGACAGGAGGATTGCACAGGTTCGAAGCCAGCCTCAGCTACTTCGTAAGCCTCTCAGAAACTTAGTGAGATCCTGTTTCCAAATAAAATATAAAATAGGTCTGGGAGTATAGCCTGGAGGTAGAAGAAAGCCTCTGAGTTCCACATCCACTATCATAAAAAAAAAAGAATAAAAAATAGGGCAGGGGGTGTAGCTTGGAGGTTGAATGGCCTTGGGTTCCATCCCCAGACCCGCAAAAAAAAAAAAAAAAGAAAAAAAAAAAAAGAAAAAAAGGAATGGGGGTGTAGCTCAAAGGTAGAATGCACCTGAATTCAATCTCCAGTACCACAAAAAGAAAAGAAAAGAAGTCTGGGAGTGTAGCCCAGAGATAGAAGGCTCATGAGTTCCATGCCTAGTACCTACAACACACACACACACACACACACACACACACACACTCCTCTGAAGATCCAAAGGGATAAATGTGTATAAAATATTTACAAATAAGCCGGGCGTGGTGGTGCACGCTTGTAATCCCCGCACTTGGGAGGCTGAGACAGGAGGATTGCGCAGGTTCGAAGCCAGCCTCAGCTACTTGGTGAGGCTTTCAGCAACTTAGTGAGACCCTGTTTCCAAATAAAATATAAAAATAGGTCTGGGAGTATAGCCCGGAGGTAGAAAGCCTCTGGGTTCCACCCCCAGTACCACCAAAAAAAAAAAAAAAAAAAAAAAAAAAATATATATATATATATATATATATATATATATATATATATATATTTACAAATAAAGCCAGGCGTGGTGGCTCACACTTGCAATCTTAGCACTTGGGAGACTGAGACCGGAGGATCATGGTTCAAGGACAGCCTTAGCTATTTAGTGAGGCCCTCTGCAACTCAGTGAGACCCTGTTTCAAAATAAAGAATAAAAAATAGGGCAGGGGGTGTAGCTCAGAGGTAGAATGCCCCTGGGTTCCATCCCCAGACCCACAAAATAAAATAAAATAAAATATCAATAATCAGCAAGTGAGAAAGTTGGGGGGTTTTGAGGGAGTGATAAAAATATTCTAACACTTGATTGTGCTGCTGATTGTATAATATGCTAAAAAAAAAAACCCAAACTGAAAAAAAAACAACCCCATTGAATTGTTTTCTTTCTTCATTCATTCATTCATTCATTCATTCATTCATTCATTCATTGTGTGTGGAACTGGGGATTGAGCCCAGGGGTATTCTACCTCTGAGCTACACCTCCAGCCCTCTTTTATTTTTATTTAATTAATTAGTTAATTAATTAATTTATTTGGTGGTACTGGGGTTCCTGGAGACCCTTCTACCTCCAGACTACACTCCCAGACATATTTTATATTTTTTATTTGGAAACAATGTCTCTTAAGCCAGTGAGGCTGGCTTCGAACCTGTGCGATCCTCCTGTCTCCAACTTCCCAAGCGTGGGGATTACAAACCTTGCGCCACCACGCCCGGCCTTTTATTTTTATTTTGGAACAGGGTTTCACTAGATCAATGAGAGGCTCAGTACTTGCTGAGGCTGTCCTTGAACCTGTGATCTTCTGGTCTCAGCCTACCAAATACTGGGATTACAGGCATGCACTACCACACCACCAGGCTAACTGCATGTTTTAAAGTGGGTGAACTGCAAAGGATTATGCGAATCTGATCTCTCAGGACAACTCTTAACCAAAACAAAGAAACCAAGTCAGCTGAAGCACAGATAGCCGCAGGCAGGAAGGGCCTTGGAGAGAAATGCAGATGTTCAGATTCCTCTGTGCAAAAGTCATACGTCCCCGGTCTGCACCTCCTTGTCCCCAAACATAGGAATTCGCGCCCTTCATCTGTCCTTGCCTAGCAAGGTGCTTGGCCCAGAGCGAGACCACACACATCGACTGGGAAACCTGGCTCTGTTTTTCCTTTCTTTTCTTTTCCTTTTTTTCCCTCCCTCCCTCCCTTCCTCCCTCCCTCCTTCCCTTCTTTCTTTCCTCCCTCCCTCCCTCCTCCCTTCCTCCTTCCCTTCTTTCTTTCCTCCCTCCCTCCCTTCCTCCCTTCTTTCTTTCTTTGTGGTACTAGGATGGAACTCAGGGGCATTCTACCAAATGCTATACCCCCAGCCCTATTTTTAATTATTTTAAAACAAGGTCTCAGTATGTTGCAAAGGACCTCACTAAGTAGCTGAGGCTAGCCGAGAAGCCCTGATCTTCCTGTCTCAGCCTTCAAAGTACTGGCATTACAAGTGTGTGCCACCACACCTGGCTCTGCTCTGCTTTTCAAAGGAAACTTATGAGACAGTGGGATTCATCTGGCAGAAGGCCATGCTGTTGGGAAATAGTGTGTGTGTGTGTGTGTGTGTGTGTGTGTGTGTGTGTGTGTGATTGGAGATTGAACTCAGAGGCATTCTACCTCTGAGATATCACACCCAGCCTGATTTTACTTTTTAGTTTTTTTTTTTTTTTTTGGTGGTACTAGGGTTCCTGGAAGCCCTTCTACCTCCGGGCTACACTCCCAGACCTATTTTTTATATTTTTTTATTTGGAAACAGGGTCTCTTAAGCCAGCAAGGCTGGCTCTGAACCAGCACGATCCTCCTGTCTCCGCTTCCCAAACTCGGGGATTACAAACCTGTGCCACCACTCTGGGCTTACTTTTTAGTTTGAAACAGGGTCTTGCTGAGTTGCTGAGCGACTTAGCTAAATTGCTGAGGCTGGCCTTGAACCTGCCACACTCCTGACTCAGCCTCCCAAGTACCGGGATTATAGGTGTGTGCCACCATGCCCGGCGCACAGTCCTCTAAAGCACTCTCAGTACTGCCTCTATACTCCACTCGAAATCAGATACAGAGGCCCAGAAAGGCAAAGAACTTGCCAAGATCAGGGAGCAATGAAGGGGTGGTGCTGGGATTCCCACTCTGACAGCCAGACTCCAGAGCAGGTGGGGTGACCGCTGCCCCACCCAGTTCCATCCCGTGTGGCTCCCCAGCAGCGTGGGGAAGAGAGGTGGGAAGGGCACTTCAGGAGTGGACTGAACACCCACGGAGTACCTACTGTGTGCCAGCAGCCTGCAGGCACCGGAAGCCAGAGCTGGGCAAGCCAACCCCAGGCCCTAACGCTACATGAGGGAACTCAAGGTAGTCTCGGTAGTAGGCTGGGAAAACTGGGGGGTCACAGGCTGGAGGCCAGCCTCAGCGGCAAATAAATCAACAACACGGAGTGTTAGCCATCATGCTGGGAGCAGCCCAGGGAGGCTTCCTGGAGGAAGAGTAAGAGCATGCCAGGTCAAGGCACCAGGCACGGGGGGGTTTACAGGGCAGACAGAATGGACGGGGTACAGAAAGCCCAGAGTGCCCAGTGCGGGGGAGGAAGGGAGGGGCACTAGGGACTGGAAGGGCTCTTGGCCTGCTGCCCCACTGCCCTGGCACAGGGAGGTACCATGCATCGCGGCAGCCCCTCTGCCAGGGCCATCGCCAGGCAGAATCCAGACTCACTCCACGGAAGGTCAGGGCCCAGCCTTCAGCCCCGTGTGCGTCCAGCCCTGTGCACCCTACGAGGCCCTTCCCTCCGCTCTGAGGAGAGGAAGGCAGGCGGGGAGGCTACGACCCCGCTCGAGGCCAAAGGGCTGAGACTGGCGGGGCCCTGAGCACAGGCCCCCTCCCGGCGCCTCCCTGGGCTTCCTCTCCTCATCCAGGGAATGGTGATGACATGGAATACAGGGTTCCCACCCCGGGGTGGGGGGGGACACATTCTAAGGGGAACAACCCCAAGGTCGGGCAGGAGTCACTGGAGGCTGTATTTATAACAGTGGAGATCTGGGAACAGCCAGAGGGTCCCTCGGGGGCTGGTGGGCGCTGGGGCTGCAGTCTGTCATGGCAGGTAATGTCGCTGGCCTTCAAGAATGTCATGTGAGGCCAGGCGGGTGGCCCTAGAGTGATGTGGAGAAATGTTCCCAACATCATTAAGAGGGGAAAAAAATTCCCAACCTGATTGTAACCACAGGTATTGATGTCAAAGTCACACAGCCTATGTCCCGGGCTGGGTGGACCAGGAAACCTGGGAAGATCAGGAAATAAGGCCTGGGGACTCACCGCTCAGGTGGTATTCCGCCACGTCCACGGCCATGATGCTCCTGTGGTGGCTGGGACTGAAAGGGGGGGAAAGAAGAGGAGTCAACGGTGAGGAGTGCAGACTGTCACGGCCCTGACTCCGTGCCCTGTCTCCGTGGCACCTGTGTCCCCGTCGCTTGGAGCTCACTTTGAGGGGAGCTTGGCTGAAGGTGTTGTCGGTGGTTTTTTTTTTTTTTTTTAATATAGTCTTGAAAAACAGTATTTAAACCTCTTTTCAAAGCTGGGCATAGTGGTGCATGCCTGTCATCCCAGTACTTGGGAGGCTGAGACAGGAGGATTGCAGGTTTAAGGCCAACCAGAGTAATTTGGCAAGACTCTTGGCAACCTAGTGAGACCCTGTTCCAAAATAAAATAAATAAAAAGGGCTAGGGTATAGCTCAGGGGTAGAATGCTCCTAGATTCAATTCCTAGCACTCCCTCCCCCCCAAAAAAAAAATCTCTTTTCAAATGCTCTAGTATGTCATTTCAGGGTTGCCAGATAAAACACAGGATACTCAGTAACATTTGAAATTTAGATTACTGACATTTAGTATATCCCAAACTGAGTGTAAGACATACTTAAGCTAAAAGAGTATCCATCGTGTATCTGAAGCTCTGAGTTCCTGAGCATCTGTCTTTGTATTGCTGTACCTGGCCACCTTGCCTCATCTCCCTCCTAACTTGGACAGGCTAACGAGCAGCGATGCTGGGGCGGGGGCTCTGTGGAATGGACTCACCTCCCATGCCGTCTGTTAAAACTGAGAGGAAAAAGGCCGTATTCCTGCAATATTCCATTCTCAGTCGTTTCCCTGCTTGGGATGGCTTCTTCTCCACCCCGCCCTCCACCCCGCTCCCAGGCTTTATGAACCACTGGGGTCTAAGTTATTCTAGAAAGGTCTGGGAGCTCACGCAAGCCATTACCTGAGCCCAGGCGACTGCTGGCTATTTTATTATTGTTGTTGCTCAGAAGTAAATCTGGCTCACAGATGTGCCGTAAGTGGGTGGAGGGGGGGAGCTCTGGAAAAGGGAGACCAGGCTGAGCAGTACCGAGCTGAGCTCAAGGGCACAGCAGGCCCGGAAGCCCCCTCCCACAGCTGGGTTCTTTGTGGTCTAGAGGTGTGCACTCCTGTAAGTCTGCAGGCCCGGGGCAGGTAAGGGAGGTGCCATGAGGACTGCAAAGGGCTCGCCTGGCAAAAAGCTTCTTTTCTGACCTGTGCTTTCTGGCTCCTCTTTTCTAGTTTCTTTCTTTCCCTTCTTCCTTCCCTCCTTCCCTTCCTTCCTTTACCAGGGGTTGAATCCATGAGTGTTCTACTTCTGAGCTACATCCCAGCCCTATTTTATTTTTTATTTTGAAACATGATCTCACTAAGTTGCAGAGGGTCTAAGTTGCTGAGGCTGTCCTTGAAACTGCAATCCTCCTTTCTCAGTCTCCCAAGTACTAGGATTATGGGTATGTGCCACAAATGTTCGGATCTTCTGGCTCTTTATTTTATTTCTTGTGGAACTGTGGATAGAACCAGGGACATTCTACCTCAGAGTTACATCCCCAGCCCTATTTTTCTTACGCCCTTTTTTTTTTTTTTTTTTTTTTTTTTTTTGCGGGTCTGGGGATGGAACCCAGGGGCATTTGACCTCTGAGCTTATACCCCCTGCCCTATTTTTTATTCTTTATTTTGAAACTGGGTTTCACTGAGTTGCAGAGGGCCTCACTAAGTAGCTGAGGCTGTCCACGAACCGCGATCCTCCAGGTCTCAGCCTCCCGAATGCTGGGATTACAAGCGTGCGCCACCACGCCGGCTTTTTTTGCTTTCCTATTTTTTTTTTTTTTTTTTTTGGTGGTACTAGGGGTGGAACTCAGAGGCTTTATACCTCCGGGCTATACTCCCAGACCTTTTTATATTTTATTTGGAAACAGGGTCTCACTAAGTTGCTGGAAGCCTCACTGAGTAGCTGAGGCTGGCTTCGAACCTGTGCCACCACGCCTGGCTGCTTCCCTATTTTGAAACTGTCTGAGCAGCTAAGAGCCTCACTAAGCTGGGCGTGGTAATTCCAGTACTTGGGAGGCGCTGGGACAGGAAAATCATGCATGTTCGAAACCAGCCTCAGCTACTTAGTGAGGCTCTCAGCAACATAGTGAGACCCTGTTTCCAAATAAAATATAAAATAGGTCTGGGAGTGAGTGTAGCCCAGATGTAGAAGGCCCTTTGGTTCCATCCCTAGTACCACAAACATAAATAAATAAATAAATAAATAAATAAATAAGTAGCCTCACTAAGTAGCTGAGGCTGTCTCTGAGGATCACAGGTTCAAGGACAGCCTCAGCAAGTAGTGAAACTCATCAATCTAATGAGACCCTGTTTCAAAACAAAAATAAAACGCCAGGCGTGGTGGTGCATGCTTGGGAGGCTGAGACAGGAGTATCGCAGGGGTTCGAAGCCAGTCTCAGCTACTTAGTGAGGCTTTCAGCAACTTAGTGAGACCCTGTTTCCAAATAAAATATTAAAAAAAAAAAAAGGTCTGGGAGTATAGCCTGGAGGTAGAAAGCCTCTGGGTTCCACCCCCAGTACCACCAAACCAAACCAAACCAAACCAAATAAAATAGGACTTGGAGTATAGCTCAGAGGTAGAATTCCCCTGGGTTCAATCCCCAATACCGCACACACACAAAATTATTTATTTTTGTGATACTGGGGGTTACCCCCGAGTCCTTTTTATTGTCTTAAAGCAGCCTTGGTAGATTACCGAGAGTCTCCTTATGCTGCTGAGGCTGGCCATAAATCACGATCCTCCTGTCTCAGCCTCCCAAGCCCTGGGATTTACAAGTGTGTGCCACAAGGCCTGGCTTAGCTTCCTAATTTTTTTTTTTTTTTTTTTTTTTTGAGGTACTGGGGATGGAACCTGGGGATATTCCTTTTTTTTTTTTTTTTTTTTTTTTTGTGGTACTGGGGGTGGAACCCAGAGGCTTTCTACCTCTGGGCTATACTCCCAGACCTATTTTATACTTTATTTGGAAACAGGGTCTCACTAAGTTGCTGAGAGCCTCACTAAGTAGCTGAGGCTGGCTTCGAACCCGTGCGATCCTCCTGTCTCAGCCTCCCAAGTGCTGGGATTACAAGTGTGCGCCACACGCCCGGCTGAACCTGGGGATATTCTACCTCTAAGCTATACCTCCAGTCCTATTTTTTATTCTTTATTTTGAAACAGGGTCTCACTGAGTTGCAAAGGGCCTCACTAGGTAGCTGTCCGTAAACCACGATCCTCCTGTCTCAGCTTCCCAAATACTGGGATTACAAGTGTGCGCCATCACACCCAGATTTTTTAGCTTCAGGATTTTTATTTATTTATTTTTATTTTTATTTTTTGGTGGTACTGGGGGTGGAACCCAGAGGCTTTCTACCTCCGGACTATACTCCCAGACCCATTTTATATTTTATTTGGAAACAGGGTCTAATTAAATTGCTGAGAGCTTCACTAAGTAGCTGAGGCTGGCTTCGAACCTGTGCGATCCTCCTGTCTCAGCCTCCCAAGCGCGGGGATTACAAGCGTGCGCCACCACGCCTGGCTCTTAGCTTCAGGATTTTTAAATGTCACAATCAGCTGGGTGTGGTAGAATACTCTTGTAATCCCAGTACTTGGGAGTCTGAGACAGGGGGATCACAGGTTTGAAGACAGCTTCAGCAAGTAGTGAGACTCTCATCAACTTAATGAGTCTCTGTTTCAAAATAAAAATAAAGACAGTGGGCGTGGTGGCACACACTTGTAATCCCAATACTTGGGAGGCTGAGACAGGAGGATCACAGGATTGAAGCCAGACCCAGCTACTTAATGAGGCTCTCAGCAACTTAGGGAGACCCTGTTTCCAAATAAAAGTAAAATAGACCTGGGAATGTAGCCTGGAGGTAAAAGGCCCATGGGTTCCACCCCCACAAAAAAATAAAAATAAAAATAAAAACATGGCTGGGAGCATACTCAGAGGTAGAATGCTCCTGGGTTCAATCTCTAGTCCCCCTTTCCCCCACACAAAAGTTGCAACCAATCATCCAGTTCATAAAAAACATACGGGATGTTCAGGCATAATGTAAAAGACTCCTGGCTGAGGCTCACCGGTTCACATCCCTTCTAAGCATTCTGTAGGCTCCTCTGGAACCAGGTTCACACAGAGGGTAAAGCTTAAGACACTGGGTATTTTCAGGAATTTTAAGGTTCTCCCCGGCCTGTGGTTAGGGGAGTTATGAATCTGAGGTGCCTTGGTCTGGTCAGAGTTATCCTGAACCTTTGGGGGTGCCACAGTCCTAGAGCAGATAAGGCTCCTGGCTCCCTGCTCTCCAGATGCTGCCCCCTCCTAGGAGGAGATGAGGGTTGTCATGGTGATGGGAGGTGGTGCTGCACCAGGAAGGCTTTGCTCATCCTGACTTCAGTTGAAGCGCATCCCTGGGCCCTTGGCTTGAGATAACGACACAGCCAGCCTCACCAGGGGCTTCTTGGGGCCGAGCACGGTTCTAAGCTTTCTGCACAGATAGCCCTTATGGAGCTCTTATAACAACCCCAACCCTGGCGTGTGAGAGTGTCAGTGTGGAGGTAGTCTGCCCCAGGCCATAGGGCTAATAATTGCTTAACCCAGGCCATCGAGCTCCAAGCTCCTAACCACTGTGCCTTACCGCAGGTACGCATGCGCTCTCAAAAAAGTTGCCTAAATTGGGCTCATGGCACATGCATGCCTGTAATCCCAGCATTCAGGGGGCTGAGACCGGAGGATTGCGGTTCGCAGGCAGCCTCAACTACTTAGTGAGGTCCTTTGCAACTCAGTGAGACCTTGTTTCAAAAATAAACAATAAAATGAGGGTTGAGGGTATGGCTTGGAGGCAGAATGCCCTGGGTTCCATCCCCAGTACCGCAAAAAATTAAAAAATAAATAAATAAAAAATTGCCTAAGAACTGTAGGTGAAATGGGCCACTGTGGTCAAACCCAACTGGTCCCTGCTCCTGGGGAAAAGGACAAAGAGCGACACAATATGAGCTCACACATCCCGGCCTGCCTCTACTTGGCTGGGAATCAGATCCGTGCTGTCAGCGATGCTTCCCGGTCATCTGGCACAGCTGGCTGGGGAAAAGCGAGGCCAAGCGGGGACAGTCCATGCCGGGAGACACGAGCGAGGCACAGGTGGCCAAGAAATACCCTGTGGCAAGTCTGCGTGGCCCAGGGCAGGACCTCAGGCAGCTGGCTGTCAGGGGCTCCCCTCCCCCAAGGCTGGTCCAGTCAGACGCCAGAATCCAAACAGCTGCTTCCTCCTCTGCTTCACTGCACGTCATCGTCATCGCAACACCCTTGCCCTGGGAGCTGCGATTGCAGGGAAGGTGCTAATGGCTGTCAGGCACGGTTCCTTCTGTGCTCCACTGTGAAGGGCTAGAAGCCAGAGCACATCTGCCTGAGTAGAGGGAGGAGCCAGCCAGGGCAGCTGCGGAGGCTCCTACGGGGGATCTACCTGCATCCTGCAGCCAACCTTGCCCAGCTGTGACTCCTACATCTGTGTCCCTCAGATGTCAATTTTTCTTAGTGTCTCTGAGCCTGAGTTGTTCCATATGTAAACGGGGCTCATGAGCCTGGTATGGTGACCTACTGCTGTAATCCTAGCACTTGGGAGGTTGAGAGGAGGATTGCAGGTTTGAGGCCAGCCTCAGCAACTTAGTGAGAACTCCCTCCCTTCCCTCCTCCTCCTCCTCCTCCTCCTCCTCCTCCTCCTCCTCCTCCTTCTTCTTCTTCTTCTTCTTCTTCTTCTTCTTCTTCTTCTTCTTCTTCTTTTTTTTTGTGGTGCTGGGATTGAACTCAGGGGTATTTTACCCCCTAGATACGCCCACGGTCCTATTTTATTTTATTAAAAAAATTTTTTTTGATGGAACCCAGGGGCATCCGACCTCCAAGCTACACCCCCTGCCCTAGTTTTTATTCTTTATTTTGAAACAGGGTCTCACTGAGCTGCAGAGGGCCTCACTAAGTAGCTGAGGCTGTCGGCGAACCGCGATCCTCCAGTCTCAGCCTCCCGAATGCTGGGATTACAAGCGTGCACCACCACAGCCCAGCTCCTATTTTATTTTTTATTTTGAAACAGGATCTAAGTTGCTGAAGCTTTGAGCCTGCTGATCCTCCTGTCTCAGCCTCCCAAGTACTGGGACTACGGGTGTGAGCTATAAAAAATAAAAGAAGACTGAGGGAATAGCCCAGAAGAGGCTCCTGTCTGTCTCAGGAGGGTCCCAGGAGGGTGGAATGTTTCAAAATATCAGCTGAGTGTGGTAAGGCTTGGCCCTAGGAGCTGCCACAGTAAGCGGCCTGCAGTGGTCCGAGTAGTGGAACGTGGGCAGTACTACTACCCTGCAGATGGGTTTTACTTGTTTAAATTTAAGTGGGTTTTATTTTTACATTGGGAAATTGCCAATTAAAATTTGATTATTTTAGTGTGTGCGTGGGATTGAAACCAGGGGCATTCTACCTTGGAGCTATACCTCTAGCCCTTTTTAAAATGTTTGTTTTGGCCGGGCGTGGTGGCGCACGCTTGTAATCCCCGCGCTTGGGAGGCGGAGACAGGAGGATCGCGCAGGTTCGAAGCCAGCCACGCGCGCTGGCTTAGGAGACCCTGTTTCCAAAAATGAAAAATGTAAAAATAGGTCTGGGAGTGTAGCCCGGAGGTAGAAGGGCTTCCAGGAACCCCAGTACCACCAAAAAAAATAAAAAATAAAAAAAATAATAAAATGTTTGTTTTGAAACAGTTTTACTAGATTGCTGCGATTCTCACTAAGTTGCTGAGGCTGGCCTTGAAACTGTGATCCTCCTGTCTCAGCCTCCCAAATACTAGGATTACAGGCATGTGCCATTGCGCCCTGCACCACCACCTCCACCTCCTCCTCCTCCTCCTTCCAGCAATGGTGACTGAACCCAGGGGTCCTCTACCACTGAGCTACATTCCCAGCCCTTATTCTCATTTTATCTCGAGACGGGTCTCACTAAGTTGTCCAGGCTGGCCTCAACTTGTGAACCTCCTTCCCCAGCCTCCTGAGAAACTGGGATTCCAGGCACCGGCCCTGAACCCGGCGCTGGCTTACGTGGGCTCTCCCCGGCAGTGGGACGGAGGGGCTGGGGCTTTGGCCAGGACTCTAGTGCTGACCAGGTACATCAGAGGCCACAGCAGCCAGGGGCACAGCTCGCCATGGCCCTGTGACAGACGCACCGAGCACAGCCGGAGCCCTTGTCTGACCTCCCAAGACTGCACAGCCCTCCTTCAGCACGCTCCTCCCCACCTACCTTCAGCCCCAGTCTACACCGCATGGAGCTCGCTCTTTGAAAACAGTTCTGAGTTTACATTCCAGCTCAAGGGTGCCCACCCAGTTGCTGCGTTCATGGAGACATATGTGCTAGGCACTTAGCACCACGCCTGGTATGTAATAGGCACCTGCTGAGGACCTAGTGATTCAATGAATTACTGGGTCCCCAGTTTATAGGTGAGGAAGCTGGGGTCCCCAGCCAGCGTATGGAGAGCAACACCGGGCTCCATGCCAGGGAGCCATGGCTCAGGGCCTGGGCTCTGGGCCACCGTGCTGACTCCTGAACGGGCCTTTTGTGGGAGGGGTAGGTGGGAAGAGCCGCCACGAGGAGGGGGGCTTGCTGGAATCTGACCGCGGTGGAGGCCCCTCCTGGCTTATCAGAGAAACAGCTTTCCAGGAATTTTATGTCTTGGCAGAGGAGAGGGGCACGTGTCCCTGCGCCCCACTCCATCCCATCTCATTGTTCAGGGGCCCCTCTGCCCCCAAACCGGTGCCAGCACTTAACGGGAAAGATGGGGAGTGCCGGGAGCCTCAACCTTCCAGGATGAGCTGCTTTGAGACCTTTAGATCTGAAAACCTTTTCCGGCTCTGCCCCTCCCCCCAGCACTTTCTGACATGACCCCAACCCGTGCCGTCTCCCCCGCAGCCCGCAGAAACCACAGTACCGACTGGCAGCGGGTGCTGGCGGCCGGCACTGGGTACCTCTCTCGCGCCAGGCACCTTCCCCGGGACTCCGGGGTGATCTCAGCAAGACCCCTCTCCCCCCACCCCGCAGTCCTCCGCAGCCAGAGCGGCACCGATAAGAAAACCGCGCCGGGGACGACCTGCCCACAGCCCCCCGGGCTGCTGGAGACGGAGTGCGGGACCCAGGCGGGGAGCCCCCGCTCTCCTGGCAGCTGGGGAAGGGTCGGGATTCCGGAGTGCGGAGGCAGGGGGCCTTCCTGACCTTCCTCGGGACTGGCTCTGTCAACTTGGCCAAGTCTCCGCAGCGGGCTGAGTTACTGCGGCGCCTCCGAGCCCGTCACTCCCGCAGGGGAGGGCTGGCGTCGGGCGAGCGGCCCCGGGCCCCGCGGAGGGGCGGCCTCGCCCCCAGGAGGGGCGCCAGACCCTGCGGCGCGGCCTCGCGGGCGGCGGCCGGGGGCCCTCGGGGCGCCGCGGGGCGGGTGCGAGCGGCTCCTGCGGCCGGCAGGCCGAGGCTCCGAGGCTCCGAGGCTCCCGGGGGCGCCCGGGCGGGCGCGTGTGCACGGGGTGCGCGTGTGCACGGGGTGCGCGTGTGCACGGGGTGCGCGTGTGCACGGGCGCGGGCCGGGGTCGGCGCGGTACTCACCCGCTCGCCGAGGCGCCGCCGCGCCCAGCCCCGCAGGCTCGCCGGGGCCGGGGCCGGGGCCGGGGCTGGGCCGGGGCCGGGGCTGGGCCGGGCGGCCGAGCTGCGCCGCAGTCCGGGCTCGCTCCCAGGAGCCCGCCGCGCGCCCGCCCGCTCCCTCTTTAATTTAAAGTGACAACCCCGAGCGCTCGCTCCACTCCCGGGAGCGGCGCGGCGCGGCCGGGGATCCCCAAGCGCGCCCCGGGAGCCCGAGGCCAAGCCCAACCCCGACGGGGTGGAGTGGGGGCCGAGAGGCCGGGGCGCCCGGGCAGCCTGCTCCCTGTCTACGCCTCTTTCTTTCTTTCTTTCTTTTTTTTTGGGGGGGGGGGTCTGGGGATGGAGCCCAGGGGCATTTGACCTCCGAGCTACACCCCCTGCCCTATTTTTTATTCTTTATTTTGAAACCGGGTCTCACTGAGTTGCAGAGGCCTCACTAAGTAGCTGAGGCTGTCTGCGAACCGCGATCCTCCAGGTCTCAGCCTCCCGAATGCTGGGATGACAAGCGTGCGCCACCACGTCCTGCTGCCCAGTTTTTATTCTTTATTTTGAAACGGCCTCCCTAAGTAGCTGAGGCTGTCCGCGAACCGCGAGCCTCCGGTCTCAGCCTCCCGAATGCTGGGATTACAAGCGTGCGCCACCACGCCCGGCACGCCTGTTTCTTTACCCACAAAATGGACCGATTCTACCCACGTCCCCGGAGCCCCAGAGAGCAGACCCGCAGGGGGCGCTCCGGGAGGCTTTCCTGTCTCTCCAGGGGTGCCTAATCCCACCCCATGATTGAGCTGGTATTCTAGGCCAGAACCGTGCTGGGCCTTTACGGCATCATCTCCCCAGCCCCCTCAGGGACCGAATCGAGTAGTGGTCGTCTCACCCCCCCCCCCCAAAGGAAACAGGCTCAAGGCCACTGTGTCAAAGGTGAAGCCAGTTCTCCACGACTTCAAAGCCCTTCCTGTTGCCCTGCCGGCGTGATCACTCCGGTAATCCCAGTACTCGGGAGGCTAAGATTAGACAGGTTCGCAGCCAAACTCAGCAAGTAGTGAGACTCATCAACATAGCGAGACCCTGTTTCAAATTAAAAACAATAAGGGCTGGGGGTGCAGCTCAGAGGTGGAATGGTCCTGAGAGCAATCCCCGACCACAACAAACTTAAAAAGCCCTTCCTGCTAACCTCCTAAAGGTCCTGCTTTTTCTCCCAAAGGAATGAATGAATCATTCAGGAGATACTTAAGACTCCCCCGCCTGGCGTTGGGCGCAGTGCCAGGTGTGGGCGATCTTCCGGGAACAGGGGCAGGTCCCTCCCTGCCCGCGCAGTTTGGCAGGGAGGCAGGGCACGCATTGGAAGGGCGGTGTGCGGGGGAAGGCGCCACGTGTTGAGGGCGCTGTAGCCAGGAATGGAGCCTGTTAGGCACCTGGGGACGCCTCCTGGAGTCTCGGGGATCGGGTGGGGAGGGGTTTGCGGATCCCAGGGATTTGCCGAGCCAGGGCTCAACAGCGGCAGTGCTTCTGGGCCTTTGGATTTGAGATCGGCCTGTGGGCACTGTCCTCCCAGTAGAGGCCTCCTGGAGGGCCAGCATCTTTGGTCCAAAAGGCAGGATCCCGGGAAGCCCGGCCAAAGGTTGGGCTGCAGCGTCACCCTCACCCATAGGGGCGCCCTTGCTTTTATTTCATTCCCTGGCCTGGAAGAGAGAGCTGTGTGGCTGTGGGGGGGCCACGGTCTTTGAGGACATCCCCTTTAACCCTCGCAGCGCAGCCAGCCGGCCCACTTTGTAGAGGACACAGGACATCAGAGGCCTGGAGAATGACTGGGTGCCCCCCTCACGGGGACAGAGTTGGGAGGGGTGAATCAGGAGGGAGGAAAGGGTTGTGTGGGAACTGGAGTGAGCCTGTCAGTTTCCTGTTGAAAACCCTTCAACGACCAGAAAAGCCTTCAATGACCATGGAAGCCCTTCAATGACCACCTGCGCACCAAAGGACAGGGCTGGGAGGTTGACAGCAGTCTCAAACTGGAAACCGCAAAGGCCCGCACAGTCTCAGGTGTAAAGGTGCAGTGGAAGGGTCATGCGCAGGATACTGTGCCCCAAAGAGAAGAAACAAAACTACAGCCAGTGAGGGAAGCTGGGTGAATCTCCAGACATGTGGAGCCACAGAAGCCCGTCAACCGAGAACACATGTGGCTCTGTTCCGTTTGCAGGAGTTTCACACAGGCAAAAAACAAAAAACCACCAACCAACCAAACAAACAAACAAACCACCACCACCAACAACAACAACAAAACTACTCCATGCCAGGGGGTAGTTCCTGGGGATGGTGATCTAAAGGGGCCAGAGGAGGTGCTAGGGGTTGGTATAGTTTTGGTGTGCTTTCCCAGAGTTCATGTGTTGGAGGCGTGGTCTTTGGTGTAGTACTGTCAAAAGGTGGTGGTACCTTTAAGGAATGGGGTCAGCCATTGGGAAGCTGAGCCATTGGGAAGTCTCAGCCATTGGGAGGCTGAGACAGGAGGATCGCACAGATTCAAAGCCAGCCTCAGCTACTGAGTGAGGCTCTCAGCAACTTAGATCCTGTTTCCAAATAAAGTGTAAAATAGGTCTGGGAGTATAGCCTAGGGGTAGAAAAGTCCCTGAGTTCCACCCCCAGTACCACAAAAAAAAAAAAAAGAAAAAAAAAGAAAGAAAGAAAGAAAGAAAGAAGAAAAAAAAGGGGCCTCACAGCTGGTATGGTGGTATACACCTGCAGTGCCAGTACTTGAGAGGCTGAGAGGGGCGGATTACAGGTTCGAGGACAGCCTCAGCAAGTAGTGAGACTCATATCAAGCTAGTGAGACCCTTTTTGAAAAAAAAAAAAAAGCCGGGTGTGGTGGCACACACTTGGAGGATGAGACAGGAGGATTATGGTTTGTGGATAGCCTCAGCTACTTAATGAGGCTTTGAAATTCAGTGAGACCTGTTTCAAATAAAGAACAACAACAAAAATAGGGTTGAGGTGTAGCTTGGAGGTAGAATGCCCCTGAGTTTCATCCCCAGTACTGCAAAATAAATAAATAAATTTATTTAATTTTAATGTAATTTTATTATTATTATTTTTTGCGGGTCTGGGGATGAAACCCAGGGGCATTCAACCTCTGAGCTATACCTCCTGCCCTATTTTTTTTTATTCTTTATTTTGAAACACAGTCTCACTAAGTTGAGGAGGACCTCACTAAGTAGCTGACGCTGTCTGGGAACCTCAATCCTCCGGTCTCAGCCTTCTGAATGCTGGGATTACAAGTGTGTGCCACCACGCCCGGCTAATAAATACATTTAAAGATAAAAAAATTTTAAAAAATAGGGCTGGGGGTGAGCCGGGCATGGTGGCACACACTTGTAAACCCAGTATTTGGGAAGCTGACACAGGAGGATCACAGGTTTGTGGACAGCCTCAGCTACTTAGGCCCTCCTCAACTTAGTGAGACCATGTTTCAAAAGAAAGAATTAAAAATAGGTTTGGGGGTGTAGCTCAGAGGTAGAATGCCCCTTGGTTCCATCCCTAGGAACACACACACGCACACACACATGGCTGGGAGTGTAGGATACCTCTGAGTTCGATTACCAGTTAACCCCCCCCCCACACACACACACATACACAGAAGAAGAAAGAAAGAAAGAAATGGGGCCTCCTGGGAAGTCACTAGGTTATTGGGGGTGTGGCCTTTGAAGGGATCAAGATGGAGCTCATGAGACCCTCGTTAGTTCTCTTCAAAGAGTTTTTATAAAAGAGGAAAACCGAGCTGGGTGTGATGGCACACGCTTGTAATCCCAGTACTTGGGAGGCTGAGACAGGTTTGAAGTAAGATTCACCTACTCAGTGAGTTGGCAACTGAGACTCTGTTTCAAACTTAAAAATAAAATAAGGCAGGGAGTATAGCTCAGAGGTAGAATGTCTCTGGGTTCAATCCCCAGCACCAAAACCAAAACAAAACCAAAACCCAGCATTTGGGAGGCTGAGACCGGAGGATCACGGTTCGCGGACAGCCTCAGCTACTTAGTGAGGCCCTCCATAACTTAGTGAGACCCTGTTTCAAAAAATAAAGAATAAAAATAGGGCAGGGGCTGTAGCTCAGAGGTTGAATGCCCCTGGGTTCTATCCCCAGACCTGAAAGAAAAAAAAAAAAAAAGCAAGACTGGCTTCTCTTGGGTTTCTCAGACTTCCTGTATCAATCACCATGCGATCGCTCTCTCCTACCATGATGCCATCTGCCATAATCTGACACAGCCAAGGGGACCCTTGCCAGAGGCTAATTAATGGGATCCCCCAATCTTGATCTTCAGCCTCTAAAACTGTGACCTAAACATTTTTATATTTAAAGTGTAAACATTTTTCTCTATGCATTACTCAGTCTCTGGTATTTTGTTATAGCAACAGAAAATGGACTAAGACAGAGGAATTCTGGGCGGCTGCTCAGGTCCTGGCTGGGATCTCAGTGCTGGTCTCCCAGGCGCATTGACTGGGTGAAAATTCATGGCATTACACACTTATGATCTCTACAGTTTTCTGCATGTGTGATATGCTTCAATACAATTTACAGAAACACACCATATGGCAGTGCTGGAAGCAGAAGCCAGACTCCATCTGTGGCCCACGAGCCTCTGTGTGATCTGGCCCTGCTGGCCTCTTGGATGCCCTGCCACCATCCCACCCAGCAAGCTCCCGCCTCGTGCTCCTGCTGGTGTTCCTGACACCCGCCAAGCTGTGTTCTGCCTTAGGGGTTCTTGCTTGCTGGTCCCTCTGCCCGAAAAGTGTTTTCCTGCTGTCACCAAGACTATAGCCTCTCTCTCTACATGTCACCCTAAAGAACTCACTTTTCCAGAGAGACCTTCCTGACCTCCCCTCCAGCACCCCCACTGATGTCTCCCACATCACGCCCGTGTATTTCCTTCAAAACTTCAGCTATAGCAGGGCGCAGTGGCATACGCCTGTGATCCCAGTACTTAAGAGGCCGGGACAGGAGGATTACAAGGTTCAACCAGCCTCAGACATCCAACAAGACCCTCGACACTTAGGGGGACCCTGTTTCAAAGTAAAAAATAAAACAAGAGCCTGACATGGTGGCACACACTTGTAATCCCAGCATTTGGGAGGCTGAGACAGGAGGATCGCAGTTCTCAGACAGCCTCAGCTACTTATTGGGGCCCTCTGCAAATAGTGAGACCCTGTTTTAAAATAAAGAATAAAGGTGTATTCATTTCAGGTCACCCCCCTATGCCATTTTGGCATGGGGCTGTATTTCTATTTTCTGTATTTCTATCTTTTTAATAAACTTCTTTAAATCTTCAAAAGAAAAATAAAATAAAGAATAAAAATAAGGCTGGGAATGTAGCTTGGAGGTAGAATGCCCCTAGATTCCATCCCCAGTACTGCAAAATAAATAAATAAAAATAAAAATAAAAGGACTGAGTACTTAGCTCAAATGTAAAATGCCCTGGGTTTAACCTCAAGTACCAAACAAAAGAAAAATATTGAGGGGGGAAAAAAGCCCAAACCAGCTATAATCAGCAATTAATTTTGTCTTGTGTAGTGTGTGTGTGTGTGGTGCTGGGGATGGAACCCAGAAGCATTCTACCTCTGAGCTACATCCCCAGCCATATTTTATTTTTTATTTGGAAACAGGGTCTCACTAAGTTGCTGAAGGTGACCTTGAACCTGAGATCTCTCAAGTACTGGGATTACAGGTATGTGTCACCACGCCGGCTTATGTCTGTGTGTGTGTGTGTGTGTGTGTGTGTGTGTGTGTGTGTGTGTTGCTAGGGATTGAACCCCGAACCCAGGGGCATTCTACCTCCAAGCTACATGCCCAGCCCTATTTTATTTTATTTTATTTTATTTTTTTAATGGTCTCACTAGGTTGATGAAAGTCTCACTATTTGCTGAGGCTGGCTTCAAACCTGCAATCCTCCTGTCTCAGCGTCCTGAGTACTGGGATTACAAGGGTTCTCCACCAAGCCTGGCTATGTCTTTTCTTTTACATTTCATTTTTTGCATTTTTCACCAGAATAATAATTGCAAACACATGGCACACTTACTATTAGGTTAGGGCAAAGTGCTTTTTAACACCACATTAAGGCATCGAATCCTCACCCTTAGGGAGATACTATTCTTAGCTCTGTTTCACAGCGAGGCAGGTGGGGTTCAGAGGTGTTACATAACGTCCACGTGGTCACACAGCTGGGCCCGGGTGGAACCAGGATGGGAACGTCGCAGCGCGGCTCCAGAGTTCCTGCTGCTTTTAATTCTACGCGTGGATAGACTTGGTCCATCTTCTTCCTTGTAGTATGCTGGGGACCGTCCTGGCATCTGGGGCAGTGCTGGCATGCAGTAGGTATTCAATAAATGCTTGAGTCAGAGAGGGAATAAGTGCTGGAGACTAAGAAAGGTAGTGGGGAGCTTGGACCCCAGAGAGAGTGAGGAGGAGCAGGGTGTGCAGTGCTATCTGGAGCCCCAGCAGCAGGATGGCCAGGGCACTGGATGGAACCCATGGGTGTTCTACCTCCAAGCTCTGCCCCCAGCCCAGGTCGCTTGCCAGCCCCTTGTTAGGTTGCTGAGGTCTCGCTAAGCTGCTGAGCCTTTTCTAGAACCTGAGATCCTCCTGTCTCAGCCTCCCCAGCACGGAGATTACAGGCATGTGCACCACACCTGGGTACCACCCTCCTCCAGCTCCAGTGTCTGGGGCCGGCTGCATCACAGCTTCCTGGCCATCTTCACCACCTGTCCCAGGGGGACATGTACCATATACCCGAAGCGAGCCCATCTGCCCCACTGCCCAGTGGGCCTCCCACTCATCTTCGTTGACCCCGGGGACAACTGGGAGCAATTCCTGAAGAGCAGGGCGCTTCAGATGAAGCGCTGCCCTGGGGTCTGGCCCAAGGATGCTCTGAGGCAGCAAGGGGATGCTGGTGTGGAATCAGCCCTAATTACAGATAAATAAAGGCCCAGAGGATGGACTGCCAACCATGCCCACAGGATGCAGAATTCCAGAGACCAGACTGGAATGTGGCCCCCCAGGCCAGGGCTCCGGCAAGCACCTGACCCTTTCCCAGGCCTGGCTCGGCTCCAGGGGCACTGGCCACTTATCTGCTCTGCAGTCCCTACTGGCCAAGCATTTGACTTCCTTTTTGTGGTACTGGAGAGTGATTCCAAGGGTGTTTTATCTCTGAGCTACACCCCCAGCTCCTTTTACTTTGAAACAGGCTTTTGCTAAGTTGCTGAGGGCCTCTCTAAATTGCTGAGACAACCCTGGGACCTGTGATCCTCCTGTCTCAGCCTCCGAGTAGTGGGATTACAGGTGTGTGCCACCACGCCCGCTGACTTTCACTTTGAGGGAGGCTGAGCCTAATGCATGAGGCCAGGCAGCTGTGAACTTGAGTTCCCAGTCGAAGTAAGTGGCTTCCCTTCTCTGACTCAATGTCCTTTTTTGTAGAATGAGGCTACCTCACTGGGTTGGAGGGTCACTGAATCAGCTTGTGCCTGGGGTTCAGCGAACCCTCAGGGGATGAGAGCCACTGCTATTACCTCCCCCTCATATTTCTTTGAAATAATAATAATGGGTGTGTGTGTGTGTGTGTCGCTGGGGATTGAATTCAGGGGCATTCTACCACTGAGCTACACTCCCAGCTCTATTTATTTATTTATTTATTGGTGGTACTGGGGTTCCTGGAAGCCCTTCTACCTCTGGGCTACACTCCCAGACCTATTTTATATTTTTGAAACAGGGTCTCTTACGCCAGCGCGGCTGGCTTCGAACTTGCGCGATCCTCCTGTCTCTGCCTCCCAAGCGCGGGGATTACAAGCGTGCGCCACCACGCCCGGCTTATTATTTATTTATTTATTTATTTATTTATTTATTTATTTATTTATTTATTTTTGTGTTACTAGAAATGGAACCCAGGGTGTTCTGTCTCCAAGCTATACCCACCTCTATTTTTTATTCTTTATTTTTTTTGTTGTTTTTTTGTTTTTTGGTTTTTTTTTTTGGTGGTACTGGGGTTCCTGGAAGCCCTTCTACCTCGGGGCTACACTCCCAGACCTATTTTTACATTTTCATTTTGGAAACAGGGTCTCCTAAGCCAGCACACGCGGCTGGCTTCGAACCTGCGCGATCCTCCTGTCTCCGCCTCCCAAGCGCGGGGATGACAAGCGTGCGCCACCACGCCCGGCATATTCTTTATTTTGAAACAGGATCTCACTCAGTTGCAAAGGGCCTCACTAATTAGCTGAGGCTGGCCGTGAACCTGCAACCCTTCTGTCTCAGCCTCCTAAATGCTGAGATTGCAAGTGTGCACAACCATGCCCGGCTCCTATTTTATTTTTGTTTGAAATAGAGTCTGGCTAGGTTGATGAGAGTCTCACTACTTGCTGAGGCTTTCTTTAAATCTGCGATCCTCCTGTCTCAGCTTGTAACTGGAATTGCAAGCGTGGGCCACTGTGCCTGGCTAATAATGGAATTCACATAGTATTTGTCAACGTGCAAATGCTTTCTCCTCTGTTTCCCATGCAATCCTTGCAACACTTGGTGATAATCCCAGTTCATGAAAGGGCACGGACATCTGAAGCCAGACCCAAAGAGCTTTCCAGAACTCAAAGGTGGAACAGAAGGCTCCTCCTGAGCAGTTGACCACTGTGGTACTGAGAGGCTGTGGGCGCCTTGGGGCTGGCTGGCTGGCTGAACAGGAGTGACCCCCAAGGTTCCGGAGCCCAGACATCCTAACTTGCCTTCTACGGGGCTCGTGAAATAAGACCATCCAGTCTGGGCTCGGTGGCACACTCCTGTGATCCCATTACGTGGGAGGCTGACACAGGAGGATTGCAGGTTCGCGGCCAGCCTCAGCAACTTGGTGAGACTCTCGGCAACCTTGTAAGACCCTATTTCAAAACAAAAAGTTAAAAAAAGGTCCGGGGTGTAGCTCAGAGGTAGAATGCCCCTGGGTTCAACCCCTAGTACCAAAATAGGTAGATAGATAGATAGATAGATAGATAGATGAGGCCTTGAGCAGGTCTGAACAGACCTGCCCTGTGGAATGTATGTGACCTTCTCTTCTGGATAAAATACATCCCTTTGAGACTGTGTTCTGACTCATTTAAACAAACACCAGGCTAACATCTAAAGAGCTGAAAAGTTATTCACATCTTCCTAGGCACAGTTGTGATCCTGGGTGCTCAGGAAACTGAGGCAGGAGGGTCTCAAGTTCCATGTCAGCCTGGGAAACTTAGTGAGAACTTATCTCAGAATAAAACAAAAAATAGGCCTGGAGCTCTAGCTCAGTGTTAGAGCACCCCTGGGTTAATTCTCAGTTTCACAAACTAAGTAACTAATTTGCACCTGTCCAGGAGCCTCTAGAAAACGCCAGAGAAGTGTGTTCAGAACACCCAGTCGACACACTTTATTTTTTATTTTTTGTGGCACTGAGGATGGAACCCAGGGGCATTTTACCTCCCAACTCCACCCCCAGGCCAATTTCCTTCCTTCCTTCCTCCCTTCCTTCTTTCCTTTCTTCCTTCCTTCCTTCCTTCCTTCTTTCCTTGTTTTTTTTGTGGTATTGGGGATGAAACCCAGTACTTTCTCCTCCATTACTCATGCAATCCTTTAATTTCCTTTAATTTCCAGGGGCATTCTCCCAACAAGCTACACCCCAAGCCCTGGTTTTTATTCTTTATTTTGAAACTGGGTCTCACTGAGTTGCAGAGGGCCTCACTAAGTAGCTGAGGCTGTCCGTGAACCGCGATCCTCCTGTGTCAGCCTCCCAAATGCTGGGATTACAAGCGTGTGCCACCAGGCCCAGATTTCTTAATTCTTTTCTTTTTTCTTTTTGGTGGTACTGGAGTAGAACCCAGAGGCTTTCTACCTCCGGGCTATACTCCCAGACCTATTTTATACTTTATTTGGAAACAGTGTCTCACTAAGTTGCTGAGAGCCTCACTAAGTAGCTGAGGCTGGTTTCGAACCCGTGTGATCCTCCTGTCTCAGCCTCCCAAGCGCGGGGATTACAAACGTGCACCACCACGCCTGGAAATTCTTAATTCTTTTTTCTTTCTTTCTTTCTTTCTTTCTTTCTTTCTTTCTTTCTTTTCTTTCTTTCTTTTTGTGGCACTGGGGATTGAACCCAGGGGCACTCTACCTCAGAGCTACACCTCCAGCCCTATTTTTTTTTTTTTTCTTTCTTTGCACTGGGGATTGAACCTAGAGGCATTCTACCTCTGAGCTACACCCCCAGCCCGATTTTTTATTTCTTTATTTGGAAACAGGGTCTCATTAGGCTTCTAAGAGCATTGCTACATTGCCAAGGCTGGCTTTGAACCTGCGATCCTCCTGTCTCAGCCTCCCAAGTACTGGAATTACAAGCGTGCACCACCACGTCCAGTTCCCTTTTTTTTTTTTTTTAATTATGAAACAGGGTCTCACTAAGTTGCTGCGGGCCTCACTATGTAACTGAGGCAGGTTGCGAACCTGGATCCTCCTATCTCAGCTTCCCAAGTACTGGGATTCCAAACGTGCACCACCATACCTGGGTCTTTTTTATTTTTGGTACTGGAGATTGAACCTAGGGTTATCCTGCCTCTAAGCTACGCGCCCAGTCCTTTTTATTTTTTGTTTGGAAACAAGGTCTCGCTAGGTTGCTGAAAGTCTGTCTACATTGCGGAGCTGTCCTCAAACCTGTGATCCTCCTGTCTCAGCCTCCCCAGTGCTGGGATTACAGGCGTGTGCCACCACGCCTGGTTTTCCTAATTCCTTTTGCTGATGAAGAAACGAAACCCAGGCAGGCGAGTGGGAATCACCAGCCGGGCTGTGCACAGCCCACGAAGCCTGACTGTAGGTCCTGAGCCCTTTCTCTCTCCACATGTCCTTTAATTTCCAGGGCAGCCACAGAAAGCACTCGGAAGCGATGGCAGGTGTCACCAGCGGGACACTGGACAGCCGGTCAGCACAGAGCCGGAAGAGGCCCGGCGAGCGGCCGGCGAGCTCAGGGCTGGGCACGGAGCCCAGGAAGGGGCCAGTGATGAGGGCCATCGGCTCAGCCATCACGGCGCCCACTGTCAGGCCACGGCCCCCCCCAGGGCCCCGCACCTGGAGTCGGGATGTGGGCAAAGTCGTCAACTCCAGAGGCCACGCCGTCTCCCTCTTTCCTCAAGGGAGCTTGGGCTGGAGCCAGCACAGATGTTTCTGCCACGGAGACGGGAAAGTTCCGCTTCTGGGTAATTCCCAGGACTTCTCTTTATCCAGTCTGGGAGGGGGCCGCGCATGCGTTCTCTAGCCTCTGAGCCAGAAGTCACCGGTCAGACAGTTCCATTGCGTTTTCTCACCTGTCACTCCAGCCTCTCATCCAGCTGTCACCATCCCTCGGGCCATATGCCTCCCGCTTCTGTCACGACGCCCTACTCATGATTCCCCAGACGCACGAGCCCACTCGTCTCCGCGCGTTGCTCGGTGCAGTTCCTTTTGCCTGGAATGCCCTCTGTCTGCTTCTTCCCAGGCAGTGCGAACTCCTCTCGATCCCTCAAAACCCTCTCCTGTGACGCCTCCCATAGCTGCTGCATCAAGCCAGTCCCTGCCCTCTCCTCCAGCGAGTGGACCCTCCCTGTGGCATACTCACGCAGTACCTGCTCTGGAATTACTGTCACTACTGGATGCTGGAGATATATATATATACACATACATACATATATATATGTATATATATATGTATATATATATGTATATATATACATATATATATACATATATATATATATATTGCATTAGGGATTAAACCTGGGGGTGTGCTACCTCTGAACTACATTCCAAGCCCCCCTTTTTTGGTGGTACTGGGGTTCCTGGAAACCCTTCTACCTTCGGGCTACACTCCCAGACCTATTTTATATATTTTTTTAAAAATTGGAAACAGGATCTCTTAAGGCAGCGAGGCTGGTCTCAAACCTGCGCCATCCTCCTGTCTCAGCCTCCCAAGCACGAGAATTACAAGCGTGTGCCACCCCCCCGCCCCGACCCTTTTTATTTTATATTTCAAAACAGGGTCTCAGCCAGGTGTGGTGGTTTGTGTTTGTAATCCCAGCATTTGAGAGGTTCACGGTTTGCAGACAGCCTCAGCTACTTAGTGAGGCCCTTTGAAACTCAGTGAGGCTCTGTTTCAAAATAAAGAATAAAAAATAGGGCTGGGATGTAGCTTGGAGGTAGAATGCCCCTGGGTTTTATCCCAATACTGCCAAAAACAAACAAACAAGCAAACAAACAAACAACAATAACAAAAAAACAGGGTCTTGCTAAATTGTTGAAGCTAGCCTCGAACCTGCAGTCCTCCTTTCTCAGACTCCCAAGTACTGGATTACAGGTGAGTGTGACCGTGCCGGGAATGATGTCATGCTTTAATCATCTATCAATCCTTCAGGCCCAGTATATAGCAAATGTTTTATCAATATTTAAAAAAATCAGAGGAGCCGGGCGTGGTGGCTCAGGCTTGCATTTGGGAGGCTGAGACAGGAGGATCGTAGTTCACAGACAGCCTCAGCTACTTAGTGAGGCCCCTTGCAACTCAGTGAGGCTCTGTTTCAAAATAAAGAATAAAAAATAGGGCTGGAGGTGTAGTTCGGAGGTAGAATGCCCCTGAGTTCCATCCCCAGTACCGGAAAAAAAAAAAAAAAGCAGCTAGGTGTGATGGTGTATACCTATCATCCCAGTACTTGGGAAGCTAAGGCAGGAGGATCATAGATTTGAAGCTGGACTCAGCAACTTAGGGAAGCTCGTTTCAAAAGAAAAAATGAACGTGGCATGGCGGTACATACTTGTACTCCCAGTACTCAGAGGCTGAGACAGAAGATCACAGGTTCAAAGTCAGCCTCGGCAACTTCGCGAGGCCCTCAGCAGCCTAGCGGACCCTATTTCAAAATAAAGAATAGCCGGGCGTGGTGGCGCACGCTTGTCATCCCGGCGCTTAGGAGGCAGAGACAGGAGGATGGCGCAGGTTCGAAGCCAGCCGCGCGCACTGGCTTAGGAGACCCTGTTTCCAAATAAAAATGTAAAAATAGGTCTGGGAGTGTAGCCCGGAGGTAGAAGGGCTTCCAGGAGCCCCAGTACCACCAAAAAAAAAAAAAAAAAAAAAAAAAAAGAATAAAATAGGGCCAGGGTGTAACTCAGCGGTAGAATGTCCCTGGCCTCAATCCCCAGAACCCGCCCCCCCCAACAATACATAGATAAATAAATAAATAAATAAATTGAATAGCCTGGTGTGGTGGCGCACACTTGTAATCCCAGTTCTTGGGAGGCTGAGACAGGAGGATCGGGGTTCGCAGCCAACCTCAAGTACTTGGTGAGGTCCTTTGCAACTTAGTGAGACCCTGTTTCAAAATAAAGAATAAGAGCTGGGCCGGGTGTGGTGGCGCACGCTTATAATCCCCGCGTTTTGGGAGGCGGAGACAGGAGGATCGCACTGGTTCGAAGCCAGCCTTGCTGGTTTAAGAGACCCTGTTTCCAAATAAAAATATAAAAATAGGGCTGGGGGTGTAGCTCGGAGGTAGAATGCCCCTGGGTTTCATCCTCAGTGTTACGGTTGTAGCTTGGAGTTAGACTGTCACTGGGTTCAATACCGTCCAGTACCAAAAAAAGTTCAGACCCCTGCATAGAGGCCTAATTGCCAAGCACAGTTCTCAGTGCATTTTATAGACGGACTCATTTAATTCTCCCAACACCTCTAATGATGAGGTTTCCTTTACCAGCCCCAAATTTACACATTCGGAGTTGGAGCATAAAGAAGTTACAAAATGCAGCCCAGAATCCACACTAGCTGGCGGCAGAGGTGGGATTCAAGCCACCAGTAAGGAGTAGGAATAAGTAAACATCAGCACAAGGACCGAAGGGGGAGAAAAAGGGATGGAGAGGGACACTTCCTGAGGAAGCGCTCCCCCTCAACACTGAGAGGAAAACCCGACATCTAAATCCAGGCTTTTAATAAAGAAATACACTCTTCCTCCCTTCCCACTCTCCTATTACTGCCTCCCACTCGGGAACTGAGAACTTTCTGTGTAAAAATGGCAAACCTGAAGGAGTCGGAAGGAAAGACTTTGCAGAGCGCCCACCCAGCGGCAGCCCTTAAGGGTGGTGCTCTGGGGCCCTGCGGAAGCTGGGAGGGAAGACCTTGCCAAGGCCGGGGCGGGCAGCAGTCCCTGGGAAGGCCCTGGGCCTGGGGCCAACCCAGTGTCAGCAATCACAGGGCGACCTGTGCTGTCTCCCAGCCCTTCTGGGCCCAGTTCTGGAACCCTGCTGGGGTCCCTTCCATCCCCTGCCCACCGGCCTTCTCTGCCTCCGTGTCTCCCTAGGTCTTGTCTCAGCCTGCCTCCCCTGCCCTTCCAGGAACTCCTCTCCCACCACAGGGTCTACTTTTTATTTTTTGTACCTCCTTCGGGGCCCAGCTCATTTCCCTTTTCTTCCCCAACCACTAGCAAGTTCCAGACATGACTTTTTTTTTTGTTTTGTTTTGGTGCTGGGGATAAAACCCAGGGGTGCTCCAGCACTAAGCTATACCTACAGACATCATCATCATCATCATCATCATCATCATCATCATCATCGTCGTCGTCGTCGTCGTTGTTGTTATTTTAAAATTTTATTGGTACATTATATTCATACATCATATTGGGGTAAGAATCTTGTATGTACATATATGTACACATCACTGATTTAACCCCCACCCACTTCCCACTCCATTCCCTCCCCATCCCTCCTTCCCTTGCTCAGCTTAGTGGTTGACTTCGATATGTTTAAGTACATTGTGTGTTTTAGAGAATTTCCTTCTTCCCCCCTCCCATCTCCTCTTTTAGGTTGTCTTGTTTGCTCCTCTACAGGATTTCCTTTTTCATCTAGAGTTCCTTCTATGACCCATTTCTCCTTAGCTCTCCCATATTAGGGAAAGCATCTGATTTCTAACTTTTTGTGCCTGACTAATCTCACTTAGCATAATGTCCTCCAGTTCCATCCATTTCCCTGAAAATGATGTAATTGAGTTTTTTTTAATGGCTGAGTAAAATTCCATTGTGTACATATCCCACAGTTTTGTAATCCATTCGTCTGTTGATGGACATCTTGGCTGATTCCATAGTTTGGCTATGGTGAATTGTGCAGCTATGAACACAGATACACATGCATTAGTTTGGTAGTTTGGTTTCCTTTCTTTTGGGTAGATACCCAGGAGTGGTATTGCTGGATCAAATGGTAGATTTGTTCCCATTCTTCTGAGGATTCTCCATACTGTTTTCCAAAGTGTTTGCACTAATTTGCAATCCCACCAACAATGTCTTAGAGTTCCCACTTCTCCACATCCTCGCCAGCATCTATTGTTGTTTGTGTTTTGAATGATGGCCATTCTAGTTGGAGTTAGGTGAAATCTCAGGGTAGTTTTGATTTGCATCTCTCTGAGTGCCAGTGATGTTGAGCATTTTTTCATGCATTTATTGGCCATTTGAATTTCTTCTTTCGTGAAGTGTCTATTTAGTTCTCTTGCCCATTTTTTATTGGATTATTTGTTTAAGTGTTGAGTTTCTTGATTTCTCTGTATATTCTAGATATTAGTCCTCTATTGGAGGAGTAGGTGGTGAAAATCTTCTCCCATCTGTTGGCTCTCAGTTGAGGTTCTTGACAGTTTCCTTTGCTGAACAGAAGCTCTTCAGTTTCATGCAATCCCACGTATTGATTTGCCTATTAATTTGTTGTGCCTTTGGGGTCTTGTTGAGAAGGTGTTTGTCTGTGCCTATGTGTTGCAGTGTTGGACCTCTGCCCTCTTCAAGGAGCTTCAAGGTCTCTGGTTTGATTTCCAAGTCTTTGATCCATCTTGAATTGACTCTTGTACAGGGTGAGAAAGTGGCATTAATTTCCAATTTTCTGCATATGGTTAACCAGTTTTGCCAACACCATTTGTTGAACAGGCTATCTTTTTTCCAGTGTATGTTTTTGGCCCCTTTGTCAAAAATCAAATGGCTGAAAGTGTGTGAACTTGTTTCTGGGTCTTCTATTCTGCTCCATTGGTCTATGTATCTGTTTTTGTGCCAGTACCATGCTGTTTCTATTACAATGGCTTTGTAGTATAAAGTCAGGTATTGTGATTCCTCCTACATGGTTTTTGTAGCTGAGAACTACTTTGGCTATTCTGGGCTTTTTGTTATTCCAAATAAATTTAAGGACTGATTTTTCTATGTCTGTGAGGAATGATATTGGTAGTTTAATGGGCACTGAGTTAAATCTGTTGATCACTTTTGGAAGGATGGCCACTTTAATGATATTTATTCTGCCAATCCATGAACATGGAAGATCTTTTTCGATTTCCTTTTTCAATGTTTTATAATTTTCTTTGTAGAGATCTTTTACCTCCTCGGTCAAGTTTATTCCTAGGTATTTTATTTTTTTGTGGGAGATCCTGAGTGGGAGTGTTTTCTGAATTTCTTCTTCAGTGGATTTATGGTTGGTGTACAGGAAAGCTTCTGATTTTTTAAGATTGATTTTGTATCCAGATACTTTGCTGAATTTGCTGATCAGTTCTATAAGCCTTTTGGTTGAGTTTGTTGGGTTTTCTAAATAGAGTATCATGTCATCTGCAAATAGTGAAAGTTTGAGTTCTTCTTTCCCTATTTGTACTCCTTTTATTTCCTTTTCTTGCCTTATTGCTCTGGCTAGAGTCTCAAGTACTATATTGAAGAGAAGTGGTGATAATGGACATCCTTGTCTCGTTCCTGTTTTTAGGGGGAATTCTTGAAGTTTTTCCCCATTTAATATGATGTTGGCAGTGGACTTATTGTAGATTGCCTTTATGATGTTGAGATATGTTCCTTCTATTTCAATTCTCTACAATGCTTTTATCATAAATGGATGTTGGATTTTATCAAATGCCTTTTCAGCATTTATTGAAATGATCATGTGATTTTTGTCTGATTCTGTTTATATGATGAATTACATGGATTGATTTTTGTATGTTGAACCAGCCTTGCATCCCTGGGATGAACCCTACCTAGTCATGGCTTATGATTTTCTTTATGTGGTTTTGAATGCGTGTTGTTAGTATTATCATTTTTTTTTTGGTGGTACTGGGGGTGGAACCCAGAGTCTTTCTACTTCTGGGCTATGCTCCCAGACCCATTTTATATTTTATTTGGAAACAGGGTCTCACTAAGTTGCTGAGAGCCTCACTAAGTAGCTGAGGCTGGCTTCGAACCTGTGCGAGCTTCCTGTCTCAGCCTCCCAAGCGTGGGGATTACAAGCGTGTGCCACCACGCCCGACTCATGTTGCTAGTATTTTGTTTAATAGTTTTGCATCCAAGTTCATCAGAGATATAGGCCTGTAGTTTTCCTTCCTTGAACTGTCTTTATTTGATTTTGGTATTAGTGTGATGTTGGCTTCATAGAATGTATTTGGGAGAGTCCCGGTTTTTTCTATTTCACGAAATAGTTTGAGGAGTATTGGGGTTAGCTCTTCTATAAAGGTTTTATAGAATTCACTTGGGAAACCATCTGGTCCTGGGCTTTTCTTTGATGGTAAGCTCTTTATTGCTGTTTCAATCTCTTTGATTGTTATTGGTTGGTTTAAGTGTTCTATATCTTCTTGACTCAGTTTAGGAAGGTTGTATTTATCTAGGAAGTTGTCAATTTCCTCGAGATTTTCCATTTTGTTGGAGTATAGTTTTTCAAAGTAGTTTCTGATAATCCTCTGGATTTCTACACAGTCAGTAGTAATGTCTCCTTTTTCATCTCTTATCTTCATTATTTGGGTTGATTCTCTCTTTTTTTTAAGTTAGGTTGGCTAGTGGTTTATCTATCTTGTTAATTTTTTCAAGAAACCATGTTTTGGTTTTGTTGATTTTCTGTATTGCTTTTTTATTCCCTATTTCATTAATTTCTGTTCTAATTTTAATAATTTCCTGTCTTCTACTGGCTTTGGGGTTCAATTGTTCCTACTTTTCAAGGGCTTTGAGGTATATCGTTCAGTTATTTATTTGAAGATTTTCTGTTTTTCTTATGTGAGCACTCAGTGCTATAAATTTTCCTCTTAATACTGCCTTCAAAGTGTCCCAGAGGTTTTTTATATGTTGTACCTTTATTTTCTTTTGTTTCTAGAAATTTCTTGATTTCACCTCTTACATCTTCTATGACCCATTTTTCATTCAGAAGTGTGGTGTTCAGTCTCCACATGTTTATGTTGTTTCTCTGGGTCTCCTTATAGTTGATTTCTAGTTTCATTCCAATATGATCTGAAATGACACAGGGAAGTATGTAACATTTTTTGAATTTTCTAGTGCTCATGTTGTGTCCCAGGATGTGATCTATTTTGGAGAAGGTTCCATGAGCAGCTGAGAAAAATGTAAACTCCGCTGTTGTTGGGTTAAATATTCTATATGTGTCCAACAGGTCCATTTGATTAATGGTGTTCTTTAGTTCTGAGGCATCTTTACTGACCTTTTGTCTGGAAGATCGGTCTAATGTTGTGAGAGGTGTGTTGAAGTCTCCCAGTATTATTATATTGGGATTTATGTGTGACTTCATGTCACAAAGAGTTTGATTTATGAAAGTAGCTGCACCTATGTTTGGGGCATACATGTTGATTATTGTTATTTCCTCTTGCTGGATTATTCCTTTTACCAGCAAAATATGACCTTCTTTGTCTCTTCTAAAAAGTTTGGGTTTGAAGTCTAACTTGTCTGGTATCATAGTTGCTATTCCTGCTTGCCTTTGAGTTCTGTTAGCATGGATTACCTTGCTCCAGCCCTTTACCTTGAGTTTGTTCCTATCTTTACTTGTAAGGTGTGTTTCTTGTAAGCAGCAGATGGATGGATTCTGGTTTTTAATCCATTTTGCCACTTTATGTCTTTTAATTGGGGAGTTGAGGCCATTTACATTCAGTGTGATTATTGAGAGATTATTTTTAATTCCTAACATGTTAAGATTTTTTTTCTCTTTGAGATACTCTTTATTCTTCTTTGCTTAGTCGTCTGCTGGATGGGAAATCTTGTTTCTTTGGTTCTGGCGTGTATTACCTATTTCTTCTTTGTAGTTAATCTCCTTGAGTATTTTCTCTAGTGCTGGTTTTCAGACCTTATTATTTACTGTTACTGTTCGGCACTGGGGAATGAACCCAGAAGCATTCTACCCCTTAGGTATATGCCAGCCTCCTCCCCCTTTTTTTAATCCTTAAATTTAAATTTTTTGTGGTGGTACTAGGGATTGAACTCATTGGTGTTCTACCTTCAAGCAACACCCAGCTTTTTTTTTTTTTTTTTTTTTTTTTGCGGGTCTGGGAAGGAACACAGAGGCATTTGACCTCTGAGCTACACTCCCTCCCCTATTTCCCCTGCCCGATTTTTTATTCTTTATTTTGAAACAGGGCCTCACTGAGTTGCAGAGGGCTTCATTAAGTAGCTGAGGCTGTCTGCGAACTGTGATCCTCCAGTCTCAGCCTCCGGAATGTTGGGATTACAAGCATGTGCCACCATGCCTGGCTTATTTTTTATTCTTTTTTTTTTTTTTTTTTTTTGATACTAGGGATTGAACCCAGGGGCATTCTACCTCTAAGCTCACCCTCAGCTCTATTTTTTTTTTTTTTTTTTTTTGGTGGAACTTGGGTGGAACCCAGGGGCTTTTCTACCTCTGGGCTATACTCCCAGACCTTTTTTTTTTTTTTTAACTTTATTTGGAAAGAGGGTCTCACTAAGTTGCTGAGAGCCTCACTCATTAGCTGAGGCTGGCTTCGAACCCGTGTGATCCTCCTGTCTCACCCTCTCAAGCGTGGGGATTACAAGCGTGCGCCCCCACGCCCGGCTGAAACTGACTTTCTCTATGTTGCCGAGGGATTCTCTAAATTACCATATGGTGGCCTCAAAACCATGATCCTCCTGTCTTTGTCTCCCAAACCCTGGGATCAGTGTGTGCTGCCATGCCTGGCTCCCAGCCCTTTTTATTTCTTATTTTGAGACAGACATAGTCATGCATCACCGAGCCTGCTGAGTTCCTTTGGTTTACATAAGGTCATTCTCTGTCGCAGGAACCCATCCAGACACTACGTTACATTTAGTCATCAAGTCTCCTAAGGCTCCTCTGGGCTCTGACAAATTTTTGGACTCTACACACACTTTGTGTGTGTGTGTGGTATTGGGGATTGAACCCAGGGGCATTTTACCTCTGAGCTGCACCCCCAGTCCTTTCAATTTTTTTATTTGAAACAGGGTCCCACTAAGTTATTGAGGAGGGCTTCAAATGCTGGCTGCGATCCTCCTGTCTCAGCCTCCCAAGTACTGTGATTACAGGCGTATGCCACCATCCCTGGCGACAGATCCTGTGCAGCAAACATTCCCAGAACCTCTAGCTCGGCGCTTCTGTAATTACCTTGGTCCTGTTGTTTCCATTCCACAGACGAGAAAGTAGAACCTTCCAGCAGTTAGAACTTTCCGCACTAGAGCCAGCAAGAGACAAAGTTGGGGCTCGTATCCTGCTCTGTCTGACCCTGGGCATGACTAGACACAGAGCTGAAGTCCAGAGGTGCTTGTCCAAGTCCACTTAGCAAGTGGTTAGCTCTGCCCGGGCCCTCCCGGGCCAGGCCACCTCTGACCCCAGGAGTCTGGGGTTATCTCACCTGCTACTTCCTGCCCTGGTTCAGACCACCTCGGCTGTCCACACCAGACCCTCCTCCACTTTGTATCCTTTGGCCAGCCTGGCTTCTGGCACCCACAGGGGAGGAGGTCAGACTTCCCAGAAAATACACACAGCCCACAGATTTTCCAAATATACAGAAACAACTGTTCCCTCCCACCGCAGCTGGGACTGGCTGGAACCCCAAACCTCCCACCCGCTTCTGAGCCCCTTGGTGATGGGTTCACTGAGTTCTTATTAGAATAGCATATGTATGCCCTTCCCTGCATGGTGCAGGTGAAGCCCACATCGTGGGACATCATCTGAAACATAGAAACAGTAGCAGTAGCAGCGCTGTCTAATTTGGAATTACTATATTATTTACAAATATGGTATATATAATATATAATGAATAATTAATTTATGATAAATAATTACAACAAATACATAATATATAACTGTATGTAAATTTATTTAAATCACATTAAGCTATATATAAATATGCAAACTATATATTATGCAATATAGTTTATTATATAATATATCACATATTAATATGTCATATATACTATAATAAACATTCACACATTATATAATTAATATTTATATATGTAATTTTTATATATTATATACCATATATTATATAATTAACATTCATATAATATATAATTAATATTTATATAGATGTAGTCAGGCACGGTGGCTCACACTTGTAATCCCAGCATTTGGGAGGCTGAGACAGGAGGAACTTGGTTTCAGGACAGCCTCAGCTACTACTTAGTGAGGCCCTTTGCAACTCAGTGAGACCCTGTTTCAAAATAAAGAATAAAAAAATGGGGCTGGGGGTGTAGCTCAGAGGTAGAATGCCCCTGGGTTCCATCCCCAGTACCTCAAAAAATAATTAATTAATTAATTTTTTTTTTCGGTGGCACTGGGGGTGGAACCCAGAGGCTTTCTACCTCCGGGCTATACTCCCAGACCTATTTTATATTTTATTTAGAAACAGGTTCTTAAGCCAGCTGAGGCTGGCTTTGAACCTGTGCGATCCTTCTGTCTCAGCCTCCCAAGCATGGGGATTACAAGTGTGCGCCACCACGCCCGACTTTATTTTTATTATTTATTTATTTTTTTTTGTGGTACTGGGGGTAGAATCCACGGGCTTTTCTACCTCTGGGCTATACTCTCAGACCTATTTTATACTTTATTTAGAAACAGGGTCTCACTAAGTTGCTGAGTCTCACTAAGTAGCTGAGGCTGGCTTCAAACTGGTGCAGTCCTCCTGTCTCAGCCTCCCAAGCGCTGGGCTCCATTTTATTTATTGATTTATTTGCTAACTTTTTTTTTTTTTTTTTTTTGCGGGTCTGGGGATGAAACCCAGGGGCATTCGACCTCTGAGCTATACCCCCCTGTCCTATTTTTTATTCTTTATTTTGAAACCGGGTCTCACTGAGTTGCAGAGGGCCTCACTAAGTAGCTGAGGCTGTCTGCGAACCGCGATCCTCCAGTCTCAGCCTCCAGAATGCTGGGATTACAAGCGTGCGCCACCGCACCCGGCTATTTATTTGCTAACTTTTAAATAGGCTTTTGTTGGAGTGCTGTAATCGTGCATTATAATGAGTGATAGGGACATACTACACGCACACGGCACTTGGTGAACCTCCCCACGCCTTCCTAACTTCTCCCTCCCCTTTCCATGTAGGTGATACTAAAATTGGCACTGATAGCCGGGCATGGTGGCACACACCTGTTATCCCAGTACTTGGGAGGCTGAGACAAGAGAATCACAGGTTCGAGGACAGCCTCAGCAAGTAGTGACACGCATCAACCTAGTGAGACCCTGTTTCCAAATAAGAAACAATTGGACTGGGCGTGTAGCTCGAAGGCAGAATGCCTCTAAATTCAATTCCTAGTACCACACACACAAAAAGATTGGCATTGATAATTTTGTATATGTACGTAGCATCAGTGGAAGTATTACCTTCATCAATTCTCCCTCCCCTGGCACCACCCTCCCCTTGACCCTTCCATCGCTCCACTGCCACCTCTCCTCTTTTACCTAGGGCCCCGCCTCTCCCCCGATACCTCCCGAGCTTCCACATTATCAGAGAAAACAGATGACCCTTCACTGTGACTGGCTCATCTCACTTAGCGTGCTGCTGTCTGGACCCGTCCATTTTCCTGCAAATGACGTAATTTGTTCTTTATTTGCCGAGTAGAATTCCATTGTGTGTGTCTATCCCATAATTTTGTAATCCGTTCCTCTGGTGATGGACACCTAGGCTGATTCCATGGTCTGGCTGTTGTGAATTGTGCTGTTATAAGCATGACTACGTCTGCCTTGCACGTTTTATAGAATGACTGTAAGAGCTGGCTGTGGTGACGCCTGCCTGTACCTAGCATTTGGGAGGCTGAGACGGGAGGATCGCAGGTTCGAGAACAGCCTCAGCAAGTAGTGAGACTCTCATCAACCTAGTGAGACCCTGTTTCCAAATAAGAAACAAAATTGGACTGGGCGTGTAGCTCAAAGGTAGACTGTCTCTGGGTTCAGTCCTCAGTGCCAAGATAAATAAATAAATAACTGTAAGCAAGGACATTTTGCTTATTTGAGCACCTTAGACAACGGTGTCTTTCTCATCTGATGGAGCCCTTGTGAGCCTCCTAGCAGGGTCCTAGCAGAACCCTGTACCCTCAGCCTTGTATCCAGGGAGGTAAGTCAGGGCCCAGAGCTCTCTGTTGGGTGGGATGAATTAGCCATTTCCAGACAATTACTTTTCAGAACTCTCCATTATGAGCCGGTGTGGCGGCACATGCCTGTAGTCCTCAGGCAGGAGGATCGCAGGTGCAGGTTCGCAGGTTCGAGGACAGCCTCAGCAAGTGGTGAGATTCTCCTCAAACTAGTGGGATCCTGCTTTCAAAAAAAAAAAAAAAATAGGCCTGGGAGTGTAGTTCAGAGATAGAATGTCTCTGGGTTCAATCCCCAGAAATGATCAGAAGAGCCGAAGGTAGCCCAGCCCAGGGCCAGGGGTTGAGGCGAGGGGAGTGCTCGGAGCCTGGGAGCTGGGCTTTTTTTTTTTTTTTTTTTAGGGAGATTTTACCCAGGGACATTCTACCTTCAGTTACACCCCTTACCCCTCTTATTTAATTTTTATTCTGTGGTACTGGTGATTGAACCCAGGGACATTCTACCTCTGAGCTATGTCCCTAGCCCTTTCTATTTTTAAATTAAATTAAATTAAATTAAATTTATTATTTTATTTTTGTGGTACTGGAAATGGAACCTAGGGCCATTCTACCACCAAGCTTCACCCCAAGTCCTATTTTTTATTCTTTATTTTGAAACACAGTCTAACTAAATTGCATAGAGCCTCACTAAGTAGCTGAGGCTGTCCATGAACCACAATCCTCCTGTCTCAGCCTCCCAACTACTGGGATTACAGGTGTGCGCCATCACATCACCTGGCAGAGAACACAGATTCTAGGGCGGCTTCAGCCCTGATCAAGGCTTAGAAGCCCATGCCTGGCTATCTTTCTGTCTTTCCCTCTCCCATGGTCCCTCCAGTGAAGTCACGTTGGCCTGACCCTTCGCAGGCCTTTGCCCACACTGCCCATCCCTCCCTGGGGTGAACCGCGCTGCCTTGCGGTCCCCTCCGAGGGGCAGGGTTCTCAGACACCCTGCCCTTCGTGCCAACCTTGCCCCGAGCAGTTCTGCAGCGTGGCTCCTTCTTGGGGCTGTCGCCTGGTGGGCTTTGGGGACAGGAGCGTGTCTTATCTCTCCTGAGTGAGCCCTGCCGAGAGAGGGTGGAAGCCAGAGCTTGTGCCAGGCTTACAGAGGCTCCTTGGCCTGGCTGGGGGAGGGCAGAGGGCCAGGGGCAGCCACAGTGGGCAGCAGGGGGACAGGAGCTGGCGCCTTCCTCCCGCGCCCATTCCCGCTGGGCTGCCACAGGGAGACCACGTCTGTCCCAGGAGGCCCCTGGCTGCCATCTGGTCTGGGACTGGGCCCACTTTCCCGGATCCTGGGGCCCCTCCCTCTGCCCATGGCCTGGCAAGGCCAGCCATGGCCAAGGTGAGCTGAGGACACGCTGGGCTCCGGTGCCAGGCTCTCATCGAACGGACGCTTCCTCGGGCTGGCCTGGGCTTGGAGCAGTGCGGCCTTGGCCCATCTCAGCCCCCAGACGCCTGGAGCCGGGGCTATTAGTAACACCCATTCTCCAGAGGAGGCTGCTGAGGTTTAGAGGGGGCATCTGCTCCAGCTCAGGTGGGGAGAAGTCCCTGGAACTGGCTGCTGAGAGCCAAGAGCTGACTAAGGACTCTAGAGTGGTATGTGTCTTCACTCAGGCTCTGCAACAACCCTGCGAGGAGGGACTGTTATTTGCATTGACTGGACGGGGAAGGCAAGGTGCAGAGAGGTTAAGGGACTTGACCAATGACGCCCAGCTGCTAAGTGGTGTAGCCAGGGTGGGATCTAGGGAGTTTGGCCCCAGGTCTTTTTCTTTCTTTCTTTCTTTCTTTCTTTCTTTCTTTCTTTCTTTCTTTCTTTCTTTCTTTCTTTCTTTCTTTTTTTTTTGTGGTACTGGGGATTAAACCCAGAGGCATTCTACTTCCAGGCTCTATCCCACCCTTTTTTATTTCTTATTTTATTTTATTGTGGTACTGGAGGTGGAACCCAGAAGCATTCTACTGCCAAGCTACATGTCCAGTTCTATTTTATTTTTATTTGGAAACAGGATCTTGCTAGGTTGATGAGAGTCTCACTACTTGCTGAGGCTGTGCTCGAACCTGTGATCCTCCTGTCTCAGCCTCCCAAGTACTGGGATTACAGGTGTGCAACACCATGCCTGGCTAGCCAAATCCTTTTAAGCCTGGGGCTCAGGATGTCTTTCCCCACCTGGTTACTGTAGAAACTCCTGGATCCCGCCCATGGCCAGCCCCACCTCCCTTCCATTCTGGAATTTCAGCTGGGCTAAACCGGTTTATGTGCTCTGCTGTCCAGCCAGATGACAGGGCTAGGAGAAGCAGGGATGGGTGTTGTGCTTTCCCAGGACACGGGACCCTGAGGTTTACAAAGCTTTTGCACATGTGGCATCCTGTCTAGCCCTCAGCCCAAAGGACACTCAGATCACCAGCCCTGGCTGGACGTGGTGGTGCATGCCTGTAATCCCAGTACTCAGGGGGCTGAGACAGAAGGATTGTAGGTTCAAGGACAGCCTCAGCAGTTTAGTGAGACCCTGTTTCAAGATAAAAAATAAAATGCAGGCGTGGTGGCACATGCTTGTAATCCCAGTACTTGGGAGGCTGAGACCAGAGGATCACAGTTCAAGGCCAGCCTCAGCTACTTAGTGAGGCCCTCTGCAACTTAGTGAGATCTTGTTTCAAAATAAAGAATAAAAAATCCATCAGAGGTAGAATGCCCCTGGATTCAATCCCCAGCAACACAAAAAATAAAATAGAATAAAAATAAAAGCCAGGCATGGTGGTGCACGCTTGTAATCCCAACATTTGGGAGGACGAGACCAGAGGATCACAGTTCAAGGCCAGCCTCAGCTACTTAGTGAGGCCCTCTGCAACTCAGTGAGATCAGGTTTCAGAATAAAGAATAAAAAATAGGGCTGGGGTTGTAGCTCGGAGGTCGAATGTCCCTGAGTTCCATCCCCAGGCCCGCAAAAATAAATAAATAAATACATACATAAATACATAAATAAATAAAATAGGGCAGCTTAGAGGTCGAATGCCCTTGGGTTCCATCCCCAGACTCACAAAAAATAAATAAAAATAAAATAAGATAAAAATAAAAAATAAAATAGGGCAGGGGGTGTAGCTCGGAGGTCGAGCGCCCCTGGGCTCAGTCCTCAGTGTGATGACGATGGTGGTCATGATGGTGATACATTAAAATAAAACGGGCAGGGGGTGTAGCTCGGAGGTAGAATGCCCCGGGGTTCATCTCCAGTACCCCCGCCACACACACAAAGAAAAAAAGTACTGGGGTGTAGTTTAAGTAGAACACCCCCGGGATCAATCCCCAGGACTGAAAAACCAAGCCAAGTGTTCTCTGGATCTCCATTTCTTCAGCCGCCAAACGAAGATGACCTGCCGTCCTGGTGGCCGTCATAAGGATTCTGTTCGCCTGGAAGAACATTTCCCCGTGCTGGAAGCGCCCGTGTTCAAGGAGTCCTTGCAATGGCCCTAGGAGCAAGTTCTAATTTTTTTTTTTTTTTTTTTGGTACTGGCTCTGGGACCACTTCCTCCTTTCTGCCACTGTCTAAGTATCAAGGCTCCCCAGGAAAAGAGACAATTACAGGCTGAGTTAGAAACTCCTGGGCCATCCTCTGCCCTCTTCCAGGCTGGGGACTATTTTTTTTCCTCCTCCTCCTCCTCCTCCTCCTCCTCCTCCTCCTCCTCCTCCTCCTCCTTCTTTCTCTCTCTCTCTCTCTCTCTCTCTCTCTCTCTCTCTCTCTCTCTCTCTCTCTCTCTCTCTCTCTCTCGGTCCTGGGGATGAACTCAGGGGCATGCTACCTCTGAGCTACACCTCCTGCCTTATTTATTTATTTATTTATTTATTTATTTTTGTGGTACCGGGGATTGAACCCAGGGCTCTCTACCTCCACCTTTAAACCTCTGCCCCTCTCCCTTCTTAGTTTTTGTTTTGAAACTGTCTGGCTAGTTTGCTGAGATTCTTGCTATGTTGCTGAGGCCGGCCTTGAACCTGTGACTGTTCTGTCTCAGCCTCCCAAGTACTGGGATTACAAAGTATGCACCACTGCACCTAGGTTTTTCCCTTTCTTTCTTTCTTTCTTTCTTTCTTTCTTTCTTTCTTTCTTTCTGTACTGGAAACTGAACTCACGGCATTCTATCTATCTCCAAGCTATACCCTGAGCCATTTATTTTATTTATTTATTTATATGCAGGTCTGGGGATGGAACCCGGGAGCATTCGACCTCTGAGCTACACCCTCTGCCCTGTTTTTTATTCTTTATTTTGAAACGAGGTCTTACTAAGTTGCAGAGGCCTCACTAAGTAGCTGAGGCTGTCCGCCAATTGAGATCCTCCGGTCTCAGCCTCCCAAATGCTGGGATTACAAGTGCGCGCCACCACGCCCAGCTTTTTTTTTTTTTAATTTGAAACTGGGTCTTACTAAATTGCTGAGGCTGGCCTCAAACCTGCAATCCTCCGGTCTCAATCTCCCAAGTACTGGGATTACAGGCGTGAGCCATTGCACCCAGCTGGGTTTCTTATATCTTGATGCAGAGGGCTGGCTGGGCCCAGCTGGGTGGTTCCCCTGGTCCATGGTCATCTGGAGTGACTCAGGGTGGAAGCAGCTGGGAATTGGGTTGGGCCCTCGCTTATATGACCTGGTGCTGGCTGTGGGCTGGGACACCTTGGTCTTCTTTCATGTGGCCTCTGACCTCCACACGGCCTCTCTAGAAGGAAAGGCTGACCTTTGATACATGGCAGCCACTGGTAGGAAGGAACAACAGGTAGGAATGGAGAACAGAGGGTAGGATCAGGAGCTGCAAGATCCTAGACGCAGAAGCCCTGGCACAGTATATTCACCGTATTCTATTGGTCCAAGCAGATTGCATAACCTATCTAGATTTAAGGAGGGGGGAAGTTAGGCTCCAATCTCGATGGGAGATGTGTTCATCAGTTTTCCATTACTATAACAAAACACCTGAGATGATTAACTTATGAAGAGAAAAGGTTTATTTTGCCTCATGGTTTTGGAAGTTGTATCCAGGCAGCTGGCCCTGTTGCTCTGGGCTTGTGAGGAGGCAGCACAGCAAGTGGATTTTGGCTGAGCCAAACTGCTCACCTCCTGTCCAGGAAGAGACTGGGGACCCAACCACTTCCTAAGGACTTCTCATGAGGCCCGCCTCTCAAAGGTCCTATCACCTCCCACCCGTGTCTCTGGAGGACATTCAAGATCCGTCTATCTAGCCGGGTGTGGTGGCCCACACTTGTAATCCCAGCATTTGGGAGGCTGAGACAGGAGGATCGCGGTTCACAGCCAGCCTCAGCTACTACTTACGCCCTTTGCAACTCAGTGAGACCCTGTTTCAAAATAAAGAATAAAATAGGGCTGGGGGTAGAGCCCCGAGGTAGAATGCCCCTGGGTTCCATTCCCAGTACCGGAAAAAAAGAATCCATTTATAGCAGAAGGTAGGATAAAGGCACAATGCAGCTGGGTGCAGTGGCACACACCTGTAATCCTAGTATGTGGGAGGCTGAATCAGGAGGATTGTGGGTTTGAAGGCAGCCTCGGCAATTTAGGGAGACCTTGTTTTAAAATAAAAAGGGCTAGCCGGGCGTGGTGGCGCACGCTTATAATCCCCGCGCTTGGGAGGCTGAGACAGGAGGATCGCGCAGGTTCAAAGCCAGCCTCAGCTACTTAGTGAGGCTCTCAGCAATTTAGTGAGACCCTGTTTCCAAATAAAATACAAAAAAGGTCTGGGAGTGTAGCCCGGAGGTAGAAAGCCTCTGGGTTCCACCCCCAGTACCACCAAAAAATAAAAAAATTAAAAAAAATAATAAAATAAAATAAAAAGGGCTGCCGGGCGTGGTGGCGCACTCTTGTAATCCCAGCATTTGGGAGGCTGAGATTGGAGGATCACAGTTCGCGGACAGCCTCAGCTACTACTTAGTGAGGCCCTCTGCGACTTAGTGAGACCCTGTTTCAAAATAAAGAATAAAAAATAGGGCAGGGGTGTAGCTTGGAGGTCGAATGCCCCTGGGTTCCATCCCCAGACCTTCAAAAAAAATAATAAAATAAAATAAAAAGGGCTGAGGGTGTAGCTCAGAGATAGAACACCCCAGGTTTAATCCCCAGCACCACACACATGACACAATGTAAAAAGGCCTCCAAGATGGAGGGACAGCTGTGGCCACCTCTGGAAGCAACCTCCCAAGTGCGTGCATATATGAGGAGGGGCACTGTCAAGAGCCCCAGAAATGTGCCTACAATTAGTGGGGTTGCCGAGAAACTGAGGGGGAATGGCTGTGCCTGAGAGGTGCCCCCAGCCCTATTAGCTCCAGGCCCCCGTCTGCCATCAACTCAGCAATCATTTACTGAGCACCTACTAAGAGCCCGGCCTTCAGTGAACAGGCCAGGTTCCTTAGAACTTCCGCTGTGTGGAAGAGCAAAGCACAGATCTAGGCAAACGGGTCACAGTCCGCGTAGGGCAGAGTGGAACGCAGGGCTGGTCACTGAGGCCAGAGGCTTGGGCTGAGGCCCAGGCAGGGCCAGAGCCCTGCAGAGAGAGGAGTCCCTCCTGTCCTGGGCACACCGAAAGCCCTGCCCTGCTCAGAGGCGTGGACCCCACCTGGGGTCTCAGGGTCCTCAGAGGAACCCCAGCGCTGCTCTGGGAGCAGCTGAGCAGGACCCTGAAGTCTGTGACTATTGGGGCTTGAAGCTTCTGCTTACTGGACGTCCCCAGTCCAGCTCCCCAGCCAGGCTCCCAGTGGCTGTCGGGACATTTTTCCAGGACACCTCTTGTTCCTGAATGGTCCTGCCAGGGTTCTTGGCTGACTGTTGGGCCTCCCCGACCTCCACAGAGACCCTGCGCCAGGACACCTGGCTGCTCCCTGACTGTGTGTGTGGGGAGGGGTACTGGGGATTGACTGGGGTGTTCTGCCTCTGAGGAACACCCCAGCCTTTTAGGTGTGTGTGAGTGGAGGGGTGCTGGGCATTGAACCCAGGGGCAGTCTACCTCTGAGCTATACCCTCGGCTCTTTTTATTTGTTTAATTTTTATTTTTGAGTCTCACCACATTGCTGAAGCTGGTCTTAAACCTGTGATCTTCCTGTCTCAACTTCCCAAGTACTGAGATTACAGGCACCCCCCACCAGGCCAAGCTCCCCCAGCCAATTTTTATTTTTATTTTTTTACTTTTTTGCAGTACTGGGGATGGAACTCAGGGGCATTCTACTTCCAAGCTACGCCCCTATACCCATTTTTTTTTAATTCTTTATTTTGAAACAGGGTCTCACTGAGTTGCAAAGGGCCTCACTAAGTAGTTGAGGCTGGCCGCAAACCTGTGATTCTCCTGTCTCAGCCTCACGGGGATCACAAGGGTGCGTCACCATGCCCAGCTTTACTTTTTATTTGGAAACAGGATCTTTCTAAGTTGCTGAGGTCCTCGTTAAGTTGCTGAGACTGGCCTCGAACCTGTAATCCTCCTGTCTCAGTCTTTATCATGTCTGCCCTTTGCTCCCGTACCTTTGACCTTCGGCTTGCTTAGGTTTGGAGAGCCCCACGGGTCCCAGGAAGTGCTCAGCATTTCTCAAAGGGCTCAGACTCCTTGGGGCCACACTCTCCCCATCTGCGTGGCCCTGGGAGAGCCTTGCCCTCTCTGAGCCTCAGACTGAGCCCTGCTCGGGCTCCAGGCCCAGCCTACCTCGCGGGGGCTGGGAGAGGCTCTGGGTCTGCATGGGAATCACCAGGCAAATTCTTTACTTTCCACTCAGCATCTTTATTACTGTACTCTGCCCAAAGGTTGGGCACTGGATGGGCGGGGGTGGGGCAAGATAGATCCAAAGGATGGATCCCTTTCCCCCTCTGGCCTCAGTTTCCCTCTGTCACATGGGAAGGGAAGGCTTCCCTGCTTCCTTCATGAGGATCCTGAGAGGCCGGATGGTGGATGCACGTGGCCTGGGCCTTTCCCTGAAGCTCGCAGATGTGTCCTTGCTTGGGTGCTCGCCATCTGTGCGGGATAGGAGGCCTGGCCCGTTGCTAGCAGCTGCCCGGGAAAGGGCGGGTGGAGTGTGACCCTGCCACCGGGCAGTGTCCCCGAGACTCTCAGCCCTGGGTCTGGCTTCGCCAAGCTCCGTCCTGGAAGTGGGCGAGTGATCTTCACTCCTGGGCAGCTCTGAAGTCCTTCCCAGGGCTCATAGTCCAAGGGTACGCCCAGCTGGGGGCGGGGGCAGAGCTGAGCCCTTTCTCCTCAGCTGCACTGGGGTCTCTGCTGAGGGCCAGGCGTGGGATGGGAAGGGAGAGCCAAGAGGGCCGGTGACGCGGGCCCCCAGGGAGCCGGTGACAGGTTTCCTCAGCCCCGTGACAAGGCCTGAAGAGCCACCAAGGCCTGAAGAGCCACCAAGAGGCAGGTGATGGGTCTGCGGCCAGACGCTTCCGGTGGCATCTCTACCTGGTGGTGTCCAGTGGGGGCTCCGGGGAGGCCGGGCGACTCAGGGTCACACTGGGGAAGCTGGCGACAAAGCTCTCCCACCTTCTCCTTACCTGCTGGAGGCCAAGGTGGGGGAGGTGAGGGTTCAGGGCCCCCGCACCGCGGAGGGCCTCAGGTGCAGTTCCACACTCGGCCACGAGGTGGGGGTAGATCCCAGAGAGAAGCTCACTGGGGACCCTTCCGGACCTCCCCTTTGCCCGGGGCCAGAGGGCTACAAAATATAGCTCTCTAGAAGTCCCACTAGTTTCTATCTGGCTCCACTCACAATCCAACATATTGTTACATTAATCATATTTTTCTCTCTGCTTTTTTTTTTTTTTTTTTTTTTGCAGTACTGGGTGTTGAAGCCAGGAGCATTCTACCTCTGAGCTATACACCCCCAGCCTTATTTTTTATTCTTTTTTTTTTTTTTTTTGTGGTACTGGGGGTGAAACCCAGAGGCTTTCTACCTCCGGGCTATACTCCCAGACCTTTTTTATATTTTATTTGGAAACAGGGTCTCACTAGGTTGCTGAGAGCCTCACTAAGTAGCTGAGGCTGGCTTCGAACCCGTGCGATCCTCCTGTCTCAGCCTCCCAAGTACTAGGATTACAAGCACCTGGCTCTCTCTCTCTCTCTCTCTCTCTCTCTCTCTCTCTCTCTCTCTCTTTTTTCTCTTTCTTTTTCTTTTTTCTTTTGGTACTGAGAATTAAACCTAGGGGAATTCTACCTCTGAGCTACACTCCCAGCCCTTTTTATTTTTATTTTTTGGTCTTAGAGATTGAACCCAGGGGAACTTTACCACAGAGGTATAACCCCAACAGGTCTCACCAAGTTGCTGAGGCTGGCCTTGAACCTTCAAGCCTCCTGTGTCAGTCTCTCAATTATTGGGATTCCAGGCATGTGCCACCATGCCCAGCAACGTTAGTCATCTTTTTTTTTTTTTTTTTTGCAGATCTGAAGATGGAACCGAGGGGCATTCGACCTCCGAGCTACAGCCTCTGCCCTATTTTTATTCTTTATTTTTTCAAACAGGGTCTCACTAAGTTAGGAAGGCCTCACTAAGTACCTGATCCTAAGTATCCACAAACTGCGAACCTCTGGTCTCATCCTCCCGAATGCTGGGATTACAAGCGAGCGCCACCACGCCCGGCCAATGTTAGTCATCTTAAAACAGCTCTGACCGTATCACCTTCCCTAACACACCTCCATGATAAAACCTTCAGTGACTCCCCAGCACCCATGAGACAAACCCCAAATACCTCTTGGGGCCTCAGTGCCTCTCCAGCCTCCCCTCCAGACAGCTGTGTTTTCTCTGGTCTCCTGCGTCCGTCTCTGAACCTTTGCAACTCCCCCACCCAGCCTCTCGCCTGGGGGCCCCACCCAGCGACACCCCCAATCCTTGGACCCTCAGCCACACCTGTCGGTATTGCCTCAGCCACCCGCTGCCTCCCTGCTGGGCTGGGATCAGCTGCTCGGTGTCCTCCAGGCTCCCCGGCAGCCGCTCCTGGGCAGGGACATCGAGCCCGGCAGTGTCTCCATCCAGGGCTTGGGACCTTGTCTTCTTCTCGCGCCCCTCTCTGAGGCTCAGTGCCCGGCGGAGCTGGCCGTCGAGGGGCCTCGCCCTGGCCTCCTGGAGCTTCCCGTAGGAGGGCCGGGGTCCTCGCAAGGACTGGCTACGCCGCCCCGTCCTCATGGCTCAGTGGCCCTCGCAAGCTCTGGCTGTCTGGGATGGCCCAGAGCCTCCGCCTGGCTGATGAGCAATCACCTGGGGACAAAGGTTGGTGCTTTGGGACGAGGTGGTGGCCATAAACCAAAGGGCGGGCCGCAAGGGGCTGAGCATCCTGGTGTCACTGCCTCTCCAGCTCCGCCACAGGAACAAGCCCGAGGACTGGATCTGACTGTCCCCCCAGCCGAGACCACCCTTCCCTCGAAGAGGTCAGCCTCCTCTGAACCTTGACGCTGCCTGTCCACACCACGCGTCTCATTGGCACTGAGCACATCTGGCTCAGCAGCAGCATGAAGACACGTGTGGATCCGGCCAGCTCCAATCTACAACAGGCAAACACAGAGACACAAAGTGGGGGGCAGGGAGATGGAGAGTCATCCTGTAATGGCTACAGATCTTCAGCTACAGATCTTCAGCTACAGATCTTCAGTTTTACAAGACAAAAGGAGTCTGGATGTCACCGGGAATTAATGCCACACTCCTACTGAACCATCATTTGAAAAATGGCTGACATGGCTGGGCGTGGTGCCGTACCTCTGTAATGCCAGTACTTGGGAGGTTGGCATCGGAGGATCGTAGATTCAAAGCCAGCCTCAGCAACTTAGTGAGGCTCTCCGCAATCTAGAGAGGTTCTGTTTCCAAATACAAAATAAAATGAGCCAGGCGTGGTGGCGAACGCTTGTAATCCTGGCTCTTGGGAGGCGGAGACAGGAGGATCGCGCAGGTTCGAAGCCAGCCTTGCTGGTTTAAGAGACCCTGTTTCCAAATTTAAAAAAAAAAAAAAATAGGTCTGGGAGTGTAGCCTGGAGGTAGAAGGGTTTCCAGGAACCCCAGTACCACAAAAAATAAAATAAAATAATAAAAAACAAATAAAATGAGCTAGGGTGCTGGGGTGTAGCACAGAGATAGGATGCCCCTAGGTTCAATCCCAAGGGGAAAAAAACAAAAGCTGAGCTGGGCGTGGTGGAGCATGTTTGTAATCCTAGCACTTCTGAGGCTGAGAAATGAGAAAGGAGGCTCGCACAGGCTCGAAGCCAGCCTCAGCTACTTAGTGAGGCTCTCAGCAACTTAGTGAGACCCTGTTTCCAAATAAAATATAAAATAGGTCTGGGAGTATAGCCCAGAGGTAGAAGGCCCCTGGGTTTCATCCACAGTACCAAACAAACAAACAAACAAACAAACAAAAAAACAAAACTGAAGCCAGGCGTGGTGGCGCACGCTTGTAATCCCCGCGCTTGGGAGGCGGAGACAGGAGGATCGCGCAGGTTCGAAGCCAGCCGCGCGCGCTGGCTTAGGAGACCCTGTTTCCAAATAAAAATGTAAAAATAGGTCTGGGAGTGTAGCCTGGAGGTAGAAAGGCTTCCAGGAACCCCAGTACCACCAAAAAAAAAAAAAAAAAAAAAAAATCTCCGTGCTTGGGAGGCTGAGACAAGAGGATCGCACAAGTTCGAAGCCAGCCTCAGCTAATAGTGAGGCTCTTGGCAATTTAGTGAGACCCTGTTTCCAAATAAAAAAAATATAAAGATAAGTCTGGGAGTACAGCTCGAAGGTAGAAAGCCTCTGTGTTCTACCTGCAGTACCACCATTTATTTTATTTTATTTTTTTGGTGGTACTGGGGTTCCTGGAAACCCTTCTACCTCTGGGCTACACTCCCAGGCCCATTTTTATATTTTTATTTGGAAACAGGGTCTCTTAAGCCAGCGAGGCTGGCTTCGAACCTGCGCGATCCTCCTGTCTCTGCCTCCCAAGTGCAGGGATTACCCTAATCTATTTTATATTATTACATATTATTATTATTATTATTATTATTATTATTATTATTATTATTATTCGGTACTGGGGATGGAATCCAGGGGCATTCTACCTCTGAGATACACCCCGGCTCTATTTTTATTCTTTTTTTTTTTTTTTTTTTGTGGGTCTGGGGATGGAACTCAGGGGCATTTGACCTCTGAGCTACACTCCCTGCCTTATTTTTTATTCTTTATTTTGAAACTGGGTCTCACTGAGTTGCAGAGGGCCTCACTAAGTAGCTGAGGCTGTCCACTAACTGCGATCCTTCAGGTCTCAGCCTCCTGAATGCTGGGATTACAAGTGTGTGCCACCACGCCCAGTTTATTCTTTATTTTGAAACATGGTCTCACTAAGTTGTGGAGGCCTCACTAAGTAGCTGAGTCTGTCCGTGAACCTGTAATCCTCCTATCTCAGCCTCCCAAGTACTGGGATTACAAGGGTGCCCCACCATGCCTGGCTTTGTTTTTTATTTTGAAACAGGGTCTCGCTAAATTGCTGAGGCTGGCTGTGAACCTGTGATCCTTCTTCTCGGCCTTCCAAATCCTGGGATGATAAGCGTGCACCGCCACGCCTGGCTTTTTGGGTGCCTTTTCAAATCACTGTTATCAGCAACTCTTTTCCTTTAGATGGGAAAGAGGGTATTTGGGGCTGGGCCAGCAGATTCCCTGGAATTGTGGACTCTGGGGTTGAAGGGACCTCACACACCTGGGCCACACTCCTGTTTGTTTTCCCCACTTGATTTTGAGCATTTTTACAGGTTTTGGGAACCCAGAAAATACCACACCCGGCTTGGGTATTTTTTTTATTTATTTTTTATTTTTTGGTGGTACTGGGGGTGGAACCCAGAGGCTTTCTACCTCCGGGCTGTACTCCCATATATATATATACACACACTTTATTTGGAAACAGGGTCTCACTAAGTTGCTGAGAGCCTCACTAAGTAGCTGAGGCTGGCTTCGAACCTGTGCGAGCCTCCTGTCTCAGCCTCCCAAGCGCGGGGATTACAAGCATGCACCACCACGCCCGGCCATTGGGTATTGTTTTGAGACAAGGTCTTGCTTTGTGGCTCCAGCTGGCCTCAAGCTCCTAGACTCGGGGGATCCGCTTGCCTCACTTCCTGAGGAGCCGAGATTACCACCCTCTGCTTTGCTAGTCCATTTTCTAGATCAGGAAACTGAGGCTCACAGAGATTAGTCACCTGGCCAGACAGCAGGGTAGGAGCGAGGCAGAGCTCAGACTCCTAGTCTGGTCAGCCTGGCCTTAAAGCCCAAGTTTACCAGGGCAGGGGGCGCGTGCTTGTAATCCCAGTACTTGGGAGGCTGAGAGAGAGGATCGCAGTTCACAGCCAGCCTCAGCTACTTAGTGAGGCCCTTTGCAACTCAGTGCGACCCTGTTTCAAAATAAAGAATAAAAAATAGGGCAAGGGGTGTGTGTAGCTTGGAGGTCAAATGCCAAAAGGGCTGGGGGTGTAGTTCCAAGGTAGAATGCCCCTGGGTTCAATCCCCAGTACTTAAATAAGTAAATAAAGCCCGAGCTTCTGCCCCTGTGGTCTCTGACCTGGGTCGGCGGCAGAGGCAGGCCAAGAAGCCAGGCGCCCGCCTCCTCCGAGGATGGTCTGCTGCTCAGGCCACTCCTGACTGGGGTCAGGGAAGCACTGGCTGCAAGGCTTGGCTCCCCTCCCTCTCCCCTGAGGCCCGGTCTTGCCCTCTTTCCTCCTTCTGAGTGTCTTTGCCATCCTTGGGTGAAGGGTCTCGACAGCTGCCAGGTTCCTCTCCCACCGGAGGAGCTGACACAGGGCTTGTGTGGAGACGGTGAACAAAGCAGCCCCGACCCTCTGCCCCAGCCTCGCTCAAACAGCAGCCCGGCCGGGTATTATAACCCCAGTGTTTGAAAGTTGAGACGGAGGATCACAGGTTCAAGGCCAGTCACAGCAACATAGCAAGACCCTTAGCAACCTAGCCAGACACACACACACACACACACACACACACACACACACACACACACACGGGGCTAGGCTGGGCGTGGTGGCGCAGGCTTGTAATCCCAGCATTTGGGAGGCTGAGACAGGAGGATTGCGGTTCACAGACAGCCTCAGCTACTTAGTGAGGCCCTTCACAACTCAGTGAGACCCTGTTTCAAAATAAAGAATAAAAAAAAAAAAATAGGGCTGGGTGTAGCTTGGAGGTAGAATGCCCCTGGGTTCCATCCCAATACTGCCAAAAAAAAAAAAAAAAAAAAGCTGGGCGTGGTGGCACACGCTTGTAATCCCCGTGCTTGGGAGGCTGAGACAGGAGGATCGCACAGGTTCGAAGCCAGCCTCAGCTACTTAGTGAGGCTCTTAGCAACTTAGTGAAACCCTGTTTCCAAATAAAATATAAATAAGGTCTGGGAGTATAGCCTGGAGGTCGAAAAGCCCCTAGGTTCCATCCTCAGTACCACAAAAAATAAAAAATAAATTAAAAATAGGGCTATGGGTGTAGCTTAGAGGTAGAATGCTCCTGGGTTCCATTCCTAGTAACACAAACAAAACAAAAAAAAAAACACCAATTCTTCCAGGTGTGGCGGCGTATGCCTATAATCCTAGTACTTGAAGGCTGAGGCAGGAGAATCGCAGGTTCGAGGACAGCCTCAGCTACTGCCCTGAGACCCGCAGTCCCCAGCCTCACATGGACTGAACCTGAAATCTTAAGAAAATAAATAAGAAAATAAATCTTCTTTCCTCTAAACTATGTGGTCAGATGTTTAGATTATGGCTCAAGAATGCTGATGGAGCCGGGCGTGGTGGCGCACGCTTGTAATCCCAGCATTTGGGAGGCTGAGACCGGAGGATCGTGGTTCACGGACAGCCTCAGCTACTTAGTGAGGCCCTCTGCAACTCAGTGAGACCGTGTTTCAAAATAAAGAATAAAAAATTGGGCAGGGGGTGTAGCTCAGAGGTCAAATGGGTTCCATCCCCACACTCGCAAAAAAAAAAAAAAAAAAAAAAAAATCCTGACAGTCTCACTAAGTTGTTGAGGCTGGCCTCGAACCTGTGATCCGCTTGCCTCAGCCTCCCAGATACAGGGATTGCAGGTGTGTGCCTGTACCACTGTACAGGTGTGCATCCCAGCTACTCGGCCTCTTTTCTTGCAATCCTGCCCATAGCCCTAGCACTTAATCCACAGGCCACCCCTCACCCTGGGGTGGAGGCCACAAAGCCGTCGGAGCCCTGGCCTCAGCAAGAGCGGTCCCTCCAATCCCGCTCTCAGGACATCTACATCTGAGCCAGAAGGAGCTTCTGACTCTCTGACCTCTGAGATGCCGGGGCCTGGATCACGGGCTTTTGCGTCAAGCCAGGAGCTGCAGTGAACCCTCTTGCTAAATGTGTAGTCTGAAAACAATCTCCCCCTTCCACCAAGGGCAAGGACAAAGCGCGTGCTCCCGCGCTGCCTCCAGCCTTCCTCCGCAGGCCGGCTCTGCTCACCTCTCAGCACCTGGTTCTGTGCGGAGCCCCCACCCCCACCTGCCCTAACCCTCTCAGCTGAGGAGGGGAGCGGTCCCCTCTGCAGCCCACCCCACAGTCACGTGCACATCTTACCCCATCCGACTGGGCATCCATCCCGAGCTAGCACAGCAGCCTTCTCGTCTCTGGGGCCCAGGACCCAGCACAGTAAATACGTGGTGTTAAATATTGGAGGAGATAAGTTGTTTATTATTGCCTGATGCTGGGGTCAGAAGTGTAGGTCAAGGGGCCAGAGTATATTGTTTTATCTTTTAATTTTGTTTTGTTTTTGTGGTACTGGGGACCAAACCCAGGGGACATTCTACTTTTGAGCTTCACCTCCAGCCCTTTTTACTTTTTTATTTTATTAAAACAGGGTCTCGAGGCTGGGTATGATGGCGCACGCTTGTCATCCCAGCATTCGGGAGGCTGAGGCCGGAGGATCGCGGTTTGCGGACAGCCTCAGCTACTTAGTGAGGCCCTCTGCAACTCAGTGAGACCCTGTTTCAGAATAAAGAATAAAAAAAAATAGGGCTGGAGGTGTAGCATGGAGGTAGAACGCCCCTGGGTTCCATTCCCAGTACCGCAAAAACAGAACAAAACCAAACCAAACAAAAACAAAGACAGGATCTCAAGCCAGGCGTGGTGGCACACGCTTGTAATCCCAGTACTCGAGAGGCTGAGACAGGAGGATTGCAGGTTCGTGACCAGCCTCAGCTACTTAGTGAGGCCCTCTGCAACTTAGTGAGACCTTGTTTCCAAATAAAGAATAAAAAAATAAGGTGTAAGAGTGTAGCTCGGAAGTAGAGCTGGATTCAATCTCCAGTACTGCAAAAACAAACAAACAAACAAACAAACAAACAAACAAGATCTCGCTAAGTTGTCAAGGGTCTCGCTAAGTTCCGGAGGCTGGCCTCGAACCTGTCATCCTCCTGTCTCAGCTTCTCAAGCACTGAGATGATAGATGTGTGCCACCATTCCTGGCTCTTCCTTTTTTTTTTTTTTTTGTGGCATGGGAGATTGAATACAGAGGCATTCTACCTTCAAGCTACACCCTCAAAACGATTTTATTTTTATTTGGAAACAGGGTCTTACTAGGTTGCCGAGAGCCTCGCTAAATTGCTAAGGCTGGCTTTGAACCTGCGATCCTCCTATCTCAGCCTCTCCAGTACTGGGATTACAGGTCTGCAGGCACCACCACGCCCAGCTCTTTTTTTTTTTTTTTTTTTTTTTTTGTGGTGCTGGGGATTGATCCCAGGGGCATTCTTACCTCTGAGCTACACCCAGCTCTATTTTTTATTCTTTATTTTGAAACAGGGTCTCACTAAATGATGGAGGGCCTCACTAAGTAGCTGAGGCTGGCCAAGAACTTTTCCTACTCTGATCTTAGCCTCCCATGTACTGGAATTACAAGCATGTCCCACCACGCCCAGCTCTTCCTTTGGTTTTAACCACTATTTTTTTTTATCATTTTTCTTGGAACTAGAGCTAATCCCTCTATGGATTTTATTTAAACCTCATGATAGACTAAATGAAATTTAGAGGCTTAAAACAAATTTAGCGGCTTAAGACAATACATATATATTATCTCAGTTTCTGTGGGTCTGGAGTCGGGTATGGCTTAGCAGGACTCTGGCTCAGGGACTGCCCCAGGTTTCCAGTGAGGGCCACTGTCTTCTGAGGGTCCTGTTGGGGTGGATGGGCTTCCAGGCTCACTCCAGGGTCGTTGGCAGAATTTCATTCCCCACAGTTTGTAGCACTCAACCCGTTTTTCTTCCTTCCTTCTTTCTTTCCTTCCTTCCTTCCTTCCTTCCTTCCTTCCTTCTTTCCTTCCTTCCTTCCTCCCTTCCTTCCTTCCTTCCTTCCTTATTTCCTTCCTTCCTTTCTTCCTTCCTCCCTTCCTTCCTTCCTTCCTTCCTTCTTTTCTTCCTTCCTTTCTTCCTTCCTCCCTTCCTTCCTTCCATCTTTCCTTCCTTCCTTTCTTCCTTCCTCCCTTCCTTTCTTCCTTCCTTCCTTTCCGTGGTGGGAACTAAACCCAGGGGTGTTCTATCTCCAAACTATGCTTCCTACTCTATTTTATTTTTTATTTGGAAACAGGATCTCACTAAGTTGCTGTTAGTAAGAAGGCCTTAGTAAGTTGCAGAAGCTGCTCCAACCCTGTGATCCTCCTGCCTCAGCCTCCTGAGTACTGGAATTACAGGCGTGTGCCACCCCATATGGCTTTTTCTTTTCTTTTGATACTGGGGACTGAACCCAGGGGCATTCTACCTCTGAGCTACACCCCCAGCCCTATTTTATTTTTTATTTTGAAGCAAGGTCTCATTAAGTTGTGAGGGTCTCATTAAGATGCTGAGGCTGGCCTCTAACCTGTGATCTTCCTGTCTCAGCCTCCCAAGTACTGGGATTACAGGTGTGTGCCACCATACCCAGCGAGGGAGGATGATTCTTGATGGCTGTTGGCTGTTGATATTTGGGCTGTCCAAAAGCAGCTCACAACAGGGCAGCTGGCTGGCTGGCATTGAAGAGAGCAGGTGAGAGGGCCAGAGATGGGGAGCAAGTCTCTGAGGACTTAGGGCTCCGAGGTGACATCCCCATCACATCTGCTGAATCCTTAGGAGCAGGTCACTGGTCCTGCCTACTCTCAAGGGGAGAGCATCGCAGGAGGACTGAGCAAAGGGGGCCAGGGTCGCTGGGTCATTGAAGAGAATGCCAGGATTTCAGCCCCACTGTACTGCCTGGGTCTAGAGCCACGCCCTGTAATGTACTAGCTGCATGCCTTGGGCCAGTGGCTTCACTTCCTGTCCCTACAATTTCTCAGCTATCAAATGGGGGTAATACTTTATTTCTTTAAATCTAAGATGGCACCAATGGAAGGTAGAATTCCTTTATGTGCCATTAAGAAAGAATACCCAAGCCGGGCGTGGTGGCGCACGCTTGTAATCCCAGCATCCGGGAGGCTGAGACAGCAGGACTGTGGTTCGTGGCCAGTCTCAGCTACTTAGTGAGGTCCTCTACAACTCAGTGAGACCCTGTTTCAAAATAAAGAATAAAAAATAGGGGTGGGGGTGTAGCTCAGAGGTAGAATGCCCCTGGGTTCCATCCTCAGTACCGCCAAAAAAAAAAAAAAAAAAAAAAAAGAAAGGAGGGAAGAAAGAAAGAAGGAAAGAAAGAAAGAAAGAAAAGAAAAGAGTCCCCAGCAAGGTCCGGTGGGGCATCCCTAGAATCCCAGTACTTGAGAGGCTGAGGCAGGAAGATTGCAGGTTCAAGGGCAGCCTCCGAAACTTAGACCCTGCTGAGAAAGATAGGAAGAATGAAAGAAAGAAAGCCGACTGTCCATTCATCGGAAGACACAGCCTTCGTTCAGAGAGGTTAAAATGCACAGAGGAAAGCCAGGCGTGCTTGTAATCCCAGAATTCGGGAGGCTGAGAAAGGAGGATCATGGTTCGCGGCCAGCCTCAGCTACTTAGTGAGGCCCTCTGCAACTCAGTGAGACCCTGTTTCAAAATAAAGAATAAAAAAATAGGGGTGGGAGTGTAGCTTGGAGGTAGATTGCCCCTGGGCTTCATCCTCAGTACTGAAAAAAAAATGTGCAGAGGAAAATGTTGATATTGCCTTATTGGTAGCACACACCTGTAATCCCAGTACTTGGGAGGCTGAAACAGGAGGATCACAGGTTTGAGACCAGCCTCAGCAACTTAGTGAGACCCTCAACAACCTAGAGAGATCCTGCTTCAAAACAAAAAAATGAAAAGGGCTGAGGGTGTAGCTCAAAGGTAGAATGCTCCTGGGTTCAATCTCCAGAGTGTGTGTCTGTCTGTCTGTCTGTCTGTCTGTCTGTCTGTCTCTCTCTCTCTCTCTCTCTCTCACACACACACACACACACACACACACACACACACACACACACACACACACACAGTGTAACCTTAATGAGACATCCTAGTATCAATTTCCTAAATGATGGATGCTGTTAAAGGGTGTGGTGAGGCTCGATATATGAGAAGGCTACGAACTGGGACCCGCTACCTAGATGTTCCTTCTTAGTGAGCCAGTGAAATCAATCCACGTCCATCTGTCGTGGGCAAGACCTTGTTTGGTGAGGCCTGGGACGGAGACGGGCTGGACCTCTGCCCCTGCGAACAGAGGGACTCTCATGGGCCTAAGGGAGATGCCTCAGGGAGCTGCCAAGTGCTGAGTGTGCAGGGAAGAGAACAAGAGAGCTGGTCTGGCTTGGGGTTGAGGAGAATCCAGGCAGGCTTCTTGGAGGAGGTGGTATTGAAGCTCAGCCTGGAGGTGATGGGGGCATGTGGAGTGAAGACCAGGTAATACCCAGAGTTGCCCTGGAAAAGACAGAGGCCACCTCCAGGCCCTTGACTACCTGACCGTCTGACTGACCTGGGGAGGCAACAGGGACAGAGCACACCCTCCCCTCCCGGGGGCTTTCCTCGCGGGCTGTGTTTCAGCCTCCCGCCACTCCGGAAGGCACCCCCAGGATTCAGATGAGGCAGCAGACGCACAGGCTGGGGTGAGCCCTATTGAGCGTGGCCCGCAGGCAGGCTGAAGTCTTCAGCAAATGACACAAGGGTCACACCCTCTGCAGCTGGGGTCTGGGTCTTCTGATACCTTCTGGATGACGGAAACAAAGTATAAACCTGCTAGTTAGTGCTAGTAGATTTTCTGCTTGAAATTATGACCAGAACTGCCATGGAGATCAGTGTGAGGCTCCTCAAAAGCCTGGAAATGGAACCACCATCTGCCTCAGCCATACCACTCCTCGGCGTCTCTCCAAAAAGGTTGAAATGAGAATACTATTATCATGATAGCCGGGCGTGGTGGGCACGCTTGTCATCCCCGCGCTTGGGAGGCGGAGACAGAGGATCGCGCAGGTTCGAAGCCAGCCGCGCTGGCGTAAGAGACCCTGTTTCAAAAATATAAAATAGGCCTGGGAGTGTAGCCCGGAGGTAGAAGGGCTTCCAGGAACCCCAGTACCACCAAAACAAAACAAAACAAAACAAAAACTATCATGATAGGGTCTTTATTTATAGCAGCATAGTTCACAATAGCAAAATTATGGGACCAGCGTAGGTGTCCATCAACAGACGAATGGAGCTGGGCATGGTGGCGAATGCTTATAATCTTGGTGCTTGGGAGGCTGAGACAGGAGGATTGTTGGTTTGCAGCCAGCCTCAGCCACTTAGTGAGGCCCTCAGCAACTTAGTGAGACCGTATTTCTCTTTCTTTCTTTCTTTCTTTCTTTCTTTCTTTCTTTCTTTCTTTCTTTCTTTCTTTTTCTCTCTCTCTTTTTCTCCTTTCTTTCTTTCTTTCTTTCTTTCTTTCTTTCTTTCTTTCTTTCTTTCTTTCTTTCTTTCTTTCTTTCTTTCTTTCTCTTTCTTTTGGTGGTACTGGGGTTCCTGGAAACCCTTCTACCTCCGGGCTATACTCCCAGGCCTATTTTATATTTTATTTGGAAACAGGGTCTCTTAAGCCAGCCTTGCTCCTGTGCAATCCTCCTGTCTCTGCCTCCCAAGTGTGGGGATTACAAGCGCGTGCCACCACACCTGGCTAGTAAGACCCTATTTCAAACTAAAAAATAAAAATAGGAGCCAGGCGAGGTGGCCCATGCTTATAATCCCAGTACTTGGGAGGCTGAGACAGGAGGATCAAAGCCAGCCCAAGCTACTCAGTGAGGCCTCTCGCAACTTAGTGGAAACCTGTTTCAAAATAGAGAATAAAAAATAGGGCTGGGAGTCGTGCATGGTGGCCAACGCTTGTAATTCCAGTACTTGAGAGGCTAAGATAGGAAAATCACAGGTTCAAGGCCAGCCTCAGCTACTTAGCGAGGTCCTCCACAATTTAGTGAGACCCTGGTTCAAAATAAAGAATAAAAAATAAGCCAGGCGTGGTGGTGCCCACCTTAAATCCCAGCATTTGGGAGGCCGAGACAGGAGGATCGCGGTTCGTGGACAGCCTCATCTACTTAGTGAGGCCCTTTGCAACTCAGTGAGACCCTGGTTCAAAATAAAGAATAAGAAATAGGGCTGGGGTGTAGCTTGCAAGTAGAATGCCCCTGGGTTCCATCCTCATTATCGCAAAAAAAAAAAAAAAAAGGCTGGGGGTGTAGCTCGGAGGTAGAATGCTTCTGGGTTCAATCCCCAGTACTACAAAACCCCAAAACAAGACAAAACAAAAAACAGATGAATGGATAATGAAAATGTGATATGTACACAGCGGAGCTGTACTCACCCATGAAGAACAAAATTCTGTCATTTGCAGCCAAGTGGGTGAAACTAGAGAATTATGCTAAGTGAGATCTGCTGGTCTCAGAAAGTCAAGGTTCGCATATTTTCTCTCATATGTGAAAACAGAAAACAAAAGGGTCTTAGTCAAGTTAGGAAAGAGACCACAAGCAGACAGTCCTGGAAACCAGGAGTGGGAGGCGGCACTTGAGGGTAAGGACGGTTCAAATAAGGCTCCAAGAAGCTTTCACCGCGATCCCACTAACACGCACGGGGAGGGGGGAGGGAAAAGGGGGGACACGGAGGGAAATTCACCAACGACCTGTGTATTTTGATCACTTTGATGTGTAATTACAATGCACCAATAAAAGTGTATAAAAGCGAAGCCGGGCGTGGTGGCGCATGCTTGTAATCCCCGCGCTTGGGAGGCAGAGACAGGAGGATCGCGCAGGTTCGAAGCCAGCTGTGCTGGCTTAGGAGACCCTGTTTCCAAATAAAAAAGTATAAAAAATAGGTCTGGGAGTGTAGGTCTGGGAGTGTAGCCCGGAGGTAGAAGGGCTTCCAGGAACCCCAGTACCACCAAAAATAAAAAATAAAAAAAATAAATAAAATAAAATAAAACTGGGTGTGATAACACATGCTTGTAATCCCAGTACTTGGAGGCTGAGACAAGATGGATCACAGGTTCGTGGCCAGCCTCAGCAATTTAGAGAGGCCTTCTGCAACTTAGTGAGACCCTGTTTCAAAATAAAATAATAAAATGGAACTGGGGGTGAGCCTGGACGTAGAATGCCCCTGAGTTCTATCCCCAGTATCACACACACACAAAAAGCATTTGCGTATGTTCAGCTGATATCCTATGTCTGCTCTTTGACCAAGCAACTACCTCTTGGTGTGCTGGTTTTTTTTTTTTTTTTTTTTTTTTAACTGCAGAACAAAAGTACCAAACGTGTCCCCTCTTTGGTTTTTATGTCTGCACAGGAAGCTAGCATGCCAGGCTGTCTGGTTCAGTGCCAGAACTTGGCCGCCTTATCACTCGGTGAAATCACACTGAACAGGTAAATACCACTATTACTTAAAGGCCATTCATTCTAAAAGCTCCCAGGTGCTGAGCCCTCGTCCTCCCGCGTGTGGTTGTGTGTCATTGCGACAGCGCTCCCGGGGATTACGGTAGGATTATTCTGAGTGGCAGATGAAGCTGTCAAGCACTAGAGATGTCGCGTTGCAGAGCCAGGAACACCGGTACTCTTGAAGGTCTCCAAGTAGGCTGGCCCTGAGGACGGCTGAAGGTGGGTCTGGCCCTCCATTTGAGCCCATTTCCTCTTCTGCAGAATGGAGCTGAAGGTCTAAACCGGGTGCCCCAAACTGACCTTGTTAAAGACGCTACACCCGCCAGGCCCCACCACAAGCCCATGGCCCCCACCACAAGCCCATGGCGTAGACGGGTCTGGGCAGAGGCCTGAGAAAGTGTCTGTACAGTCAGCTCCGGGCGCTGTTTATCTTGTGGGAGATCTCGGAGGTTCAATTGCTCAAGGTCCTTCTGCCTCACAGGAAGGAATTCTTAGGATGCAGATGTCAAAACAAAGACCTTTGTTTTACTTATGGATTCTGTACTCTCCTCCCCCTTCTGGTCCTGGGGATTGAGCCCAGGGGCGTTGTACCTCCAAGCCACATCCCCAGCTCTTTTAAATTTGGAAATAGTAGCTCCCTAAATTGTTCAGGGGTTGAGGGTCTCCCTACATCGCTGAGGCTGTCCTTGAACCCGCTGCCTCAGCCTCCCAAGTATTGGGATTACATAGGCGTGCGCCACTACACCCAGCTGAATTGGGCACTTTTTTTTTTTGCCTTCTTTTTCCCCAGGTAGTCCACAGAGGCTAGTGGAGCAGAAAACGCAGAGTCAGAGAGTGCCTGGCTCCAGCCCCCAGCTGTGTCACTGGGAGAGAAGTTGTTCCTGCGCTGAGCCTCAGGGCACAGCATCCCTGCCTGCATCATAGGGCCGCCGAGAGGCCCAGATGTACAGCTGAGAGCAAGAGGGAGAGTCACTTTCCTCCCTGCCCCATCCTGCGGGCAGGGACTTGGTATGGACCTGGCATCCCGTAAAGGGCTGGGACATGGTGAGTATTCTCCCACTGGCCTTGCGGACCTCGAAGCAAGAATGGGAGAGGGCAGCAGGTGCGTGTTCATTGCAGTTAAGAGGCTGGGCTGTGGGTAAATGAAAAGGCCGGCTTTGGTAGTCACCCCAATAAAATTGAGGGGCATCTTGGGAGTAGCTAACCCCTCCCTTTGCTTTTTGGGGAATGACAGGTTCAGAGGCATAAAAACAGAAGGGGGGAAATCTCAAAATTGGCAGAAAGAGCCAGGCATGGTGGTGCAAACTTGTAATCCCAGCATACGGGAGACTGAGACTGGAGGATCGCGGTTGGCACACAGACTCAGCTATTTAGTGAGGCCCTCCGCAACTTACTGAGACCCTGTTTCAAAATAAAGAATAAAAAATAGGGCAGGGGATGTAACTCGGAGGTCGAATGCCCCGAGGTTCCATCCCTAGACCCGCAAAAAAAAAAAAAAAAAAAAAAATTGCCAGAGATCCAGGGTTGGTGGAGCATGCTTGTAATCCCAGCATTTGGGAGGCTGAGTCAGAAGGATCATGGTTCTCAAACAGCCTCAGCTATTACTTAGTGAAGCCCTCTGCAACTCAGTGAGACCCTGTTTCAAAATAAGGAATAAAAAATAGGGCTGGGGGTGTAGCTCAGAGGTCCATTCTCAGTACTACAAAAAAAAAAAAAAAAGAAAAAAAGAAAAAGAAAAAAGAAAAAAAAAAGAAAAAAGAAAAGAAAAAAAAAATTGGCAGAGATTTGTGGGGCCAAGAGCCCTGGAGGGATATGGGCTGAGGCCTGACGTCTTGAGGAAATCTCACGATGGGCGTCAGCTGCCAGTGGAGCTGTCCTGACTGCCTGATCTGAGTAGGAGGAGACTGGGAAGACCCTGCAGGTTCCTGGGGGCGGGAGGCCACAGGAATAAAGGAACCTGGAGACCACAGTGGGAACGCATTGGGATTTAAGCTCTGTGCCCCCCAATTTTTCCTGGACAAGCACACAGGACTGCCTTGCACGGCTGTACAGTTTCCACACTGCGCAAATGTTCCTGGACTGATAGGAGACTGCAACCCAGCCCGTGCTGCGCCTGCCCAGTCACGTGCTGGGGCGAGCTGCAGGGTTACCAGGAAGGCCCTGGCACCGACTGCCACCAGAGGGCTGCCCTTGCCCTCTGCCACGAAGGCAGAGCATGGCTCGGTGCTGCCTGGGGTGGAGGCCATCCCAAGAAGCCCAGTGCAGTGGCCTAGCCCCTGGAAGACCTGGAGGTGGGAAAGAGCAGAGAGAGCTTTGCCGTCTCTGCCCTGTCACACACAGGGAGGGTGTCGTGATATTTAGAATAAAAGACACGATTTGATGTGGAGAAGGGGCGCTCTCGGGAGGGAGTAGGTGTCCTCCCGGAGGCCTCGTGGCCCTGCCTCAGGTCCCCGTCTTCTTCTACTTTATTTATATTTAGTTTATTGTTATTATTATTATTAATTATTATTTGTGACTGGGAATTGAACTCAGGGGCATTCAATCTTTGAGCCATACCCTAAGTCCTTTTTTTTTTTTTATTTAAAACAGCCCCATACCGGTAATACAGACATGCATCTGTATTTGTTTATTTATTTTATTATATTATCATTATTATTTTTTTAGGTACTGGAGACGGAACCTAGGGGCATTCTATCTCCGAGCTACTCCCCCAGCCCTATCCCTATTTTTTAAATCTTTATTTTGAAACAGGGTCTCACTGATTTGCAGAGGGCCTCACTAAGTAGTAGCTGAGGCTGTCCACTAACTGCGATCCTCTTGTCTCAGCCTCCCAAATTCTGGCGTTACAAGCGTGTGCCACCACACCCGGCTTGTTCATTTTTATTTTTTATTTTTTTGCGGTACTGGAGATGGAACCCAGGGACATTTTACCTCTGAGCTATACCCCCAGCCTTATTTTTTACTCTTTATTTATTTATCTTTATTTTTTGGTGGTACTGGGGGTGGAACCCAGAGGCTTTCTACCTCTGGGCTATACTCCCAGATCTATTTTATATTTTCTTTGGAAACAGGGTCTCACTAAGTTGCTGAGAGCCTCACTAAGTAGCTGAGGCAGGCTTCGAACCTGTGTGATCCTCCTGTCTCAGCCTCCCAAGTGCGGGGATTACAAGTGTGCGCCACCACGCCCGGCTTTTTACTCTTTATTTTGAAACAGGGTGTCATCAAGTTTCAGAGGGCCTCACTAAGTAGCTGAGGCTGGCCATGAACCTGGATCCTTCTGTCTCAGCCTCCCAAGTATTGAGATTACACACCCAGCTTGTATTTGTTTATTTTTGTGTGTGGTACTGGGGATTGAACCCAGGGGTGCTCTTTGAGCTACACCCCCAGGTACACTCCCAGCCCTATTCTATTTTCTTCATTTTATTTTTCCTTCTGAGCTACACCCCAGGACTTTAAAGGCTGAGACGGCAGGACTGAAGGTTCAAGGCTAGCCTCAGCAACTTATTGAGACCCTGTCTCAAAATAAAAAAGAAGCCAGGTGTGGTGGCACACACTTGCAATCCCAGCATTTAGGAGGCTGAGACCGGAGGATCGCGGTTCACGGACAGCCTCAGCTACTTAGTGAGGCCCTTTGCAACTCAGTGAGACCCTGTTTCTAAACAAAGAATAAAAAATAAGGCTGGGGGTGTAGCTCAGAGGTAGAATGCCCCTGGGTTCCATCCCAGTACTGCAAGAAAGAGAGAAAGAAAGAAAGAAAGAAAGAAAGAAAGAAAGAAAGAAAGAAGAAAGAAAGAAGAGAGAAAGAAAGAAAGAAAGAAAGGGAAAGAAAAGAAAAAAGAAGGAGGGCTGAGGTGTTGCTTGGAGGTAGAATGCCTCTGGATTTAACACCCAATACAAAAAAAAAAAAAAAAAATCAACTGATAGCCTAGAGTGATGGTGCAAGCCCATAATCCTGGTACTTGGGAGGCTGAGAAAGGAGAATTGAAAGTTTGATATCAGTGCAGTAATTTAGCGAGACCCTGTTTCAAAATAAAAAAATAAAATAGGGCCGGGAATGGTAGCATATGCCTGTTTTCCCAGTGCTTGGGAAGCAAAGACAGGAGGGTCACAGATTCAAAGCCATCCTCAGCAACTTAGGCCCTCCACAATTTAGAAAGACCTTGCTTCCAAATTAAAAATAAATAAAAGCCGGGCGTGGTGGCGCACGCTTGTAATCCCCGCGCTTGGGAGGTGGAGACAGGAGGATCGCACGGGTTCGAAGCCAGCCTCAGCTACTTAGTGAGGCTCTCAGCAACTTAGTGAGACCCTGTTTCCAAATTAAATATAAAAAAAGGTCTGGGAATATATCCCGGAGGTAGAAAGCCTCTGGGTTCCACCCCCAGTACCACCAAAAATAAAAATAAAAAATAAATAAATAAATAAATAAATAAATAAAATAAGGCTGGGGGTATATAGCTCAGAAATAGATGACCCCTGGGTTCCATCCCTAGTAACACACACACACACACACACACACACACACAAACACACACACACTCTAATAAATAAAGCTGGGTGTGGTGGCGCACACCTGTAGTCCCAGCACTTGAGAGGCTGAGCTGGGGGAGTCACAGGTTCAAAGACAGCTTCAGCAAGTAGCTAGCCGCTCATGAACCTAGTCAGACCCTGTTTCAAAATAAAAGTGAAATTGGGCTGGGGGTGTAGTTTGGAGGTAAAATGCCCCTGGGTTCCCTCTTCAGAACCACAAAAAAACAAAACAAGATAAAATAGGGCTAGAATAGAATAGAATAGAATAGAAGTAGAATGCCCCTGGGTTCACTGCCCAGCACACATTCACAAATTCACCTAATAAATTCCCTTTCTCTCAATCTTTGTTGTTTTGTTTGTGTTTTTGTTTTGGTAAAGACTCTTTCTAGGTTGCGGAGAGTCTTGCTAAATCTCTGAGATTCTCCTGTCTCGGCCTCTCAAGCCCCTGGGATTACAGACTGTGTGTGTGTGTGTGTGTGTGTGTGTTACTAAGAATTAAACCAGGGCATTCTATCTCTGAGCTACATCCCAGCCCTTTTTCCCAGCCCTTTTTAGTTTTAATATTTTTTTCGGTACTGGGGATGGAACCCAGGGGCATTGCACCCCCAAGCTACATTCCCCTAGCTTTAGTCTTTTAATTTTAATTTTTTTTTTTTTCGGGTCTGGGGATGGAACCCAGGGGCATTCAACCTTTGAGCTATATACCTCCTGTTCTATTTTTTATTCTTTATTTTTATTTATTTATTTATTTTGGTACTGGGGTGGAACCCAGAGGCTTTCTACCTCCGGGCTATACTCCCAGACCTATTTTGTATTTTATTTGGAAAGAGGGTCTCACTAAGTTTCTGAGAGCCTCACTAAGTAGCTGAGGCTGGCTTCGAACCTGTGCGATCCTCCTGTCTCAGCCTCCCAAGCGCGGGGATTACAAGCGTGCGCCACCACGCCCGGCTTTTATTTTGAAACAGGGTCTCACTAAGTTGCGGAGGGCCTAAGTAGCTGAGGTTGTCTGAGAACTGCAATCCTCCGGTCTCAGCCTCTTGAATGCTTTTATTTTGAAACAGGGTCTCACTAAGTTGCGGAGGGCCTAAGTAGCTGAGGTTGTCTGAGAACTGCAATCCTCCGGTCTCAGCCTCTTGAATGCTTTTATTTTGAAACAGGGTCTCACTAAGTTGCGGAGGGCCTAAGTAGCTGAGGTTGTCTGAGAACTGCAATCCTCCGGTCTCAGCCTCTTGAATGCTGGGATTACAAGTGTGTGCCACCACGCCCAGCTTGTCTTTTTATATTTTTGAAACAGGTTGTCACTGAGTTGCGAAGAGTCTCGCTAAGTAGCTGAGGCTGTTTGTGAACCATGATCCTCCAATCTCCACCTCCTGAATGCTGGGATTACAAGTGTGCGCCACCACGCCCGGCTTGTCTTTTTATATTTTTGAAACAGGGTGTCACTGAGTTGCGAAGAGTCTCGCTAAGTAGCTGAGGCTGTTTGTGAACCATGATCCTCCAATCTTCACCTCCTGAATGCTGGGATTACAAGCGTGTGCTGCCATTTCCGGCTCATAGCCCTTTTTACCCTTCGGCTTGAAACAGCCTCACTACGTCGTTGAGAGTCTTACTATACTGCTGAGGCTGGCTGAGAACCTGTGGTCCTCCTGTCTCAGCCTCCCCAGTACTGGGACCACAGTGTGGGTGCCTGCCACTCTGCATGGCTCTCTCAACCTTCCAGGCATTGCCTCCTCTAGGAAGCCCTCCAAGGCTCCTGTCAAGGGCCAGGGGCCCCTTCTTGGACTTCCACAGCCCCGAGCCACACTGCTGTCTGTCCTCAGTCCCTACTGGTCTGGGAGCAGTGCAGGGCTGGGGTAAACCGCTCACTTTCAGGACGCATCCACTGTTGGTACTGAGAAGGCTGTGGGACACATCTCAGCGTCCTCCTTCCTCCCGACTCGCTCCTCCCTGACCAGCGGGTGGGTTGTCTCTTTAACTTTCCTACCCCTTCCAATGGGGTGCCTCTGGACTCTCTTCCTGGACTCTTGGCCTCTGGGGCAGTCCTGTCTGTCCCTCCGATCACTTTAACTACAAAGGGTGGGCTCCCTTGCCTTTCTTTGCTGGCTGTTTACTAAGCACCTACTACGTGCTAACTCCACTGTTGGAAATTATTCAAAGGTGAGGAGGGGACGGGGAACGGAAGACAAACAAGATGCCAAGAACTTTCCAGAAAGTGGAAGACACTAACAAAGCAACAAGTCAGAGGGCACCACGGCCTTCCTGGAGCCCGGCATGGCACCGCCCTCCTGACAGCCGCCTGCTGCCCACGCCCTGTGCTCCAGAGCGACTCCTGGCCAGCTCCGAGCAGGCTGGGCTCAGGCTGGGCTCGGCCCCCTGCCTGGCCTCACCGTCCGCCACAGCCTCCTAGGAACTCAGCCGAGTTTCCCAAGCTTCTTGAGTCTCAAGAATATTAGGGGGTTGGGCCCCACCCCAGATTCGCTGAATCATAATCCACAGGAGTGGGTGTGGGTCCAGGAACTTGGTTGCTATTTTTATTTTTGGGGTACTCAAAGTTAAACCCGGAAGCATTCTACCTCTGAGTTATACTCCTAGCCCTATTTTATTTTTTATTTTGAAACAAGGGCTCCCTCAGGTGCTGAGGCTGGCCTTGAACATGCAATCCTCCTGTTTCAGCCTCTCAAGTACTGAAATGACCAGATTGTGCCGCCGCATCTGGCTCATTTGATCTCCTTCGTTTTGTTTTGTTTTTGTGGTATTGGGGATTGAACCTAGGAGCATTATACCTCTGAGCTACACTCCCAACCCTATTTTATTTATTTTGTTTTGTTTTTACTTTTTATTATTTTTATGGTACTGGAGATTGAACCCAGGGGGATTCTACTTCTGAGCTCCAGCTCCAGCCCGATTTTATTTCTATCTGGAAACAGGGTCTCATTAGGTTTGCTGAGAGCCTCACTAAATTGGCTGGCTTTGAACATGCGATCCTCCTGTCTCAGCCTCACAAGTACTGGGATTACAAGCATGCGCCACCACGCACGGTTTTTTTTTTTTTAAATTTTGAAACACGGTTTCATTAAGTTGCTGAGGGCTTCACTAAGTAGCTGAGGCTGGCCGCCAACCTGTGATCCTCCTGTCTCAACCTCCCAAGTACTGGGATTACATGTATTCACTACCATGCCTGGCTTGTTTGTAGAACTGAGAAGATTCTAATGAACAGGGGAAGTCTGGGTAATACTTCTCTAGGTCTCTCAGTGGATCTCGTGATACATTCATATTAGAACCATTTGAAAAGTCCCTAAGCCGGGCGCGGTGGCGCACGCTTGTCATCCCAGCGTTCGGGAGGCTGAGACCTGGAGGATCGTGGTTCGCGGACAGCCTCAGCTACTTAGTGAGGCCCTCTGCAACTCAGTGAGACCCGGTTTCAAAATAAAGAATAAAAAATAGGGCAGGGGGTATAGCTCGAGGGTCAAAAGCCCCTGGGTTCCATCCCCAGACCCGCAAAAAAAAAAAAAAAAAAAAGTCCCTAAAACTAGCAATGTAATGCAGGGGGTCTCATTCCCCAGAGACCAGCCTGGGTGACTCTGAGGGTGCCTCTAAGACCTCTGGCCAATATGCATAGGAGCATAGGGAAGTTATTTATTGTACAGGGCAGGGCTCAGGAATCTGTCTCTCACTAGCACCGTGTGGGTGTCACTGTTGGTACGGAAGCCCATACTGAGACATGCTTTCTCCAGCCCTGTTAGGCTCCTCACCAGGCTGTTGGCCAGGCTCTTTTCTTAGCTTTCAGCAGAGTTCTTCCCAACCTTGTTCTCCTGGGGAACTCAGCTTGGGGGCAGGCGAGAGCTTGGATGGTGAGGTGTCTGGTCTCCTAATCTAACTTGCATTCGATGATGTATATGCTGGCGCGAACTGTTCAGAACTCACACTTCTTTGTCCTCAGCAATCCATTTTCTGCCTCTATTCAAGTTTCTTTGTTCAGATTTGTGCCGGTGGGCGTTGATGTAGGAGTCACCTGAACCTGGGTGGAGCACCTGCTCTGTGTTCCAGACCAGGGAACTCACTGGGGCCTGCCAGATCCAAGCCGTGACAGTAGTCACAGTCCCTGCTAAATGGCTATGGCTACAACAGGGCCTTGCCTTTTCTGAGGAACTCAGAGGCCTGGGAGATAAGATACAGACAGGCTGTAATGAGGTCACAAGGCAGGCTTGCGCTGTAAGTATAATGGGGACATTAAGTAAATGACCCACTCAGTGTCCATTAAGTCCAACTCCTTTTAAGTGGAAATTGAGCCCAGACAGGGAGAGGACCTGCCCGGGGTCACGGGCTTTTAACTCTTTCCTGCATCAAAAAAAAAAAAAAAAAGTTGTTATGTAGTCTTTGGACACCGGCATTGAATAGAATGTGGGCTCTATGATGTCCTGGCAGGGTTGGGTCTAGCCTACCAGTACCCCAGCATAGTATGAGACACACAGTAGGTGCTTAAGAGGTGGGTGTTTATTGATTGAATGCATGTGTGCCTCCGGGCAAGCTGAGATTTAAATCTTTGTTGTGGAGTAACTTATTTTCAAGTAACTTATTTTCAAGTTACTCCACTGCATTTATTTCTTTAATCCAGTGTTTAACTCTGTCCTAACTTTCTGTCTTGGTAATAATAAATTTGCTTAAGCTTAGAGCAAAAAAAAAAAAAAAAAAAAATCCTTGTTTTCCTACTAACATGGCTTTGTTGGATCGACCCAGGGTTAGGGTTCTGCGGGATGGGTGGAAAGACCTGAAAGATAGCGACAAACTCTTTGAAATCTGCGCTGGGAGTTGTTAATAGTTCCCCATGCTCAAGCAATTTTAGTCAACACAATGTTCTTATAGTCCTCGATCCTCCTGATTCTCTGAAAGCAGGTTATTTTTTCTCCATGCCCTCATTACCATCTGATGTGCTATATATTTTATTTGTGTATTGCTTGGTTGCTCCTCCTCACTGGAAAGCAGGAGTTTTTAAGGTTGTCTTAGACATTTATCTCCTGGCTGGCACAGAGCCCAATTTATGAAGCTTCCTTTTCATAACTCAACCACATCTTCTAAATTCCCTAAGTTCTGAGCAGTTTCGTTGTGCAGATTTGGAAGCTGAAGATCAGAGTGGTGAAGCAGCCGGTCCAAGGTCACACCGAGGCTGCCTCGGGACCATCCCCGCCACCCACGCCGCTGCTAAAGGACGCCGTCACGCAGACCCCGGCGGCACCGGCGCCTTCTCCTCCCTCCTGCCCTTCGCTGCGGCTCTCGCCGCGACCTGTTCTGCGTCTGCTCAAGTGCCGCCCGCGTGCAGGCTGGGCGTCTGAGCCCGGGTGCGTCTGTTATGCTTGCGGCTTGGGGAGACACGTGCTACTCGGGTGAATGAATCGCACGTCCCCACCCCCGCCGACAGCCAATCACGACGCGTCGGAGACCGGCCATTTCCGCCTATTGCGGGGCGGGGCGGGGCCGGGCGGCCCACGTGAGACTCCAGAGACCGGGGAGTAGGCGGTGGCGCGCCGGGGGTGGGCTCTGCCGGCCTTTCAGCCAATCCAGGAGCCCGCCAGGGACGCGAGGGGCGGGGCCGACGTGGGGCGCCAAGGCTTAAACGCGAAGGGTAGGCGGGCGTAGGGAGGAGTCCGGAGCGGGGGAGCGGGGAGTGACGGAGAATCCTGCCCAATAGCAGGAGGGGTTGGGCTGCCTGGGCCAATAAGAAGTCCGTGAGGCGGGGCCCCGGCCTGCAGCAAGTTCGGTTGCGCGGAGACCGCAGCTGTTCCCTGTCAGTGGAGGCAGCGGCCGTGGAGGCGGAGGCGACGACTTGCAACGCCGGGGAGGAGGTGAGTGTCGGCGGCGCTCCGCGCTCTCCTTTCGCCGCCGCGGGTCGGAGCGGGTGGGCGCACGCCGCCGCCGCCGCCGCCGCCGGCGACGCTTATGTAAGGGTCGCGCGCGCAAAGGCGGCGCGGGCTTTGAGAGTGACGGCTGAGGGGACGGCGGCGGGCGGCGCGCGACGCGACGCGACACGACGTGCGCCGCCCCCCTCCCGCCAGGGGAGAGCCGGCGCGGACCCGCCCCCTCCCCTTCCTCCCCGGACCCCGCCGGGCGGCGCCGGGGTCCCGCTCTCCGCCAGCATCCCCGCCTGGCCCGCCCCTCCGGCTTCCGTCGGCGCCCTCGGTCCTGCTCTCGGGCCCATTTTACAGACGCAGAAACGGATACATCGAGCCCTAAAATGCCTCGCCCCAGGTTGAACCCCAAGTCTGTCAAAATCGGGAGCCCAGGCTATCCCCGTCACACTGGCCGTCTGAACTCTCTGACCTGTAGGGCGAGGGTTTGCCTTGTTCTCAGGATGCTTCTGGAAACCCCTCGGTTCAAACGCAGAAGGAAGCCCGGGGCGATTCGCCCGGGGCCCTGGCGCAGCCCGTTATTTCTAGGGCTTTCGGCGCTTTACGAGGTGCCTTCGGGAAGTGTCCTCCTGGGCTGAGGAATCAGAAACCCTGACTTTCAGGACCTGCCCTGCAGGTTCCTCCCAGCGTGACTTCCCTGTGTACTCTCAGCGAGTTGTTTTCCCCTTAGAGAGCTCTTTCCCCATCTCACAAACGATGGAGCCAAGCCAGGTCCCCGGGTCCTTCGCAGCTTTGATATTCTTAAAAATCGGATGGCCTTTGCATGGCAGGTGAAGTCGACCAGGGCTCATTATCCCCATTCTTTGGCTGAGAAAACCGAGGCTCGGAGAAGTGCCAGCAATTGCTAGAACACAGCTAGGGCCTCCAGAGCCTTTGCCATATGCCCGCTGCTCCCTTACCCAGTGCCACCAGCAGCCCTGGCTGGCCTCCCCGGGTCACCCTTCCCCTGGATGTGATGCAAATACTTGGGCAGGGGTGCATGCGCTCAGCCCTTTCACTTGCAGCTATAGTTTTCTGTTTCCCTGCTCTTCGTCTTAACCCCTGAACTTTTTTTTTTTTTTTTTTTTTTGGATACTGGGGATCGAACCCAAGGGTGGTCTGCCTGTGAACTACACTCCAATCCTTTCATTTTTTATTTTGAAACAGTCTTGCTAAGTGACTGAGAGTCTTGTTAAATTGCCAAGGCTAGCCTTAAACCCGCCATCCTCCTGTCTCAGCCTCCCAAGTACTGGGATTACGGATGTGCGCCCTCACTCCCAGCATTACTCTTGAACTCTTAATCTTTTGCACAGCTACCATGTGTAGTGCCCTGGAGAGGACAAAGCTGACGGGGTTAATCCTTGTCTTAGAACTGCCGACAAACTGGTTGGAGGAGAGAAAACTAAAACTTAAGTGGCAAGTCGGCATGCCACACATGTTTGTAGAGAACAGGTGAGAGAGAGATATGGCCCAGAGGAGGAAATGGAAGAGGAAGTTGGGAAGAGGCCAGCAAATCTGGACAGACCACACACTCGAAGCAAGGAAGAGGAGAAATGGACTGGCCTGGGGGTTGGAAGGGGATGGGTTTGAGCAGCCTTCGTGGAAGAGGGGAGCAGTGCATCTGTTGATGCCACAGTCACTGGGTTTGATCAGCAAAGTGTTGGTGTGGAAGAGGGGTGAATTGTAAGTAATTAGAATCCGCAAGAGGAAGACTGGCTGAGAAGTCGAAAGGAGAATGTGGGCCAAAATAGTTCTTCTCAAATGGGTGTGAGAGTTTTGGTTGGTCACTGGGGAGGGGCTGCCAGGTGAGGGCACTAGGATTTGCCGACTCCAGGTACCAGTGGGGACCAGATCCAAAGGCAGCCAGGTGCTAGGTGGGGCTCTGGTGGCCCCGCAGCAGGCCCGAGCTACAGGTTGTGTCTTTTTGTGTTTTGGTAAGCTTCTTGAGGGCAGCCGTCCTTTTCTGCTTGGTTTTGATGCTAAGTATTAAACCCAGAGTCTTGAACATGTTAAGCACATGCTCGAATATCAAGGTGTACCCTGAGTCCATAAACCCGTCCTTTTCCGTTTGTTTTTTGAGGAATTGGGGACTCCTGTCCCTTTTTATTGTTTATTTGGAAAGAGGGTCTTGCTAAGTTGCTGAGGACCTTAAAGACCTGGCTGAATTCCCAGCTAAGTAGCTGAGGCTGGCCTCAAACCTGCCATCCTCCTGTCTCAGCCTCCCAAGTACTGGGATTACCGGCATATGTTACTGTACCTGGCTCTCAACCCTTAAAATTAAAAAAAAATATTTAATTTTGACACAGGGTCTTGCTAATTGTCGAGGCTGCCCGTGAGCTTGCTATCCTCCTGCCTTGGCTCTAGAGTCACTGGATTACAGGCTTGCGCCACTGTGCTGGACTAGTCTGTTTCTTAGTGGCTGCCCTGTGCCCTGCCCTCAGGGAAAGGGCGCTGTTCACCATGGTTGCTCAATGTCTGTTTTTTTAATTAATTTAGGCTGCCATCCAAAGTCTCCCCACTTTACCCCAGTGTACCCTTATCTCCTCGTCTGTCCCTGCTGAAGCCTGCTGCAGCCTTGGCTGACCCCTCTCTATGCCAATTCCCACCTCCAGGATCTCCCACCATGAAGGTTTTCCCTGAGAGTCCACAGAAGGTCACGCCTATCTTTGAGGTCCTCCATTTTTTTTTTTTTTTTTTTTTTTAGTACTGGGGAATGGGGGAAGGAACCCAGGGGCATTTTACCTCTGAGGTACATTCCCAGCCCAATCTTTAAATTTTGAAACAGGCTTTGCCAGGCATGGTGACACATGCTTGTAATCTCAGTACTTGGGAGGCTGAGACAGGAGGATCGCAGTTCCAAGGACAGCGTCGGCAAGTAGTGAGGCTCCTATCAACCTAGCAAGACCCTGTTTCAAAATAAAAATAAAAAGCCGGGTGGTGGCGCACGCTTGTAATCCCAGTGCTTGGGAGGCTGAGACAGGAGGATCGCACAGGTTCGAAGCCAGTCTCAGCTACTGAGTGAGGCTCTCAGCAACGTAGTGAGACCCTGTTTCCAAATAAAGTATAAAATAGGTCTGGGAGTATAGCCCGGAGGTAGAAAGCCCCTGGGTTCCACCCCAGTACCAAATACATATATATACATATACATATACATATACACATACATACATACAATAAAAAATGGGGTTGAGGGTGTAGTTCAGAGGTAGAATGCCCAGGTTCAATCCCTAGTAATATGTGTACTCACGTGCATGCATGCACACACACACACACACACACACACACACACACCCCTGCATGTGCACACACACACACATGCACACGAAATCCTTTCACTGAATTGATGAGGCTGTCCTCGAACCTGTGATCCTCCTATCTCAGGCTCCTAAGTACTGGGATTACAGGCATGTGCCTCTCTACACCCGGCTTGATGTCCTCTTTCTGTCCTATTACTCACTTTCTCCCTGCCTCACTTCCAGTACCCCAGGGCTGTGCTGAGTACCTGTCCTCCCAGCCCTGCTCATGGAGGCTCTGGGCCAGTGGCACAGCTGGACCTCAGGGCTACACGGCTCATTCCACGTCAGACCTGTCTATCTCTCTTTCTGTGTCCTCAGTTTTTAACACAGTGCTGGGAATAACTGGAGGTTTAGTAAATGTTCTGGATAAATGAGTAGGGAAAGGCTCAAATTGAGAGCCAGTGAGGAGAGAAGAGGGGAAGCTGGGGCCAGAAAGGCCATATTTGGGGCAGCAGCGATGGTGAGCACCGCTGTCGGGAGGTCCGTGAGTCTTGGAAGAAGTCCCATCTCTAGCATTTTGCATGTGAGCTGGGGGCCTCATTCGGGTCTGTTTTCATTGAAGATCAGTGTGGCCCTTCTCTTTGGCTGCCTCCCAAAAGCATCTTACTCTCTTTTGAAAGGGCCCCTAGCTGGGCATAGTGGAGTACACTTATAATCCCAGTACTTGAAAGGCTGAGACAGAAGAGTTGCAGATTCGAGGCCAGCTTCAGCAATTTACGGAGACCCTTAGCAACTTAGAACCTGTTTCAAAAGAACAAAAAATAAAATAGGGCTGGGGGTGTGGCTTGGAGGCCGACTGTACCTGGGTTCAATCCCCAGGACCCTCAACCCCTGCAATCCCATTCCTCATATCCCAGAAGTACCCACTTTGGGGCTAGTTTCTCATCCAGAGACCTCCTTCACAGAAGGGGGGCATTTTGCCTGCATACTCGCTGAGATCTCACAGGGCCTGGCGGAGGATCCCTGCGTCGCTGTCTCTTAGCCGCCTTCTAGTGTCAGCTGTGGACACTTTGCCAGGCGAGGAGGACCTGACAGATGGGAAGTCCACAAAAAGCCCAAGCCGCTTCCTCTCACCTACTGAGTGAGAAGCTTGCCTCCAGACTCACTAATGGGATTCGTCCATTTGCCTTTTTTTCTGTTGACCCCTCAGGTGACCCCCAAGACCATTCACTGCCCCTCCAGACTCACTTCTTGCTGACCTTCCTCCTGTTCTTGGTTACCCTGTTTTCTTCAGCGCCTTTCCTCTTATGTTGTGCTGTCAAAATTAAGTTACTATTCATGGCAGGGGCTTTCCTATGTTAAGCCTTGCCAGATCTACTCAGATATTGGCTCTCTCTTTTAATAATGATCATAAAGATTTATTATTATTTTTGTGGTGCTGGGGATTTTTTTTTTTTTTTTTCGGTGGTACTGGGGTTCCTGGAAGCCCTTCTACCTTCGGGTAGAAACAGGGTCTCTTACGCCAGCGCGGCTGGCTTCGAACCTGCGGGATCCTCCTGTCTCCGCCTCCCAAGCACGGGGATTACAAGCGTGCGCCACCACGCCCGGTGCGTGGTGCTGGGGATTGAATCCAGGGGCATTCTATTTTTAAGCTACCCCCCGGCCCGATTTTATTTCTTATTTGGAAATAGGGTTTTGTTAGTTTGCAGAGAGTCCTACTACTTGCTGAGGCTGTCCTCAAACCTGCAATCCTCTTGTGTCAGCCTCCCAAGTACAGGGATTACGGCATGTGCCCCTAAGTCTGGCTCCCAGCCCTGTTTTTTGTGTTTTATTTGGAAACAGCTTCTCACTAAGTTGCTGTGGGCCTAGCTAAGTTGCTGAGGCTGGCTTTGAGCCTGTGATCTTCCTGTCTGAGCCTGCCAAGTACTGGGATTACAGGTGTGTACCACCACACCCTGCAAGATTGATTTATTGTTAATTAAAGCTGTCCTGTCTGTGTTCTCACTATGTGATGACTGAGACCTTGCTCCCTACGTACAGAGGGGAGAGTCACAGGGCTGGAAGTGGCAGGCTGGGTTGACCCAGGCCAGCAGACAAGGAGTTCCTGCTCGGGCCACTCACTTGAAGCCTACTCTTGTCTTCTAAAGTTAGGCCCCAATAACTTGCATTTTGGCACTGTTTGGGCAGAGCCTGTGTCTTCTGGCATAATTCCATGTGTAAAGCATGCACTTGATAAATATTTTGTTAAATTGAGGCCTCAAACATTCAGTTTCTGACCTGACATAATCTACTGAGGCAACTGGTTTTCTCTGAGCACATTCAGTCCCTTTGATGGCCTGCTGGCTTGTGTCTCCAGTTTACTTGTTTATTGACTGGTGGTTTGAGCCATCTCCCGGGTGTGACCTTTCCGAAATCAGCCCTCTGTAAACTTTGCAAAGTGGCTGCACATCACCACCTATGGGCTCCCGTGGGCCTGAATGTGGGGCTGTTCTTTATGTCTGGCAGGGAGGGGCCCTGCGGGGAATGGCCTGGAAACAGGAGACACGGCTCAGGTCACGTAAGACTGCTCTTCATTAGTGTCAAGTTTCATCTTGAGATAGGAACCAGAATCTGGGAATCAGAAGCCAGGTAGCAGCTAAGCAAAGAAAGTGGGCCTGGGGCTGGGCAGAGGTGGGCAGGAAGAGAAAGCACTTCCAATAAGACAGTTAACAGTTTCTGGAACTTCCAGTTCTTGGGTAGTGGGGGCCATACACGGGTTTTACTTAAGTATTGCCAGCCTGAGCTGGGAGTGGTGGCACCTGCCTGTAATCCCAGTACTTGGGAGGCTAAGACAGGAGGATTGCACGTTCAAGGCTAGCCTCAGCAATTTAGTGAGGCTCTGTTTAGAAAGTGGGCCTGGGGCTGGGCAGAGGTGGGCAGGAAGAGAAAGCACTTCCAATAAGACAGTTAACAGTTTCTGGAACTTCCAGTTCTTGGGTAGTGGGGGCCATACACGGGTTTTACTTAAGTATTGCCAGCCTGAGCTGGGAGTGGTGGCACCTGCCTGTAATCCCAGTACTTGGGAGGCTAAGACAGGAGGATTGCACGTTCAAGGCTAGCCTCAGCAATTTAGTGAGGCTCTGTTTCAAAAAAAGGGCTGGGTGTGTATCTCAGAGATAGAATGCCCTTGGGTTCAATCCCCAGTACCAAATATATAAATCAACATTGCTAGCACGCTGGTCAGTGTCCCTGTGTGTCCTGTGTACCACCGCTTCCGGTGTTTCCCGTAGCTGTGGCGCAGGCATCAGCACTGTTTTCATTTTACAGTTGAACTAGGCAAGGGTCACAAGAGCAGGTGGCCAGGTGGCACGGGGTGAGGTCCGGGTGTACCCTCGACCCTATGTTGCCCTGGAGGCCCCCACCGGGCCCCCCCAAGATGGGAGCAAACAAGCATCTCTTCTCTGGGGTCTAAATCTCTGTGCTTGATCCTGCGGGGTTCTCTGGGGCGGGCCTGGAGAAATGAGGGTAACGCTTTTTTGTTTTACTTTAGATAGCAGCACCTGGCTTCTGGAGAGCTGGCCACGCTGAGGGTGAGTCTGGTGCCTGAACCCAGGCTGCCGAGGGGTGTGGGGCGTGGTGTGTGCGTGGGCAGCCTCACGGGAGCTGTCAGGGTGCTGTCCTGTCAGGTCTCCGGCACAGATGACACAAAAGACCAGGCACTGATTTTAAAGTGACATCTGGTTCCCCGCTGGGCCCAGCTGGCAGCTGGCCAGCCACAGCGGGAGGCCTCACTTCTGGAAGGGCAAGGCAGGGGAGGGTAGTAGGTTCCTGAGGATCCTGGGGGCAGCCTCTGAGAAGACCCTTTCTTCAGGGGTCCTCGAGGGTGGGCAGCTGGGCCAGGAGGGACCCAGGCAGCCTGCAGCTGGGGTTCAGAGACGGCTCTGCCGGGTAGAGTCACTTGAGGTGTGTCTCTAGCCTCTGCCAGTCACAACGACCAGGAGGTGCAGGTGGCACCATCCCTTCTCCCAACCTAGTGTCCAGGCAGTGCTGCCCTCTGTAACCTACTGCTTTGAGGGTCTTCCATAACGCGGGTTGCAGGCGGCTGGGCCATCTGGTCGCATCCTCTCAGCCTACCCTTGGAGCCCCCTAGGCTGGGCTCCAGCGGGGACTCCAGACCTGTCTCCCATTGATCTGCAAGGATAGCGTGGCCAGGCATTCTCCCCAACAGGGGTCTTCTCTTCACCCAAAGACAGGCCAGCTACTTTCAGTGTTACCGCTAGGTGCCCCAGGACCTTGTGGCTTAACTTACCTGAGTTTATGCTCAGTGTGGAGTGAAGAATCATTGTATGGGGGTTCATCTTGAGTTTCTACCCACCGTATAGGGGTTTTCTCGGGTCCTTTTATGACCTAGGCGTCGGTCTCCAGCACCAGTTGTTGGCTTGGCTGCTCTATGATGGATTTGCTTAGAAAGTTAATGGAGAAAGGCAGATGGGCCCACGCCATGGAAATGGCCTGTCTGTGGGTGCCTCCCCGTCTCTGCCAGGTTCCGTCCTGCTCGCCCCACTTGTTTTGTCTACATATTCTTGGTTGATAGAGTTGAGTGTCATTTCTCTTGTTTGTATCCCTGCAAGGAGAGGTGGGGGTGTTGGATTAAGTACCCCTAAACCACCTCTCGAAGCGATGAAGAAACCAAAGCCCAGAGAGGGCTGATGAGGAATCCAAGATGCTAATACTACTGTTTTTTTTTTTTTTTTTAAGGCTGTTATCTTTTATTGCTATCTCCCCTAAATCCATCATTTGGAAGGAAAATTAGTCATCAAGGACCTTCTCCCGGTTCACCTGGTTTGCCAAAGCTTGTTGGGTTTAGCCGGGTGTGGGGTGCATACCCCTAATCCCAGGATTTGGGAGACTGAAACTGGCAAGTCTCGACAACCTAGGGAGACCCTGTTTCAAAAGAAAAAAAACGTAAAAAGGTCTGGGGTTGTGGCTCAGAGGAAGAATGTCCCTGGTTCAACCCCCTGTACAAACAAAACAAAAAACAAAAACAAAAGGCTTGCTGGGCTCTTGGGTTCCCCAGGCCTCGCGGATTTCCCAGAGCTGTCCTTGGTTACTGTAACCAGGGCTCTGTCGTCTAAGCTGGGGGCCTCCTCTTCTGCAGCTTTCTCCCCAGCCATCCCGCAGGGAGGTGGTGTGGGCTTTTGTTGCTTATGTTAATTGAGCTTTAAGTCTGAAGGGGAGCAGCCCTCCCAGCGCCGCCGCCTGCCATTCTCCTGTTTCTGTCTGGTCCCGATTTGCGGCGGGCCTGGGATCCCGTAAGGCTGCTGAAGAACCTTCCCACTAGCGGCGCTGGAACCGGGCCACACTCCGTCTGTGGCAGCTCCTCTCCTGACCGACATGCCACACGATGTCTACCGCCGCCAAGGCTGCGGGAAATTCTGTGACCTGGCTGCGCGCTGTGCTGAGTCATGCTTGCTCTCTGCCGACGCGCGGGCCACCTTTCTGCCGGCTGTCATTGGGCAGCCCGGTCTGGAAGGTGTGCGGGCTCCTGGGACTGGTATCACGCTGCAGATCTCTTGTCTCTGCACTCACGTTACGCTTCTTCCGAGTGCTTCCTCTGACCAGTGCGCTGTTTACCAGTATGAATTTTATTAATAATCATTAATAGTATATATTTTATTCTGGGAAATACTCTTTTCTTACGGACGAAAAAACAGATTCAGTGACTGGTGAGTTTGGGATGACTGGTGAGAGGCGTGTTTGGGTGAGGTTCTGGGTGCCATACCCCACCATTACCCCTGGATTTTTGAGCCATGCAAAGATTATTCAGAAATTACTCCTGTTGAAAGAAATGATTTTCGATTGGTCAAAGTTACACATTCAAAAATCTAGTTCTAGGGCTGGGAGTATAGCTCAGTGGTAGAGTGCCTGCGGAGCATGCTCAAAGGCTCTGAGTTCCATTCCCAACACCTTAAAAAATGTAAAAACAAAAATCTAGTGCTCTCTTTTAAGGTCTAGATTTTGAAATTTAGCTCTTAAGCATAACTACAAATCATTCCATTCTATTTACAATTCTAATGTTTTTGTTTTTGGTGGTACTAGGGATTGACCCAGAAACATTCTACCTTCAAGTTATACCCCAGGGTCTCACTAGGTTGCTGAGAATCTCACTACTTAGCGAGGTTGTCCTCGAACTTGCAATCCTCTTGTCTCAGCCTCCCAATTATTGGGATTACAGCTTATTGGGAGTACAGATTGTTCTACCATGCCTGGCCCAATTCTAGATGTTAGCAATCACTTTGAAGGGGTCCTTTGATTAAAGCTGGTCCCATGTGAACACTTAATTAGACTCATTTGAAAAATTTAAATTGAATTTATAAATTAGTCCCCTTCCTTTAATCATTTTAATACTTCTCCCAATTACCTGATTAAAAAATTCTCTAATTAATAACATCTAGAAATCTAATAAATTAAGCTGACTCCGAAAATTTTTATAAACGTTCCTATCTTGTTTTATACTTTACGACTTCACTGAGGTATTACTGGCATATAATAAGTGGCACATACTTACACTTACAGTTTGGTAAGTTTTGACCAATGTTACTTGTGAGACCATCACCACTGTCCTACAGGGAACAACATGTCTATCACCTTTGAAATCCTCTCCTATCTCTCTGCTTCCTCTTCCCCAAGTTATTACCAAACTGTTTTCTGTTATCACAGATTAGTCTGCATCTTCTGGAATTTTCCATAAAATGAATCATTCAATAGGTATTGAGTTTTGTCTGCCTTCTTTCACTCAGGATAATTATTTTCTGGAATTTTCCATAAAAGAAATCATACCGTAGGTATTATATTTCGTATGCCTTCTTTCACTCAGCATAATTATTTTATTTTATTTTTTTGCGGTACTAGGGATGGAATCCGGGGACATTCTACCTCTGAGCAACACCCCCCAGTCCTATTTTTTTTTATTCTTTATTTTGAAACAGGATCTCACTAAGTTGCAAAGGGCCTCACTACGTAGTTCCTGAGGCTATCTGTGAACCAATCCTTCCTGTCTCAGCCTCCAGAATGCTGGGATTACAAACCTGCGTCACCACCTCGAACCTTTGATCCTCCTATATCAGTCTCCCAAGTACTGGGATTGCAAGTTGCCTTCCCATGCCTGGCTCATTTAGCATAATTATTTAAGATATGTCCATGTTGTTGCATGTATCAAAGTTCATTCTTAAGTATTGCTGCCTAATTATCCCATTACGTGGCCGTCACACATTTCTATCTGTTCACCTGTCCTTAGTTCTCAGTTTCTCCCAGCTTTAGGCAATGAGAGATAAAACTGCTGTGAACGCTGGCGTACAAGTCTTTAAATAAACATGTATTTCCTTTGGTCTTGGGCAAATGTCTCGGGAGTAGCTGAATCATATAGTAACTGTTTTAACTTAAACTGCCAAACCCTTCCGTAGTGTGTGTGTGTGTGTGTGTGTGTGTGTGTGTGTGTGTGTGTGTGTTATTGGGGATTGAACTCAGGAGCATTCTACCACTGGGCTACACCTCTAGCCTATTTTTTTTGGTGGTACAGGGTGTAGAACCCAGGGGCTTTTCTACCTCCGGGCTACACTCCAGACCTATTTTATACTTTATTTGGAAACAGTCTCACTAAGTAGCTGAGGCTGGCTTTGTACCTGTGCGATCCTCCTGTCTCAGCCTCCCAGTGCTGGGATTACAAATCGTGTGCTACCACGCCTGGCCCTAGCTTTTTCTGTTTTTGAAAGAGGGTCCAGCTAAGTTTCTTTCTTTCTTTCTTTTTTTTTTAAGAAGTTTATTAAAAGATAGAAATACAGAGGATAGGTACAGCTCCATACTAGACTGGCATGGAGGGGTGACTCGAATGAGTGCACCCTCTAGCTAAGTTTCTAAGGCTGGCCTGTCTCAGCCTCCCAAGGGATTATAGGCATGCACTCCTGTACCCAGTGGCTGTGCTATTTTATATTCCCATTGGTAGCGTATAAGAGTTCTTTTTTTGTGTGTGTGTGGGTCTGGGGATGGAACCCAGGGGCATTCGACCTCCGAGCTACACCTCCTACCCCATTTTTTATTCTTTTTATTTTTGGACCCAGGGTCTCACTAAGTTGCGGAGTGTCTCACTAAGTAGCTGAGGATGTCCGTGAACCACGATCCTCTGGTCTCAGCCTCCTGAATGCTGGGATTACAAGCGTGGGCCACCACACCCGGCTTCATATAAGAGTTCTAATCCCTCTCTGTCCATCCCAGCACTGGATGGTCGGTCTTTCTGATTCTAGCCATTAAAAAAAAAAAAAAAAAAAAAATATATATATATATATATATATATATACATATATGTATATATATATGTATGTTTATAGACTATATATATAGTAGTATCTCATTATGGTTTGAATTTCTCTGATGACTAATGATGCCGTATATTTCTTTTTATGTGCTTGTCATCTGCCAATATCAATTTTAAATTTAGTAAGATTCCTGCCTAAAACCCTATGTCTAAACAAATTACTCAGTTATACTTTAATTAGAATTACCCAGGCTTTATTTAATTATAGCTGATTTGTTACTCTCTGAACAGACCAAAGTCCCTTAAATAGTAAAGCACACAAAGTTATATAAAATAACTCCTTTCTTCCTTCCTCCCTCCCTTCCTTTCTTCTCCTTCTTTTTCATTTTGTGCAGGGATGGAACCCAGGACCTTGTGTATACTAAACATGCATTTTGCCACTGAGATGCACCCCGGCCCCACACACAGATCTCATAACACAAAATTATAATATAGTATTACAATATAGTATATGGTTTTTATTTTCTTCAGCATATCCTCACTTATATCTTCCTGGAATGAAATAAGCTTACTTAATAAGGAAATAATTACATGATCTCAAGCTATAGTTTATTACTTTCCTAAGCAACTTTTGGTATTTCTTTTCAACTAGATGACATTTTCCTTACAATTAAAGAGCCCCCTGGCCAGAGAGAAGCTCGGTGTTGGCCTTTGAATTCAGCTGCTCAGCAGCGGCCTGACTCATGGCCATTTTGCTTCCAAATGGGGATGGTCTCAGCCCACGCGCTGGCTGAGGCACCGCGTGGCCAGTTCACTTCTCAGTAGCTGTAGTCCTCACTCTGGCTGCTAATCCCTTGGCCGGGTCCCATTCATCTGTTGAAGGTGTTTCTTGTGCACCACGATCACAAAATCAGCAGCATTTAAATACAAAATCGGTAGGACTTGGATTCTGTGTATTTTTTTTTTTAAATTTTTTTTTAATTTTATTTTATTGGTGCACTGTATTCATACATCATAGTGGGATACAAACTTTTGTAGACATACATGCACACATTGCCCAGTCAGTCCCCACCCGATCCCCACCCCATTCTCTCCCCATCCCTCCCTCCCATGCTTGGCTTAGTGGTTGACATCTAGTATTATAGCAATATCCAAAATTAAAAATGATAATCTCACATAACAGTTTCATTTGTCTGATGCCAAGCTTTTGATGATTTAAAGATAACATTTCAATATTTCTTTTTGCTTTCTTTCTTACCAGAGCATATTTTTTCTGTTTTTTTGGTGAAACTATCATATATTTATATATTTATTTTTCAGAAAAAAATCTATCCTAATATGGAATATGAATTCTAGATACCCAAAACGATCTTGAAGAAGAACAAAGCTAGCAGATATATATTTTCTGATTTCAAACCATATAAAGCTACAATAATTGAAACAGTGTAGTACTGTTCTAAAGGCAGATATATAAACCATTGGAGTTAAATACAAGCCTAGAGCTAAATTCTTCCCTATATTGTCAAGTTATTTTTGACAAGGTTTCCACAAACATTTGGTGGTAGAAATAATATTCTTTTAACTAAATATTGTTGAAAAATAATAATTACATGGAAAAGAATAAAATTGGACCCTTACCTAATCCCACATACAAGTATTAACTCAAAATAGATAAAAGACCTAAATATAAATCTTAAGACTATAAACTTTTAGGAGAAAATCCGGGTCATAAAACCTCACAACATTGAAATTGGCAGTGATTTCTTGGATATGATTTCAATGGCACAGGCAACAGAAGAATATACAAACTCCCTAAAAAATAAAAAAAAATATTGTATATCCAAAGACAATGTAGACAGAGTTAAAAGTTACTAATAGAATGGGATAAAATATTTCCAAATGCTATATCTGAAGGTATATTAATATCCCAACTAGAAATCCTAAAAATTAACAACAATAAAGGCAAACAATACAATTTAGAGATAGGTAAAAGACTAACATAAATAATGAATCTCCACAGATAACCAATCTTAGTTGTCTGTTGGATGGAAAATCTTGTTTCTCTGGTTCTGGTGAGTGTTACCTATTTCTTCTTTGTAGTTAATCTCTTTGAGTATTTTCTCTAGCGCTGGTTTTGAAGACATAAATTCCTTCAGTTTCTGTTTGTCATGGAAGCTTCTTATTTCTCCATCTAATTTGATAGAAAATTTTGCTGGATAGGAAATTTTTGGCTGGAAGTTGTTTTCTTTCAGAGTTTGGATTATGTTACTCCAAGCCCTTCTGGCTCTCATGACTTGGTTTGGGAAGTCTGGAGTGCTTCTAATTGGTTTGCCTCTGAATGTCACTTGGCCCTTTGTTTTTGTTGCCTTTAAGATTCTCTGCTTGGCTTCCACATTGGTCATTTTGACAATTATGTGGCGTGGGGATCCTCTTCTCCGATCCTGTCTAAAGGGAGTTCTATAAGTTTCCTGGACCTGTGTATCAACCTCTTGCTCTATGTTTGGAAAATTTTCTGCTATTACTTCCTTGAAGAGATTGTTGATCCCTTTGGTTTCACTTTCTTTTCCCTCCTCTATTCCAATTATTCTTAGGTTAGCTCTCTTAAGATGGGCCCATATTTCTTCAATGTCAGATTCCTGCTGTCGGATATTTTTTTCTAGATTAGAAACTATGCGTTCATTTTTGGATTGCTCATCTTCTAAGAGCGAGATTCTGTTCTCCATGTGTTCTAATCGGTTGTTTGTGCTTTGAATTGAGGCCTTTACTTCATTAATTGCATCCTTTATCTCTTTTTGGCTCTCTCTGAGTTCTTTTCGAAGCACCTCTATTATTTCTACAGTTATTTTCCTGATTTGATCTTCTAGAAATCTCTGATTTTCTGTTTTATCGGGTTCTGATGTTGTGGGGTTGTGGGCAGTATTCATTGCTCCAGTATTATTCCTCTTTCCCATGATTTCGGATGCTTGTGCCTTCTCTGGGTTCTTCCCTTGGGTCACTATGACTTCACTTAAGGTGTTCTGGATCTCGAGTCAGTAGTATCTCAGACCCCACTACTCCTTTACTGGGTTTTATCACAGAGTCTCCGACCCAGGGAGTCGATAGAGGCTGCTTTAAACTATGGGGGGTGCCAGGTTGCACGTTCTCCTATGGTGTGATATCTCTGCCACCACCACTCCCTCACTGGGTACAGTGAGGTACAGTACTGGGATTTCTCCTCTGTGGCCCGCAATTTGACTCACTGTTCTTGAGTACGCAGATGTAGCTGTACTGGATTCGGCGAATTCACTGCTGCTGCCGCCGCTGGTGGCAATATGGCGCCGCAGCCACGCCCTCGGCCATGAGGCTGGCGTATTTTTTCTTCTCTGGTTTTGATTTCCACTCTGAATTCCTGCAGCGTGTGCTGAGCTCAGCCACTGGGAGCTTTAAATCCTCTCTGCGCCGAAAGATCCCGCCTGGCTGTTCCGCAGCGGCTCACCTTGGCTTGCTGTAGCCGTCCGATGAGTTCGCCGCTGCCGCCGGCAGTATGGCGCTGCTGCCGCGTCCTCGGGCGCGTGTGTCTCCTCTGTGGCCCTGAGCTCTGTTCTCAGTCCGCTTTCTCTCTGGAGCCTGGTGGTTTTTTTGTTTTTCTGGTGATGGTGTTTTCTGGCTATGAAAGGCGCTGGTTTTGTGGTAATGGAGACTGGTTGTTAGCAGGGCTCTTAAGTCCCGCTTTTCTCCTTTTTTTTTTTAATTTTTAAAAATTTTTTATTTTTTGGTGGCACTGAGGGTGGAACCCAGAGGCTTTCTACCTCCGGGCTATACTCGCAGACCTATTTTATATTTTATTTGGAAACAGGGTCTCAGTAAGTTGCTGAGAGCCTCACTAAGTAGCTGAGGCTGGCTTCGAACCCATGCGATCCTCCTGTCTCAGCCTCCCAAGCGTGGGGTTTACAAGCATGTGCCACCACGCCCAGCTGATATAATTTTCTAATGGTGCTGGAGCTTGAACCCAGGAGCATTCTACCTCTGAGTTACACCTCCAGCCCTATTTTATTGTTGTTATTGTTGTTATTGTTGTTGTTGTTGTTTTTCTTATTATTTTGTAGTACTAGAGATGGAACCCAGGGGCCTTCTACCTCCGAGCTATACCGCTAGCCCTATTTTTATTCTTTATTTTTAAATAGGGTCTCACTAAGTTGCGAAGGGCCTCACTAAGTGGCTGAGGCTGGCTGCGAATCCGTGATCCTCCATCCTCAGCCTCCCAAGTATTGTAATTACAGGTGTGCGCCACTGGCTGGCTTTCAGATTCTTATAGATTGAATCTTGGATGCTTAGCAGATGCGTAATTGCTTTCCTGCCCTGGTCGCTAGGTTGGACCTGGCAGCGTATGGGGATGAGCTTGGCCTCCCTTTGGTCTCTGATGCCTGTGCAGCCCCCTGTTGGTAGGAGTGGAAGTTTGGGGGGTTTCAGAAAAGGACATTGGAGTGGTGGAGGAACTGGGAGGCTACACTCAGATTCTTGCTCTGCAAGAGTCCCCCTCCTGATTTTTTAAAACTTGCAATGAAAGCTGGGCATATTTGTACAATTCTATAATCCTAGTATTTAGGAGACTGAGACAGAAGGATCGTAGGTTTGAGGCCAGCCTCAGCAATGTAGGGAGACCCTGTTTCAAAATAAAAAATAAAATAGGGCTTGGATTCAATCTCCAGTAGTACAAAAAATTGTAATAAAGCATACACATTTATGAACAATAGAAATTTATTTCTTACTGAGTTTAATCGCCAGTACAAAAAAAAAAAAAAAAAAGAGGGGGAAGGAGTACAAGTACATTAAGAAATAGATAGAGCAGATTGCTTTTATAGCAGTACATTGTTAAATTCTATTTTATTAGAGCTGGAAATGGTGGCGCACACCTGTAATCCCAGCACTCGGGAGGCTGAGACAGGAGGATTACAGGTTCCAGGACAGCCTCAGCAAGCAGTGAGACTCTTCTCAACGTAGGAGACCCTGTTTCTAAATAAGAAATAAAATAGATAGCCGGGTGTGGTTGTGCACATTGGTAATCCCAGGATTTGGGAGGCTGAGACAGGAGGATCGAGGTTCGCGGACAGCCTCAGCTACTTAGTGAGATCCTTTGCAATTCAGTGAGACCCTGTTTCAAAATAAAGAATAAAAGTAGGGCTCGGAGTGTAGCTCAAGGTAGAATGCCCATGGGTTCCATCTCCAGTATCGCAAAAAAAAAAAAAAAAAAAAAAAAAGAAGTAAAATAGAGCTGGGGGCGTAGCTCAAGGTAGAATGCCCCTGGGTTCAACCCCAGTACCACACACACACACAAATTCTATAAATATAAAGAATAGAAAATATTTTTATTGCCGGGCGTGGTGGCGCACGCTTGTAATCCCAGCATTTGGGAGGCTGAGACAGGAGAATTGCGGTTCACAAACAGCCTCAGCTACTTAGTGAGGCCCTTTGCAACTCAGTGAGACCCTGTTTCAAGATAAAGAATTAAAAAATAATGCCGGGCGTGGTGGCGCACGCTTGTAATCCCCGCGCTTGGGAGGCAGAGACAGGAGGATCGCGCAGGTTCGAAGCCAGCCGCATGCGCTGGCTTAGGAGACCCTGTTTCCAAAAATGAAAATGTAAAAATAGGTCTGGGAGTGTAGCCCGGAGGTAGAAGGGCTTCCAGGAACCCCAGTACCACCAAAAAAATAAAATAAAATAAAATAAAAAATAAAAAATAAGGCCAGGTGTGGTGGCGCACGCTTGTAATCCCTGCGCTTGGGAGGCTGAGACAGGAGGATCACATGGGTTCGAAGCCAGTCTCAGCTACTTAGTGAGGCTCTCAGCAACTTAGTGAGACCCTGTTTCCAAATAAAATATAAAAAGGTCTGGGAGTATAGCCCGGAGGTAGAAAGCCTCTGGGTTCCACCCCCAGTACCACCAAAAAAATAAAAAATAAAAAAAAATAAAAAATAAAAAATAGGGCTGGGGGTGTAGCTCGGACGTAGAATGCCTCTGGGTTTCATCTCTGGTAACACACACACACACACACACACACACAAAATCTTTTGTTAAATTGTTACTCTAAATATTACTTTAGAACAAGAGCCATGGTAATTTTATACACACAAGAGTATTATAAAACAGAATGTACAACAGCTCATTTTGTGTGTGTGTGTAGTATTGGGGATGGAAGCCAGGGGCTCTCTACCTCTGGGCTACATTCTCAGACCTATTTTATATATTTTTATTTGGAAACAGAGTCTCACCAAGTTGCTGAGAGCATTACTAAGTAGCTGAGACTGGCTTTGAACCTGCGCGATCCTCCTGTCTCAGCCTCCCAAGCACTGGGATTACAAGTGTGCGCCACCACACCCGGCTGAATGTTTCTTTTTCTTTTTTTTTTTAATAGAATTTAAAACTTAAAAATTTATTTTATTTTATTTTTTGGCGGTACTGGGGTTCCTGGAAGCCCTTCTACCTCCGGGCTACACTCCCAGACCTGTTTTTACATTTTTATTTGGAAACAGGGTCTCCTAAGCCAGCACGCGCGGCTGGCTTCGGACCTGCGCGATCCTCCTGTCTCTGCCTCCCAAACGCGGGGATTACAAGCGTGCGCCACCACGCCTGGCAAATTTAATTTTTTTTTTAAAAGAATTTTTTTTTGCAGTACTGGGGATGGAACACAGGGGCATTGTACCTCTGAGCTCCACCCCCAGCCCTATTTTTTATTCTTTTTTTTTTTTTTTTGGTGGTACTGGGGTTCCTGGAAACCCTTCTTCCTCCAGGCTACACTATTTTTATATTTTTATTTGGAAACAGGGTCTTGTGAGCCAACGCGGCTGGCTTTGAACCTGCGCGATCCTCCTGTCTCCGGCTCCCAAGCACGGGGATTACAAGTGTGCGCCACCACGCCCCCGGCTTATTCTTTATTTTGAAACAGGGTCTCACTAAGTTGCTGAGAGCCTCACTAAGTAGCTGAGGCTGGCTTCGAACCCGTGCGATCCTCCTGTCTCAGCCTCCCAAGTACTGGGATTACAAGCGTGCGCCACCATGCCCGGCAGGCCTTATTTTATTTTTACTTTGAAACAGGGTCTCACTAGATTTCTGTGAGTCTCACTACTATTTGTTGAGGCTGTCCTTGAACTTGTGATCTTCCTTTCTCAGCCTCCTGAGTACTGGGATTATAAGCATGGGCCACTGTGCCTGACTGAAAACCTCTTTCTAAAAGCTATGTAGATTTCCTGAAGAATGGCAGAGCAAAAATATCTGAAAAGCTGCTCGCTCCTTCATAATAGTGAGAAAGCTAAAGTCACCCTCAGCTACTTAGTGAGGCCCTCTACTACTTAATTAGTGAGACCCTGTTTCAAAATAAAGAATTAAAAATAGGGCTGGGGTTGTAGTTCAAAGGTAGAATGCTCCTGGGTTCAATCCCAGTACAGCCAAAAAAAAAAAAAAAAAAAAGGGCTGGGTGTGGCACACTTGTAATTCCTGCATTTGGGAGGAAAATCATGGTTTGAGGACAGCCCCAGCTACTTAGTAAGGCCCTTTGCAACTCAGTGAGACCCTGTTTCAAAATAAAGAATACAAAATAGGGCTGGGGTTGTAGCTCGGAGGTAGAATGCCCCTAGTTCCATCCCTAGTACTGAAAAAAAAAATATATATATATATAGCAAAAATTGTGAAAGCCAGCCCGGCAAAATATAGGGCAGGAGGTGTAGTTTGGAGGTCAAATGCCCCTGGGTTCCATTCCCAGACCAGCAAAAAATAAATAAATAAATAAAAACTGTGAAAGCCAATTTTTTAAGCACTCTTGAAATTATCCAAAGGCTTGCATGGACTGAAGTGGATGGAGGAACAGAGAAACTGTCATTCGTAACCTGATCCCCACTGTGCCCTGACCCCATCCGCGTATCTGTCCTGAGGTGGAGAGCGCCGAAAACTGGGAGCTGGGGTGCGCCGCCGTTGCTAGAAATGGGCTCGTTAAGCCCAACCCAAAGTCTCCTGAGAAAACAGAGTTCGCTTTAGAGCAGAGCAGTTGGTGCTGAGGACTTACCTGGAGAAAAGGTTACCCACAGAGGAGAGAGGTCCGCTGGAGGCGCACAGCCTTCAGTTCTTGCCTGGGTTTCTCGGTGAAACAGTAGGCCGTGTGGGCCTCTTGCTGCTCGGGGAGGCTGGCCCCAAGGACCAAGGCCCCAGAAGTGCTAATCTCTTCTCTCTGCGCTTCCAGGGCCGGAGAGGCAGAAGCGGAAGCTACTTTCAGCGAACAGAGGAGGTTAGATTTGAGGGGGATAGGGTTTCCGTGGCATTCCTGTGTGTGCGGTAGGGGAGACATTTTGGAAAGGGATTTTCTCCGCATCCTCAGAAGAGGAATTTGGTACCCTCGTCTCCGTTTCTCTCCCAGATACCTCTTGTTTTTCAAGTTTCCTGTGCTGGAGTTTTCTGGTCAGCAGAAAGGACAGACTGGGCATCTGCTGCCAAGAGGGAAGCAAGCGCTTTGACTCGAGTCACAAAGATAAGGGATGTAGGCTTTGCCTTCTAGGAAAGGCCGTGTTGCCCTGTATCTGGCCTTCCCACGTTCTCATAGCCCTAGCCAAGCTTCCTTCCCCGATGGCTGGCCTCTCCACGTGGAGTCAGCACACAGAGGGTTTGAGGAAAAAGAGGGTTTTTGAGGAAAAAGAGGAAAAAGAGTCAGCAAAAAGAGGGTTTGAGGAACATTCGACTTCTATCGCTGGGACTTTGGTTCCAGATCGGCCAAGTCCCGAAAAACCCAAGTCCAGTCATTGTTGGGATCCATCCACGGGACCTGTGCGGCTCTGGGGGGAGTGGGCTGGAGACGGCCTGTTAGGGAAGTCTCCTGAGATGACGCAGCGCCCCCACACAGGCAAAGGAGGCCCGGGAACCCAGGCAGCTGCTTCCGAGGCCGCCTTTGAACCTAATGGAGTCTAGCAACATGTTACCGAGAGCTGACCCAAAGGGTTAGTGTTTAGCTTTTTTCCCCTAAGTTACTAATTTTGGCTGAGAAATAGTGTATGTGGTACAGACATTTAAAATTATAAGTCACTCAGCTGGGTGGGGTGGTGCACACTTGTAATCCCAGTACTTGGGAGGCTGAGACAGGAGGATTGTGGGTTTGAGGACAGCCTTGAGAAGGTAGCAACTTAGTAAGATCCTGTTTCAAACTGAAAAATAAAACAGGGCTGGGAGTATGGCTCAGAAGTAGAACTCCCCTGGGTTCAGTCCCTGGTACTAACACACATACACACACACACACACACACACACACACACACACACACACACACACAAATTAAGTCACCTTTTCTCCTGTCTCCCCAGTTACCCAGCTCTGCCCCCTGGAGGCTGCCTCTGGTATTACTTTGTCTATCCTTTTAAAGGTGGTACGTGTGTGTGTGTGTGTGTGTGTGTGTGTGTGTGTAAGAGAGAGAGAGAGACAGACACACAGACTGACTAGAGATTGAACCCAGAGGTGTTCTACCTCTGAGCTACACCATCAACCCTATTTTATTTTTTAATTTTGAGACAGGGTCTCACTAAGTTGCTGAGGTTGGCCTTGAACCTGTGATCCTCCTGTCTCAGCCTCCCTAGGATTACAGGTGTTCGTTGTGCCTGGCTTAGGGGGCTCCCGTTGTCTAGTTCATCTGGAGAACCCATTTCTCTTTGAAGTAGTGCTTTTGAGAGAGGGCCCTTGCATCCCTCGGTTGTGACTTCCGTTCTCTGAGGACTTCCGTTTCATGTTTGAGAAGTGAGGCTACTGATGTGATGAAAGCAATTTGTGTCCCCTGCCCTGCCAGCGGTACTGCTTTGATATGGGGCCTGGAAGTCTGATCATCGAACTCCTGTGACAAAGATTTGTCCCAGAAGACCACCTGGTGAATTGTAGTAGACGCTGGATCACTGGGCTTGCCACTTCTGTTTTGTTTTTTGTTTTTTTTTTGGTGGGTCTGGGATGGAACCCCGGGGCATTTGACCTCTGAGCTACACCCCCAACCCTATTTTTTACTCTTTATTTTGAAACAGGGTCTCACCAAGTTGCGGAGGGCCTCACTAAGTAGCCGAGGCGGAATGCTGGGATTACAAGCGTGTGCCACCACGCCCGGTGTCGCTTCTGTTCTTAAAGTTCGGCGCCGGACTCTTCTGTGCCAAGCCAGCCTTACCTTGGGGCTAGGTCTACTCTAGCATTGGGTAACATGGGGAGGGTTGCTTAGAAAGCAGGAATCGCACACCAGCAATGTTAACACTTGGGAGGATCACAGGTTTGAGGCCAACCTCAGCAATTTAGTGAGACCCTCAGCAACTTATTGAGACTCTGTCTCAAAATAAAAAAATAAAATCAGACTGGGGGTATAGTTCAGAGGTAGAATGGCCTTGGGTTCGATTCCCAGTACCCTCCCAAATATTGTAACACTGCCCCATGTCAGGCTCTGATCCTCCTTGTCCCTGGCTGCGATTCCGACTTTCACATAATGCTTTTTCTAATATTTTCTATTTTAGCCTTTTGATTCATGAAATTCCCCATAATAATTCTCACATTTTTCACATTCCTCTGTAGCCTATGTGAAACCCATTGTTATTCTACTACTGCCAAGCTTGTCTTTGTAGCTGTGAATTTCAGGTTGGCCTGATTCTTGTTTTTATTTTTTATTTTATTTTTATTTTTAGTACTGGGGATGGAATCCAGGGACATTCTACCACCGAGCGATACCCTTAGCCCTATTTTTTATTCTTTATTTTAATTGTTTTTTTTTTTCTCAGTACTGAGGATGAAACCCAAGGGAATTCTACCTCTGAGCTACACACCAGCTCCATTTTTTTTATTCTTTATTTTGAAACAGGGTCTCACTGAGTTGCAAAGGGCCTCACTAAGTAGTAGTTGAGGCTGTCCTCAAACCATGATCCTTCTGTCTCAGCCTCCCCAGTGCTGGAATTACAAGCGTGCACTACCACTCCTGGCTTGATTCTTGTTTTTTTTTTTTTTTTTTTGGTAGTACTAGGGATGGAACCCAGAGGCTTTCTACCTCCGGGCTATACTCCCAGACCTTTTTTTTTTATATTTTATTTGGAAACAGGGTCTCACTAAGTTGCTGAGAGCCTCACTAAGTAGCTGAGGATGGCTTCGAATCCATGTGATCCTCCTGTCTCAGCCTCCCAAGCGCGGGGATTACAAGCGTGGCCACCACGCCCGGCTTGATTCTTGTTTTCTAAATATGTTGTGTTCCTTTTGTCTGGATACTAAAAAGGCTGCCTACTTTTATTTTACACACATCCAGTGTATCTTTCTGTAGTGCCTTACCGCTTCCCAAGCCCTTGCACCTGTGCGATCCTGTTCAGGCCTGCCGAGGATCGGCAGGACCAGCCCCGCAGAACAGTACAGCTTCTGAGTCTCCTGCTCCTGGCCCACACCGAGCTCTGTTTCCTGAGCACCTGGCCTCCTTCTTCCCTCATTTCCCCAGCAAAGCGTGAGGGCCATCGCACGTCAACGTGTTCATAAATATACAACTATTATTTCCTATGTCGACGTTCTTTTTTGGTGCATAATTACATTAAAAAATCCACAAAAGCTTTGCTCCAGAATGTCTTATTTTTCACGTGCGCCTTGTCTAGTGTTCCCTTTGTTTTTGTTTTTTTTGTGCAGTGTCAGAGCTCAAATGCAGGGCCTCACCTTCACTAGGCAAGCGCTCTATCACCGAGCTCTATCTCCAGCCCAGATTTTAAAGTTTTCATTGCCTCAGTTAAAAATTGCCTTTTGCATTTGGCAGTTGCAGCCATGTTGTCCCCAAGTCCCCGCTTATTTTATTTGTTTATATTTTGGTACTGGGAGTGGAACCCAAGGGCACTCTACCAGCCCTTTTCATTTTTAATTAAATTAATTAATTGGTACTGGTGATTGAACCCAGGGGCAGTCTGCCTCTGAGCTATACCCCCGGTCCTATTGTATTTCGAAATAGGGTCTTACTAAGTTGCAGAGGACTTTACTGTAAGTAGCTGCAGCTGGCCGTGAACCTGCCATCCTCCTGTCTCAGCCTCCCAAGTACTGGGATTATAAGCGTGCACCAACACCCGGACCAAGTTGCCCAGGCTGGCTGGAATTTGCGATCCTCCTTTTCCAGCTTCCTGAGTCTTTGGGGTTACAAGCCCACACATGCCAGCCGTCCCCTTGCCAGCATGTTCTGTCTGTGCTGTGAAGCTTCGCCTAGTGCTGTCCATTAGTTGTCCCTTCACCTCGTCCTATCTGCGAGCCCCCTTCTTCTGGCTGGCCCTCCCTCCTGTGTCTGGGAAGGCTGCCAGCATGGGGCGCACCCAAGGCCTTCCTGGGTCCTCAGTGGCTCGAGCCTGCTCGGAGGTGGTCTCTGATCTCTTTTGTCCTTTTCTTATCAGCCTCCATTGCTGTGCTTATCACATAACATCAATATGTTATTCCCTGGGCCATTTCAGTAAGATTTTTTCTTTTTTGCAACAGCAACAGCAACAACAAAAAATTGAAAACCAGAACATTTATTGTACAACTAGTCATTGGCTGCTGCAGCCGCTGCCCTCCTGAGCCAGCCGCCCTCCGGGACCCCGCCTCAGCCTGGCCGTGGTTTAGGTGTTGGGCTGGCCCTGATGGGCTGTCAGCTCTCAGCCTCTGCACTTGAAAGAGAAAGCGCTCTCTTTCTCTTGCACTTGGTGGGGTGGCCACCTTTGCCACAGGTCCCCCTCTGAAGCTGGCAGGCCTTAGGCCACAGGAGCGCACAGCACAGGCCCTGTCTGTGGCACTTTCCTAACAATGGCATCCCTTCGTCAGCTCACTTCTGCAGGTGAGACGAAAGTGTACGTGTGTGCACGCGCATGTGCGCGTGTGGTGTGGGGTTTAAACCAAGGCCTCACATATGCTAGGCAAATGCTCTACCACGGAGCTATGTCCCCACACAAATCTATACGTTTGTGTGTGTGTGTGTGTTTTGTTTGTCTGTGTTAAATATATTTCCCTTCCTGTTTCTCCATGTAGGTTTTTCTATTTCTTGATGTGTCCTTTTCTTTCTCTTGGCCTCGGTTCTGTAAACGGTTCTTGTTTTCCATGACCCGGAGCCGTGCCTTCCCTGTTACCCTCTATCCCTTTGCTCATTGTGGGGACACACAGCCTGCCCATGAGCCCATTGCCTGCCTGGGAGCGTGCTTGCTTACCTGGTGATGCCTGGACTCTGGTAACCTCCTGGTGGCATGGGTACCCAAGGTGGCCTGGGTACCCGCAGTGGCATCCCTGCTTTCCTCAAGCATCCACCAGGGCAGCGTCTAGCTTCCTAGTGATGCCCAGGAACTCCTTTATTGGGCTGTGGGGACTGGAAAGAATACAGATAATCGGGCTCCTTTCTGTTCATGCAGCTAGTGCTTCTTTGGTGCTAGAGATTGAACCCAGCGGCATTCTTTGTCTAAACATCCCCAACCCTTTTTATTTTGAAGCAGGGTCTAGCTAAGTTGCCGAGGGCCTAAGTTGCTGAGGCTGGCTTCAAGCCTGAGATCCTCCTGTCTCCGCCTCCTGGGTGCTGGGATTACAGGTGTGTGCCACTGCACACAGCTGTGTGTTCGTATTTGTTGTTGTGGTGGTGGTACTGGGATAGAACGCGGGACATTCTACTTCTGAGCTATACCCCCAGTCCTATTTTTTATTCTTTATTTTATTTATTTATTTTGTGGTACTGGGGGTGAAACCCAGGAGCTTTTCTACCACTGGGCTATACTCCCAGACCTATTTTCTATTTTATTTGGAAACTGGGTCTCACTAAGTTGCTGAGAGCCTCACTAAATAGCTGAGTCTGGCTTTGAACCTGTGCGGTCCTCCTGTCTCTTCCTCCCAAGTACTGGCATTACAAACTGGGATTACAAGCTTGTGCCACCACGCCCAGCCTTTATTCTTTATTTTGAAACAAGATGTTACTAAACTGCAAGGGCCACACTAAGTAGCTGAGGCGGGCAGAGAACTTGGAATCCTCCTGTCTCAAGTGTAGGGATTATAAATGTGTGCCAGCTGAAGTTTTTTAACAATGACTTAAATTTCTGCTATTTCCCCCTGTCATCCAGCATATTACTGGCTGCTGTATCTTCCATATCACAGAATGAAAATATGTGTTTGTCTGGGGATGTAGCACCGTGGTAGAGTTCTTCCTTAGCTAGTCCAAGGCTCTGGGTTCAATACCCAGTACCAAAAAAATAAATAAATAAATAAAAATAATAAAAAATATATATGTATATATGTGTATATATATACGTATATATGTATGTATGTATATGTATATATGTATATATGTATATATACTTATATGTGTGTGTATATATTATATATATGTTAGTGTGTCAGCTTTTGATTACTGTGCCATATATTGGGATAAACAAGCTTATAAAGAGTGAACATTTATTTTAGCTCATAGGTTTGGAGGTTTCAGTCAACAGTGGGTTTGGCCTGTTCCTTCTGGGCCTATGGTAATGCAGTGTGTGGGGAAGAAACCTGTTGACCTCATGGCCCCATATAAGAGAGACAGGAAAGCCGGGTGTTGGGGTGCACACTGTCATCCCAGTAATTAGGAAGCTAAGACAGGAAGATCACAGGAGGACAGCCTCAGCAAGGTCTTTTTTTTATTTTTTAAATAAATAAATTTTAAGCCAGGTGTGGTGGAACATGCTTGTAATTCTAGTACTTGGGAGGCTGAGACAGGAGGATCTCAGGTTTGTGGCCAGCTCGGGTGTAGCTCGGAGAATACACCTGAGTTCAATCCCCAGTACTGCAAAATAAATAAATAAATAAATAAATAAAATAAAAAGAATGTAGAGTGTAGCTCAAAGAGTGGATGCTTCTAAATTCAATCTCTATTACCAAAAAAAAGGGGGGAAGAGATGGGAGGAAGTAGGGGCTAAGATCTCACAATTCCCTTTAAGGTCACGCCCCCAGGGACCTGAAACCTCCTTCTAGACTTCTCTTAAAGGTCCCTCCACCTCCCAAAAGTGTCATGGGCTAGGAAGATATAAGCCTTTAACACATATGCCTTTGGGGAGCACCCCAGATTCAAACTCTAGCACTGTGATTGGGAGTTGAGCTACAGAGTCAGTCTGTTGGGCTGAGTCCTTGACTAGTGAAAGCCTAACTAGGAACACCAACCTGGAGGGTTAAGAATTACATATTTAACCGGGCGTTGTGACACACACTTGTAATCCCAGTACTTGGGAGGCTGAGATAGGAGGATCGTGGTTCGTGGACAGCCTCAACTACTCAGTGAGGCCCTTTGCAACTCAGCAAGATCCTGTTTCAAAATAAAGAATAAAAAATAGGGCTGGGGGTATAAGTTGGAGGTAGAATGCCCTTGCATTCCATCCCTAGTACCCCCCCCCCCAAAAAAAAAAGAAGATATATTTAGAGGTTGAGGTGTAGTTCAACAGTAGAGTGCATACACAAGGCCCGAGGTTCAATCCCCAGTACTCCTACAAAAAGTGTTTAGCATATGGCTGGGTACAGTGGTACATGCTTATAATCTCTGTACTTGGGAGGCTGAGACAGGAGGATCACAGGTTCCAGGCCAGTCTCAGCAATCTCATCAGCCCCTCTGCAAATTAGTGAGACCCTGTTAAAAAAAAAAAAGGGCCAGGCGTGGTGGTGCACACTTGTAATCCCCGCGCTTGGGAGGCGGAGACAGGAGGATCGCGCAGGTTTGAAGCCAGCCGCGCTGGCTTAGGAGACCTGTTTCAAAAAAAAAATATATATATATATATAATTTTAAAAATATATTATTTTATATATTATTTTTATATATTTTTATATTATATTATTTTTATATATTATTTTTATATATTATTTTATTTTTTATATATGTGTGTGTATATATATATACACACACACATATATATGTGTATATGTGTGTATATATATATATATATATATATATATATACATACATACATACATATGTCTGAGAGTGTAGCCCGGACGTAGAAGGGTTTCTAGGAACCCCAGTACCACCGTGGTGGCTCTCACTTGTAATCCCCACACTTGGGAGGCGGAAACAGGAGGATCCTGCAGGTTCGAAGCCAGCCTTGCTGGCTTTAGAGACCTTGTTTCCAAATAAAAAAATATAAAATAGGTCTGGGAGTGTAGCCCAGAGGTAGAAGGGTTCCATCCCCAGCTTGGGTGTGTATAGCTTAGAGGTAGAATGCCTCTGGGTTCAATCCCCAGTACCACATTAAAAAAAAAAAAAAATAGAACAATAGCATATGAGCCGGGCATGGTGGCATATTGTTATCCTAGTACTTGGGAGGCTGGGGAGGATCACAGGCTTGAGGCCAGTCTCAGCAATTTAGCATGACCCTGATTTAAAATAAAAAATAAGGTAACCAGGCATGGTGGTGCATGCTTGTAATCCCAGCATTTGGGAGGCTGAGACAGAAGGATTGCGGTTCAAGATCAGCTTCAGCTACTTAGCGGGGCCCCCTGCAAATCAGTGAGACCCTGTTTCAAAATAAAGGAAAAAAAAAATAAAGCTGGGGGTGTAGCTCAGAGGTAGAATGCTCCTGGGTTCCATTCCCAGTACTGCAAAATAAATAAATAAATAAATAAATAAATAAATAAATAAATAAATAAATACAAGCCGGGTGTGGTGGCACACGGTTGTAATTCCAGTTCTTGGGAGTCTGAGTCAGGAGGATCGTGCAGTTTTGAAGCCAGCCTCAGGTACTTAGTGGGCTCTCAGCAACTTAGTGAGTCCTTCTCTCCAAATAAAATATAAAATAGGTCTGGAGGCGTAGCCTGGAGGTAGAAGGCCCCTGGGTTTCATCCCTAGTATTCCCCCCCACACACACACAAAATGTGATTTAAAAAAAAAGCTGAACATGTAGCTTAGGGATAGAATCCCCTGGGTTCAATCTCTAGACCCCCCCCCCCCAAAAAAAAGATAACATATGTAGTATGAGTGTTCATAGCAGCATTATTCATAATGGTCTCAAAATAACCTGCATGTTTAGCAACAGATAAATGGAATATTAATCAGCTATAAAAAGGAGTGAAGTTTTGACACACAACATGAATGAACCTTGAAAACATTCTGCCAAGTCCAAGAAGCCAGATTCAAAGGTTGTATATCCATGAAGCTTCTGTGAACTGTCCAGAACAGGCAAAGCCATAGAGGCGGAAAGCAGATTAGTGGCTGTCAGGGCCTGCAGAGGGGAGAGGGGGAGTGATGTCAGGTTTCTTTTGGAATGAAATGTTCTGGAATTACAAAGTAGAGATGATTGCACAGTATTGCAAATATAATAAACCCCACTGAATTGTGTACTTTAAAATGGTTACAGTGGCAAAAAGAAAGAAAATACTTAACAAAAGTAACAAACTGAAAGTTTAATCACATCCTGCTAAGACTTTTTTCAGCTCTTTGCCAGTGCGCCTCTATCTTTTGCACATTCTGATAACTATGTGCATTATTAAGCTCAGGTGCCAAAGGATTTTAGTTGATTATGTCTGTTTTTCTAGTCATAATGACATACCAAGATTTGTGTCTGTGTGTGGTACTGAGGATTAAACTCAGGGGCATTTTACCTCTGAGCTACACCTCAATCCTATTTTTTTTTTTTTTTTGGTGGTACTGGGGTTCCTGGAAGCCCTTCTACCTCCGGGCTACACTCCCAGACCTATTTTTGCATTTTTATTTGGAAACAGGGTCTCCTAAGCCAGCGCGCGGGGCTAGCTTTGAACCTGCGCGATCCTCCTGTCTCCGCCTCCCAAGCGCGGGGATTACAAGCGTGCGCCACCACGCCTGGCTCAATCCTATTTTTTTAAATTTTGAAACAGGGTCTTGCTGGGTTGCTGGGAGCCTTGCTGAGGCTGTCCTCAACCCTGTAGTCCTCCTGTCTCAGCCTTCCAAGTACTGGGATTCCAGGCATGCACACCACGCCCAGCTCTTGTTCAATCATGTGGGTCATATTAGAGCTTGAATCTGGAATGTCCCCCAAAGGCTCCAGTGTTGAAGGTGTGGTCCTCAGCTGGTACTGCTGTTGGGAGGAGGAGGGAACTAGGGGCTGGATTCCCGGAGGCATGCCTTTGCAGGGTATATGTGGTCCCCGGACGCTCTGTCCCTCTCTTTCCTGACCATGAGGTGAGCAGCTCTGTTCCACCATGCCGTCTGTCTCACCCACCCCAGGCCTGTGGCGATGGAGACAGCCACCCTAGAGTGAGGCCCTGAAACAGCAAGCCACACAAGTCTCAGTTGACTTTCCTCCTTTAAGTTGATTTTCTCAGGTGTTTTGTCATAGTGCTGGAACGCTAACAGGTTAATATCCCCAGGATATTGTGTTATTACTCATAGCAGGACTTTTGTTTCAGAGGTTTCAGCCAGTAGCCGCTTGACTCTTGCTTTGGGGCTGTGGCTGCGCAGTATATCATGGAGGGCATACTTCCTGGTGGAGGAGCTGCTCATCATGGCGGTCAGGAGGCAAAAGAGAGAGAGAGAGCATGTGTGTTAGTCAGCTTTCTGTCACTGTGACAAAGAACATGGGATAATGAGCTTATAAGGAAGAAAGGTTTACTTTGGATCATGGTTTTGAAGATTTCAGTCTATGGTTGGGTGGCCATTTTGCTTTGGGGCACTTCCGGGTTCTAATATTCCCTTTACAAACATGTCCCCAATGACCTAACCTCCTCCATTAGCCTCCATCTACTAAACGGTCTATCACGTCCTGGTAGCAACACAGGTTGCCATCCAATCGTTTATTTATTATTATTGTTATTATTTATTATTATTATTATTATTATTATTATTATTAATTATTATTTTTGGTGGTACTGGGGTTCCTGGAAACTCTTCTACCTCCAGTCTACACTCCCAGACACCTATTTTGTATATTTTTATTTGGAAATAGGGTCTCTTAAGCCAGCGAGGCTGGCTTTGAACCTGCGTGATCTTCCTGTCTCTGCCTCCCAAGCGTGGGGATTACAAGCGTGGGCCACCACGCCTGGCTCCATCCAATCCTTTAGCATATGGACCTGTGGGGGACATTCAAGACCCAAACTGTAACAGTTGTGTGTGTGTGTGTGTGTGTGTGTGTGTGTGTGTGTGTGTGTGTGGTGGTGGTGGTGGTGGTGGTGGTGGTGGTGGTACTGGGATTGAACCCAAGGGCATTCTATCTCCAAGCTACGTCTCCAGCCCTACTTTTATTCTTTACTGTGAAACAGGGTCTCACTAAGTTGCAGAGGGCCTCACTAAGTAGCTGAGACTGGCTTCCAACCTGCAACCCTTCTGTCTCAGCCTCCCAAGTACTGGGATTACAAGTGTACACTACCATGCCCATCTTGACAGCCCTATTTTCAAAGTTTAAAACAGTTTTTTAAAAAATTCTACTTCCTACGCTATGCCAGCCACTTAAGAAGGGCTCTATAAATATTTATTGAATTATCTCTGCTTGCTATTCCCATTTCATTAGCATCAACAAGTTACAGTTTAGTTATAATTACCTATTGTTCCAGATTGTTTAAAAAAAGATGATCCTTAAATTATGTGCTTTTAGTAGGAGCTGTCCACTTTACATTTGTAAGCTGTGTATTGTGTCTTTCCTGGATAGAGCGTCGGAGATGCAGATGTTGCTTTTATTCTTCAGTCTCCAGATGTGGCCTTTATTCTTCAGTCTCCAGTTCCACATCTGCAAAGGAGGGACCCGCAGTCCGGTTTACCCACCGTATCACTGTCACTGTCTTCTCTGTATCATGAATTAGCTTGACTTTTGTCATTCCTCCCAAATAGTTTCTTAGACGCCCTCCCTGAGAGAATCCCAGGGTGCATTGTCATCTTATCCAAAGAACATGTCTAGCCTGTCTGTAAATAAAGAGGGAGAGTTGGTTTGTTCTGCCAGGCCCTAGCTTTTCCTTTCTTTCTTTCTTTTTTTTGTACCGGGAATAGAACCCAGGGACATTTTACCTCTGAGTTACACCGCCAGCCCTTTAAAACAATTTTTTTTTTTAAATTTTGAAATGGGATCTCACTAATTTGCAGAGGGCCTAAGTTGCTGACGTTGCCCTCAAACCTGTGATCCTCTTGTCTCAGCCACCCAAGTACTGAGATTACAGGTGTGTGGCACCATGCTCAGCTTCTTCTTTTATTTTTTTCCTTAAGATTTTCTGACATCTGAAGCTGTGTCGATTCCTTGTCCTATTTAAAACTCTCATTCATTACCTAGTTCTTTTGCGGAAAGGAAGGAGGCGACTTCTAGGACCTCTCCTTCCCTTTGTCCTGCAGCACAGTGGCTCTCTGGCCACTTCATGCAGTGGGACCTGGTGGCAGTGCTGGGCCATTCCCTGCAGATGGACCTCTGCCTTGCTTTTCTCTGTGGAGTGGCTTCTCCAGGAATGAGGATAATCTCACGCCTCTGCTTTCTTATCAGAAACCCACTTTGTAGCTAACAGCAAACTGAGATGATTGCTCATTGGAGTCAGGGTTAATACAATGAAGTCCTCTTCTCCATGGGCCTTCCAGAAGATGGCAAAGCCTCCTCGCCAGCCCCTCTTAGGAATCTTTGCATCCTTGTGAATGCTGGGCAACTCATGACCATGTTGCTGGAAGCCACAGAGAAACAGGAGTGAGAGGATGGAGCTGAGGAAGACCAGGTGCTTGGCCCCGGAGTCTGAGATGTACTTCTGGGGGAGCTGGGCTCATTGCTTTCCTCTCAGTCCCTCTCTGTCTGTCTGTCTGTCTCTCCTTCTCTTCCTCCTTCTTCCTTCCATCTCTATTTCTCCTCTCTCTCTCTCAGATTGAACCTAGAGGCTTTCTACCACCAAGCTATACTCCCCCAGCCCCCCTTAAGTTTTAAAACCAGGTCACACTAAGCTACCACACACTGGCCTCAAGCCTGTGATGCTCTGTAGCCTCACAGGCACTGGGATTAAAGGCGCGCGCCACTGCACTCGGCTTCGTTGCTTTTTCTCACCGATGCTGATGACTGAGCGTCTTCACTGTAATGGGCGGTTATTTGTTGAATGAGAATGCATCTGTCCATAGCTGTCTCTTCATTCTGTTTACTTTTATTTCAAGCCCCAAAGCCTTTTTTCCAATCTCTCCCCTCTAACTTAGATCAAGACAATCTGAAATCCCTTACTTCTTTAGAAAGTCTGTCCTGAGATGGTAGGTACCAGGTGAGCTTCATGCAGACAAAGGGACCCCAGCATCATCCAGCAGCACAGGGGTTGTAGTTAGGGCAGTGAACATGGTGGGTCTTGTTTTTCCTGTCTAGTCAGCTAGGGGTTGAGTGAATAGTGAGTGAATGGGGGTAGGCAGGCGTGTGGTCTGCTTTCCATCACTGTGACAAAGTACCTGAGCTAAAGAGCTTACAGGGAGGACAGGTTCTGTTGGCTCATGGTTTCAGAGTCCATTCCAAGGCTGGTTGGCCATGTTGCTCTGGCCTGCAAGGGCACAGTAGCACATTGTGGCAGGAGCATGTGCTGGCTGAAGATGCTCCTCATTTCATGGTAGCTGGGAAGTGAAGGGGCTGTGGTTCCAGCGTCCCTCAGGCGCAGGCCCCCGGCGTCCTTTATTCCACTAGGCCCCACGTCTTTAAGGTTCCACCACCTCTCAGTGGCTATGGACTGGGCCCTGGACCTTCGACACTCGGCCTTTAGAGGACATTCAGGATCCAGACGTGCAGAGTTGGAGATTCTTGGTCTGAAATCCTCAGGAGTAGTCCCAAAGTGTGGGGAAAATGAGGTCAGAGTTCTTGGGTGGTTTTATATTTGCTGGTTGGTTTTCCTTATTTAGAACTAAATTTATGTAAAAGAATACAACAGTGAAATATCATGGCATCTATAAATGATAACGGCAACTAAGTTTGTTCTGCTCTCCTGGGTCTCTGTACATCATCTCTGCTTTCTTACAACCATCCTAGGGGTAAAGATGATCACTCTTGGTACATGCCTGGAATCCTAGCGCCTTGGACACTGAGACAGGAGGTTCACAGGTTCAAAGCCATGCTCAGCTACTTAGCAAGACCCTGTTTTGAAACACACACAAAAAAGGGCTGGGGTATAGCTTAGAGGTAGAATGCCCCTGGGTTCAGTCTCAGGTACACACACACACACACTCACACACACACACACACACACACACACTCACACACACTCACACACACACAGTATCACCTAGAGGAAACTGAGTCTTCAAGGGGGAGCTACTGGCCGAGGTCATCCTGCGGGGAAGCGGCAGGGCTCCTGGACCCTGTGGCTGCGGCTGTGCCCGCGCCCAGACCTTCCCCCCACTGTCCCACTCTGGCCAGAAGAGAGCACCCCAAAGGCTGCGTGTTTGTGTGCCGGCTTCTCTGAATGACTCAGGTTTTCTCTTTGTCATTCTGTGCTCGTATCCTTTGCAAAGCCTGTAACTTCCTTTCATTTTTCCCATGCTGGTAGCATCAGACGCGATGCCTGGGGTCCAGGAGCAGGGTTCTCTGCTCGGACATCTTGGTTCTCATCTATTTTTACAAAATTAGCCCTGGCCTCTCTTCTTCTTTTGCTTTCATTTCCTCTCCAGGACGCTGCTTCTTTGAGGCCACAGCAGAGATAAAGATAATCCTGCCCCAGGGTTTGAAGACATGGAGAGATGTTTGAGCAGACAGCCCAGTTTTGTGGCGGGGCTGTTTGCACACCCCTCACTGCTTTGGTACAAGGTGGTTGTCTCTCCCTCCCCTGCGCGGAGGAGTAGATAAGGGGCGGCTAGCTGGCGGAGGAGCCAAGGGCCTGGGAAGGCATCTTGTCTTTGGCCACATTTCTGTTGTCACATCCCTGTGTTTCTATGTGTTGAACAAATTAAAATTGGACCCGGGCCCAGCTCCATCTCCTAAGGAGGCCAATTCCAACCCCAGTGGAAGGAAAAAGGCCAGAGGGGCGAGGCTGAGGGGGCAGGTGCGGGGCGGGAGTGGCCCAGAGAGCCTAGCGCTGGCGCAGTGGGAGCCCTTGCTGAGACTTGCTCCTCTGCCCCTTCTGGGGGTCCAGAGAGGTTCCCGGAGCGCGGCCATCCAGGGACCGCTGCTGTATCTGGCTTTAGGTTCGTGCCCATTCTCCTGTTCCCTGTGCTTGTCCTGGTCCCATATTCTGAGATCAGGGCTTCCTCTCAAAACTGAGTCATTGGAGAAGGTTCTTCCTTTCCAGCACTCAGGTAGGAGCTAGTGGCAAGAAAAAGAAGATGGCCTTCTGTTGCCATAGGAGGGTGCCGAGATGCTGGGCGAATACTTCTGGTTGTAAGGAACAGCCCTGCTGAGGAGGAGCCTGGCCCCTTTCTGCAGGGCTCTTCCCAGTCAGCCGGGTGTCTTGTTGGTCTGTGGGGTCTGGTAACACCCCTGACCTTGCTTTCCCGCCTCCCTTCCCCTTTCTCTCTGCCCTAAGCATGCTGCCTTTTACATGCACTCCCTTGACCCTGTGATCCTCCTGTCTCAGCCTCCCACGTACTGGAATTAGAGATGTACACCATGCCGGGCCCAAAGCATGACATGTTCCGAGCCACCCCGCCGCTTACACACACCTGCTCCTGTCTGCCGACCTGATGACCTCAGATGGCGCCAGCCTCATTCTGCGTCCATCCAATCCTGTGTTTACTCGGCGGGCATTCCTGCCGAGCACTGCGCTAACCTGTGCTGTTACCGGGCTGGGGTCACCTGCCACTAATGCGCCTTTGACCTGGTGCTCATTTTATAAAGCCCGCTCTTCCTCTTGAGTAATCGGTATCTCTGCCCCAAAGAGCTAACGCCCAGATTTGAAGTCTGCTCTCACGTTGAAGGAGTGTGGGGAGCCGGCCCTCACTGCCACGCCCCGGGGGTCTTTTATCAGCGTTGCCCCTCCCTCGCTGTGCGCTTGCTGTTCCTAGCGCAGATTCTCACCACAGGCCGGGCACTGCCTCTGGCCTGGAGCTGTTCCACCGTTGTCGTTGTCGCTATCCTTGGAACTTCTCGTCTTGTCATGCTCAGGAGGTCTCGGAGTCTCCGCATCAGCACACCACTCCCCACCCCCCACTCTACCTTATTTAAGGATGCATGTAAAAGGGCAATTAGAAAAAGTTCTCGCTGGGCGTGGTGGCGCACGCTTGAAATCCCGGAGCTTGGGAGGCGGAGATGGGAGGATCACGCAGGTTTGAAGCCAGCCGCGCTGGCTTAAGAGACTCTGTTTCCAAATTTAAAAAAAGTATAAAATAGGTCTGGGAGTGTAGCCCGGAGGTAGAAGGGCTTCCAGGAACCCCAATTCCCCCCCCCCCCACACACACACACAGAAAAAGTTCTCTATTAGCAGAGCATGGTGGTGCACACTTGTAATCCCAGCATTCGGGAGGCTGAGACTGGAGGATGGTGGTTCACGGACAGCCTCAGCTGCTTAGTGAGGTTCTCCGCAACTTAGTGAGACCCTGTTTCAAGATAAAGAATAAAAAATAGGGCTGGGGGTGTATCTCAGAGGTTGAATACCCCTGAGTTCCATCCCCAGACCCACAAAAAAAAAGTTCTCTATTTACTGTACACTTTTTTTTTTTTTTAAGGTGCTGAGGATTGGCCAGGTGTGGTGGCACACACCTGTAATCCCAGCATTCAGGAGGCAGAGACTGGAGGATCACGGTTCGTGGACAGCCTCAGCTACTTAGCTAGACAATTTGCAACTCAGTGAGACCTGTTTCAAACATAAAAAGAAAGTCCTAAGCTGCCAAGGATTGAACCCAGGGGCACTCTACCTCTGAACTATACCAGCCCTTTTAATATTTTATTTTGAAATAGCATCTTGACAGGCATGGTGGCACATGCTTATAAATCCCAGTACTTGGGAGTCTGAGACAGGAGGATTTTAGGTTGAGGGCCAGCTTCAGCTACTTGGTAATGTCCTCTGCAACTTTGCAAGACCCTATTTCAAATTAAAGAATAAAAAATAGCTGGGCGTGGTTGTGCACGCTTGTAATCCCAGCATTTGGGAGGCTGAGACTGGAGGATCACGGTTCGCGGACAGCCTCAGCTACTTAGTAAGGCCCTTCGCAACTCTGTGAGACCCTGTTTCAAAATAAAGAATAAAAAATTGGGCAGGGGGTGTAGCTCAGAGGTCAAATGCCTCTGGGTTCCATCCCCAGACCTGCAAAAAAAAAAGAATAAAAAATAGGGCAAGAGGTATAGCTCTGAGGTAGAATGCCCCTGGCTTCAATTCCTAGTGCCACAAAAAAAAAAAAGAAAGAAAGAAAGAAAGAGAAAGAAAAGAAAAAGAAAAAAAAATAGGGTCTGCTAAGTTGTTGAGGGTGTCATTAAGTTACTGCTTCTGACCTTGAACCTGTGATCCTCCTCCTGTAGCCTCCCACTTACTGAGATTACAGGTGTGTGCCACCATGCTTGATATTATTGTATCTTTGTGTGTATGGGGGGGGGCACTGGGGATTGAATCCAGGAGCATTCTACCCCTAAGCTACACCTCTCAGCTCAATTTTGTAATTTTTATTTTGAAAGGATGTAACTAAGTTGCCGAGACTGGCCTGAACCTGGGATCCTCCTGCCTCTGCCTCCCAAATACTGGGATTACAGGCATGTGCCCCCACACCTGGCTTCTTGTACCATTTGAGAATTACGCAGAGGGCTCTGGTCAGTCCACTTTGGTCCTTTCTTTCCGGCCTCTGGCACCATCTTGTTTCCACAGGTGCTGGGGGCGAGCTGCCTCGCTTGTCAGCCTCTTGGTGGAGGAGCTCTTTCTCCCAGGGCGATGTTCTAGGCGCTGCCGTCCGTCACCCTCCTGGGCTGCTCCGCGTGGCGGTGGCTCAGCGTGAGGACATCAGGCGGTCCCGCATCTCAGCGCAGCTTGGAGGCTCTCGTCCGTTCCTGCTTCTCATCTCACCCACACCCCAAAAGGAGAATGCTAGAAGCAGAATGCTGAGAGCGGAGTTGCTCCAGCAGACTCGGCGCAGGGTGGCTTGTGTTCTTCCTTCAGTAGGAGCCCTGGGTGGAAGGGAGAATTCTAATTGGAAGGGAGACGCCTGTAATCCCAGTAAGTGGAGGCTGAGACAGAGGATAGCGGGTTTGAGGCTTGCCTCAGCAACTTAGTGCGACTTTCAGCAATTTAGACCCTGTTTCAAAATAAAAAATAGGGCTGGGGTTTGGGGGTGGAATGCCCCTGGGTTCAATTCCTAGCACCACGGGCACTTGCACACATGCATGCACGCATGCAAACACACACACACACACACACGTGCCTGATTGGAAGGGAAATTTCTAATTGCACTAGACATGCATTTTTCTTTAGTGCAGAATTATTTGGGAGGAAAAAAGAGTCTCCTCCTTGCTGTTTCTGTCCCCTTCTGGAGTACCCACAGGCGGCTGGGAGAGGATGGATTAGGACATTTGACTAAAGATTTTGCAGTTGATGGTGGTGCTCCATCAGGAATAAGAAAGCAAGCTAAGTTGGACCTGGTGGCGCACATCTATAATTCCAGTGCTTGGGAGGCTGAGACAGGGGGATCACAGGTTTGAGGCTAGCCTCAGCAATACAGTGAGACCCTTGGCAACTTAGACGTGTTTAAAAAAGGGGGGCAGGAGTGTAGCTTGAAGGTAGTACCAAAAAGAAGGAAAGAAGGAAAGAAAAGACACGCTAACTTAGTAAAGAGCTCACCACCTTCAGTTTGTCCCCTTCCTGTAGCAGGAGGTCCACGGGACCACCCGCGCTCTGGGCAGCCCTTGCAGCCCTTCCCTGCTGCCCACCCTGGACTGCAAGCGCCACAGGCGTGGAAGGCCACGCCGCGCAGTGCTGTCTCTTGCCCCAGGTCACCCAAGCACAGCTGAACAAATCTCTGCCGTAGTGCACACAGAGCCAGCGGTTTTCCAGATCTTTCCCTCTTGTCGGTAACTGTCCTGTGTCCGCAAGGCGAGCGGACGGATGTTGATTCAGGTGTTAGACATTCTGAGGCTGAAGCCTAACTCGGCCAAGCACCAGACAAAGCCCGAGGGCGGTGGACGTGCCTCTCACATCAGTCTCTGCGGTGGGGTCAGTCTGCCTGGGCCCCGACCAGCTTTTCTTGGAGCCAGATTCAGACTTGATCTCTTTTCTTAGCATACCACTTCTCTATATCCGTTATCCCAGGTAGGAGAGGGCAAGGGCCATCTCTGGAAACCGAGGCCAGTGTGCAGAGGGCCTGCGTGGGAGCAGAGCGTGTCCACGTGCCTTCCCCAGGGGCCCAGGGTTCTGGTTTTAGAGATAATTCACCAGAGGTCATAAAAGGACCAGGGCTGGGGTCCAGGTGTTTTGCCACCAGATCTCGTGCCCTTCCTGCGATGCCATTATTTCTCCCTCTAGGCCTCGGTGGTTCTGTAACTATTTACCCAGTTGGAATTGACAGGAGAGCCGGAGAAGAGATTCGGCCCCTGCACAAAGGTCGCTCGCTCTTGCCAAGTCCCTGCAGCACTGGCGTGAGTCCCAGCAGCACGGGTGAAATGCAGGTGGGTGAGCCTGTGTTCAGAGGCTGCGGGGCGAGGACGTAGGAGCACTGAGGGAGAGGCCGAGGCAGCACTTAGTTTGAAGTGCTGAAGGGTGTAGTAGCTGGTGCCTTGAAGGACTGAGAAAGGATGCAGCCAAATCTGGGGGTGCAGAGGCCTGGAGCCAGGCGCCCCCACCGACGCGTGCTTGTTGGAGCCAGGGCCGCTGCCCGGCTACCCTCTCTGTTTCTTTGGCATGAGATTGGGGATGTGTAGTAGGAGCCTTGGAGCCTGGCCCGCCTCCTGAGGAACCGCTCCCTGCAGGCCTGCTGAGGCCTTTGGCCCGGGTCCCAGTGGTTCCCACCAGCGAGCAGAGGGCGCTGGTCCAGCCACTGCGTGATGGAGCTCAACTGCCCTGGTGCCCTTGGTCCAGCGTGGCCGCCGTGCACAGAGCGGTCTGCAGCGGCCTCAGCTGCAGCTGTGCGGCTGAGGAAGGCTGGCCTTTGCTCCCACCTGTGTTCCAGGCCCCTGCTACCTGTGGGGGACACAGCAGGGAAGAGAAGGAAGCCTCGCAATTTCTTGTCATCAGAGGAGACAGGCAGACAGCCAGGCTCTGGGCAATGACAGCTGTGATCAGCACAGGGGAGAGAACAGCAGTGGGCCATGGAAGGGCCCTAACCCTGGTGTTATCTGCTCCCGCAGCGGAGGCAGCCGGGTGTGGATCTTGGCAGGACACCGGAACCTGAGGCTCCTTTCAGATACTCAGGCACTCCCTCTCTCTGTGAAATGGAGCTGAGGGCGAGAGGAGCTTATGCAGCCTCCGCCTGCCTCTGGCCGGAGTCCCTTCACTGGCATTCTGTTTACTGGTGAAGCCCTTCCCATTGGTGCAGCCTAGGACCCGGGGTGGCATCCCTTAACCAGCCCGTGGTAGTGTTACTGAAGCTGATGGCAGAAATGCCCCCAGGGGACAAGGCCTGTTTAAAGTTGAATTAAATGTCTTCGCCAGGCAGCAGATTCTCAGTTTGTACATTTTCTAGACTTGCTCTTTTATTGTGTGTGTGCCCTTGGCATGGAGCTATACCCCCAGCTCTATTTTATTTATTCTCAGCTACACACCTGGCTTTATTTATTTATTATTTGTTTATTTTTCTCTGGTACTGGGGATGGAATTCAGGGGCATTCTACCTCTGAGCTACACCCCCAGCCCTATTTTTTTTTTATCCTTTAGCTTGAAACAAGGTCGCACTAAGTTCCAGAGGGCCTTACTTAGTAGCTGAGGCTGTCAGAGAATCCTCCTGTCTTAGCCTCTCAAGTACTGGGATTACAAGCGTGCACCACCATGCCGGGCTACTCTCTATTTTATCTCTATTTTATTTTTTACAAGGTCTTGCTAAGTTGGTAGGGGTTTCACTAAGTTACTGAGAATAGCCTCAAACCTGAGATCCTTCTGTCTCAGCCTCCCAAGGACTGGGATTTCAGGTGTGTACCACTGCACTCTTAACCCTTCAAGCCCACGATCGTGGCTGTGCTCAGGGCCAGTTCCCCTCTTAGGCCTGGCACAAGTGGCCTCTGTTCCAGGCTCTTCCTTGGGGCCCACACGTTGGAGTATCCCTCTCCAAACTGTCAGTCCTCCTCCACTGCCCCTTTTGAGTGCTTGGGTCCCTCGTCCTTGTGCAGGGACAACAGATGTCCTATGGGGTTGTCCCATAGACTCATGTCCCAGCTGTTTTGGGAGCCAGCGCAGTTTCTATTCTGTGGAATTCCAGGAGACTGAGGTACCAGAATGGTACTGGCACACTAATTTAGAGTGACCTAAAGTTTTTATATAGAGGGATTCACAAGTCATGTTTGTCTGGAGTTCCATGTATTCTAAGGGAGACCCTGCCCAGGAGCTATCCATTGAACCCTCCAGCTGCCCAACTGCCCTGGGCCTGGACCAGCAAAGAGGATAAGGGCCTATTGTTGGTCCCTGGAGCCTGAATGGCACTTTGTTTCTGCCTGGGCTGCCCTGGCCAAGCGGCTTTACTGCGGCTGCAGTTGTAACAGCCTCGTCCCTGTGAGAAAGCCCTTCCCACGGGAGCGCCACTGTTCCCTGCGCATCCTGGGAGGGCCGGGCTCTGCGCCAGCTTGGGGTCTGCAGTTGGTCACTGCCCGCTGGGGGCTCATAACTGCAGGGCTGAGAGAAAGGGCCTTCCCCAAGAGGCCTGAGCAGAGGGGCTGGCTGGGGCAGCCCCTGGCTAATATTGAACCGGGGTAAGATGGCAGCAATCTAGGGCAGCCCCGAGCCTGTGGGCAGGGAATGTGGGCACCGGTGGGTGGACTGAGGCTGGGGGCAGTGTGGCAAAGGCCGGAGATGGTGGGCTGTACTACCTTCCTGTCCTGCCCGCCGGCCCTCCTTCCCCAGCCACACACGGTCACCCTGGCCATCTGCAGTGTGGAAGCAGGAGAACCGTCCATCAGTGGTGCCTGGTCCGTGTTGAAACACCGGAAGGGAAAGGTGGTGCGGGCGGAGGACCAGGAGCATGTGGTGTTAGACTGGGCAACTCCGGGAGGCAGTTGTCCAGCGGAGGCTGCCGTGCCCTTTAAGGCTGTCAGCCCTGCCCCAGAGTGTGCAGGGACGTCCGCTCACCACCTCTCATGTCAGAGGTGAAGAGGCTGGACGCTGTGTTCCAGATCGGCCTCAGTGGATGTCGCCGTGGCCCCCAGGCCCCGCAGGTGCTCAAGAACATCTTAGGGACGCCCACACGTCATGGCTCTCCTGGCAACACTAACATTACTTTCCGTGTGTTGACATTTGTACCGTTGGTGCAAAAGCAGTGATGTGCAAAACTGCTTGGGCCTTTGCGGGGATCAGGGCAGTGGCACCAACCGCCTGGTGGAAGGTGCCTCCACCCCATTTAACGATGGCCTTAATGAAGCAGTAAAACGGATTCATTACCTCGCTCTGCTGGTGTGCGTGCAGGCAGCGCCTGTTAGCAAACGGGAAGTAACTTCTGTGTCGCCTTGGAATAAAGCTCTGTGAGGGCTGTGGGAGCTGCACACCGCGCTAGTTGGGTTTTCAGGACTCAGTTTCTACCTGAACAGATAACTGGCAGAGAACCGTGATTCCTCAGACTTGGGTGGCTGGCAGCTTTTTCTTGAAAATGAATGACATGAAACTGTGGCTTCAAAGAAAACAACTTGTGACCAGTGGCCAAGTTAGAGCTTCTAAATTAGAATTTGAGGAAGCTTGTCTCCAGTGTCCTGAGCTGCACAGCTTCTCCAGTGACACGGGCGGTGATGCTGCACGGGTGATATTTTAGCACTTCGCTACAAAATGTGCCAGCATCTCAAAGATTAACCCAACTCAGGGAGCCGGTGTTTCCCAGATGACCAGAACAAGAGGTTACAAAAGCATGTTGGGTGAAAAGACCCATTTATGATTTGAGAAAGGCCAGCGGACTTACTGTCACACAGTTGGAAAAGGTCACAGGGTTCCAGATTCCACGTCACAACGAACTACTTACTATTTGTTGGGTTTGGGCATGGTGTCAGGGACCAGTGAGCATAATCATCTCACAAGGTTATTAAAACATTTCTCCCTCTTGAAACTGCATGTCTGGTGAGTCCAGATCGTGTGTGTGTGTGTGTGTGTGTGTGTGTGTGTGTGTGTGTGTGTGTGTTAGTAGGGATGAAACCAACAGGTCTTCTGTCTCCGAGCTCCACCCCTAGACCTATTTTTTATTTCTTTATTTGAAAACAGGGACAAACCAAAAGAAGTTTCTATTTGCATTTCTACGTTCACTTTATTGTGGTGTTATATTTACAAAATAAAATCTGAATCCAGGCATGGTGGTGCATGCTTGTAATCCCAGTACTTGGAAGACTCAGGAGGATTGCAGGTTCAAAGCCAGCCTCAGCAACTCAGTCAGGCTCTCAGCAACTCAAGTTCAAGGCCAGCACTATTGTATTCTTTATTTTGAAACAGGGTCTCACTAAGTAGCTGAGGCTGGCCATGAACCTGTGATCCTCCCGTCTCAGCCTCCTTATTTTTTGAAACAAGGTCTAAGTTGCTGAGGGTTTTGCTAAGTTAATTTTCTTTCTTTTTGTGGTACTTGGGATTGAACCTAGGGTTTTTTTTTTTTTTTCCTCTGAACTACACTTCCAGCCCTATTTTTATTCTTTGTTTTGAAACAGGGTCTCAGTAAGTTTTGGAAGGTCTCAGTAAGTTGCTGAGACTGGCTGTGAACCTAAGATTTTCCTGTCTCAGCCTCCCAAGTACTGGGATTATAGGCTTGTACTACCACATCTGGCTAAAATTTATAATGTCTTCTAACACTTTTACAGTTTTAGCTCTTTTTTTGTGTGTGGGTCTGGGAATGGAACCCAGGGGCATTCGACCTCTGAGCTACACCCCCTGCCCTGTTTTTTATTCTTTATTTCGAAACAGGTCTCACTGAGCTGCAGAGGGCCTCACTAAGTAGCTGAGGCTGTCTGTGAACCGCGATCCTCCGGTCTCAGCCTCCCAAATGCTGGGATGACAAGTGTGCGCCACCGTGTCCCGCTCAGTTTTAGCTCTTATGTTTGGTCTCAAATTGATTTTATGTTAAAATTTTGAAGTTAAGTTTTAAAATTGGGAAGCGTGAGTCTTCAACTTTGTTCTTTTTTTGTGGAGTGAGAGGACAGTGTTTGGGATTGAACCCAAAGAATGGTCTACCACTAAGCTGTGTCCCAAGCCCTTTTTATTTATTTATTTATTTTTATTTATTTACTTGGTAGTACTGGGGGTGGAACCCAGGGGCTTTCTACCTCCGGGCTACACTCCCAGACCTATTTTATATTTTCTTTAGAAACAGGGTCTCTTAAGCCAGCTGAGGCTGGCTTCGAACCTGTGTGATCCTCCTGTCTCAGCCTCCCAAGAGCGGGGACTACAAGCGGCGCCACCACGCCCGGCTTGAGTGTTGCCATCTTAACAGTATTGTCTTCCAGCCGTGAACGTGGAATGCCTTTCTTTTTGCTTAGATCTTTAATGTGTGTCAATGACATTCTATAGTTGTCAGTGTACACGTCTTGCACTTTTCTTTTAAACCTCTTCTTCAATATGGGATTATTTTCCGTGCTCCTGTTACTTTCTATTGATTTAACCTGTTTAAGTTTCTCCTCGGCCGTCCTCAGCTAGACGGAGGGCAGAGATGTGTCTCTGCAGGGCTGGCGTCTTATACCAAACACTCTAGTAAATGTTTAATGGTTTATTTTTTGTCCACCGTGCACCTCTGAAAGGGGCCATATTTACTTTCCCTTGTCTGATGGGGACCAACTGGAGCCAGGTTGGTGAAGTGACTTGTGTAAGGCACAGTTCTGGTCAGTAGGAACAGAGGAAGGGCCAGGGGTCATTTCCTTTTCCTTTTTTTTTTTGTACTAGGGATTGAACTTTGGGGCACCTACCTCTGAGCTCCACCCTCAGGCCCCCCTTTGTTTCACTACTAGGGAGGGAACTCAGGGGCATTCTACCTCCAAAACACACCCCCAGCCCTATTTTTTATTCTTTACTTTGAAACAGTCTCACTGAGTGGCAGAGGGCCTCCCTAAGTAGCTGAGGCTGTCCGCGAACCCGATCCTCTCATCTCAGCCACCATGCCTGGGAGGACTAGGATGTTCTGGTTCACAGCTCGCTGCTCCTTCTAGTCACCCTACCTGGGGCTAACATTCTACTTTCAGATCCCCAGGGCTTCTGTATGGGTCTCTTATATTGCAGCCCAATAGCATGATGGGAGTGAGAAGGATTAAGACTGATGTCACAAAGGCTGGCCATTGGGTCATCGCGCTGTGCCTCTCAGATGTGGCACTCTTCTAGGAGTTACACCTCACGGAGTTCTCACGGAGACTCCATAAGATGATGTGGGTCATTCTGCTTTTATAGATCAGGAAACTAAGGTTTAGCAGGTTATTTAGATTACCAAGGCAGAAAGCAACTTCAGCATTGGAGCTGCAGCTAAACAGAGAAGAGGTAAGCGGGGGATCCATGGACTCGGGTGGAGGAAATGGGGATGGGGACTTCCCGAAACTCTAAGCTCCGTCTAGACTAGGATCTGGATTGGGTCAGTCTAGAAGCATTTCTCACTGGCCTAAACCTGGTATTGCAATGTGAAGAGCTTGTGGCATCTTTCTGGGATGGGGAAGAGACAGCAGAGGCCTGGGACCTCCGCCCAGTGACCTCAGGGACCATGTTGTTACCCTGTGGTGATTGGCTCTGGGTCCAGCCTCTGTGGCATGAGCAGGTTATATAGGATGGACCGTTAGCCAGGACGACAGATAGAACAGGTGCATGATCTACCTCTTGCCTGCATGTCCCAGAGCTGAGCCTGGATTGCCTTGTTCTCCACTTGGAATCATTGATTGGCTGGTTGTACCTGTCACATCAGGGTTAACAGTGCTGTTTAACATCTGAGCAGCTGCAGGGCATGGCAGTGTACACCTTTAGTCAAAGTACTCGGGAGGCTGAAACCGAAGGGTCAAAGGTTCGAGGACAGCCTCAGCAACTCTCAGTGGCCTAGCACGACTCTGTTTCCAAAGGGAAAAAAAAAAAGGTCCGTGGGTATATCTCAGAGGTAGAATGCCCTGGGTTCAATCCTCAGTACCACCCCCACCCACCCCAAAATCCAGCAAACCATTAACCAGGCTGTGGTGAATAATCTTAACCATCCGTTTAACTGAGCCAGACTCTTCCTCCCTCCCCCCATCTTCTATTTTTCTGAGATGAAGAAAACAACTATAAAAACAAGCCTGCCCTCTGTATCCACAGGCCACATCCTCAGATTCAACCAACCATGGATCAAAAATATTTGGAGCTGGGCGTGGTGGTACACGCTTGTAATCCCAGCATTCGGGAGGCAGAGATCAGAGGATTGAGGTTCGCGGACAGCCTCAGCTACTTAGTGAGGCCCTTTGCAACTCAGTGAGACCCTGTTTCAAAAACTAAAAAGACTAAAAAAATAGGACTGGGGCTGTAGCTTGGAGGCTAGTAGAATGCCCGATGGGTTCCATCCCCAGTATTGTAAAAAATAAATAAATAAATAAATAAATAAATAAATAAATAAATAAAAATTGGAAAGCCTGGCGTGGTATAATCCCAGAGACTCTGGAGGTTAAGGCAGGAGGATCACAGGTTTGAAGTCAGAGTCAGCAACTTGGTGAAATGCCATTTCAAAATTAAAAAAGGGCTGGAATGTAGCTCAGAGGTAGAATGCTCCTGGGTTTATTCCCCAGTACAAAATATAAATATATGAAAAGCCAGGATTGGCAGTGCACCCAGTAACTCAGGAGGCTGAATCAGGAGACTCACAAGTTTGATGCTAACCTCAGCAACTTAGCAAGACCCTGTTGCAAAACAGTAAGACAAGTTGGGCGTGGTGGTGCACACTTGTAATCCCAGCATTTGGGAGGCTGAGACAGGAGGATTGCGGTTTGAGGACAGCCTCAGCTACTTGGTGAGGCTCTTTGCAACTCAGTGAGACCCTGTTTCAGAGTAAAAAATAGTGTGTAGCTCGGAGGTAGAATGCCCCTGGGTTCTATCCCCAGTACCATGAAAAAAAAAAAAAAGGGCTAGGGATGTAGCTCAGTGGTAGAGCATCCCTGCGGTCAGTCTCCAATACTAAACACACACACACACACACACACACACACACACACACACACGAAATAGAGTTGGGTTGTTGCTGATATGTCCCGTGTGGCTAGGCCTGTGCTGCTTGTGTCTGTACTGAGCAAGGGCAGACTTGTTTCTGTCCTTCCCTAAACAATACAGTATGATGACTATATCATTTCCATTATATTAGGTATTACTAGTCATGTAGAGATGATGTCAAGTATACGGAGGATGTGCATTGTAAGTTAGATGCAAATACGGTGCTGTTCCATGTAAGGGTCTTGAGCTTCCATGGATTTGAGTGTGTGCAGGAGTCCTAGTCTTCCAGTGACACTGGGCAGCTCTGTTAGTAATCGTGGGCTTTGAGGGACTTCACATTTGCATAGAGGGCTAGTTGTTGGGTTTTTTTTATGCTGAATTTTCAGCTGAAACGGAAGCCAGCAGCATGGAACACAGTAGGCATTGCTGATGAGCGAGTGTTGGGCCCTCGCCTTGCTTCTCAGACTGTTTGGTTCGTCCGCTGTGCCAAACGCCACGTGGTTTGTGGCGGACACCCTGCCCCTCCCTTCTTTCTTCTTTCCTCCCTAGTCGGCTCGCCTCCCGGCTTCTCATCTGAGGAGCATCTCTGCTCCTGCCCGCCCACCTCCAGCCGGGCCCTGATTGCTACCTTATTGCCGCCGCCCTCTGTTCCGCTGTATAGTAGCACCCCCACACTGGATTCCACCTCTGTTTACAAGTCGATACTTTTCCTGATTGAGAACCGCACCAAGTATGGCTCAGGCAGCTCTGGGCCCAGTGCTGACAGAGACGGACCCAGGCCAGCTGCGCTGGGCTCAACACGAGGCCATGCTGATCTTTTGGTCCGCTCCAGTAACAGCTTGTAAAATGCCCACTACATTGTGATTTTGGTTGTAAATAGCCAGTTTCTATTTCAAACTGCTTCCTGTTTTTCACATGAAAGTAGGGCCATCCTCACGAGAGGCAAAGCTGAGTAAGCCGGGGTCCGGCTCGCCAGCCACTTCTGATCGGGAGAGGAGACACCTGTTCTGAAGGCCTTGTGCGGTCTCCACGTGCTGGGAATGAGGCGTGAGCAGGGGTGGCTGGGTACGTGACTAGTGTCCCTGAGGAGTGGCATGAGTTCCACTGGACATTGTCCTGGTCCCCCTGTACTAGAGAGGCCCCAGCAAAGACCTGCTTCTCTCAGGGCCCTATTTCTTCCCAGGATGCAGGCCTCTCTCTGCGCTCCTAGACCACCATGGAGGTGCTCAGTGCTGGGAGATAGCAGCTCCCCTGGGCTGCCGGCCACCCATGAGAAGGTGAGAGGAAGGGTGTGCCCGGCAATCCCCCAAGCCTGTTTGACTCCCCTTACTTTTTTTTCACCCCTTGGCTATACTAGGGATTGAACCCAGAGGCATTCTACCTCTGAGCTGCATCTTCAACACTTTTTAGTTAATTATTTTTTGTGGTACTGGGGATGAAACCCAGGAGCATTCTACTTCCAAGTTATACTCCCAGCCCTATTTTTTATTCTTCGTTTTGAAACAGGGTCTCACTACATTGCAGAGGGTCTCACTAAGTAGCTGAAGCTGGCCACAAACCTGCAATCCTCCTGTCTCGGCCTCCCAAGTACTGGGATTACAAGCATGCACTGTCATGCCTGGCTTATTTTTTTGTTTTGAAACAGGGTTTTGCTAAGTTGCCGAGGCCGTCCCTGAACCCTGCAGACCTCCTGTCTCAGCCTCTCAAGTATTGGGATCACAGCGTGTGCTCACACTCGGCCCTCTTTACTCTTGTCCTCCTCCATACCGAGTTCAGTATTTGATTCCTTCCCGTCTGTCCATCTCTTTCATGAGGAAGGTCTTATTTTGGGAGAAAAACAGGGAACATTTGGAAACAGAAACTAGCTCTTCATAATCATGTCCACTGCATCCTAATGAATAGTAACTGTGGAAGAAATGTGCTGTTGGTTCCCCAGTTACAAGTGAGAAAACAGAAACTCTGAATAGAGTGACTTGCCCAAGGTCACGCACAGTGGCAGGCTTAAGATCCAAGCTGGGTCTGTCTGACTCTGAGGCCATGCTCTTTTCTCTGGGCCTGACTCATCCTCTGCAGAAACCACAGCATCACCCAGCTCAGGAACCCAGGCATTGCCAGCATCTCAGAGCATCCTGGGAGGGTGCGCTCCTTCCTGGCTTCGGCCAGTTCCTAGCCCAGTGAGAGTCACCCCAGAGCTGGTACCCGTTCCCAAGTAGATTCCATGTGTCAGCTCCTCTTAGAGTAACCTGTGCCCTACATGTTGTCACAGGAGTCTCAACCCTTTCCTCTATGGTGAGGGTAAATGTCCCCATCCTGTCTTCTGCCTGGTGGCCGAGGGCGGTTGAAGTAGTAGATATGAAGAAACTCAAGAGAAGGGCCAGGATCAGTGCTGGGGGCTGGGCTTCTGCAGTTTCTCACGGGTGCATCCAAACTGGTCCTCTCCGCCCGTTCTCCTGGCACAGCTCTGTTGAAGTGTCCGGGCTCACATCCCTGCATCTCTACCTGCCCACCTCTGCCAGGGTTTCTTAGCAGGTTTCTTAACTGGGAAGGAAGCAGAAACTGCTTGCTGTCAGCACTAGGAAAAGATGGAGGAGAGTTAGAAGCAGAGGTTGGTGCCTGGGATCCTGGCCTGAAGGACAGCCCAGTCCCCATCATGCTGAGTTTTCAGTTCTGGCCCGGCTCTCCAGGGTGCATTCTGACTGACCTCGGACCTTGGCCTGGCTCAGGGCGCACTTGCGTTTCATTAGCAGCCTCCTGGATGCCCGCCCATTGTGCCACGGGCGCCCTGACCCAGGCAAGGCCCTCTCTGAGTAATTAGCATCCAGTTCAGGAGGCCACACGAGCATTAAAACAGTGAGCCGGTGACTGCGCTTCCCCAAGGCGGGGCTCAGCTGGGACGCTGTGTTTGTGATGGCGGGCGGTGGTGGCCGGTGGTTCTTCCTGCTGGTCGTCTCCACTGAAATGCTGTGACGCTGGCATGGTTTCTTAATACTTTTATTGATAGAATGTAATTTTACATCATAGATTCAACGTGATGCAAACACATGCACACAGCACTTAGTGGGTTTTCCCTTATGTAACCCCCCGTTCTCCCTTCTTTCCTTTCATCTAATCTTGGGATTAGTAGTGAAACCTTGTGGGGATGTAACTTTATTTGAAAGTCCCCTTCTTTAGTCCACATTTTTCCCTTCCCCACCGTCCTCCCCAAACGCCTTCCACATGCTACTGTTTTCTCTCCTCATTTAACTGAAGTCCCTTTTGTGTCCTATTTTTGTTCTAGCTTCCAAAAACGAGAAAAAACCCATGGCCCTTGACTCTCGGAGACTGGCTGATTTCACTTAGCATAATATTCTTTAGTCCCGTTCACTTTCCTGCCATGATACAGTTTTATTTTTTCTTTGTGGTTGAGTAAAATTCCACTGTGTGTACATACAACATTTTCAACATCTATGATGGACACCTAGGTTGGTTCCATAATTTGGTGATTGTGAATTGTGCTGCTGTATGCACGAGCATGGATCACCTCGATTCTAACCTCGATTGCTTTGGAAAGATACTGAGGAGTGGTATGGCTGGGTCACATGGTTCCATTCCCAGTCTTTTGAGGAACCTCCACACTGATCTCGATAGTGGCCGTACTAATTTATAATCCCACCAACGGTGCATAAGGGTTCCTGTTTCCCCACATCCTCGCCAACATTGACCCAGGTTTGTTTAACAGCATGGTCAAGCATTTAGAACCTACTTGCTAGCCGGGCGTGGTGGCGCACGCTTGTAATCCCAGCATTCGGGAGGCTGAGACCGGAGGATCGCGGTTCGTGGACAGTCTCAGCTACCTAGTGAGGCCCTCTGCAACTCAGTGAGACCCGCTTTCAAAAAAGAATAAAAAAATAGGGCAGGGGGTGTAGCTCAGAGGTCGAATGCCCCTGGGTTCCACCCCCAGACCCGCAAAAAAAAAAGGAAAAAAAAAAAGAATCTACTTGCTAATGAAATCCTACTGGGCCACCAGCTTACCCTGACCACAGGTAACACATGCCGTATGAGGGACCGGTCTCCTGGCTTGTCATGGCTCCAGCCCCAGGTGGCCAAGCAGAGGCATAATGAGGCCTGGGTGAGAAGCAGACACAGATTCCTCTCACTGTTTCTTCCTACAGATCCACTGCCTTTTTCTTTCGGCCAGATGCCCATTTCTCTCTGGGTTGGCCTTCCTGCCACTGGTCCCCTCTTTTGTAAAACTCAAATACTGCTGAGGATGGTGGTTCATGCCTGTAATCTCAGTACTTGGGAGCTAAGACAGAAGGATGGTGGGTTCTAGGCAAGTCTCAGTAACCTAGTGAGACCCTGTTTCAAAAGAAAGAAGGAAAAGAAAAAGGCAGGCAGGCAAGCGCCAGGGGTATAGCTCAGAGGTAGAATGTCCCTGGGATTAATCCCTAGTTGTATACACACACACACACACACACACACACACACACACAGAAAAAAAAAAAGCAAACAAAAACAGCTCAAATACCACTGCCCTTTACTCCTTCTACCAGAACCCATGAGCAGTGACTTTTGACCCCTCCTCTCCCAGCTGACCCCTGGCCTGGTTTTGTTTTGTATTTTTCCTTCCTGACAGTCACTCAAGGCCCACCTGAATGAGATTGGCTGGAAAGCAACCTCTCCCCCTCTGAGCCCCGGGAAGTTCTGGGAGGTCATCGACGGGGCCTTAACCTAGAGTGTCAGTTATGAACATCAGGCGGGGGGCAGGGCACCTGACTTGGGTGTTCTGGTGCCAGGAGCAGCCTGACCTCCCAGGGGCTGTGCAGGGACTGCAACCAACTTCAGCGCCTCTGAGCGCCATGGGGTGGGCGTGCACACAGGTTGCCTGTCCCCTCCTCCCTCTGGAACATGGGAGTTTCCTTCCAGTAGGAAAGGAGAGGATGGGGGCTTCTGGTGCTTGGAGAACAGGAATCTGGCAGAGGGTTGGATTAGATCATTGTTCACGGGCCTGTGGGGACACTTGTCAGGGACAGGCAAACCCTACTTGACTACAAACACGGAGTCTGCCTGAGACCTGGGACAGAGGAGCAAGGGCCTTGGATCCCACAGTTCTGGGCCAAAACGCCTCTGTGTGGTGACGTGGAGGGCAAGGCTGCAGGGCCCCTGTGGAAGTGGCACAGCTGCCAGTGGTCAGGCAGGGCTCCAGCTGATTCTTTGTCCAGCTCCAGGTCAGGGGCCCAGGGCGTTGTGCTCCAGCTCCCTGGCCATCCAGGCCTTGCCACTGTGCCCTGGGGCTGCAGAACAGAAGGTGTGGCTCTCCACTAGATGAGAACATCCGAAGGTGGGGCAGTCCTGGGGCAGCAGGCCAGCAGTGAGGGAGGCATGTCACCACAGGGGTAGGACCGCATCTAGGCAGAACAGCCTCTTTGCTTAGGAGAAAACCTTTCCCTCACTTCAAGAGGAGGAGGACTGATAAGCCAGCTTCTGGCTCTTTATCTGGAACTGCAAACAGACCAGACTCCCTGCTAAGTCATGGGATAAGAACTCAGGAGGAGGGAGGCTGTGTGTGTGTGTGTGTGTGTGTGTGTGTGTGTGTGTGTGTGTGTGTGTGTGTGTTTGCTTGCGGAAAGATGAAGGGTAAGCCAGAGGGGAGATGTGTCTCATCTTTCTCTCTGCCTGGTTCCCAACTCCCCATGTTCTAGAGCAGGGCTGGCAGCATTTGGCTTTGATGACCGTGTTCTTGTCCAGTGTCATTCCTCTGTGGCCTAAGGGAGCCTGTCATCAGGAGGGCCCGAGGCGCGGACACAGTAACTGTGGGTCTGGGTGAGTGTGGGGTGGTCTTCCTTGCACACTTGCCCTCCTCCCGTCAGCTTTGTGAGGGCGGAGCCTCTTCTCTGTTTAGTGCATCTCCAGGTCCTAACCTTCCCTAGTATGTTGGAAAGGCTTGGTCAAGATTGGTTGAATGAGCCGGGCATGGTGGCACACGCTTTTAATCCCAGTACTTGGGAGGCTGAGACAAGAGATCACAGATTCTTAATGAGGGCCTCACTAAGTAGCTGAGGCTAGCTGCACACCACGATCTTCCTGTCTCAACCTCCCAAGTACTGAGATTGTAAGTGTGTACCCCTACGCCTGGTTAATTTTTCTTTTGTTTTGGTTTTGAAACAGGTTTCACTAGGCTGCTGAGACTGGCCTGGAACCTGTGATCCTCCTATCTCAGCCTCCCAAATGTTAGGATTACGGCTTATGCCTGGCTGCTTTTAGGGTTCTTGTTACTATGAGACACCCCTGTTCCCTGCTTGGACCCACCTCCCTGCAGCCCTGTTTTATTTTTGATTTAGAAACAAGGTCTCACTAAGTTTTTGAGGGCCTCAGTAACTTGGTGAAGCTGGCTTGGAGCCTTCAATCCTCCTGTCTTGGCCTCCCAATTGCTGGGATTATGGGCATGCACTACTATGTCCGGCTCTGAAGTCTTTGCTTTGGGCTCCTATCCTGTAATATTTGTTTTTTGTAACATTTGTCTGACTGTATTTTTTTTTTCCTCCTCACCCCATCCCTTCAGGTTCATTCCTGGCTTGATTTCTCCTCCTCATCCTTTTAAAAGCAATTTTATTTTGTACTGGGAATCACATCCAGGGGCCTTGTATCTCCAAGCTCCACCCTCCCCAGCTCTTTTTATTTTTTCTTTTGAAACAGGGTCTCACTAAGTTGCTGAGTATCTTGCTAAGTTGCTGAGGCTGGCCTTGAACTGCAAACCTCCTGTCTCAGCTTCCTAAATGCAGGGAATACAAGTGTGTGCTCCTTGCAGTTTCTATGTCCTGCCACTCTGCTCTTCTGGAAGAGTTTTTGGAGGAGAATGACTAGTAACACGGGGCTAAGCACTCTCCCCTGCCAAGGCCAAGCTCTTTCTCATGATTTTGCCTCTACTTCTGAATGCTTATCACCCCCAAACCGATATGTCTGCATTCTCCTACTGGGATTTATGACCTTCCAAAGCCTGGTTCCAGCATAACAGTAAAGCTTTATATTATTTTGGTACTGGGAATTGAACCTAGGACATTCTACTTCACTGGGTTACTAAGAGTCTCGCTAAATGCCGAGGCCGGCCTCAAATCTGAGAACCTCTTGCCTCACCCTCCCAAGTATTGGGATTACAGGTGTATGACACCATGGGCAGCTGTACGGCTTTATTGGATGCTGAAGACGATTGGTTGGCTACAGGATTCCACATACCCGTGCTGTAGACTAGCTCATAAGTCTATTAATCCTCCCAGTGAATAGTCCAAGTTGAACTATTCTAAGTTTTCAGTGTCTTGAGCTTGTTAATTTCCCCAAGGAACCCAGTTCCTAAGCACAGGGGTCAAGATCAGGATCCTGAACCAGCTCCGCTGAACCTGACCGAGAACAGAGCCAGTCTGAGCACGCTCGGGGTGGGGTTGCAGGCCAGCTGTCCTTCGCCCTTGTGCGCTCACTGAGCACGTGCTGGCCCCGTGTGCCAGGCTCCGCGCGCCAGCCAGGCCCTGGTGCTGATCTCATCAGTGAACAACCCACTTGTGGCTTTATGGACCACTGGTGGAGGTGGTAGAGGCCGTGTGTGGGAACCATTGAGGAGGTGGGCCGCTGGGACCTCTTCCTTGTCCCTGGCCCCTTTTTCTCTCTGCTTCCCAGCGGTCACAGGTGAGAACATTCCTTCCACCGCGCCCTTCTGCTGTGACATTTTGCCTCACTCACCTCAGGCCCCCAGCAAAGGAACAGCCGGCCATGGACAGACCTGCAAAACCATGAGCCCAAATAACTCCTCACATTGTTTGTGTCAGGTGTTTTGGTCATGGTGACTTTTCTCTTTTCAGTTTTGTCCCAGCGTCCTCCAACTCCCTTTTCCACTCACAGCAGTACCTTTGCACGCATGAGGGCTTTCAGAGTCCCAATATTTTGAGAGAGTTTCTGGAAGAGGCCATGTTTCATATTACCCTCAGTTGTGATCAACACTAGTGCTTAATAAACACCCTATGGCTCTGATTGTAGGAAATCTGATCATAATTGGTGAACAGTATATTGCGGTTTGTAGTTTATGAAACTGGAGGGAGAGTCTGAAGTTTCACATGTGACTAGTCCCATAATTGTCAGCCCTTTGTTCTTGGGAACGGGGTTGGGGATTAACGTATTCTGTAGATGGACTAATAGGTCTAGAGAGGTAGGGAGTTCCACAAAGTCATGTGACTGGTGGTTTTCTTTCTTTCTTTTTTTTTTTTTTTCTTTTTTCTTTTTTTGCAGTACTAGGGATGGAAACCAGGGACATTCTACCTCCAAGCTACAACTCCAGCCCTATTTTTTATTCTTTCTTGTTTTGAAACAGGGACTCACTGAGTTGCAGATGCCTCACTAAGTAGCTGAGGCTGTCCGGGAACCTTCCGCCAACCGTGATCCTCCTGGGATTACAAGCATGCCCGGCTTTGGCTCCCAGTTTTCTGATTCCAAAAAGCCTTTCCTTGTCTCAAATCACAGAGAAGGAACATGGTCCAGATGAGACAGGGGCCTCCACAGAGGAGGTCTCAACTGGGATCTACAGCTCACCTCAGCACAGGAGACAGCAGTCAGGGCACAGTGTAAGAGAAGAAGACAGGGAAAGGCAGCAGGGCTCCTGCACAGGGCAGGGTCCTGGCAGGAACCAGTTGCCACTGCCGCTGAGGAGGTGCAGTCAAGTGGCCAGACCGCTCTTGCAGCTACTCTTGCTGCTGTTCTGCTCCCAGCTGCGAGTGCTGCTTTTCCATTGCTGCTGGAGTACAGCTCTTCTCCTGCTACTGCTGCTGGTGCTGGTGCTAGTGGTACAGCCCAGGGGTTACCTGGTGCATTACAGCTTTGCAGGCTGATCCTCCTCTCTTCCCGCTCATTGCTGCTGCTCTGCTTACTTTCCTCTCAGGTGGCTATCTTATATAGCCTGGCACCTCTTCTGATTGGTCTAAATTCTAGGCCCTGATTGGTCCATTTTCAATCCCTCTTTGGAATCTGATCAGTCTTAAGCTAGAAGTCAGTGAAGGTTGCCGCTCTGCCTTTACCTGGAGTGCTCCTGTGCCTCGTCCGGCCTCTCCTCCCCTGGAGGAGGTTCCTGCCCTGGCTCATGTCCTAGCTGACCATTCTGCCACCCCACCATCCATTTCCCTCCTGCTCACCCTGCCTCTCCCCTGGTCGTGTCTGTGTCATTTATATTTGTCCTTTTTTTAAATTAGAATTTCTGCCTCTGGACTGGATATATAGCTCAGTGCTAGAGTGCTTGCCTAGTGTGTGGAAAGCCATAGGTTCCAGTCCTAGCACCATAAAAAGAAAAAGAAAATTGTGCCTCCAAGCTACAACCCCAACTCTTTTTATTTTTTATTTGAAATGTGGTCTTGCTAGTTGTTGAGGCTCTTGCTGAATTGCCGAGGCTGGCCTCAAACCCACAGTCTACCGTCTCAGCCTCCCAAGCACTGGGATACAGACCTGTGCTGCCACATCTCTCTCTTAAAAGAATTTTATTGGTGCATTATAATTATATAAGGCAGTGAAATTCAGTGATAAATTTATATATGTACACATTGCTTCCCTGCTTCCCTCTGGTCCTACCTGAGTTTCTGTCTCTTGAGAGCAATGTCTGCTGCATTTCCCTTTATCCTTCCAAAGCTGCAGCTCTGGTGCCATGGGCCCAAAAGGATTCCCTCAAAGAAGTGGACACAGTGAGTTACTCCCTGAGTCACCTGAGTGCAGCTAGGAGACCAGAGTCAACAGTGAGAGTCAGAGGGAGGGAGCTGGGCAGAGGAGGCCCAGGGAGGTGGCAGAGCCCCCATCTTCCTTATCTATAAAATGAAGATAACACCTCCCCTGCTCACTAGGCAAGGCTGTCGTAAGTGCCTTCTGTACTGAAGAGGAGAGGGCTGGGAATAGTCTTGTTAAATATAATTATAAGATGTAGGTCATCATTCAGTAAGACTGTCAAAAGGAATAATACTGACCTCGCAAGTGTGGGAGGATGACCCGGATGGTGCCTCATCCAGGGCACCATCACCATTATAGCTGTTACAGGTTGTGTTAGTCAGTTTTCTGTTGCTGTGACAAAATACCTGAAAATATCAACTTAGAGGAGCAAAGATCTATTTTGGCTTATGGTTTTAGAGGTTTCTGTCCTGGTTGGCTGGACTGTGTTAAGGCAGAATATCATTTTGGATAGCAGGTTGTGGTGGCACATACTTGTAATCCCTGTACTTGGGAAGCTGAGACAGGAGGATCACAGGTTTGTGGCCAGCCTCAACTACATAGTGAGGCCCTCCACAATTTAGTGAGACCTTGTTTCAAAATGAAGAATAAAAAAGCTGGGCGAGGTGGCGCGTGTTTGTAATCCTAGCACTTGGGAGGCCGAGACAGGAGGATCTCACAGGTTTGAAGCCAGCCTCAGCTAGTGAGGCCCTCTGCCACTTAGTGATACCCTGTTTCCAAAAATATATAAAATAGGTCTGGGAGTATAGCCTGGAGGTAGAAAAGCTTCTGGGTTCTACCCCCAGTACCACAAAATAAAGAAAAGAAAAAAGAAAAGGAAAGAAAGGAAGAAAGAAAGAAAAAAAATTAAGGCTGGAGGTGTAGCTCAGAGATACACCTGGATTCAACGCCCAGTACCACATACACAAATAACAGTATAATTGGGAAAGGTTGCAGGAGATGTAAGAAGATGCTAGGGGCAAAAAGAAATCTTTTGAAGGCATTGGATTCAGAGGCATTTTACCTTCAAGCTGTGCCCCTAGCAACACACACACGCACACACACACAGTGTTGGAGATTGAACCCAGGGACATTCTACTTCTGAGCCACACTCTTAGCCCGATCTTATTTTTTATTTTTGAAACAGGGTCTCACTAAGTTGCAGAGAACCTCACTAAAATGGCTGGCTGCAAACCTGTGATTCTCTTGTCTTCACTTCCCAAGTACTGGGATTACAAAGCACACACCCGATGCCTCGCATATTTTTTGTTTGTTTCTTTTAAACAGGATCTCACTAGGTTGCTGAAAGTCATGGCAAATTGCTGAGGCTGACCTTGAGTCTGCAATCCTCCTGTGTCAGCCTCCCAAGTACAGGGATTATAGGTGTAATTGTGTTGTCTTTACAGTTATTGTTAGAAAACCTCTTCTTGCCGGGCGTGGTGGCGCACGCTTGTAATCCCCGCGCTTGGGAGGCAGAGACAGGAGGATCACGCAGGTTCGAAGCCAGCCGCGCGCGCTGGCTTAGGAGACTCTGTTTCCAAATAAAAAATGTTAAAATAGGTCTGGGAGTGTAGCCCGGAGGTAGAAGGGCTTCCAGGAACCCCAGTACCACAAAAAAAAAGAAAGAAAACCTCTTCTTTCAGGTGTGGGAAAGGGGACCAGTGTGCTGAGAAAGCATCTCTTTCCCTTCTGAGTTGGAACTGAGAAGATGGGAGAGGAAGGCCTTCCTGGGCTTTTCTAGATTCTCTCACTACCTCAGGCTCTATTTTCCACAAGATCTAAAGTTCTCAGCTGGTGAATAAAACTAGACCCCCATCTCTCATCAGGTAAAAAATCAACTCAAAATTGATTGAAGACTTAAATATAAGACCCCAAACAATGAAACTACTAGAAGAAAACAGAGGAAATACCTCAGCACAGTAAATGGACAAGGACTATTTTTTCTTTTGCAAGACTCTAAAAGCACAGGAAACAAAAGTAAAAATAGACAGGAGTACACCAAACTAGAAAGCTTCTGCAAGCAAAGAAACACCAGAATGAAGAGAGAATCTATAGGACAGGAGAGATATTTGCCAGCTATTTATGGGATGGGTAATTAATATCCAGAATATACAAGGAACTATAAAAACTCAATAGCAAAAAAAAACAAGTAATGATTAAAAAATAAACATTTCTTTAAAAAAAGACCATACAGTAGGCCAGCAGTTATATGAAAAAATTCTTGGCATCACTCATCATCAGAGAAATGCAAATCAAAACGGTAACAGCAAAAGGTTTGGTTCATTGCTACCTGCTGGAGCGACTGAACGAGGGGCAGTGTGATGGACAAAGCTTTATTAGCAACACCCAGCATGTTGGAAGATGATAATCACTCGCTTTTCAATAACCATCTTACCCCTCGCCCTGAGGGAGTTTTTTATATGATTTTTCAAAGGACGGGGTGTGGATTCCAGGCAGGTGGGCACCTCGGTTGTCCATTCTAGCTTCTAGAATGTGGGCTGTGTATATCTCTTTTAGTCTGTTTCCATTGCTGTGGCTGAAATACCTGACATGAGCAGCATAGAGGAGGAAAGTTTATTTGGCCCATGGTTTCAGAGGTCCGTCCAAAGTTGGCCAACTCTAAGGCACATATCATGGTGGAGAAAAATGGAACTCCATAGCAGAGGCTGGAGGGAGGAAGCACCAGGGACAAATCTAGTCCTCAAAGCCACACCACTTGGTGACCTGACTCCTCTAGCCACACCCACCTGCCTAAGTTACCACACAGGTGAGATGGCTGCCACCAAATGGGACTCAGTGGGTATGTGGAATCAAACAGGCCAGATCCCGCTACAGTATTTGGGGATACGCATTATGGTATACCCCTGAATCCAGGAACACTGGATAAAGATGCTAAATCAGGCAGCTAATCTACTAAAACTCTACCACAGGCGGGTTTTTGTTTTTGTTTTGTTTTTATTGTTGTTTTTTTTTTTTTTGGTGCATTGTAGTCATACATCTTGTTTTGGTTTTTTGGTAGTAACTTTCTATCTCCAAGCTGCAGCCCCAGCCCTTTTCTTATTTTGAAACAGGGTCCTGCTAAGTTGCCGAGGGACTAAGTTCCTGAGAATAGCTTTGAACCTGTGATCCTCCTGTCTCAGCCTCCCAAATACTAGGATTACAAGCATGTGCCACTCTGCACCCCCCCAAAAAAAAAGGTTAATAATTTGAATTATGTGAAATTTGGCCATTGGTCACATGAATGGTTACTCTTGTCCCAAAGAGGGGTCTTTTGACTCAGTTGACCTGTAGTTAGCATAAGCCATATATATTTATCCCAAATTTCGAAATATGCATCCTTATATCTTTGATTGCTAGGTAGCACCTTCATATATTTTATCTTAGATTCCTTTAATTGGGCTTCCACGAGGGATACAATCTTATCTCGGGAGAAATTTTCTTTGGCTTAGTTATTGAAGAATGCTATTTATTTATTTATTTATTTTGTAGTACTGGGTATGGAACTCAGGGGCATTCTACCTCCAAGCTACACCCCCAGCCCCATTTTTATTCTTTTTTTTTTTGTGTGTGTGTGTGGTGGTGCTGGGGTTCCGGGCTACACTCCCAGACCTATTTTTATACTTTTTTTTTTTTAATTAGGAAACAAGGTCTCTTAAACCAGCGTGGCGGCTGGCTTCAAACCTGCATGATCCTCCTGTCCCCGCCTCCCAAGCGCAGGGATTACAAGCGTGCATCACCATGCCAGGCTTTATTCTTTACTTTTAAACAATGTCTCACTGAGTTGCAAAGAGCCTCACTAAGTAGTAGCTGAGGCTCTCTGTGAACTGTGATCCTCCTGTCTCAGCCTCCCAAATGCTGGATTACAAGCATGCACCACCACCTCTGGCTTCTTCCACCCTATTTTTTATTCTTTATTTTGAAATAGGGTTTCACTAAGTTGCAGAGGGCCTCACTAAGTAGCTGAGGCTGGCCGCGAACCTGCAATCCTCTTATCTCAGCCTTCTAAGTATTGGGAGTACAAGCTTGTGCCACCATGCCTAGTTTGAAGGATGTTATTTATAGGCCAATTGGTTACATTTGAATTAGATGTAAGGGTTAGCATCAACATTCCATTCACATATTGTAATTGGAGTCCTTGAATTGATGTCAGGTGACTTAAATGTCTTGCTAGGACTTTCCTGAATAAAGTGGAAGAGCTTTTAAATCCCTGGGGTAGCTTGGCTCAGTGGTACACACCTGTAATCCCAGTACTTGGGAGGCTGAGGCAGGAGGGTCGCAGGTTTGAGGACAGTCTCAGCAAGTAGTGAGACTCTCATCAACCTAGTGAGATCATATATATATATATATATATATATATATATATATATATTTTTTTTTTTTTTTTTTTGGTGGTACTGGGGTTCCTGGAGGCCCTTGTACCTCCGGGCTACACTCCCAGACCTATTTTTACATTTTTATTTGGAAACAGGGTCTCCTAAGCCAGCACGCACGGCTGGCTTCGAACCTGCGCAATCCTCCTGTCTCTGCCTCCCAAGCGCGGGGATTACAAGCGTGCGCCACCACGCCCGGCAGTGAGATCCTATTTCAAAATAAAAATAAAATAGGGCTGGGGGTGTAACTCAGAGTTAGAATGCCCCAGGGTTCAATCCACAAGACCAAAATCAATCAAACAAATAAAAAAAAAACATTGAGAGTCTGAGATAGGAGGATTTCGGGTTCAAGGCCAGCCTCAACATCTTAGTGAGATCGCAAGATCCTCTTTCAAAATAAAAAATAGAAAGGGCTGGGGGTATAGATCAGAGGTTGAACACCCCTGAGCTCAATTGCTAGCACCAAATCATTCAGTCAGTCAGTCCCTGGAGAAGTATCATCGAGGAACACTGCTGCGCTGCCTTCGTATCAGGATTCTGCCAGGTAACGGCAAATACAAGTTAAGATTCCTTTTCCAGTGGTACACAGAGAAGAGCACCTTTTAAATCTAGGACTGAGGGGGGAGGCTGAGACAGGAGGATTGTGGGTTCAAGTCTAGCTTCAGCAACTGAGCATGACCCTGTTTCAAAATAATAAAAAAGGGCTGGAAGTGTAGCTTGGAGACAGAATGTCTGTGGGTTCAATTCCCAGTACCAAATATATATACATATAAATGCATATCTGTATAAAAATATATATCTTTTTAAAAAATTCAGTACTGGGCCGGGCGTGGTGGCGCATGCTTGTAATCCCAGCGCTTGGGAGGCTGAAACAGGAGGATCGCAAAGGTTCAAAGCCAGACTCGACTACTTAGTGAGGCTCTCAGCAACTTAGTGAGACCCTGTTTCCAAATAAAATATAAAATAGGTCTGGGAGTATAGCCCGGAGGTAGAAAGCCTCTGAGTTCCACCCCCAGTACCACCAAAAAAACCCAAAAAAACCAAAAAAACAATAAGAGCCGGGCGTGGTGGTGCACGCTTGTAATCCCCGCGCTGGGGAGGCTGAGTCAGGAGGATCGCACAGGTTGAAGCCAGCCTCAGCTACTTAGTGAGGCTCTCGGCAACTTAGTGAGACCCTGTTTCCAAATAAAATAGAAAATAGGTCTGGGAGGATAGCCCGGAGGTAGAAAGCCTCTGGGTTCCACCCGCAGTACCACCAAAACAAACAAACAATAATAATAATAATAAATTCAGTACTGAGAACTACTCTTGAATTCTTGGACATTAGCATGGGGTGAGTAGCCCACAAGTCTTGAAGAAATCTGTATTCATCCGAGTGGGTTTTATAATTGGAAAGACTGGAGTATTGTGACTGGCAGGATCAAACTAAATTGTGCTTTGAAATTTATTGAGCACCAGGCGTGGTAGTACATGATTATAATCCCAGTGCTTGGGAGGCTGAGACAGGAGGATGGCAGGTTCATGCCCAGCCTCAGCTACTGAGTGAGGCCTTCTGCAACTTAGTAAGACCCTGTTTCCAAATAAAGAATAAAAAATAGGGCTGGTGGTGTAGCTTGGAGGTAGAATGCCCCTGGGTTCCATCCCCAGTATTGCAAAAACTTGAAGGATCCCCTTCAAGCTTCCAGTTTGGGCAAGTAGTATTTAAATCAGCCTCCCCTGTCCACCCCCTACCCCCGCGCCCGCAGTCTGCACAGGCCTTTGTGTGTCCTTAGCACTCCCAGAAGTGCTGTTGCCCAGTCGGTGGTCCTGCCACTCAGTGCATTGCTGAGGGCAGTGTTCTTGACTTGCTGTCCCCTTCTCACAGGGCTCTCTGCAGCTGTACAGAGTATTCCTGGGGCGCCTGTATCTTCAGTTGCCCCAAGGAGGAGGTTACTTGGGCATTTGATCATTGCATTTGCAGAAAATATCAGGTACCCTGGCCTGTATAGGGGACTAGGTTGCCCTATTTTATTTTATTTTTCCAGTACTGGGGATGGGGGTTTAACCCAAGGGTATTCTGCCTTTGAGCTATATCCCCAGCCTTTTTTTCTGTTTTTTTGAAACCAGATTTCACTAAATTGCTGAGGCTAACCTCAAACCTGTGACCTCCTGTCTCAGCCTCCCAAGTACTCGGATTACAGGCATATGCAGCTGTGCCTGGCACAGGGGACTGTTTTAAGTTATATCTTCTAGCTGACAATCCAGCAGATGGAGAAAGGACCTAGCATGCGCTTTACCTGATATCCCCATGATCACAGTAGAGGTCTTAGCTTTTTCCTGTTTTATTTTTTGCAGTAAGAGCAATTATACCCAGGGATGCTCTGCCCTTTTTATTCCTTATTTTTTATACTTTGAGACAGAGTCTTGCAAAATTCTTCCAACCCTCCTTTCTTAGCTTCCCAAATACTGGGATTACCAGGTATGCACCAACACACTGTTTTTTATTTTTTATTTTGAGACAGATTCTTAAGTTGTCCAGGCTGACTTTTTTTTTTTTTTAATATTAGGGATTGAACCCAGGGACATTCTACCTCTGAGCTACACCCCCAGCCTTATTTTTTATTTCTTATTTTATTTATTTATTTTTTTGGTGGTACTGGGGATGTAACCCTTCTACCTCCGGGTTATACTCCCAGACCTATTTTATAATTTTTTTTTTTTTTTGGAAACAGGGTCTCTTAAGCCAGCGAGGCTGGCTTCGAACCTGTGTGATCCTCCTGTCTCCGCCTCCCAAGCACGGGGATTACAAGCCTGCGCCACCACACCCTTCGTTCTAATTCTTAAGAGAGTGAGAGCTGGGCGTGGTGGCACATACCTTGTAATCCCAATACTTGGTAGGTTAGGAAGGGAAGATCGCAGGCTCATGGCCAACCTCAGTAGCTTAGACCCTTAGCAACTTAGTGAGACCTGTTTCAAAATAAAAAACTTAAAAATAGGGCTGCAGTTGTACCTCAGAGATAGAGTGCCCCTGGGTTCAATCTCCAATTTCTACCAGGAAAAAAAAAAAAAAAAAAAGGACAAAGGATAAGTCTTGGCAAGGATATGAAGAAGAGAGAATCCTTGCACACTTGGTGAGAATGTAAATTAGTACAGCTGTTATGGGAAACAACAGGGAGGTTCTTCAAACAATTAAATACAGAACTACCATATATCTAGCAGCCTCACTGCCATATGTATATCCAAGGGAGGTGAGTGCGTTAAATAGGCATCTGTGCTTCCATATTTATTGCCATGCTATTCACAATAACAAAAAAATGGAAACAATTGTCCATCAGCTGATGAATGGGTAGTAAAATGTGGCATATATACTCAGTGGAATACTATTCCGCTGTACAAACTAGCGAAATCCTGTCCTTTGTGACTACATGGGTGGAACTGGGGACATCATGTCATGTGAAGTAAGCCAGACACAGAAGGACACGCACTGTATGATCTCACTCATACGTGGAATATGAAAAAGCTGGTTTCATAAAAGGCGAGAGTGAGCTGGGCATGGTGATGTACACCTGTAATCTCAGTATTGGGGAGGCTAAGACCAGAGGATCGCAGGTTCAAGGACAGCCTCAGCAGCATAGCAAGACTTTTCAGCAACATAGTGAGACCCTGTTCCCCCCCCCAAAAAAAAAATGGGGGGGTTGGGGTTGTAGCTCAGAAGTTAGAATGCTTCTGGGTTTAATCCCCAGTAAAACACACACACACACACACACACACACACACACACACACACACACACACTAGTTGAGAGAAGGTGAGAGTTCCAGAGGCAGGATGGGGAGTTGGAAGGCTGGTCAGCAGGTACTAGATTGCAATTAGATGGAGCAAGAAGTTTTGGTGTGCTGGTGTGCAGGAGCATGACTATAGGTCACAGTTTTGCACTGTAGATCTCAAAAGGCTAGGAGAAAATATTTGCAGTGTGTTCACTGTAAAGAAATGATAAGCATCTAAGGAGGCAGAAACGTTTAACCTGATTTCAAAATTTCACAGGGGTTGGAGATGCAGCTCAGCGTCAGAGCACCTGCCTAGAATGCGCAAGGCCCTGGGTTCAATCCCCAGCACTCCCAAACCAAAAAAAGTGTACAGTGTGTGTGCCTACATGTATCAAAACAGCACGTGGTACCCACTGATATGTACAACTTTTATGTTTGTATGTGTCCGTTAGATTTTTAATTTATTTTTATTGGTGCATTGTAATCATATCTTAATGGGGTACAAGATTAGATTTTTGAATTTAAAAAAATAAAAGTACTTGGGAGGTTGAGACAGGAGGTTCACAGGTTTAAGGCCAGCCTTAGCAACTCACCAAGACACTGAGTAACTTAGCACAACCCTTTTTGAAAAATAAAAAAAAGGGGCCAGTTGTGGTGGCCCACACTTGTAATCCCAGCATTGGGAAGGCAGAGACTGGAAGATAGTGGCTCAAGGACACCCTCAGCTACTTGGCAACTCAGTGAGACTCTGTTTCAAAAATAAAAAAGGCTAGCCCGGCGCACGCTTATAATCCCTGCGCTTAGGAGGCAGAGACAGGAGGATTGCACATGTTCGAAGCCAGCCTCTCTGGCTTAAGAGACCCTGTTTCCAAATAAAACATAAAATAGGTCTGGGAGTGTAGCCTGGAGGCAAAAGGGTTCCATCCCCTGTACCACCAAAATAAATAAATAAATAAATAAATTAATTAATTAATTAATTAAAAAGACTAAAAAATAATAGGGCTGGGGGTGTAGCTCAGAGGTACAATGCCCCTGGTTCCATTCCTGGTACCGCAATACATACATACATACACACACACACACACACACACATAGAGAGAGAGAGGAGCCAGGCGTGGTGGTGCACGTTTGTAATCCCCGCGCTTGGGAGGCGGAGACAGGAGGATTGCACATGTTCGAAGCCAGCCTCTCTGGCTTAACAGACCCTGTTTCCAAATAAAAATATGGAAAATAGGTCTGGGAGTGTAGCCCGGAGGTAGAAGGGTTTCCAGGAACTCCAGTACCACCAAAAAAATAATTAATTAAATAAATAAGGACCGGGAGTGTAGGATTCCCCTAGTTCAATCCCCAGTACCAAAAAAAAAAAAAAAAAAAAAAAAGAAGGAACTAAGTTCTGAAGCTAATGTGGCAAAATGTTAAAAACTATTAAATTTTGCAATAGTTAAAAATAATAAGTACAGAGCCGGGCGTGGTGCCGCACACTTGTAATCCCAGTGTTTGGGAGGCTGAGACAGGAGGATCACACAAGTTCGAAGCCAGCCTCAGCTACTGAGTGAGGCTCTCAGCAACTTAGTGAGACCCTGTTTCCAAATAAAATATAAAGTAGGTTTGGGAGGGGAGTATAGCCCAGAGGTAGAAAGCCCCTGGGTTCTACTCCTAGTAACACACACACACACACACACACACACACAATAGTAAATACAGTATTATAATTTGTCCTCCCTTTTTGGGGAAAAAAGTCTCAGCTGGGACCTCCTTCCTTCCCAGGGTGTTGTAGTCTCACCTCTCACCCTGAGGAGAAGCTGTTGTGTGCAGAGGAACACACCCCACCCAGGGTGAGCAGATCTGCAAGCCTTGGCCAGGCAGAAGCCTCTGGGGCAGCCAGAAGGCCTGGATGTGGTGGCAGCTGCGCCCCCAGCTGGGGCAGCCACTGACCTCTACTGCTCACCTGGGTCTGCACTTCCAGGCCAGCTTGAACCAAGAAGTCTTGGTTTTGCGGAAGAGGATGAAATGTCCACTCAGCTGGGTCCCCAGTTGGGCTCCCACCACCACACCTGTGAGGGAGAAGCTCTGGTCAGAGGTGGCAGGAGACAAAGGTGTGATCAGAGCACATCTGGGGGAGGAGGAAGCCACCTTTCAGTGATTTCCAGGCCCAACCAAGCTCGTCGGAGCACAGCTCTAATCCCAGGGGAGGCTGAGAGAGGAGGATCTCGGGTTCAGCCTCAGCAACTTTGCAAGGCCTTGAGCAACTTAGATGCTGTTTCAAAATAAAAATTATGGTTGGGGGTGTAGCTCAGAGGTAGAATGCTCCTGAGTTCAATCCCCAGGACAAAAAAGCAAGACAAAAAACAAAACCAAAGCTGAAGGTGACCAGGGAAAGAGGACCAGTCAAGGTGGGACAGAGGGAAGGTGTGACGTGACAACTGGAAGCTGCCACAGTGTGAGTGATCTGCACCACCTGCACACGGGGGCTGCTGGGCGGCAGGGCCGGCGGTGACGGAGTGTGTGGCTGTTTATGTGTGCGTGTGTTTTATTTGGGATGAAGTCCGGGGGCACTCTACCTTCGAGCTGCACCCCCAGCCCTATTTCATTATTTTTATTTTGAAATGGTCTCCCTAGGTTGATGAGTCTCACTACTTGCTGAGGCTGTTCTACTTACTGAGCCTGGCTGACTCTGTGGCTTTGAGCTTTGAGACCATGACGAGCTGTTTATCCTGGGTTTTTATTTCCTTGCCTAAAATAACACTCAACATCCAAGGCTTCTGGTGGTTAAATGAGATCAAATATAAGCATTTAACGTGCCAGGTATGGTGGCACACCCCTGTAATCCCAGCACTTGGGAGGCTGAGACAGGAGGCTCCATGTTTGAAAACAGCCTCAGCAAGTTAGTGAAGCCTTTTCAAAATAGAAAATAGGACTGGATGTGTAGCTTGGAGGTAGAATGGCCCTTGGTTCAATTTCCAGTACCAAAATAAAATAAAATAAAAAAGCACCTAATGTATCAGCTGGCACTCAGAAGCAAGTGCACCCAGAGGTTTAGAGACTTGGACACTTTTGCCACGTGGCCATTAGCACAAAAGTGGCAACCGTGGATTCCTAGGACCCTGCCTCTGGGAGGCCTCTGGCCCTGTTTTTTATTCTCAAATTCAAGCATAGGATGAAAAAAATCAGATCAAGAGGCAGCAAAGGTCTGTTCCCCCAGGGGCGGTCAAAGGTGAGGAGAGACAGCCGAGTATCCGAACTGCTGTTTACCCTCTTGCTTCATGCAGCTGAAGCGCTCTGTCACTGAATCCCCCACTATCTGCTTGGTTGTGGGTTTACACTGGTAATTATTTTGCCTAGAGGACCAAGTTTTCATTCTATCTGAGGTTGCACAGTGCCTTCCTCCATGGGGATGTTTGGGGGTGTGGGGCCTTGCAGATAGCAGTAAAGACTCGCCGGGCAGCTGGGCCTAGTGGCATATTCTAATTCTTGGGAGAGACAGGAGGATCACAGGTTCAAGGTCAGCCTCAGCAACTTAGACTGTGTTTCAAAATAAAAAGGGCTGGGAGTGTAGCTTGGAGGTAAAATACTCCTGAATTCCCCAGTACATTAAAAAAAAAAAGAAGAAGAAGAAGAAGAACAGGTGGGATGGTAGAGGGTCACACATGGTTTCTAAGAAGCTGAATTGGCGCCCAGGGAGGGCAGGTGAGGCCCCAGAGACAGCAACAGCAGAGCACCATCATCACCACTGGGCTTGAAGGGGTCACGGGAGGGAGTCGTGTTTCTTGCAAGGGCTGGGGCCTCCAGCAAGAAATGTCCCAGGGGCAAGATGCAGCCCTGGCCCGACTGCGGCAGGTGAGACGTCACCTGCGTGCTCTGTCCTGCCGCTCTCCTTTCCTGCCCATGCTGCCTATTGGCTGAAGCCAGCCAGCAAGGGACCCTGAGCCTCCCGCCATGGGGACAGGGCCAGCGTCCGTGGACACAGAGAAGAAGGGCATGCAGGGAGGTGAGCAGGGCCAAACATGGTGGAACAGGTGCAGCAGGTGGGGGGATGAGAACCTGGCAGCTGCTTCCCAATCTGGACTAGCCACCAGTTCAAAATTTGGCCATCAGAGGCAATTAGGAATGATAATGAAATAACAGGCATCCACGTTGGAAAGGAAGAAGTAAAAGTATCTTTATTTGCAGCTGACATGCTCTTGTTCAGCAAACCTAGGGAATCCACTAAAAAGCCATTAAAACTAATAAACAAGTTCAGCAGGAAACAAGATCAATATGGAAAAATCAATTGTCTAGTCGTCTGGGTATCTTCAGGGGATTGGTTCTAGGGCCCCATGGACACCCAAATCCACGGTGCTCAAGTCCTTCATGTGAAAAAGTGTAGTATTTACATATGACCTATGCTCCTCCACCTGCTTCAACCTCTATATTACTCTTACCTAATACAATGGAATAGGCAAATAGTTGTTATACTGTATTGTTTATGGAATAAGGACAGGAAATAAAAGTCTGTACATGCTCAGTATATACGGAACCAGCACAGGCCTAACTGCAGAGCACACATCAGCAACAGCATCGCATATTTTTAAAAAATATTTTTGGGCCAGGCGTGGTGGCACACACCTGTAATCCCAGTACTTGGGAGGCTGAGACAAGAGGATTGCAAGGTTGAAGCCAGCCTCAGCAATTTACTGTTTCCAAATAGAAAATAGACCAGTCTGGGAGTGTAGTTTGGAGGTGAATGCCTCTGGGTTTAGTACCTGGTACCACAAAAGCCAGGCATCGTGGCACATACCTGTAATCCCAGTTTGTAGAAGGCTAAAACAGGAGGATCACAGGTTCAAGGCCAGCCTCGGCAATTTAGCAAGACCCTGTTTCAAAACAAAAAGGGCTGGGGGTGTAGCTTGAAGGGAGAATGCCACTGGATTCAATTCTCTGTACCCAAAAAGGGGGGGGGGGAGTGGTGATACACTGACACAAAAAGCCATGCAATTTACTTTATTTATATGAGAGATTAGAATAGGCAGGTCCGTGGAAACAGAGTGGATTAAGGACGGCTAGGGCTGGGGGAGCGGGGGGTATTGGAGGGCGATAGCTAGGGGTAGGGAGAAAACTATTCTGAGATGGATTGTGGTCATGGACACATGTATCTGTGACTATACTAAAAGCCATTGGATTGTACTTAAAATTAATGAACTCTGTGGTATGTGAATGACAGCTCAAGAAAGCTGTTAACAAAAACTTGGAGCCGGGCGTAGTGGCGCACACTTGTAATCCCAGCATTCGGGAGGCTGAGACCAGAGGATCGCGGTTTGTGGACAGCCTCTGCTACTTAGTGAGGCCCTCTGCAACTTAGTGAGACCCTGTTTCAAAATAAAGAATAACAGCCGGGCGTGGTGGCGCACGCTTATAATCCCCGCACTTGGGAGGCAGAGACAGGAGGATCGCGCAGGTTCGAAGCTGCGCGCGCTGGCTTAGGAGACCCTGTTTCCAAAAATAAAATAGGTCTGGGAGTGTAGCCCGGAGATAGACGGGCTTCCAGGAACCCCAGTACCACAAAAAAACAAAAACAAAAAGAACAAAATAAAGAATAAGAAATAGGGCAGGAGGTGTAGCTCAGAGATCCAATGCCCTGGATTCCATCCCCAGACCCCCCCCCCCAAAAAAAAAAAGCTTGGCCCTTGGGGTAACCCAGTAGGCTAAAACATCAGCCAAGTAGAGAAGCTTCCCTACTGTCGGTAGGGAAGATTCTGGCCTGAGTCACCTTGGCTGGGGAGACGCCACCTTTCTTCATCTTAGAGCTTGGGAAGATCCCAGCTCCTGTAGAACATTTGGATTGGAATTCAACTTTATCTTGGTTCAATTAAACATTTTTGGAACCATAGTGTGAGCCAGGCATCGGGCCAGGTTACTCTGGAGAAAAAACCAGGGTCCCTGAAATTGGACGGCTTCATTATTCCTGAGCTCACTGCTTCCTGTGAGTTCCTTCTGAGCCTCATTTTTCTTATCACTCAGCTGGGGCTTGATAATACCCCAGGGGGGTGTGGTGAACATTAAGTGAGCCCGAAGGTGCCTGGCATGGAGTAGGCAGGAAATGAAAGTTCCCCTCCAGTGCCCCTGGGAAGCCAAGCACACCGAGTTTATATAACAAAGACAAGCTGGATGTGCCCCATAGGCCATTGTCTTCTGGGGGAGGAAGAAACCTCTGGTGGTATCTGACTCTTACCTATACTATTTTTTTCCCCTGTATGTCCAGACCTGTGATAAAGTTTAATTTATAAATTAGCAACAGTCAGAGGTTAACAACAATAAGTAATGAGTGGATAGAATAATTATAACAATATGTTGGAATGAAAGTATGTGAACGTGGTCTCTCTCAAAATGTGTGTGTGCGTGCGTGCGTGCGTGCGTGCGTGTGTGTGTGTGTGTGTGTGTGTGTGTGTGTGTACTGAGGATTGAACCCAGCAGCATTCTACCTTTGAGCTCTACCCCCAGGTTTATTTTATTTATATTTGGTCTCTCTAGATTGACGAGAGTCTCACTACTTGCCGAGACTGTCCTTGAACCTGCCATCCTCCTGTCTCAGCTTCCCAAGTACTGGGATGACAAGTGTGTGCCACCATGCCCTGCTCAAAATATCTTATTGTTCTGCACTCGCCGTCTCTTGTGAGGAGATGAAGAGACGCGAATGACTAAGCACTCAGCACCCACCTTGGCCCTAATTATTTCAGTTTGTGGGGCGACAGCAAAACTAGCATGGATTCCTTTTTTTCTTCTTCTTCACAGTTGCACAGAGAAGAGATCTTCTTACCAAAGATTTTAACAACCTCAGCACATGATTTTTTGTCTTTTTTTTTTTTTATCAAGAACTGACACCTTCTCACTTGAAGGAAGTACTTTGGCACACTGAAGTGGCCTTGCTACCCTTGTACTTTGGGGCCAATGTTAAGTAAAATAAGGGTTACCTGAACATAAGAGCTATGATACTGCAGCGGCCATCTATAACTGAGAGATGAGTGGGCAGACAGGCAGCATGTACAGCATGAATATGCCAGACAAAGGACCACTCATATCTCGGACAGTACGGAGCAGGACAGAGACTTCATCACTGTTCAGATGGCACACAATTTAAAACTTGGGAATTGTCTGTATCTGGAATTTCCCATTTAATATTCATGGACCAAAGTTTACTTCAGGTCACTAATAATAGGAAAGGCCAAACTATAGATAAAAGGGGAACCACTGAATCTGTTCCCAAAAATCTCTTGGCTGGACATACAACCTGTACTCGCAAAGTAGGGCCCAGAGAGAAGCCAGCCAAAAAGAGGCCACCAACCTGGGCATTCTACCAGGGGCATTCTACCTCTGAGCTATACTTCCAGCCCTTTTTATTGTTTATTTTGAAACAGAATTTCAAGTTGCTGAGGGCCTTCCTAAGTCGCCTAGGCTGGCTCTGATCCTGTCTCAGTCTCCCAAGTACTGGAGATTACAGGTGTGCACCACTGTGCCTGGCCAGGGAAAGCTTCTTGAGGGAGGAGGTGATGAATTGGGGTCTTAAAGGGTAGGAGGATATGCTTTTCATATATTGGATATATTCGTTTTTATAATAATCAAGTATGTGGTATAAATTCAAAACGCAAACAGTGAAAGATAGACCTTTCCTCCATTTCTCTTGCCCAGAGGCAAGCACTCCTGGAATCTCATTCTAGAAACATTCTGCGTGTGTAGGCCCATATGTGTGCCCGTATAGCTGGATGCCTCTCATTTGGGCAGATTTCGACATCGTCCATGTTGAAGTTGGAGGGGATTAGAAGATGCCTGCTGAATGGTGGGTTAGAAGTGTGACCTGGGCTGGCAAGTCCCAGCCTCACAGTTAGGCTCAGCCAAAGGCCTTCACCACCATGGGCTCAGCAGTAGGAGCAATGGTTCTATTTCCCTTCAGCCCCTCTGGATTAAAGATGCCCGTGAAGTGGGGCCAGCGCCCTCAGCCCTCTGCACACCACTGTTACCTTGCCGGCCCCCCTCAGGGTCCCTTGTCCAGTCCCCTGTGCCACTCCTGCTCCCTTGTTTAGGGTAGAGCCCGTCCCTGCAGTTCCTGGGCAGGAGTGTTTAGCCTTTGCTCTTGTCTCTATTTTACCTTCATACACGATCAATAGTTTCCCTGGATAAGAAATTTCAGGTTGGAAAGCATTTTTTCCTTGACAAGTTTGAAGAATTGCTTTGTATTTTTCTAACTTCTCAAATTGCTGAGAAATCCAAAGCCTTTCTGATTTCTGACTCTGTGTTCCTGGCTCTGCCCTCTCTGACAGTATCCAGGATCTGAGTTGACAAGGGCCCGGTGCAGGTCTGCGAGGCGCTCAGCCCGCCCTTCTGCCCCATCCCAGGAGTTTCCTGGGTTATTTCATTTCTCCCTCTTCATTTTTCACTGTTCCCTCTTTCTAAAGCTTCTATTATGTGGCTTTTGGATCTTTGGGGCTGACCTTGTATTTTCCCCCTTTCTTAGGTTCCATTCTTTTGTCCTTTTGCTTCAGTCTCTAAGTTTCCTTTCATCAGAACTTCAACCTTTCCATTGACATTTTGTTTGCTCCTCCTATCATATTTTTAATTTCCAAGAGGTCTTTATTCCCTCCCTGAATGACTCTTTAAAAATGTGCATATAGCGCCCTGTTGTGTGGATGTAATCTTTCCGTTTGTGATGTTGTTAATGCCGTGTTTGTTTCTGTAAGTTTTCTTCTCCCTGCATAGTCGGCTTCCTTCAAGTGTTTTTGTCTGAGGCTTTCCATTTGTGTGCGGGTGGGGGGTACTGGGGTTTGATCCCAGAGGGTGATCTACTGCTGAGCGACACCCCAGCCCTTTATTTTGAAACAGGTTCTTGCTAAATGACCACACGCTGGCCTCAAACCTATATTCTTGCATGTGCTCAGTGAGTGAATCTGCCTGGTGATCCCGTGTGGCCTTGCGATGACTGGCGGGGGCTCAAGAGATGTCTGTGCATGCAGAGCACGTGAGGACCCGTCTCCGTGTAGATGGCCTGTTTGTTGGGGAGCCTCAGCGTCCACATCGGAGGCCTTTCCTTGGTTGCTGGGTTCTGGGAGCCGAGTGAGAGAAGGGGACAAGGTGCACAGGGCGCTTACCTCCTCCTCTGTTTCTGGCAAGATCTCCAAGCTGTTCACTGTATCTCACACCCCCTACTCAGAGATCCTGGCTTCCCCTTCTCCAGAGCACTGACTCTGTTCTTCAGGGCGGGGATGCTCTCACCTGCCTCAGTTATGTGTCAGCACTTCTGTCCCGTCCTGGGGACCTGGGGCTGCCGTCCCCTGGCTTTTCTAGGATCTATGGTGGAAATCAGAGGGATTATCAGCTCTCTGGTCGCCATTTCAGGAGAGGAGGGCGCTCCAGGGGCCATCCAGGAGTGCTCTTAGGATGTCCAGAAGGTGCTGGGACCATTTGGAAACAAAAAGGAGGCAGCTGGGTTGGACTCAGAGGGTCAAGGAGCCTGAAGAGGGAGGGAGACAGGCTGGGACGCAGGCGGCCAGATCTTGGTGGAGGGCTGAGGGGATAGATTCTTACACAAGTGTGTGTGTGTATTAGAGGTGATAGACAGTCTTCAAGAAGAGCACATGCAGCTGGGCATGGTGGTGTACATGTGTAATCTCAGAACTTGGGAGGCTGAGACAGGAGGATGGTAGGCTTGTGGTCAGCCTCAGCTACTTAGGCTCTCCGCAACTTAGTGAGACCCTGTTTCAAAATAAAGAAAAAGAGCTGGGTGTGGTGGCAAATGTTTGTAATCCCAGCATTTGGGAGGCTGAGACAGGAGGATTGCGATTCACAGACAGCCTTACCTACTTAATGAGGCCCTTTGCAACTCACTGAGACCCTGTTTCAAAATTAAGAATAAAAAATAGGGCTGGGAGTGTAGCTCGGAATAGAATGTTCCTGGGTTCCATCCCCGGTACCCCCCCCCCCCCACACACACACACAAAGGGCTGGGGATATAGCTCAGAGGTAGAACACCCCTAAGAAATCTCTAGTACCCTCCCCCCAAAGCTGTGGTTTCAAACCCTCATTCCTCAACCTGCAGTTGCCTATGTTAGTGGGAGGGGGAGACGCAGAGGCGCCGAGGGTAGGAACAAGGAAGTTAGAAGACTGAAGAATTTTCGAGTTAAGTGTGATGATCAAAAGCCTTTATTTTGATGTGTCCACAGGTTAATTAGTGCTGCCAAGTGGCTTCACAGCTGCCTGATGGTGTTGACAGAGCCTGCTTCCTTTCTTCCTGAGCTCTTTCTCCTTTATGTCTGTCTTCAACAAATTAAACCCCCTGTACACTGGGTCTTCTAAAACAGAATGAGAAGCCTCTTTATTTGGGTTCTGTAGGGGAAGTGGAGAAGGGGTCATGTGTGCACCCAGCCCCCTCCCCACGTCCTGGCTGGTGCTCTCTGGGGTATGCGTGCCACCATCTGGGTGTTCTGTTAGTGGTGCCTCCCAGGGAGATGAGGAAAGGGCCTTGGTCCTAGCATTTCCCAATTTCTGTGGCATAAATATGCCCACTGGGAGCCAGGCATGGTGGCACAGGCCAGCAGTCCAGGTACTTTTGGGGAGGGGGGTTGAAACAGGAGGATTGCAGGTTCAAGGTCAGCTTCAGCAACTTAGCGAGGCCCACAGCAATTTAGTGAGACCTCATTTCAAAATAAAATAAGCTGGGCATAGTGGCACATGCTTATAATCCCAATACTTGGGATGCTCAGACAGGAGGATCACAAGATTTAGGCCAGTCTCAGAGATAAAATATCCCTAGACTCAATCCCAGTACGAGAGAGAGAGAGACAGAGACAGACGGACAGAATATAGAGTGGGGCTATAGCTCAGAAATGGAATACCCCTGGGTTCAATTCCCAGTGGCATCAGAAAAAAAAATATCCACTGGGACCAATTTTAGGCCAGTCACATGATGCCACTGAGCAGAGAGCTAGAGAAATTCTCATCTGCAGGTGAGCTGGTGGGCAGCACGGGGCTCCCGGGGGCAGAGCTGCAGGTGAGCTGGTGGGCAGCATGGGGCTCCCAGGGGACAGAGGTCCTCTCTCTCAACACAGCACTGGCAGCAGGACCCTGATGTTCTGACTTTTTTTTTTTTTTTCCAGTATTGCTGGGAATGGAACGCAGGGGCATTCTACCTCTGGGTTACACCCCCATCCCTCTGTTTTATTCTTTATTTGAAACAGGGTCTCGCTAAGTTGTGGAGGGCCTTACTAAATAGCTGAGGCTGGCCTTTAAAACCCGTAATCGTCCTGTCTCAGCCCCCTAAGTACTGAGATTACAAGTGTGTGCCACCACGCTTGGCTCTAACTTGTTCTGAACAAGGGGTGTCCAGGTTGAATTTCAGAGCATCATCAGCAACAAGGCCCATGCAGCAGCCCGGGCCTCCACCAGGGCCCTGGGGTCTCCCTGTCCCTTCTCAGCCCCACCTCTCAGCAGCAGCAGATGTAGCATTAATACTAAACGCTGCTCCCAATACCAAAACCTGCCATTTAGAATAAAGGCCTGTTATGTGCCAGGCTCCACTCCAAGCGCTTTACATGCCTCAGCTCATTTGATCTCTGGAACAATCCTCCGAGGCAATTATTATTTTTTATCTCTGACTTTATAGGTGAAGAGATTGAGGCCCAAAGGTGAAGTGACTTGTGCAGCGCAGATTCAAACCTAGGCACCTGTTATCTAACCCACGGTGATTCCCTGCTCTGTTTATCAAAAGCAGTGAATTTTCCTCACCTGCTTATTTTCTTTTAAAATCCTATGAAGGCCTCAACACTGTTGGCTGGCTCATTAGGGCAGAGAAAATACAGAATGCCCAGTGAAGTTTAAATTCCAAGTAAATGACAAATAATTTTGTGGCATAAGTATGCCCCAAATATTGTATGGAATATACTTAGACTTCTTTTTGCTTTTTCTTTATCTATTTCTTTCCTTCCTTCTCTTTCCTTTTTCCTATTTGTCTGAAATTGTGGTTTGCTGGGGTTGTTTTTTTTTTGAACCATGGATGCTGTACCACTGAGCAACATTCCTAGCCCTTTTTATTTTTGTTTTGAGACAGGGTTTTGGTAAGTTTTCAAGGCTGGCCTTGAACTTACTATCCTCCTGCTTCAGCCTCTTGAGTTGCTGGGATTACAGGATAAATTCAGATTTTAACTGAGCAGCTTGCATTTTAATTTGCTGATGTTGACAGCCATCAACCTGGCAGTTTCCTTGCTTGGGAAGAATCAGGAGCAGAGAGGTAGTCAAAGCCACGGCTGGCAGGTCGTCCTGAGGGTGACCAAGCTCTGATTCTGGGTGCATTTTACGCTAGAACTTACTTAATGTCTAAACCCCAGATGTATCTAACTTTGCATTTTTCCTCTAAAGCAAGAATATTAAACCAGCATTCTGTAAGACCATATGAGAATATAAAATGAAAACCGCTTCGGGTCCTTTCTCCGAGGTTAGATAATCACAACAGAAATTTAAGATATCGCTTACATAATCAGCCTAACATTTTGCTCTTCCAGAAGAACCAGTCGCCCTAAACCCACTCATTCAGAAGACTAAATTCATTTAAACTCCCTCAGAGGGAAATGCCACTGCTTTTCCTAGTCTGTATCTTTGCTGATCGGACTGCCAGACGTTTTTCTTAAAGTTTAATTGCAGTCTTTGGTGCAGCTTGACACCGGTGTACTGGGCACTTGGAGCAGCTGCGTGACAGGTAGATCGGATGTCAGTCATCTGCAAGCCCATCTGTCTTGGGCTGCTGCGTGCCCTTTTGGTTGTGCCTCCTGGGATGTGCCATCTACACCGCCCAGCCTGCACCGGGTGGCGCCTATGGCCAGACCCTGCGATGTGGCACTGTTGGGCCTGTCCCAGAGACTTAGGCCTTTGGTCTCAGGGGAGGAGGCGGGTCATCCACTCAAGGCCAGTCTCTGGCCTCCTTCCTAGACTGGTTTCATCTCTTCTCCCCTCCTTCTCTCCTTCAACCTCTCCTTCCCTTGCAGCTGTTTGCCCTTCTTCCAAATACTTGCTAAATAAACTTCCTCCCGCAGGAGGGCATCAGTCCACTACATCATAGCAGAGGAGACCCCATTCGTGTCTGGAGTACATACTCCACTCAGTAAAAACAGCAACTAGGTCAGCAGAAAAGCGGGCAAGTGATATGAACAGGCAGTTCACAAGAGAAAACTCTAGCAAAGCGTCTACGATCATGGGGAGAGTGCTCAACTTCAGTAAGAATCAAGGAACTGTACGCCTTTACACCTACAATGGACAGAAGTCAGCCTGACACTGTAAGAGCGGACAGAGCTGTGGGGCTGTGAAGGTTCTGTTGTACTTCAGGTCTGTGTTAGAACAATAACTTTGGAGACATGACAGGCAATATTGATGTTAAAATGTACCTGCTGTCTGATACAGCAGTTCCAGTTCCAGGTCTCCATCCTAGAGAGCTCCTTGCCCATCTTTTATATGGGACCAACCAAAGTTATTATTTTTAACATTTTAAATTGGCTTGTTACTGTGACTGTTTTCAGTCAGACAGTGGACAAGTAGTATAATGAATTCCATGTAGCTGTTGCCCAATTTCAACAATTATAATTTTGCCAATCTACACAATGTTTGTTCATTCTCTTTCTTTTTTTTTTTCTTCTTATTTTCTTTCTTGCTTGCTTTCTATTAAACCCAGGGGCATTCTACCTTTGAGCTCCACCCCCTAGCACGATTTTATTTTTTGTTTTTGGATACTAGAGTCTCACTGAATTGCAGAGGGCCTCGCTAAGTTGTTGAAACTGACCTTGAGCCTGTGATCCTCCTGTCTCAGCCTCCCACCTACTGGGATTACAGTGTGCATCACCACACCCAGTTTATAGTGTTTTTAATAGCTAAAAATTGGAAAGAACCTGTTGTCACTGTATTTGTCCACATAGGGTGGTTTTTATAAAAACCTTAACATTTTTATGACTCCAATCAATAACTTCCAATAAAGGAGGATCTGGAAATAAGCCCAATAAGAACTAGAGGCAAAGACAATAAGTACCTGACAAGCAAGAATAATTAGCATAGCTACAAAAAAATTTTTTTTTAGGAGTAAGAGAGCCCCCTTGCAACAGGACCAAATTTTTTAGCCCTTGAGGTCAGTTGTTTTAACTGTCCCCAAGTAGGAGGTTGAGAAGAGCAAGTTGTCTGAGCTGTCGTGGTGAATGAAGTCTGAGATTAGCAAATTCGCGTTGAAGATGGTCAGCCTTGTCCAGAAGGTCTGTGGATATGGGCGAGGTGGAATGCGAGTGTCCGTCAATGGCGAATTAATCCATCAGGAATCCACAAAGGTGCTTGAGCATCCTGTGGAAAAATAAAAGCACGCCCTCGGCCAAAGGTTAATAAGATATCAGGTTTTGTTTCAGAAGAGAGCAGAGGTGCTTGCTCCCAGGTAGCCACTCTAGTGGCCAGACAGACTGCCTCATGAGTTGGATCTAAGGCATCTTTAAAAAGATTCCATAGAGAAAAAGCATCTACAGGGACCCTTTCCAGTCCATGATTAGTACAGTATAGTTTCATTTCCTTTCCTAACTTGTTCCCTATTTTTAAGTTTAAAGTTTCTTCATCAGGAAACCAAGGAGAGCATTCTTGTAAAAAGGAGAGAAACTGCCTAGGTTGCTTAGTAGAAACTGAGATACCTCTTTTTTTAAATATATGTTTAACGATATCGATGAAAAGACCTTTTTTTGATTCAGTATGACACATCTTTAACGTAATTGCCCCTCTTTACCTGCTTTACCAAGACGGGGTCTGCAGCACCCTTGAGCAATCTACCTGACTCCCTGAAATTGAGGAGGGGATTACTCACCAGTTGTGCCCCACGTTGGGCACCACTATGCTGGGGTCCAGCCCTAGCAGGAGTCGGGGGTCGTGTGTTGGTGAGAGAAGAGTCGAGGGTGAGTGAGAGAAGGCTGACACACGAGACCAGATGGCAGCGTCTCCAACTTTATTCAGGATTTGTATAATCTTTATACTTTCTTGGCAGGATAGACAAAACCACAGTCATGCAAGCAGGAAACTTCAAGGACAGAAAAAGTCTTTAACAGACTTCAGGACAGGGTGCCAGACATCTAATAAATGATAGAAAGTATGCTTTGCCTCATATCACAAGGCCAGCTTGAACTTACTCTTATATGTTGGCCCAAACTAAGGTCAGCTTCAGCTTCATCTTTGGCCCAAACTTTATCCTTGGGCAAAAAAAAAGATTTTTGCTGACTCAGTCTCTCATACGCCGCTGCCCATTAGTTATAATGCTTATTCATAAAATTCCAATTACACATAATAATTCAAATAAATTTAAAATAATTCTTTTGAAGGGGGAAGGGCTAGCTTTTCTCGTGGGGGGGGGCTCCAGCCTTTGTGGGTCCCCTGGCCGAGCTTTTGCTCAAGGCCTGCACGAGATACTGTAGCAGGAGGTGTAGCTCAGTCCCCATTACCAAAACCAGCCGACCCACCCGGCAGCCTGCGGCCAGCTGGCGGTCTCCTCACCTCCTCCCGGTGCCTCCCTTGTTTCCACGCTTCCTGTGGAAGAGCGGTCTTCTGCCAGCCTCCCCTCCCAGCAGGGCTGTGCGTCCGCTCATGCTTAAATTCATTCTCACACTTTACATCATTCAGATCAAGTGAACAGTCAGGTCTGGAGACACAGGACGCACGCCGGGGCAGCATTTTCTTCTGACTCTCCTCCTCCTGCCACTCCTGTCTGTCTTGTCTCCTCATTCCTCAATGAACTTTCCACCATGCCGCCGCCTCCCCTTGCTTTGCTTTCGGAGACACGGCTCGGCTGTCTGCCTTTTTGTTGTTTAGCACCGGTCCCCCTTGGGAGCCTTCTCCTGGGAGCTTTCGGCGTCTTCTGTCTCTGGTAGGGTTGTGCTGCAGGCCTGCTGGGCAGCACGTGGTCTGGGGTCGCCTGGACCCTCCCCCTGCAAGGTCCCTCTGCCGCCTCCGTGCGGGCTTCCGGAGTGTAGGCCCTTGAGTCCTCCGAGGCCTTGGCTTATTGGCTCCTTTGTTTTGTCTGTTTGCGGCACTGATACCAGAGTCAGGGGCTCTGCCCAGCCCCTTCATTTTGCCAGTGCCCTTCTCAAAGCTTCCCAGGTCAACAGGCACATGTGAGGTGAACCTGCCAAGCCCAGGCGGGAGGATTTGTGTAGTTTACAAACTTTGATTGACAGTCTTAAGTGGATAGAGAATTACAGGTTAGAAAGCATTCTCCCTCCAAAGTTTGCGAGCCGGGCGTGGTGGCGCACGCTTGTAATCCCCGCGCTTGGAAGGCTGAGACAGGAGGATCACACAGGTTCGAAGCCAGCCTCAGCTCCTTAATGAGGCTCTCAGCAACCTAGTGAGACCCTGTTTCCAAATAAAATATAAAAATGAGTCTGGGAGTATAGCCCAAAGGTAGAAAGCCTCTGGGTTCCACCCCCAGTATCACCAAAAAAAAAAAAAAAAAAAAAACAACAAAAAACAAAGTTTGCTTGCTTGCTTGCTTGCTTATTGATTGTACTGGGGATTGAACCCAGAGGCATTCTACCTCTGATCTATACCCCTTTTTAATTAATTAACTTATTAATTAATTAATTAATTAATTTTGTAGGTCTGGGGATAGAACCCAGGGGCATTCGACCTCTGAGCTAGCTACACCCTCTGCCCTATTTTTTATTCTCTATTTTGAAACAGGGTCTCACTTAGTTACAGAGGGCCTCACTGAGTAGCTGCAGCTGTCTGTGAACCATGATCCTCTTGTCTCAGCCTCCCGAATGCTGGGATTACAAGCATGCACCACCATGCCCAGCTTTATTTTTTATTTAAATATTTTTTATGGTACTGGGGATAGAACCCAAGGGTATTGTATCTCTGAGCCACACCTCCAGCCCTATATTTTAGTCTTTTTTAATTTTTGAAACAGGATCTCACTGAGATGCAAAAGGCCTTGCTAAGTAGCTGAGGCTGTCCGCAAACCACAATCCTTTGGTCTCCGCTTCCCAAATGCTGGGATTACAAGTGTGTGCCACCACGCCTGGCTTTATTTTTTAAAGAGGGTTTCTAACTTGCTGAGGCTGGCCTCAAACCTGCAATCCTCCCGACAGCCTTCCAAGTAGGGAGTGCAGCCAAGCGCCACCACACCTGGCTTCTCTCAAGTTCAAAGACAGGATGAAGTAGCCTCTGCTCTGGTCCACTGTAGAAGAGTGTTCTTGGTGACCTTCTTTTTCTGTAGAATGGAAACAGGCTGAAAGATGTCCCCAAGGATATCCAGGGCTCATCTAATGTCACTTTATAAGAAAATAGGCCTCTATAGATGTGATTAAAGATTTTGCTATGGGAAGACTCTCTGGGGTTATCCAGGTGGGCCCTAAATGTCATCACAAGTGTCCTTAGAAGTCAGAGACTTAGCCAGGCATGGTGGTGCATGCCTGTGATCCCAGTACTTGGTTGGCGGAGACAGGACCATGGGTTTGAGGACAGCCTCAGCAAGTTGGAAGACTCTGCTCACAACTTGAGTTTCATTCCATTCCCAGTAACGGACACCACACACACACACACACACACACACACACACACTCACTCAATCAATCTCTATCTCCACCACCCCCCCGCCCCGCACCATCTATTCCCTCTCCCGAGGAAGAGATGTGGAGAAATGATGTGGCCACAAGCCAAGGAGTCCCAGCAGGTGGAGGGTGGGAAGGGTGGTATGGAGTTGGGGTGCAGAGTGGACGCTCCCCTCTGGGGGGAGCGCCTGACCATGCCAGGATTTCACTCCACTAGAACCCATGTTGAGTTTCCATCCTCCCCGACAAAGATGATATATTTCTGTTGTTTTAAGCCACGACATGTATTGTAATTTGTTACCGTAGCCACAGGAAACTAATATCAGAAGCTAATGAGGCCGCTCCTGACCCTTTACCAGGTGGAACTTTCAGCATCATGCTGGACAGAACACATGTCCCGCGGTCCCGGGAGCCTTGTGTGGACGGTTTCTGTTCTCCTTTCTGGGATTCCCAGGCAGCTGGGAATCGAACTTGCTGCACTCAGGCTCCTGTTTTCTTACCTTTTCTTCCTTTTCCCACAAGTTAGTCTTCCTAGGTGATGTCCCGACCTGCCTTGTAATTCTATTTGTTATGTTTAAAAATTTCTGCCACTCTATTTTTAATTTCCTAGAGCTCTTTCTTGTTGCCTTTTTAAAATAACTGCCGCCTCTTACTTAATGGATGCAATTGCTTTTCTTGTTTCTCTGAGAAGATTAATTATAGTTTTTCTGAGTGTCTGCTTTCTGTATTACTTTTCAGAGTCCCCCCTTTTTAAAAAAAATCCTGCTTATTTTGGTAAATTTTTTGGTGCTTTCCTTAAATATCTGGTGCTTTTTGGCTGATCATTTATACCAACACCCATCAGGAAGTCCAGGCAGCTGGAGCGTGTTGGCAGCCGGCCCCCACCCCTGTCGTGAGAGGGGACTGCAGGCAGGCTTTCTCTTGGGGGGCCCGGTGCCAGCAGCTTTAGGACTTCTGTCGCAGGCTGGCTGGTTTCTGTGTTAATGTGCTTTCTGTCACTATAATAAGTACCTGAGATAGTCAACAGATAAAGAGAAGACGTTAGCCCGGTGCGGTGATGCACGTCTGTAATCCTAGGACTTGGGAGACTGAGGCAGAAAGATCACACTTTCGAGGCCAGCATATGCTAGCTCAGTAAGACCCCATTTCAAAATAAAAAATAAAAAGGCCCCACCTCCTAAAGTTCCATTCTCTCCTTGGAGTGCCACTCTGGGGATCAAGCCTTCAACACGTGTGCCTTCCAAGGCACCCAAGGTCCAAACTATATAGTGGCTTCCGAAAGCTTCCTAAAGCCACTCTCTGGCCCCCTGGAGGAGAGCTAGGTAACCACCCCATGGAGCTGAGGACTGGCTGTTTCCAGGTGGGACTTGGCCCTCATTCCCGGGGTACAGCCTGGTGCCTTCTGCCTGTGCCAGCCCTGGTAGCTGGGCTGCAGTCTCTCCAGGGGCCATGCCTCCTGTCTTCTGAAAACACCATTGCAGGGCTCAAGAGCAGCCCTGGGTCCCAACGGCCGGGGTGTGCTCCCTGGCACTCTGGCAGTGCTCCTGGGCGCGTGATGACCTGTCTTGCTCTGTCAGTTTCTGCAGCTCTGGACCTGGGAGCAGCAGGCAACTGTCTCAGAGCTTGTCTGTAAGAACACTCAGAACTGCACAGGCACATGCAGGGGCCCAGGGTGTCCGCTGTTACTGTTGTTCCGCTGGGGACCATAGAGTCCCTTGGCTGTGTGACAAGGAGGATCATCTGCAGGGTCGACACCCTCAGACTTTAGCCTGGCTTCTGTTCACAGCCCTGCTCCAGTCGACCTTCTAAGGCCAGAAGGTCCGGGCTTCTGGGTGTCCTGGTCGATTCGCTTGCCACCATGCCCTCAGCCACACACCGCCGCCATCATGCAGAGTTTTCCTCCCGCTGTCTGCTGCCGCCAGCTCTCCGCTCTCTGTCCTTGTGGTTCATGCTCTTTGTGAAGGAAATCCCTTACTGATGCTTTAGTAGATTCCAGCAGGGAATAGAACCAAGTTCTTGTGTTTGATCCGTTCCCTCCCACCAGATCTATTTAGTGTTTCATTAACAAAAGAAAAAGAGCCCATTGATCCCTCTGGCTCACCCTGCCTTCTCTGCTTTCACAAACTTCCTAAAAGTCCTCCAAATGTTGGGGAGTTTGAAAAGGCAGGACGTCACCTTCCTGCACTCTGGTTCTCGCCTTTCCCTCCCTGAGGGACTTGGACCCTCAAGCTACCTGGGAGCCTCTGGCGCAAGACGGGTGCCCGTGCCTCTCTTCCTTAGCAGAGCTCTGCTGCCTTACCCCGCTCCTCTGTCCTCCTCAGCGCTCGACGGGCTGTCAAGGGTCCTGGCTGGCCCCTTTGTGTCTCTGCTCTCTCTGCTCCATCCACATCTGTGGGTGTCCCCACACCATCCCACTGGGATGACTCCCCGATCTCTATCTCCAGCTGGGCGCTCTTCCTGGAGCCAAGGCCCAGATTCTGCTTCTGTGATTTTTTTTTTTATTTTTTAAGGGGGGGAGGTGAAGGGTGCTGGGGATTAAATCAGGGATATTCTACCTCTGAGCTAAAATCTCCAGCCTTTTTTGTCTTTGAAACAGTCTTGCTAAATTGCTGAGTCTGGCCTTGAACCTGCAGTCCTCCTGTTTTAGCCTCCCAAGTATTGAAGTTTTAGGCAAGTGCCTGGCTCCTACCTCCATTCCTCCTGCTCCCACCAGGGCTTAGGTCCTCATTCATTCATAATCAATCAATCTCTCTCTCTCTCTCCCTCTCTTTCTCTCTCCCCCCTCTTAGTTTTTCTTTGTAAACAGGGTCTTGCTAAGTTGCTGAGGCAGGCTGCACACCTGTGATCCTCCTGTCCTCTAGTCTTTCCCCTTCAAACCCAGCTTCCTCAGAACCTGTAGGGTGCTCCCCGTAAACTGCAAATCTGTCTCTCCCTGGGCGTCACATCTAGTTTCCAGATGTGAGTCTGGGGCTCCTCTCCAGTGTCTTCCCCTCTGCCCCCCACCCGCCAGCTCCTGCGCCCCACACCTGAGCCTCCCCCGCCCTCCTGCCTGGGCCCTTCCTTCCTCCCTTGGGCAGTTTTCCTCCTCCTCATCCTTTGCGCTCTTCCCTGGCATCTCCCTTCCAGAGGCCTCCCCGCTACCTCAGCCCTGCTCCCCGAGCAGCCACGCGTGCCGGCTCGTCGCCATCACCATTCAGTCCTCCTCCTGCTGCCTCCCACTCAGCTTCCCCGGCTGATTGCCATCCTAAATAGCTACACGCTCAAGCCACCGCTGTGGCCTGCAGCGGCCGAGCAATGAGAGGAGACAGTTGTCCCACCAGGAAGCTTCCTAGGCCCTGGCTTTGGAATCTGCAGAGGTCACCATGGGGAATCTGGGTGCCTTTGTTTTCCAGGGCTGCTAACTAAGGGATCAACATGAGCTGGGTGTGATGGCACAAGCCTGTAATCCAAGTACTGAGAGGCTGACAGGAGGATCACAGTTTTGAGGCCAGCCTCAGCAACTTAGAGAGACCCTGTTTTAAATTTTAAAAAAATTAGGGTGGGGGTATAGCTTGGAGGTAGAATGTTCCTGGGTTCAATCCCTAGTACCAGAAACCCCTAAAGAAACAAAAACTCCAAGTCAAAGGACCAACATAGATGCCTTAAATGACAGAGATGTCTGCCTCACAATCTGGAGGCTAGAAGTCCAAAGTCAAGGCCTCAGCATGGCCGGCCATGCTCCCTCTGACCTCTAGGGAAGGGTCCTGGCCGCCTGTCCTGGCTTACTCAGCTTGTGGGCACCTGGCTCCAGGCATATACCTTCATAGCGTCTTCCTTTCGGCGTCTGTCATTAATGTCTACTTTGCCTTTTATATAAGGACACCGAGCATATGGGTTAGGGCTCCTCTGTCACCTGTGCCTGGGCAAAGGCCCCGTTTCCCAGGAAGGTCACATTCTGAGGTACTGAGGCTAGCACTTCAGCGTTTCTTTTTGAGGGGACACAGTTCAACCCACAACACTGAGTGAAACCCACTTATCATGAACTCACCAGGCCCAGAGTCCCTGTGATTTCTGAGAGTCTCTCTCTAACCCAACTGGTGCCCACTGCCCACCATCTTGGAACAAGGGAGAGGAACCACTGTGTGGAGAGCAGGTCCCAGTCGACTGTGCAGTGGGGTGGGTTGGCAGAGGGGGTCAGGAATCTTCCAGACCACCTACAGACATCTGTCTCCCTGCGAAGCAATGTCTAGACGTGTTGAGAAGTTGGACCTTAGCACCCCCACACTCCCCTCACTCAGCCCCAAACTTGGACTTCCTGGTTCCCCTTTGGGCTGTGTCTGAGGGGTTTCTTTCTCACCGTTCTGGAGGCTGGAAAATCCGAGAGCAAAGTTTCAACATGTGATTTTGGGGAGAGACAAACATTCAGTCTGTCAGGAATCTTTGTTAGCCTGCCCTTTGACCTTCCTGTGTCCTGTCAGCAGCGATTTGGGCTCTGATCTGTGTGTCAGGGCAGGGATGTGTGTCTCATGAACTTGTATGTGCTGCCCTAGGAAGGCCCTGCCTTATTAATCTTCATCTCAGTGCTTCGTAACACAGCCTCATGCTCTTTGGTAAACTTATTTTGTGGTATGGAACGTTTGTTCATTCATTCCCCAGACATTCGTTTAATCTTGGTGTGAGGCCCTGTGCAGAGTGCTAGGGACACTACAGGGACCAGTGGTCCGAGGATCCTGTGCCCAAGTCCTCCGGTCAACCGATGGTTGGAGCACTGTGCCCCTGGCCGAGGACACAGAGGCGACCTCATGAAGAGCCCCCTACGCAGGAGGACATTGCGTATGGCAACAAGGACAGTGCAGAGCTGGCCAGAGGGACTTGGCTGTCCTGGGGGCAGTGTTCAGAACCATCCGGGAACATAGCAAGTCCAGGAAGGTGCTCTCAGCTAAGTCTTAAAGGACACGGAGCAATTAGGGCAAGCAGCTTTTGCCTGTGCACCTTCCCCAGACACGGGGCTGTGGCTGCGGGTTGGCGTGGAGGTTCCTTGCACCAGGGGGCAGTGTTGGCCCTGAGATCCTCACTGCCTCCCATGAGGCTGGGACTGAGCAGCCACCTCCTCCCCTGGGGCCTGGCCCCCTTTCCTCCCCTTGGGTCCCTCAGGACCCTTCATTTGCCTCCTTGCTCTCAGGCCCTCAGTGCACAGACAGCCCCCAAGCCCTCCGCAGTGCCAGCTCCACAGGCCGCCCTTCTACTCCGCTGCTGCAGTACCACGTGGTGACTGTTGATCAGTGCCTCAGCTGCCTAGACCTCCTTAAAGTGGCCCCAGCGGCAGAAGGCTCAGCTGGCGCCTTCCTGCTGCGTCTCAGCCTTTGGTATTCTCTCTCCGTCATCTGTATCTGTCACCTGCATTGTTCCTCCTGCCCTCCCTTCAATTCCCACTACCCAGAAATCTCAGCCAGGGTCTGTCCTCTCTGGGACGCTTTGATAGCTGCCTTTGCCGCCTGAAAGCCAGGCACGTCCTCCTTTCATCTGTCCCTGCTGGCTGCCAGCCCCAGGGTCCCCAGCGGACACGTTCAGGACAGCGTGGAGCAGCCTACAGAGAGAGGCCCATCCGTCAGAGGCCGCTGTGGACTCCTCTGCCAAGGCCTTCTGATATGCCCGCACTGGCTGGCGGCGGCCCAGGCTGGCTGGGGCGGGGGGCAGGGTGCTGCTCTGGGGGTGGCAGGAGGGAGCCCGGCAGGGGCCTGTTTGCTAAGTCAGGGAATCCTGGCCCTTCCTTACCACATCAGCGCTGAGCTTCAGCACACCTCTGAGATGGTTTGCTGAGGCGCTGGGACCTGGCCTGCAGAGCCCCAGGCTGCCCACTGCCTCCAGGCAGGTCTTGACTTTCTCTTCTTTTCCTTGCTGCACTCTGAGGCTGCAGGAGATGCTGTGTGAGAACAGGGATATCTAGGACCAAAGCGACCTAGCTCCTAGAAGGGACAGTCCAGGGCCTGCTAGTTGGCACAGCAGCTGCGAGGGCCGCCCTGCTCTGACCCCCACGGCTGAGACCACCGCCTGTCTGCTCGCCACAGTGGCCATATTGTCCAGACCACAAATGGCCCGACAACAGAAATTTATGCCACTTCTGGTTGCAAGAGGCAGACTGGGAGATGTAGTTTCAGTTGGAGGTAACAGAGCTTTCTGGGACATTTGATGATTTATCGGGCTGATTGAAATTGCCCTGGCCTATCTGGGACACAGTAGATGCTGTACACGCCAGTGCAGAGCACTGCTGGTAGCTCCACTGGAGTTCAGACGGTATTTATCAGAAGAGGGGTTTTTTGGTGTCCAAGTGCCTGTCACACTCTGATGCAGGCCACGACCTAGTCTTATAGTTGGGTGGGGACTTGAATCCATGACAGGTCACAGCTCCTACTTAGGAGTTGGACTCATGCCTGGCTCAGTTGGCGACCTTGGCTGCTCAGCTGGTGACCTTGGCCGTGTTTATCCCACAGAGCCTGGTTCCACATCTGTAAAAGGGGAGGATGGGGTCGTGTATCAGTACATGCAAAACACCCCACATGGAGCCCAGCGAGGTGCAGAGGCTCTTCTAGGATCACGGTCCACTGTCCCTGCCTGCCAGCAGCAGGCCAGGCGCGTGGGTGGAGCTCTGTGATCACTGTGTGTGGTAGAAGCCACGCAGGCAGCTCAGCAGGACCGGGCCAGATGCTCTCAAGACCTTTGCCCTGTCTCATCCCCCATGTTGTCATAGGCACCTTCCTGACTTGATCTTCACTCCTTTCTGAAAGGGAGAACACTGAATCTGTGGATCTAGTGTCAAGGAGAAAACTGAAGCCAAAGGAGAGGGAAGCCCTCCGTGAGCCATCCTGAGAGGCATCAGTGGAGAAAGAGGTGCGCCTGACACTCCATGCTTCACTGCGGCTCGTTCTTGATCGCGAGGAGTTATTTACACATCCCCAGTGACAGTCACAGCCGTCTGACGTCCCTGTCTCTAGTGCACAACCCAAGGCCAAGAAAGGGATCTGTCAGCTGGCATTTGCAGAAAATAGCAAACAGGCCTTTCTGGGCTGTCAGGTCTCTGGAGAGGGAAGCAGGGTGAGGGAGCTTTGGAAGGTGTGGCCGTCTTTCTCCTACTTTCCATCACCCCCATCTTTGCAGTCAGAAGAGAGTTTTGCTGTGGGCAGCACCGGCAGCAAGCTAGACAGTGTGGTGTCCCCCGAGGCATGTGACCTGAGCCGGTTGCTGTGCTAGCAGGATCCCAAAGTGCCCCTCCCACCTTGTCCCCACGCCAGCCTCTGTGTCGAGCATTGCGGCTCAGCACAGGGAGTGGGGACAGGTTCCAGGTCAGCTGATGCAGCAAGTCTGAGGGGTGGCCACAAACCGGGCTCCGTGATGTGGCCCTCAGTCTTTAAAGAAGATGGTCTGCCAGGAGTGGTGGCGCACGCTTGTAATCCCCGCACTTGGGAGGCGGAGACAAGAGGACCGCGCTGGTTCAGAGCCAGCCTCGCTGGCTTAAGAGACCCTGTTTCCAAATTTAAAAAAAAAAAAAAAAAAAACAGGTCTGGGAGTGTAGCCCGGAGGTAGAAGGGCTTCCAGGAACCCCAGTACCACCAAAAAATAAATAAAGAATAAAGAAGATGGTCTGCCAGACCTGCCAACTTCAAGAGCTCCGAGTGGAGCCTGCCCCCGAGCTGCCCCTGTGCCTGTTCAGTGCCCTGTGTGAGGGTGGCAGGACAGTGGGACAGTGCTGGCCTGAGGGGGCGTGTCTGGAAAGGACTGGGAAGGCACCATGGAGAGGAAAGAGGCCCGGGTGTGCGTGGTCCCAGCCAGGCCGAGGATGGGTCCCCTTTGATCTAGAGGCGGACTCCTGGGTGCTAAGGCTCCTGGTGCCTGAGGCCTTTTTGCCGTCCTCTGCTCCCGCCGCAAGCGTTCCACTTGTCTCCAACCCACGGCCTTCACCACCCCGGGCCTGTGCTGTGGACTCTGCCCACTCAGCTGCTCCTTTAGACGATTCCAGACTCTTCAAACCCACCACCCCAAATGATCCAGGCAGCCCAGCCTGCAAGGACTCTGCTTCCAGTCAGGGCGCTGCTGCCAGAGGCCCACAGCCCTCCTCGCAGGGTTTCTCCTGCTGACGTTGATTCTGTAAAGACCTTGGTTCTAGGTCTGAAAGGGCTGGGTTAACTATTTTCTAAAAATGGGTGAAGACGTTTGGGAATAAGGTGGTGTTGTATTTATCATCATGTCTGCAATGCCTCCTCCAGGCCTGGCATTGTGGGGGAGTGGGGGAGAGATGGGTGGGTGGGTGGTCGGGTGTGACTGTGGCGGTGAACTGAACTCGGGCCGTGCAAGCTTCGCCCTCCATCACTCGCAGGACGGCACCTCCTGAGCGGCCGTCCCGGCCCCCTCTGTCTACTGTTCCACATTTTTGTGCCTTTAACCTTCATTGGCAGCATGTCCTAAATCCGTTGCAGAAGTCCGAGGCTGCTACCCAGCCTTGGAGCCCCTTGTGATTGTGCCCATCCTGGGGACGCGGGGAGCAGGCGCTCTGCTGCGTTTTACCTCCTCTCTGCAGCACCCGCCTCCCTTCCCTTGCACAGTGGCCCTACTGGCCTCCAGGGGCAGCGCCCCTTCCCCTGATTCCAGCCTTGGCTGCAGCCCAGACCTCCAGCAGCCTGGTGCTGGAGAACTTTGTATCCTGGGGCCAGTGACCTCAGGCGGAACAGCAGCTGGCTGTGACTTCGCCACGTCCTCTGTGTGCTGCAGGCCAGGCTGAGAGCTCCGGGCACCCCATATACACCTGACTAGAGCTCTAGGGACAGGTTTGTACACGGTGCGCTCAGGCCCGTGGGCTGCTCTGTGTGGCAGCGTGACCCACGTTGGTGTCCTGCTCGGCAAACTGCTTGGCGTTTGGTGCTCAAAGGACCTGAGAGGTCAGCAGGAGCGTGTGTGTGTGTTGTGAACGAGGGCTGCTGGTGCAAGCTGTGCAGAGCTGGGTGGAATGTGTCGGGGTTTCCTTTTCCATCCTGCATTCATCTGGGAGGAGGAAAGGATGGGGAAGAGAGTGCCAGTGGCTGGCATTTGGCGCCCCGGGCCTGGTGCTCCAGGTGCATTCTCAATTGATTCCCAGGACAACCTGCCTAGGTTGGGGTGGGGGTACCCAAGTTTCCTCATGAAGACACTGGGCCTCAGAGATGCCAAAGCACAGAGCAGGGGAAAGGAGAGCTGGGCCTGGAGGCCTGCTGCCTGCAGACTCGTGCTAGGCCACCTACCTGCAGGGGAGCAGACTGCACCCGCCCTGCTTTACCCCGCTTGACTTCAGCCAGAAGGAGCTGTTTCCCATCTGTGAGTATCTACCGGGGTGCTGCCTGCCCAAAGCTCCGTACCCAGGGGCTGTGGCTCAGGCCTCAAGTCCAGGTTTGTTTTATTACCCTCTGCTGGGACACTGGGGCTCAGGGGCAGTGTGTGTGTGTGTGTGTGTGTGTGTGTGTGTGTGTGTGTGTGTGTGTGTGTATTATTGGGGATTGAACCCAGAAACACTCTACCACTGAGCTACACCCCAGCCCTTTATTTTTTATTTTGAAACAGAGTCTAGCTAAATTACTCAAGCTGGTCCCAAACTTGCAATCCTGCTTCAGCATCTGGCAAGAGGGGCAGTCTTACTCCCTCCATGTCCACAACCCTGGATTCTTTGTGAAGCGGTTCTGCCAAGGAATCCCTGGCCTGCTCAGAACTTTCAGGAGAACCATCTGCAGGAATGTGTGTGAAAGGGCACGCCGGGCCGGGGCGCGAGTTCAGCTCTCTGTCATCTTCCTGCCAGCTCAGGAGACGCTTGGTCACCACTTGGTGGGGCAGGGATCAGCCTTCCAGGGGCTCCGGAGTTCACCAGCCTTTTGGCATAATGTCCAAGGAACCTCCTTTCTTTACTCGGAAAGGGAGGCAGGGAGTGTGTGTGGCAGGGAGAAAGGAGCCAGGCAGCACTGACCTACTTAACGCAGTAGGTCCTGCCCAAGTGGGTTGCAGGAGCACACCTGCCCAGCTGGGAGACAGGACTGGAAGCAGCTGGAAACTTCCCTGGAGGGTTGGGAATCTTGGTGCCAGTATGCTGTCCCCAGCCTGAGGCCACTCACCTGCAGAGGGACAGGCTCAGCCAGGGCAGCGGGTGGGCAGGTGAGGTGTCGCTGCTGGGGTAGGGGTCGCAGGTGACCCAGTCATGTCCTCACCAAAAGAGGTTCAGATTCTCCTTGGTCTTTTGCTGCCATGGTCTTCAATATATGTTTTCACATTATAAATAGCATATTTTCAGCTGGGTGTGGTGGTGCATGCTTATAATCCCAGCATTTGGGAGCCTGAGACAGGAGGATTGCTGTTCAAAAACAGCCTCAGCTACTACTTGGGCCCTCTGCAAATCAGTGAGACCCTGTTTCAAAATAAAGAATAAAAAAATAGGCTGGAGGGTATAACCCTGGGTTCCATCCCCAGTACCAAAAAAAATTTTTTTAAAAAGCGCATTTCCTACATCAGGTGGATGGCACATCCCTGAAATCCCAGAGCAATAGGGAGGTTGAGGCAGGGGAATCATGGTTTCAAGTCCAGCCTGGGCAACTTAGCAAGACCCAGGCTCAAAATAAAATAATTAAGAGCTGGAGATGTAGCTCAGTGGTAGAGCGCTCCTGGGTTCAGTCCCCAGTGCTGCAATAAATAACAACAGCGTCTCCAGTGGAGAAAAATATGGGGATTTTTCCAACGGGGATATGGAAAAGCATAAAGGAGAGAAAAAAACAGCACTGCGCCATGTGGGCACACGGGCGTGAGCATGGCGGCGCACCTATGCAGGCCCGCCGTTGTTGCCCTTGCATAGAAGAAACGTCCTGAGATGGTGCTGTTTACCTTTGCATCTTCTCAGCTTCCGCGCGATCCTGGGCGTTTCCCATGATGTGCCCTGTTAGTGGCTGCTTGCCGTCGGTACGTGTCGGAGCGTTCAGTTGCTTCTTGCTATTTGCTGTTATAAATAGCACTATTTTGAACATCTTTGTGCTCACATCTTGGTTCCCTTTTTTTGTGTGCGACTAGGGATGGAACCCAGGGGCATTCTACTTCTGAGCTACACTCCAGCCCTATTTTTTATTCTTTATTTTTGAAACAGGGTCTCACTGAGTTGCAAAGAGCCTCACTAAGTAGCTGAAGCTGTCCTCAAACTGCATTACTACTGTTGCTGCCTCCCAAATGCTGGGATTACAAGCATGTGCCACCACACCTGGCTTCCTTCCTTCCTTCCTTCCTTCCTTCCTTCCTTCCTTCCTTCCTTCCTTCTTTCCTTCCTTCCTTCGTTCCTCCCTTCCTCCCTTTCCTTCCTTTATCCCCCCACCCCTTTTTCTGTGTTACTGGAGATGGAACCACCCAGGGACCTTCTACCTCTGGGCTACACTCTCAGACCTGTTTTATATTTTATTTGGAAACAGGATCTCTTAACTTGCGCGATCCTCCTGTCTCTGCCTCCCAAGCGCGGGGATTACAAGCGTGCGCCACCACACCTGGCTTTATTCTTTATTTTGAAACAGGGTCTCACTGAGTTGCTAAGGGCCTCACTAAGCTGAGGTTGTCCTCAAAACGTGATCCTTCTATCTCAGCCTCCCAAATGCTGGGATTACAAGCGTAGGCCACCACACCCAGCTCTGACTTATTTTTTGGTATTGAGGCTTGAACCCAGGGGCACTCTACCTCAGAGCTACACCTCCAGCCCTTTTAATTAAAAAAAAAAAAAATTTGAAACAGAGCCAAGTGTGGTGGTGCACACCTATAATCCCTGTATTTGGGGGGCTGAGACAGGAGGATCACAGGTTTGAGAATAGCCTCAGTAAATACCAAGACTCTCAGCAACCTAGTGTGACCTTGGTACTGGGGATGGAACCTAGTACAAAACAAACAAAAAAACTAAAAAAAAAAAAAAAAGTGCTGGGGTAGAAAATTTAAAAAGCACAGAGGTAGGCCACCCCTGGGTTCAATCCTTGGTACCAAAAATTAATTAACTAATTAAAATAAATACATTTGAAACAGGGCCTCACTAAATTGCTGAGGCTTACCTGGATACCTATAGTTCTCCTGCCCTCAGCCTCCCAAGTACTGGGACCACAGAGGTGTGCCCAGCTTGGTTCTCATTGTAGAGTATTTCCTTGAGTTGGATTCCTAGAATGGTCACAACTGAGCCAAGGGGTGTAAATATTTTAAGGGCTCTTGACAGATCTGCGAAGGGCTTCCAGTGAAGCAGCCCTGATAACCAGACAGGGCCGCAGGTCTGCTTCCCGCGGGCCTCACCAGAGTTGTCAATTCCGGGCCAAGAGTGGCCCCTCCCCGTTCTGTTTTGACTGGCTCGATGTCTGGTGAGAGGAAGGCACGAGTGTTTTGCTCTTTTGCTGCTGTGCTTGTCCCAGAGGAGCCCAGAGCAGAGCCCTGTGCTTCTTGACTTCTCCCTGCCTGGTGGTTTGGGCTCGCTCAGCAGGCCCCTGGCCCGTGCAGGGTGGCACTTGGTGCCCAGGAGGAGGGCCAGGTTTGCACCTCACACCTGCTCCCTGGTGTGTGTCTTAGACTGCGGTGCCACTGCTCCCAGGGAGGAAAAGCTCTCCTGGTGGCAGCCCCTCATCAGCCCCCGGAGTGGTTGCTGGGAGATGTGCTGGCGGGAGGTGGCAGAAGCTGACATCACACTCACCCTGCTCTACGCGGGGCTTGAGGCCATGTGTCCCTCCCGAGCTCCGGGCTGAAGATGGGCAGCCCTGGTGCAGGGGCTGGCTGTGCGCTCCCTGAGGTCCACTCCTCTCACAGGATCAGCAGCAGCACAGGCTAATCTTGTCTGTTTTAGTTTTGATTTTGAAACAGGGTCTCAGTTGCAAAGGGCCTCACTAAGTTGCTGAGGCTGTCATCCAACCTATGATCCTCCTGTCTCAGCCTCCCAAGAACTGGGATTACGGGTGTGTACTACCATGCCCAACTGTTCCCGTCATTTTGAAATGATTTCAGACTTAGCATAAAATTGCTAGTACAGAGAATTCTCTTCTCTCTCTTCCCCAGTTCCCCAAATATGATAGCTTGCTTCATTATTCAAATCTTTCCCTGGACCGTGTGAGTACAAATCCCAGACATGGTGCCCCTGAGCCCTGGACTAGGTCAGCATTTTCCCTTAAGGATGAGGACGTTCTCTCACGTAACCACAGTCCACTGAACAGGATCAGGAAGTGAACATCGGCCCAGCACTGTTTAATCTGCAAACCTTATTTACACTCTGTCCGTGTCCTGGACAGCGGGGTCCATTCTGACTTGTGCGTTGACTCTTTGACCTCCTTTCATCTGAAACCGTCCTCGTGGCTTTGTCTTTCTTGGCCTTTGACATATCTGAAGAGTGGAAGCCAGTTATTTCATGGGGTTTTCCTTAATTTGGGTTTGCCTCTTGTCTCCTGGTTAGATCCAGAAGTCAGACCCTCAGCACTGAGGCGGGAGCCTGCAGGTGTGCAGTGACCATGGTGGGTCCCATCACCCCGGGATGTTGGCTTGGTGCTGGTGATGTGAGCCTTGGTCCATGTGGCATCTACCCAGTTCTCTGCTACTTTGTAATTACAGTGGTCGCCCCTTGTTCCCAGTTTCGCTTTCCTTGGTTTCTATTACCCGAGGTCAGTCAGGTTACAAAAACACTAAATGGAAAATTCCAGAAATAACGCCGTAAGTTTTAAACGGTCTGCTGTGCTGGGTAGTGTGGTGAACTCTTGCGCCATCCTGCTTCCCCCTTAAAGATGTGACTTTGTCCAGCGGATCCGCACTGTATTCGCCGCCTACCCAGCAGTCACTGAGTAGCTTTCTTGGTTACCTGACTGCCGGGGTGTGCGGTTCAGAAGATCCTTATTTGACTTTAATGGCCCAAAGCACTAGTGTAGGGATGTTGGCAATTCCAATGAAAGTTGTCAAGTTACTAAGAAAAAGGAAATGGAATGTGGAGGCTGCTAAGATCTGCAGTTTAATAAGATACTAAGAGAGGGAGAAACCACACTCATATAACCTTTATTACAGTATATTGTTATGGTTGTTCTATTTTATTATTATTTATTACTTATTGTTGTTCATCTCTTACTGAGCCAAATGTATAAATTAAACTTTACCCCAGGTGTGTACATAGAGGGAACACATTGGTGGGGGGTTTGGTATGGTCTGCAGTTTCAGGCACCCTCTGGGGTCTTGGACATATTCCCTCGAATCGGGGTTCCCTTGTGATTAAGACACAGTATAGATCTTAGCATTGTTCTCTACAGTAGAGTGGCGAGGAGCCGGAGCTCAGAAGGAGGCCCTAGCCTCGTCCATATAGCTGGGTCAATGCAGACGCCCCTAGCAGTCCAAGGCGCTGCCCGCCCGCCACCCTCGGGCCACCTCGCTGTGCGCCTCAGAGCTCAGGGCTGCCCGGCCTCCCGAGAGCACCGCTTTCCTCCTTGCTCTTGGGCAGCCCCTCACTGTCTCCGCGTTGACTTCCTCCTGGTCTAGTCAGTGTTGAGAATGTTCTCTTCCTGGCCCCATACGCCATCCATCCTCAAGGGTACCAGGCTTTTTTTTTTTTTTTTTTTTTTTTTTTTTGCGCAGTATTGGGGATGGAACCTAGAGGCTTCTACCTCTGAGCTATATCCCCAGTTCTAATTTTTATTCCTTATTTTAAAACAAGGGCTCACTAAGTTGCAGAAGGCCTCACTAAGTAGTTGAGACTGCCGGCGAACCCACATCCTCCTGTCTCAGCCTCCCAAGTACTGGGATTACAAGCGTGCGCCCCCACGCCTGGGGTGCCGGGTTTTCTGCCCTGGTCTGCGAGCTCCGCCCCACTCCCAGCCCTTCCCGTCTCTAGTCTTTCTGGAACAGGAAGAGTCGCCTCCGCCCCTGTACAGAATTCCTTCCTTTCCTCCGTGCCAGTGACCTCTCTACCAGTTTGGCCTGTTGTACCCCAAACCTCTCCCGACCCCACCTAACCAGAAGCTCTTGCCCCGGCCTCTGCATTGCCCAGATGCATGCCACCTGTCAGTCCCTCCTGCTGTCTGTCCAGAAGCCTGTCCCAAATGTACATTAGCTCCTGTCCCTGCAAGTCCTGCCCACAGCCCGAGAGAAGAGGCCTGGGCTCCCGGCCCTGCCCAGGTTGTTCCCTCGCTGTCTTGGCCATTGCTGTCCCGTGCGTCTGCACTCGGCCACCTCCTGTGTCCCCTCCCTAGGCATCTCTAACATCCGGCTCCAGGAAGCCCGCCTCAGGTTATTCCCAAAACATCACAGGTTTCTTCGAGGAACTCATCGTGATCGGAAGCGATCAGCTCACGTACGTCTCATTTTCTGTCCCTTCTCCTTTCGCTGGCTCAGCCTCCCAGGACAGAGGGCCCTTTGTGTCCTAAGGCTGCCCCGTGCCTGGCAGTGCAGCCTGCGGGGGTCCTCACCTCCCCACCGCCATCTGTCTGTAGGCCTCTCCTCTTCTCTTTCTTTTTTTTGGTACTGAGGATTGAACCCAGAGGCATTCTGCCTTCAGACTACACCCCCCAGCCCAATTTTATTTCTTATTTGGAAACAGGGTCTTGCTGGGTTGATGGAGTCTCACCACTTGCTGAGGCTGTCCTTGAACCTGCGATCCTCCTGTCTTAGCCTCCCAAGTCCTGGATTACAGGCATTAGGGGTGTGCGGCACCACTCCTGGCTTCATCTTCTCTTTCTAAGGCTTATTTTCTTAGGTCTTCTTGTTCCTGGCCATTCTAGCTTTATTTCTCCTTCTCTGTATTTATGGCCATTGTGTGACACCAGGGTTTTTGCAATATTTGTTTTATTTATTGAATTTGTTTTTATGTGCCGTACTTAAAGCAAAATGGCCGAGTCAAGCGTTTTAAACTTTTACTCAGCAATGAGTCACATGGTCAGATACAGCCTGTCACCCGCGAGGGGCTGGTTCAGCCCTGTACCCAGCGGCTCTCTTCAGACCTGCTGGGTTCCGTTTCCTTCAGTTGTAAAACGGAGGGGTTAACCTCTGAGGCCTCTACGCTGCTCTGGTGATATAAATTGTCCTCACTTAATTTTAAAATTTTTGCAGAGTGTGGTGGCGCACACCTGTGACCCCAGTACTTGGGAAGCTGAGACAGGAGTGTTACAGGTTCAAGGCCAGCCTCAACAATTTAGCGAGACCCAGTTTCAGGGGGAAAAAAAAAAAGGCGAGGGCTGGGGTGTAGCTCAAAGTTAGAATGTCCCTGGGTTCAATTTCTAGTACCAAAAATAAATAAATAAAAATTGTTATTATGTTATGGTACAATACACGCAACATTCACTTTTAAGTGCACAGTTCTCTGGTATGACTATCACCTCCGTCCATCCACAAAACTTTTTTCATCTTAAAGATGTGAAACTCAGCCATGTGTAATCCCAGTTCTTGGGAGGCTGAGACAGGAAGGTCACAGGTTCAAAGACAGGTTCAGCAAGTAGTGAGACTCCATCAACCTAGAGAGACCCTGTTTCAAAATAAAAGAAAATGGCCGGGCGTGGTGGCGCACGCTTGTAATCCCTGTGCTTGGGAGGCAGAGACAGAAGGATCACGCTGGTTCGGAGCCAGCCGTGCTGGCTTAAGAGACCCTGTTTCCAAATAAAAAAATATAAAAAATAGGTCTGGGAGTGTAGCCTGGAGGTAGAAGGGCTTCCAGGAACCTCAGTATCACATACATACATACATACATACATACATACATACATACATACATACATACGAAAATGAATAAACCAGGCGTAGTGGCACACGCTTGTAATCCCAGTACTTGAGAAAAAACCAAGACAGCAGGTTCCTGGCCAGCCTCTGCAACCTCATGAAGCCCTTGCAACTTAGTGAGACCTTGTTTCAAAATAAACCATAAAAATAGGGCTGAGAGTGTAGCTCAGAAGTAGGATGCCCCTGAGTTCAGTCCTTAGTACCACACACACAAAAAAAATAAATAAATAAAATAGGGCTGGGGGTATAGTTCAGAGGAAGAATGCCTCTAGGTTCAACTCCCAATGCCAAAAAAAAAAAAAAAAGAAGGAAGGGAGGAAGGAAGGAAGGAAGGAAGGAATGTATAAAACTGTTCCTATTAAACTCTAAGCCCCCATCCCAACCCCAAGCCCAGTTCCCACCATCTACCTTCTGTCTCTTCAACTGTGACCACTCCAGGGCCCTCCTTGAAGTAAATCTCACGGCATCTGTCTTTCTGTGATGGCTGATTTCACTTGCCCTTGGGTGGGTTTTATTAATAATTTATTTTATAGCCATCAGTGGAAAGGAAGTTTTCTTCCACTGTTCAGAGAAACCTGCATCGTAACTGGGCCGAGGCCGTCTCCTGAGAGAGCAAGCTGATGAGGTTTAGTACACACAAAAGTTTTTTTATTTTTTCTTTTTTTGTATTGGGAATTGAACCCAGGGGCATTCTGCCTCTGAGCTATAGCCCCAGCCCTTAAAATTTTTTTTTTTTTTTAATTTTTGAAACAGAGTCTCACTAAGTTTCTGAGGATGTTGCTAAATTGCTGAGGCCCTCAATCCTCCTGTCTCAGCCTCCCAAGTACTGGGAGTACAGGTGTGCACCACTGCGCTCAATTCGTGTGTGTGTGTGTGTGTGTGTGTGTGTGTGTGTGTGTGTGTGTCTGTCTGTCTGTCTGTCTCTCCTCTCTCTCCTTTTGTACTGAGAATTGAACCCAGGGGCATTTTATTTCCAAGCTACACCCCCCACACCCTGTGTCATTTTGAAGCTGAGTCTAAGCTGCCGAGGGTCTAAGTTGCTGAGGCATTCTTTGAACCTGAAATTCTCCCATTTCAACCTCCCAAGCCCTGGGATTGCAGGCGTGTGTCACTATGCCAGAGTTTTTCTCTGTTCTTCATTCCCATTCTTGCCTGGCCTGCGGGACCCTGGGAGAGGCCCCGGCTGGGTGTTTGGGGGGGGAGGTTTGTTGCCCAGGCCTGCCTGGGTGGTACCATGACAAGGCACATGCTATACCCTTGTAGGACTTCTCCATTGCCTCAAAATCTTGCTTTATGAGCTTGAAATGCAGTGATCATAAACATTCATATTTGAATATTAAGGTGAATTGGGTCTCTGTATTTGAGACACAGATAGAGGTGGGAGAGTAGCTGTGGCCCCCAGTGGGGCTGCTGTGGGGTTTGGGACCCTTTCTCCCTAGGGAGCCTCGGCGCCAAGGCCCCTCTGACCTGGTCTCTGCCTTTCACAGATGCTGAAGTTCCGAACGATTCGAGGGGGCCTGAGGCTCCTGGGTGTCCGCCGGACCTCCACCGCCCCCGCCACCTCCCCCAGTGTCCGGCGCCTGGAGTACAAGCCCATCAAGAAAGTCATGGTGGCCAACAGAGGTGAGTCTCGTGCCTCGGCCCACCCCACCCCCTTCCACTTCTCCCAGAACCTGAGTCTAACTCCAGGCCCCGTGATCCCAGGTGAGATCGCCATCCGTGTATTCCGGGCCTGCACAGAGCTGGGCATCCGCACCGTGGCTGTCTACTCCGAGCAGGACACAGGCCAGATGCACCGGCAGAAAGCCGATGAAGCCTACCTCATCGGCCGTGGCCTGGCCCCGGTGCAGGCCTACCTGCACATCCCCGACATTATCAAGGTGGCCAAGGTGAGCAGGCGTGGCCAGGGAGCCTGGGGCCAGGAGCTGAGGGCACAGCCAGCACTGAGTGTGAGGAGGGGTGGGGAGGCGGCCAGCACCTGAGCAGGAACTGAGGGCCGACACGTCTCTGGCCCCTCACCCCGCAGGAGAACAACGTGGATGCCGTGCACCCCGGCTATGGCTTCCTCTCCGAGCGAGCTGACTTCGCCCAAGCCTGCCAGGACGCTGGGGTTCGGTTCATTGGGCCAAGCCCAGAGGTGGTCCGTAAGATGGGGGACAAGGTGGAGGCCCGGGCCATCGCCATTGCCGCAGGTGACAGCTCCGCTAAGGGCGGTCAGGCGGGGCCACAGGAGTGTCTGTTTCCCTGACAGCCGTGGCAGGGAGTCCACCCCTTACAGAGGCCACCCCATACCTGTCCCCCACAGGAGTCCCAGTGGTCCCCGGCACTGACTCCCCTATCACGTCCCTGCACGAGGCCCACGAGTTCTCCAACACCTACGGCTTCCCCATCATCTTCAAGGCCGCCTATGGGGGCGGGGGCCGCGGCATGCGGGTCGTGCACAGCTACGAGGTGAGCGGGGCGCAGGGCACAGACACCTCAGGCTGGAAGCATGGCAGGCAGCCGGCTGCAGGGTGCTGGGGATGAGGCTGCAGGCACGGGTCGTGGCACAGGGTGACTTTTGCCGCCTGGCCTTGTCTGCTCTCCCAGGAGCTGGAGGAGAATTACACCCGCGCCTACTCGGAGGCTCTGGCCGCCTTCGGGAACGGCGCTCTGTTTGTGGAGAAGTTCATCGAGAAGCCGCGCCACATCGAGGTGCAGATCTTGGGTGTGTATGCAGTGTCCCCAGAGCCTCAGCCGGGCAGCGAGGCAGGAGCCCAGGAGCCTCTGAACAGTCGGGCCTGTGGGTGGAGCCCTTCCAGGGGCCTCCCTCAGCCTAGGGGATCCCGCTCACCAGCCCCTGGCTGCCTCCTCCCATTTCAGGCAGGCCTTGCCCGGCTACCGGGCCCAGGAGGGGCCTTGGGACATTTCAGGAGGTGTTTAGATTCCAGAAAAAGCTGAAACCAGTGTCCCTTCACCTCAGGGGACCAGTACGGGAACATTCTGCACCTGTATGAGCGGGACTGTTCCATCCAGCGGCGGCACCAGAAGGTGGTCGAGATTGCCCCCGCCGCCCACCTGGACCCCCAGCTCCGTTCGAAGCTCACCAGCGACTCTGTGAAACTTGCTAAGCACGTGAGGGCTCTCCCACCTGCTACCTGGGCAGGAGCTTCCCAACGTGGTGGTGGGGTCCCTTGTGGGCAGCTGCTGGGAGCAGAAAGGCATAGGCTGACCTGCAGGGACGGGGAGAGTCCTGTCACCCTCTCTGTGAGACACGGACTCCTGCCCCACACCCTGAGGGAGGGAGGACCAGAGCCCGGCCGCCCTCTGTGGCGCCAGCTCCCGCGGGGAGAAGGGACAGGACCCGAGGATTCTCCCAGGATGCAGGCAGCTCCTCCTCACTGGCGCTTTCTGTGCGTCACTTTAGTCACTGAGTCCCCCACCCCCGCCAGTCTCTGTTCCCCTGGGAGCTCTAGTGGAGTGGGTCCCGATGTGGAGGAGGCAGAGGCAGCAAGCTGTGTGCCCCAGCAGTGACCTGTCCCAGCTGGCCGGGAGCATCGCTGTGGCAGGGGTGCGGTGCCCCCTCCCAGCTCCCTGGGCCTGCCAGGGCTGCACGCAGCTTCCCGGCTCCTGGGGTGTCTCACTGTGCCAGGCTCTAGTCCTCAGCTCTCCAGACTTGCCGTGGTCTCCGGGCAGCCTGGGCCCAAAGGAGGGGAAGCAGGCGGGGTATCTGCAGCCAGGCAGAGCTGGTGTCTGGCAGCCTCCAAAAAGGAGCAGCCTCACCTCCGTCCCTCTGGCTTAGCCTTCCATCTTCCTCCCCGCTAGGGAGCCAGTGGGAGTCTGGTGCGGTCCCAGAGGACAGAATGAGGTGGAGTTAGGGCCGCAATCTGAGTTACAAGCAGCAGCATCCTCCCATGGCCTCCCTGTGACCTCTCCTGAGGCCAGCACCGTCAATGACATTGGAGGGTGGGTCTGTGAGGCCCAGGTCACCCGGCTGGAGGGGGCAGATGGGAGCTTCTGATGCTGTCTTACCCCGACACACTGGGCGTGGGGTCCTCAGGGAGTCTTGGATCCTGGGTGCCGGCCTTGGGGTCAGGCTGGCCGCCACCTGTGTCCGCTGGGCAGGGTTGCCGCAGGCTGTTCTGGCCCCGGACAGGCCTGGTGGGGGGGCTCGGGTTCCCATCTGCCTGTGCCACGCTCACTGGCCGCCGGCCACCTGCAGGTGGGCTACGAGAACGCGGGCACCGTGGAGTTCCTGGTGGACAAGCACGGCAAGCATTACTTCATTGAGGTCAACTCGCGCCTGCAGGTGGAGCACACGGTCACCGAGGAGATCACAGAGTGAGCGCAGGGCGGGCGGGCGCGGGCCTGGGGCTGGGGCGGTGAGGGTCCAGGGCTGCTGCTTAAATTATCATAAAAGTATTGCATTGTCATTGTATGTATTAATACAAAGAGAAAGCAAAAGTGGCTCAGAGGGATTAAGAGGCTTGCCAAGGTCGCATGGCTTCAGCTAGAACCCCCCCTGTCCCCCAGTCCTCTCTCCAGCGGTGCTGAACCCCCATGCACACTCTTGGTCTTTTGGTATGTTTCTTTCCATTTGTATTTACTATATAAGTAGTTTTGATGGTAGACACCTGTAATCCCAATTCTTGGGGCGCTGAGACAGGAGAATTGCAGGTTCAAGGACAGCCTCAGCAAATAGCGACATTCCCAGAGAGACCCTGTTTCAAAATAAAAATAGGGTTGGGAGTGTAGCTCAGAGGTAGAATGCTCCTGGATTCAATCCCCAGTACCCCCCCACACACACACAAATAGTTTGATGCAATTGAGATATTTTATGTAGAATTTTTATTCTGATTTAAAATTTACTTTGTTGAAGGCATTGCCCCAGGCCATTATTCTTTCTAAATACTTTTAGCAGGTACATACTATTCTACCATCTATATATTTCAAAATCCAGTCCTGCCGTCCTCTGCTAGGCAGGTCGGTGGTTTCTGGCTTTTGTGGTTCAGGCTGTGCCCATTAACATCTGTGTGCCCCAATCTCTGACTCTATTTCTGGAGCATTCTGCGGAGAGTCACCTTAGTGGGCTTCCCTGATCAGAATAAGCAGCATCTTGCCTCGAGCTTTCCAGATAGTACCGCTACAGTCCCCACAAGCTTTGGGCATAGGCATTTCAAAATATCTGCCAGCCAGGCGGGGTGGCACACGCCTGTAATCCCAGTACTCGGGAGGCCAAGACAGGATGGTCGCAAGTTCCAGGACAGTCTCAGCAAGTAGTGAGACTCTCAACAGCCTAGTGAGAACCTGTTTCAAAATAAAAATAAAATGGGCTGGGGGTGTAGCTTGGAGGTAGAATGCCCCTGTGTGGTTCAAACCCCAGTAATACACATACACTCATTCTCATTCCCTCCCTCCCCCCCTCTCTCCCCCTTCCCCTCTTCTTTTCTTTTTTCTTTTCTTTTCTTTCTTGTGTTACAGGGAATTAAACCCAGAGGAATTCTACCTCCAAGCTGCTACCTCCCCAGTCCTTTTTTCTATTTTTGTTTTGAAACAGGGTCTTGATAGGTTGCTGAGCCTAGTCTCAAACCTGCAATTCTCCTGTCTCCGCCTCCCAAATACTAGAATCACAAGCGTGCACCACCATGCCTAGATGAGACCCTGTTTCAGAATAAAAATAAAATTAGACTGGGGGTGTAACTCAGAGGTTGAATGTCCTTGGGTTCAATCCCCAGCTCCACCACTACTAACCCCCCCCCAACAAAAAACTCTGCCCAGTCTCTAAACAACAATGAAAATGGCGTTTATTGTTTCAGAACGCACACTTTAAGCCATGTACTAAGCCTGGGCTTTGGCCCAGTGCTCCTCACCACCGAGCATTTCTAACCTCAGCGCCTTTCCAGGCCCCACTGCTCTGGTGTGCAGAGGCCTCAGACTCCTCGAGGCTAGGGTTGGAGTCCAGGCGGTGCTCCAGCTGTGTGCTCTGGCCCCACGGGGCCCTCCTCATGCTGCTGCTGAGGACACTCAGTCCTGAGCCCGCCTGGAGCCTGCGCTGTTGAGGAGGGAAGGTTCTGTCAGACAGACTGGGTGCAGGTGCCCCAGGCCCTGAGCGTGTGGAGCAGCTTGGGCTAGCCGCAGCCTCTCTGGACCTTGGGCTCCTCTGATGGAACGCTGGTGACACGGCTGGTATTGTCGTGGAGTCTCGGTCCACGGCAGGCCTGGTCCACACGCTCAACCATTGCCACTGCTTTGCAGAGGTAGCACCGCAGGTGCCGGCGCTGAGGACGGGCTGCCTCAGCACAGCCGTCTGCAGGAACACTGCCATCAGGCAGTCAGGCTGAGCTTATAACACCATGCAAATGGGCTCTTGACATCACCCCGAGGGTCCAGCCTGGGCAGACCATCCCCAGTGCTGGCCCTCCAGCTGCCACAGTCCTCATCTCCCAGACTCCCCGCGCCCACCCGTGTGGGGCCGCACTTAGGAATGTCGGGCGGAGTGTCCTGACCGTCCTCACCAGGCTCTAGCCCGAGCTTCACAGGGGCAGGGACAGGGAGAGGGCGGAGATGGGAGGCCGGGGAATAGGCGGGCTGAGCAGGGACACAGCAGCACTGGGGTGAGGAGCCAGAGGATCCCGTGTTCCTGAGCCCCAGTGGCCGCCACACTCTCTGGGTGGATTGCAGAGCCCTTCCAGGGCTGCTGGGTAGCGACGGCTGCAGTGGAGCCTCTGTCAAGGACGGGCCGCGTGGGCTGGGAGGCATGTGGGGAAGCTGTCTGTCTGGCACAGAACACTGTGGGCCGGTCGCCTGTGCCCTGCCTCACCCCCACCCCGCGTTTCTCCCACTGCAGTGTGGACCTGGTCCACGCTCAGATCCACGTAGCCGAGGGCAGGAGCCTGCCAGACCTGGGCCTGCGGCAGGAGAACATCCGCATCAATGGCTGTGCCATCCAGTGCCGGGTCACCACCGAGGACCCAGCGCGCAGCTTCCAGCCCGACACTGGCCGCATCGAGGTGGGTGACGTTGACAGTGTGGTGGCACTCAGCCTTGTGCCGGGCCTGCCGCCTCTCCAGGGCGCTGCTGCAGCAGCCAGGAGGCTCCGTCTGAAGCCGGCCTGGAGCACATAGGAGCCAGGCCCCCTCTAAGAGTAGGGGGCACTCTGGGGAGAGGCTGCCCTGTGGGCCGTCCGGGAAGAAGCCAGTAAGCGAATCACGTAGAACAGCCAAGCTTGGCAGAGCAGTGCTGATCCCCAGGGCCAGAGCCTGGGCTTCACCCTTCAGGAGCCGCTGGCCTCCTGCCTTCGCTCTGGGCTCGGGTGGCTGGCAGGACAGGAGAGGATCCCAGGGCGGGAGCAGAGGGTTGGGGTCCCGTGGAGGGTGAGCCAGGCTGAGTGCCCTTTGAGGATGGATGGGTAACCACCGCGGTGGGCAGCACTCAGGAGACAGACTTTGGGGTTGTGGATCCTGAACCTTCTCTTTTCTCACCGTGCTGAAGCCCAGCCAGTTAGTCCCTGGAATCCTTCTCGGTCCCCTCACGTCCCGGGCTGCTGCCTTGCCCTCGGGGTCCTCTGCATGGCAGTGCTGTGCCTGGTCCCTGCTCAGCTGCTCCCCATTGGCCTGGCCCTGAGGATGGCGAGGCGCTCCGGTCCGCTCCAGAGCCAGGGTGGGGACGGCAGGGACGAGCCAGATGCCGGGGTGGAGGGCAGGACGGGCTGCCTGGATTCTGAGCAGTGTGGAGCCCTGGGCCCGACAGGGCCGACTGCCGCATCCTTGTGGAAGGCCCAGAGAGCAGCTGGGGACCTAGGCTGGGCTGCCCCCTCGCCTGTGGGAGGGAGCCGCTGGGGACCCGGCTCCGGCAGCCCTCCGTCTCCGCCGGCTGCTCAGGGCCTGTCCACCACAGGGTATTTTTAGCCGATAGTTCCTGTGCACAGCCGAGTGTCCACCTGTAAATATTTTATTAAGTTCCTCTTTATTGAGCACAGGCCTGTGCCCCTTGGAGGCAGAAAAGTGGTGCCCTGGGTGTCCCCAGGCCCCTGGGCTGCCCTCCTCCCTCCCGCCCTGTGCCTGTGTCGGTCAGCTGGGATGCCCCAGCTGTCCCCCCCGTCCACCCTCTCTCACACGACCACCCTGCTGTCCCCTCACCTCAGTGCTGCATGTACGGCCACCCTGCCCTGTGCTCATGTTTCCTATGTCCTGGATGTTTCCTGGTCGGCTTCTTCCTCTGTCCCACCCCATCCTTCCCTTCACTCTCCATTTTGAGAAGGAAGGAGCTTGAGGCCTTCCTCATCCCCCTGTGTGCTAAAAACAAAGATAGCCCTTTGGTCAGCCAGCCTCACCTCCTTTCCCGGCCCGCAGTGTCCCTGCCAGCAGCCTGTCTCCTCGTTTGTCCCAGAGCCCATGCAAGCAGGGACTTCGGTGTGGGCTGCTAGGTCTGCAGTGCCTGTCTGGGAGCAGAAGCCCCGCACATCCTCCCACAGGCATGACCGGCCCCAAAGTTAGGGAGGGTCGCTCAGGAGGGTGGGGGAGGTGGGAGGGGTCTGGTGCTCACCTCCCCGTCCCTCCCACTCTGCTCCGCCTGGGCTAGCCAGGCTTCTCCTTTGTCCCCCAGGGCTCCCCTGAGCCTGGGACTCAGAGGGGTGTGCCCAGATTTGCTGGCAAAAGAACAAAACCTGACAGTCAGCATTGGGACCCGCATGGCACCTGTGGTGACACTGGGTGACTGCTGCTTCCCTTCGCCGCAGGTGTTCCGGAGCGGAGAGGGCATGGGCATCCGCCTGGACAACGCCTCGGCCTTCCAGGGAGCTGTCATCTCACCCCACTATGACTCCCTGCTGGTCAAAGTCATCGCCCACGGCAAAGACCACCCAACGGCAGCCACCAAGATGAGCAGGGCCCTCGCCGAGTTCCGCGTCCGAGGCGTGAAGGTGAGAGGCTTTTGCCCTGCCATGGCTCTGTCCAGGGCAGTAGCCTCCTTAGCTTGGCCACACCTTGGGCCCCAGCAGCCCTGCAACTCCTCACAGATGCCCTGAGCCCCGCCCAAAGGCCCCCCACCGGCGGCTTCTGGCCCCCTCGGGTGAGCCACCTACGGTGTGTTCAGTGCTGTCAGCCCCCTTCTGGGAATTCTGACCCCACGGGCTTGAGTAGAGCCTCCAAAGCCTGTGTTTTGAACAAGCTGCCCAGGAAATTCTTAATTTCAAGGAGACTTGTTACCCTGGGCAGGAGCCCCAGCCCTGTGTGGCTGAGGCCCTCCCGCAGCCCCTGCCTGCCCTTCCCCCCTGCCCAGTGCCTGCAGAATGGCAGCCAAAGCGTGCGGCTGCTGCTGGGGCAGCGATGGGCGGGCACATGGTGCCAGCGAGGATCCTAAGCGCTCTTTGCTGGGCTTGGCTCGAGATGAATTCAGAGCCAAGAAACAGTCTTGTCCTTTGAAGCCAGCACCTGCCCACGTAGCCCTGCAGTTGGCATCGGGGACTGGGTCTGGGTGTTCAGCCCCTGTAGGCTGGCCTGTCTCCTTTTCTGGGGCTTCCCATAGCCCAGCTGCTGCAGCGGGGGCACCCTGCCCACTGGCCATGATGGGGCTGGCCTCCAGCTCCTCACGGCTCTGCCAGCCCTGCCTGCCACTGGGGACTGGCTGATGGGTCAGGCGTAGCAGTGCTGTCTCCTCTCACCGGTCCACAGTGCCCTGTGCATGTCCTGGCAGTGGCCCCAACGGGTGCAGAGACCTTTAGAAGAGTGTGGAGGGGAGGGGGCTGCCTGTGCCCGCAGGCCGGGCCAGCCCGCCTCCCTGCAGCCCATCTCGGTGGTGACCTCATTGCATGGCTGGACGGCTCCCAACACCAGCTCAGTGTTTCCCAGTGCTGGGGCCCCACTCTTCATGGGGAGCCTCATGGGCTCCTTAGCAGGGTGTGTTCCTGACCTTGGGACAGGCGTGTGTGACATCGCTTCCAGTGTTCCTCTCGGGTGTCCTGTGGCTCATCTGCATGGGGGCTATGTGGCCATACACCCCGGTGACCCGCCCGGTGGCGATCCCAGCTGGCCCCTGGGGGCACCCTGCTCTCCCTCCTCGCCCTCAGACACTGTGGGGCACATGGCCATTTAGGCGGCAGCAGGACCAGGGTTCCTGGGGCACCATGTCCTTCCCAGATGTGCACCCAGACCAGGCAGCTGACTCCTGCCAGCCTGAGCCTTGGCCCCGGCTCCCGGCCCTGAGTCCTGTGCCTCCTTGCTCTCCCCTCCGCCCTCTGCCCCCCCCCACTTCACAGCTCTCTCCTGTGGAGGACCTCATGGCCATTTATTTAACCCATTATGTTCTGGCATTCTGTATACAGGGCACCTATAAAAACTCAAATTATGCAACAAATATATATCACTTAAACTACATATGTATATATGTCATAAACTTAGGATTTATAGGCATCCTGTATATGGAATGCCAGGATAATGGGTTGAACCAGCATATACCTTGGTCACATCAAGGAGCATGAGCTCGGCCTGCACACACATGCACACACACACACACACACACACACACATACATACACACACAGGCACACGCACACACAGGCACACACACACCTGGCCCCGTCAAGCGCCAGCACAGCCCATGCGCAACGGCTTGCCACAGCCCCAGGCCAGGCCAGCACACCACCCTCTGCATCTCCATCAGCACCCAGGTGCCCCCGACCTGCAGCAGGGCTGAGAGCCGTGCGTCCAGAGGGCTCGTGTGTGCAGTGCTTATGCACAGCCCAGACAACCCCCGGGGAGGGCTACAGGGCCACGCAGGGTCAGAGGCCGCCAGGGGCTGGCCGGGCCCTGGCCTGTCTGGCTCTTGAGTGTGGACTGGCATGGGAGGTTGGCACACGTGTTGTCACCAGCCGTCCCCATAGGGAGGGCAGGTCCTGGAGGAACCACCGGGAGGCCTGGGAGTGATGGGCCTTCCCGGGGTCTCTGGCCGGAGCCAGTGGGGTTCCAGCCCTTGGGGGGGCATTGACAGCTCTAGAAGATGCCCAGGAAGTGGTGGGCGGGGCTTTCCCTGATGGAAGCCATGGAGAGTCTTAACTGAGTTGTACTCAGGCGGACATTACTAACTGGGTCCCCAGGCCTGCTGGTGTTGCTGCAGCGCTGGGGAAGGTGCCAGGCCCTGTGCCAAGCTTCATGCTGGAGCACCATGGCCTGGGCAGCCTGCAGGAGGGGGGTATCCTCCACGCTGACAGACGTAAATCCCAGAGAGCTCAGGTGCCGACCAAGGTCACCCCAGCTCGGCTCACCCAGGTCAGGAGACACCAGACCCCCGCACCTGACCACTGCGCTGGGCTGGCCCCTCAGGATAAACCTGGCGCAGGCCCCCACGCTGCTGGCCTGGCACGCAGCCTTGATGCCTGTGCTGGCCTGTGAGCCCTTCCCAGTCCGTGTCCTGCCCTCCCTCTCAGGGACCAAGTAGGATGAGACCAAAGACTAGCACTGAGGCGCCCTCAACAATTTTATTATAAATAGAAACAAGACTCCCAGTGGTGGCTGCAGCCCTGGCCTTAGTGGCTCTGAGCACCTGTTGGAGGGACCTGTCCCTTCACCTCAGTCTGGAGACTAGGACCAAGGCAAGGGCTTGCTGTCCCACCCAGCACATGGGGAGCCTGAGGTACCGAGGATAAAAACCAGGGGCCCGGGCAGCTGCTTACTGGGTGGGAGCCACCGCCTGGGCCCTCTGACCACGCCACTTGTGCCTCAGTGTACGTGGGAAGCTGCCCCGTCCATCACACCACACTCTCCTCCAGCCGCTCTGAGCTGCCCCCCACACCCCGGCACCCTGCCCCAAGCAGCCCCCCGTGCACAGAGTGGCTCCGCCGGGCCCAGGCCCCCCCCAGGCGCCTGGCATACCCATAGCACCCCGCGTCCCCCAGGTCCAGGGAGCAGCTGCGCTGGGGGCGGGGCGGGGGGCTGCGCGGCGGGTGGCTCTTGGGTGTGGGGCTGGCGCCTCCGTTGGTCTGGGACTGAACGTGGCTGAGCTTGAGGGGGAGGCGGCCATTTCCGGCTCCCCGGCCCCGAACCAGCAAGGCCACGGTGAAGACCAGTAAGGCGGCCACCAGCACACCCCCCACGGCCACGGTCAGGGTCCCGCCCAGCACGTGGGCCTGCAGGGCGTGGCACAGGGGCGTGGATGGCAGCGTGGAGAAGTGGGCACAGCCCAGGAGCCGGGTGGCCGTGAGGTCCGAGGGTCCAGCGGCGGGCGACAGGGCCAGCAGGCAGAGGTCGTAGTCAGCACCCGGCACCAGGTGCTTGAGCAGGAAGTGGTGGCTGGAGGCGGGGACGATCCTGCAGGCAAGGGTGGTGTGAGAGGCGAGGAGGGGGCAGCTCCCACTCCCCTCGGTCACAGCGGGACCTCAGAGCTGCCCTCCGCCCCTAAGCCCCATGCTTAAACCTCTGCACTGCCCCAGGCCCCCAACAGCGTGGGGCCTTGCGGGGCCTTTTCTCTTCACTCGAGAAAATGTGCAGAACGGAAGCAGTGCTGGGGACAGGTGTGTGCACTGGCCGGCAGCGCGGGTTGAGGGGCATGGCAGCCAGCAGGGGCAGAGATAAGTAACCCGTGGGCCTGGGCAGTTGCCCTCCACAGACCTGCCGCAGGTGGCACGGAGCTCTTGGAAGCAGCCACACCCGAGGGGTCTCCCCCAAGCACAGGAGCTGAGGAGGAGGGGGAAAGGGCCCCAGGAAGGGAGGGGCAGGCACTGCTTGAGGGGCCGGCCTGGCAGGCCAGAGGGCAGGGAGCGGGCAGCATTGTGGTGGCGGGCGCATCCTCACCGATAGATGAGGGTCTCATCCTCGCTGCAGTTGTACTGGATTTGAAACATCCACACGGGGTCGGCGGGCCGCCCCGGGCCCCAGCTCACCAGCCCCGACGTGGCAGTCACCTCTGTCACCTGCACAGCGGGCTCAGACTCCAGAGTCCCCTCACCCTCAGCGGCAGTTCGAGCCGAGGCAGCAATGTCCGAGGGCCCGGGGCGGCCTCCCTCGGCACTGGTGTTCCCGCCATGGGGCAAGGCCAGTACTCGAAGCTCCACCTGGGCGGTGGCCTCACCGGCGGGGTTGGTGGCAATACAGGTGTAGCCTCCTGCGTCCCCGGCGCCTGTCACCCCAATCTCCAGGGTCCCGTTGGGGAAAGCCCAAGCTCGGGAGGAGTTGCCAACCAGCCGGTCGTCAGGGCCGACCCAGTGCATGGTGGGCGCAGGGTCTCCGAGGGCCCGGCACCGCAGCGTGGCCCGCTGGCCCTCCAGCACCCAGAGGCGCTGTGTGTGGCGCGCGATGAGGGGTGGCTCGCAGGAGAACTCGCCCTCGGGGACCGCCCAGAAGTAGCGGCCGGCCAAGCCTGGCGGCGAGGCGCAGGTCTCCAGGTCGTCGGGCCGTGCCAGGCGCCGGAGCCACAACAGCTCACAGTTGCAGTGCAGCGGGTTCCCGCTGAAGCTCAGCACCAGGGGGGCAGGCGAGGCCTCGGCGTCGCGCCCCCGGGAGAAGAGCGGGTCCGGGGCCAGCGTGGCCAGGCGGTTGGAGGTGAGGTCGAGGCGGGAGAGCTGGCTGAGCTGCGCGAAGGCCCCGGGGGGCAGCGCGTCGATGAGGTTGTGGTCCAGGTTGAGGGTGTGCAGGGCCGGCATGGCGCCGATGCCCGCCCAGGGCACCTGCCGGAGGTTGTTGTAGGACAGGTCAAGGTCCTCGAGGCTCTCGAGAAAGTCGTCGAAGGCCCCCGGCGCGATGCGGCCCAGCTGGTTGCCACTCAGGATGAGGTGCTGCAGGTTGGCAGGCCCACGCAGGCTGCTGCTGCCCAGCTCCACCAGCCTGTTGCCGTCCAGGTGCAGGGAGCGCAGGCTCTCCAGGTCCCCGAAGGCGCGGGCCCCGATGCGGGTGATGGCGTTGCGCGACAGGGTCAGGTCCACCAGCCCCGTCATGTTGCGGAAGTCAGGTGGCCCCAGGGCCTGGATGAAGTTGTCTGCCAGCCGCAGCTCCACGGTGCGCCGGTCCACGTTGGGTGGCACAAATAGCAGGCCTCGGTGGGCACAAAGGGTGCTGAGCGACTCCGACAGGTTCTGGCAGACGCAGGGCAGCGGGCAGGCAGCCGCTCCACTGGCCAGCAGCAGCAGCAGCAGCGGCGGGGCCATGGTGAGCGCCCTGTGGGGAAGGGTGGCAGCCGGGCACAGGTGAGGCTGGCCCGAGTGCCCACTTGTGCCCAGCGCGGAGTCCCGGGAGCCAGCTTCCAGAGCCTGGCCTGGGGATGGGCTGCGTTAGAGGCTCAAGGAGCACCCCGGGGAGTGGAGCCGGCTGCAGGGCCGGGCCCCCGGGGTAAAGGTTCCATTTCCCCAGCAATCGGGGGAGTCCAGGCTGGGGACAAGGTGAGGCCAGAGGCAGGAAGCGGAGGTGGGCCGAGAGCAGGGAGGGTCCCGGAACTTCCTTTTCCAGGCGTCCCCGGGAATCGCCAGCCCCCTCCACCCTCCGCCATCCCCTTCCCGGGCAGGGGAGCCCCCGCCCCGCGCCCGCGCCCCTCCCAGGCCGGCCGCAGCGTCCGGCGGCGCTCACCTGGTGTCCGTCGCTCAGGGGGCGCGGGCCGGCCTCCCCGCGGGCCCGGCCGGCCGCGGCCGACTGCAGGCCGCTCTCCCGCGGGGGCGAGGCCCGGGCCGCCCGCCGCTCGCCCTCCGGCCCATGGCGCGGGGCCGCGGCCCGGCCCGCCCGGCTCCCGCACCTTCCCCGGCGCGGCTCGCGGTGGCGGCGGCGCAGGCGGGGGCGCGCCCGCGGGCACGCGCGCCGCGGACACGCACGTGGAGGGCGGCGGAGGCGCGGGCGCGGCGGCTCCGAGGTCACGGGGACGCGCCGCCGCCGCCGCCGCAGCGCCCGGCCCGGCCGCAGCGCCCACCCCGGCCCCGGCCCGGCATCCCGGCGCCCGCCCGCCCGCCCCGCGCGAGCCGCGCCAGACAAAGCGCCGCGCGAGCCTCCCCGTCGCCCAGAAACCGGGCTGTCACATGCCGCCGGCCCCCCCGGCCGCCCACACGTGCCCGCACCGGCCCGCGCCCACGGCAGGGCGGCCAGGGCGGCGGGACGGGCCCTCCGCCCAGCGCTGAAGGTCACAACCACGCGTCGCGGTCACGTGGGGCCGGCAGACGCGGCCCTGGGGGGCTGGGCGGCGCCCCCCCACCCTGCGCGCCGGGAGGGGCCCAGGCTGGCCGCGCCCTCCGCCGCAGCCACCCCGCCCGCACCGGTGCGGGGCACCCCGTGCTCATTTGCACTCTTGTGCGCCCGGTGGGAAACGGAGTCGCCCCCGCCTCCCCAGGGCCCCAGACCGGACCCGGTGGGGAGCTGGTGCAGAGCTGGGAAACCAGACTGGAACTGGGGTCCTCCCAGTACAGCCGCGCGGCTTTGGACCAGTCCAGCCTCCACCGTAGACCCGGGGGTACTAGTGCGGTCCGCAGGCCTCGGGAGGGGCGAGAGGAGACCTGCAGCTGGAGGGCCTGGCTACCTGCAGCTGGAGGCCCGCTGGCTCTGGCGGGGTCTGGGGCGCCCTGCATGGCCCCGCACGGGGCCTCTGAGGAGGCTCCTCACTGTTCCTGAGCTCTAGGTTCTGTGTGTGTTACCTATTCTACCTCTGAGCTATCCCCTCAGCCCTTTTGGGTATGTATTTTTGAAACATAGTCTCACTAAGTTGCTGAGGCTGGCCTTGAACCTGGGATCCTCCAGTCTCTGCCTCTCAGCTGTGGGGATCATGGTGTCTGCCACCACACTGGGCTTCTAGGCTCTTTAGATGGTTGCTTCCCTTCATAGATTCTATGCATGGCCCAGTTGAGGTGTCCCTCTCTTTAGGTGGGGGCTGGTCTCAGGAGCAGACAGTAGGCCCGTCACGGTCAGGCACGAGGCACTCGGCTGGGCCCCACTGTGCCAGTGCCCACGGCCACCTGGGGGAGGCGCGCTTCCTATCCGGGCCTCCCGGTAACAGGAGACCTTGGGCAACAGGTAGAGTCTCAAAGCTGCAGGGTGACACATGCAGATGGCCACTGGCCATGCCGCCTTGTCCTGGGGCGCTTCTCCCAGTGCTGGTCCCCAGGTCCCATGTGACACGCGGGTTACCCACTCTGCCCCAGCTGTTTAGAGCAGAATGGGCACCTATGCACCTGGCACACGGACCCAGGCACCACAGGCAGCTCCCTTGTTCCCAAAGCCTTCCAGGCTGTGAGGGAGGAAGACAAGCCCAAACTGATGAGGCCACGGGGCGGGCTCGGCCACAGTTGGCCCTGCGGGGACCTGCACTGCCCAGAGGTGGGGGAGGGTGCAGCAGACTTCACCCAGGAAGAGCTTACCGGGAGGCGCAGGGGGTGGCGTGGCGGCGGTTGTGTGGCTCAGGGTGGCTGTGGTGAGGAAGCCAGCGGAAGGTGTGGCCTGAGCTGGTGAAGAGGTCAGCCCCAGAGGTGGCCATGGGACAGCTGTCTCAGTTGGCCAGTGACATGGGGAGTGGGTGGCGAGGGGGTTGGAGTGTGGGTTTGATATGGGGTATCCACCAGGCAAGAGGGAAGCCAGGTTCCGGCTCGCAGAGGTCACCGGAGGCACAGAAATGTCAGGAAGTGTTTCCACCTTTGGCCTTGGTTCAAGTGACAGAGGCTGTCACTGGAGCCACGGGCTCAGGACAAGGCCACCCAGCGAGAGCGTGGCATGAGAGGAGAAGAAGGGCCTGAGCTGGAGACCAGAAGAGTAAGACGTACGTGCTGGGGAGTGACAGGCGGGAGCTGGTAGCAAGTGGAGAGAATGCCCGCTGGACCTGGCCAGGAGGCGACCTGGTGCGGCCCGGCATCATGGTGCTGCTTGCAGTCCCAGCTCTTGGGAGGCCAAGACGGGAGGGCTGTAAGTGTAGCTCGGAGCCCTGTTTTATTTTTGAAACAGGGTCTGGCTAGGTTGCAGAGGGCCTTGCTAAGTTGCTGAGGCTGGCCATGAACCTGTGATCCTCCAGTCTCAGCCTCCCAAAAGCTGGGCTTACAGTCGTGCGCCACCACACCCGGCTTTAGGGGCCTCTTTGGAGAAGTGTGGCTGGTGGGGCCGAGAGGGTGCTGCTCCTCTGCCGCAGTGCTGGAGAGGCCAGCGGGCTCTCGGCCATGGGGTGAAGGCGCAGGCTTGCAGACCCAGAGGAGGCAGCAGGGGGCATTCAGGTGTGTTCTGGCTGAACTAGGTCGGAGGGCAAGGGCTCAGCCCCTGGCAGCTGCAGAACTCTACTAGACGGCGGGTGAGATGGAGGCCCCCAAGCTCTGCTGCTCTGGGATGGCGCTCTTCCTCCTGTCCATGCTGCATGGTGACGCCTCCCACCCACCTCTGTCCTGCAGACCAACATCCCCTTCCTGCAGAATGTGCTCAACAACCAGCAGTTCCTGGCAGGCACCGTGGACACCCAGTTCATCGATGAGAACCCCGAGTTGTTCCAGCTGCGGCCTGTGCAGAACCGGGCCCAGAAGCTGCTACACTACCTGGGTCTGCTCCCTGCCCGTCTCCCCTCCCCACGCCCGCCCCTGCCCTTCAGCCCCGCCCCTCCTTGCCCCTGAGACCCTCTTTGTATCCACGTCACCTTCAGTAGGTCTCCACTGCCCGGACCAAGAAATCCTGGCTTTGGAGGAGACGGGGCAGCTGGAGGACCGAGTGTCCCGGAGGAATGCCCCATCCCCAAGCCCACCGACTCACACCGCTGCTCTCAACTCTGCCTCTGACCTGCCTGCCCTGACCCGCTGCCCACTCTCTCCCCAGGACATGTCATGGTGAACGGCCCCACCACCCCGATCCCCGTCAAGGCCAGCCCCAGCCCCACGGACCCCGTTGTCCCTGCAGTGCCCATAGGTAGGTGAGAGCCATTCTGCCAGCTCATGAGGGAGACGGGGGCTTGCCACCCACCGGAGGGCACTAACGTCCCTGCCTGCCCTAGGCCCACCCCCAGCTGGTTTCAGAGACATCCTCCTGCGAGAAGGGCCCGAGGGCTTCGCTCGAGCTGTGCGGAGCCACCCGGGGCTGCTGCTGATGGACACGACTTTCAGAGACGCCCACCAGTCTCTGCTGGCCACGCGTGTGCGCACCCACGATCTCAAGAAGATCGCACCCTATGTTGCCCACAACTTCAACAAGCTCTTCAGCATGGAGAACTGGGGAGGTAGGCGGGAGAGGGCTGGTGTTGGACAGCACTGGCAGGAATCGGGTACCCCTGTGTGCCAGCCCCAAAGGCCCAAGCCACTGAGACCCGCTGGGGGAACCAGAGCCGTTGACACCGAGGAAAGCTAAGAGTGAGAACGGGGGAGGTGCGGCGCTCCCTCTTACCACAAATGCCAGCCGGGACTGACTGCAGCCAGGGTGAGTGCTGGGCAGAGGCTGCAGGGCTGTGGCCCAGGCACCCAGCCCAGCACTCGGTCAGGGAGAGACCCAGCCTGCGGTCCCTCCACGGAGAGAGGCGGGAGGGTCCCGGGCTGGGGTGCAGGGAGGGCGCAAGCAGCTGAGGCAGAGGGCTGGCGCGTGCGGGACCGCGGTGAGCAGGGGCCGGAGCAGGCCGCAGCGTCGCGGGAGATGGCAGGGAGCTGACCCAGGCCTCTCCACCCCGTGCAGGAGCCACATTTGACGTCGCCATGCGCTTCCTGTACGAGTGCCCGTGGCGGCGGCTGCAGGAGCTCCGGGAGCTCATCCCCAACATCCCGTTCCAAATGCTGCTGCGGGGGGCCAACGCCGTGGGCTACACCAATTACCCCGACAACGTGGTCTTCAAGTGAGTCTGGGGAGGTGGGCCTAGCGGGCACCAGGCCTCCCCGCGAGGGCCATGAAGGGTCGTGACATGCAGAATCAGGGCAGGACCCGAGGGCTTCTAGGTCACGCAGGAGGCTCTGGAGGCCCCGAGAAGATGGCTCGTCCCAGGCCTCACAGTTACAGCTACAGTTGGAACCCAGGCTTCAGGACTCCTTGTTCAGTGCTCTTTCCCACAGCCATTCCTTCCCAAATCCAGGCATCCCAGCCGACCCCGCAGCCCCAACAGGCTGCTAACTCCTGGCCCTTACTAGCATGGGAGCCGGCTCTGCCGGAGCAGGCCGCCTGGCAGAGCCTGGCCCCGCGGCCGGCTCCCACACCCCGGCCAGGCCAGGCCTCATCCTGGGTGCGGCAGGAGTCGGGGAAGCGCAGGGTCCCTCCCTCACGGTGCCCCGCGCGCAGGTTCTGTGAGGTGGCCAAGGAGAACGGCATGGACATCTTCCGGGTCTTTGACTCGCTCAACTACCTGCCCAACATGCTGCTTGGCATGGAGGCCGCGGGCACTGCCGGGGGCGTGGTGGAGGCCGCCATCTCCTACACCGGCGACGTGGCCGACCCCAGTCGCACCAAGTACTCGCTGCAGTACTACATGGACCTGGCCGAGGAGCTGGTGCGAGCCGGCACCCACATCCTGTGCATCAAGGTGCCTGGCCACCCCGATGCCCGCGCTGCCCCCGTCCCGCCCTCCGGGCTCACACTGACTCCTCCCCCGCTCCCTCCAGGACATGGCGGGGCTGCTGAAGCCCGCGGCCTGCACCATGCTGGTCAGCTCCCTGCGGGATCGCTTCCCCGACCTCCCGCTGCACATCCACACGCACGACACCTCAGGGGCAGGCGTCGCAGCCATGCTGGCCTGCGCCCAGGCCGGGGCTGATGTGGTGGACGTGGCCGCCGACTCCATGTCTGGGATGACCTCGCAGCCCAGCATGGGCGCGCTGGTGGCCTGTACCAGAGGGACTTCCCTGGACACAGGTAAGAGGCGGCCCGTGGCCTCGCCGCTCGAAGCTGCGGCCACCCCCAGTCCCAGTGGAGTCAGGCGCACCTGGATGCCCCGCCCAACCCGGAGCCTGCGGGCCTGGGCCTGGGGGGCCCGTAAGCGCAGCGCGGTGCCATCCCACCCCTCTGGCGTTGCTTCCTGCAGAGGTGCCCCTGGAGCGCGTGTTTGACTACAGCGAGTACTGGGAGGGGGCCCGGGGGCTGTACGCAGCTTTCGACTGCACGGCCACCATGAAGTCCGGCAACTCCGACGTGTACGAGAACGAGATTCCAGGGGGCCAGTACACCAACCTGCACTTCCAGGCTCACAGCATGGGGCTCGGCTCCAAGTTCAAGGAGGTCAAGAAGGCCTACGTGGAGGCCAACCAGATGCTGGGCGACCTCATCAAGGTGAGCCGGGACACAGCCTGCACAGCCTGCCTCCGCACCGCCGCCAGGGCCTGCTCCTAACCTCCGGAGACCTCCTCCTCAGGTGACGCCCTCCTCTAAGATCGTGGGGGACCTGGCCCAGTTCATGGTGCAGAACGGGTTGAGCCGGGCCGACGCAGAGGCTCAGGCGGAAGAGCTGTCCTTCCCGCGGTCTGTCGTGGAGTTCCTGCAGGGCTACATTGGTGTCCCCCATGGGGGGTTCCCGGAGCCCTTTCGCTCTAAGGTAGGGGGGGCCCAGTGTGACGAGGGTGGGGGCTGGGCACAGGAATCAGGACTGAGCCTCCGCTTCGGCTCCCTAGGTGCTAAAGGACCTGCCAAGGGTGGAGGGCCGGCCCGGAGCCTCCCTGCCTCCCCTCGACCTGCAAGTGCTGGAGAAGGAGCTGGTGGAGCGGCACGGGGACGAGGTGACCCCGGAGGACGTGCTCTCAGCCGCCATGTATCCTGACGTCTTCGCCCAGTTCAAGGATTTCACGGCTACCTTTGGCCCCCTGGATAGCCTCAACACCCGCCTCTTCCTGCAGGGACCCAAAATCGCAGAGGAGTTTGAGGTCAGTGGCCCGGTGCTGGCCACTGTCCCAGCACCCAGCCCTAGGGCTCCAGACCATGGCTTGGCTCTCACCCGGCCTCAGGAGCTTCAGAAGCAGAAAGGGCCCTTGAGAGGACAGCAGCGAGGCCATTTCCTGTGACCGCCCCTACAGTGTAGGAGCCCCCGTGGCGGGGTCAGAGGCTGCTCTCCCGGCTGGCCCCCACCTCCGGCCCCCATTCCCTCCCTGCAGGTGGAGCTGGAGCGGGGCAAGACGCTGCACATCAAAGCCTTGGCCATGAGCGACCTGAACCGGGCTGGCCAGCGGCAGGTCTTCTTTGAGCTCAACGGGCAGCTGCGATCCATCCTGGTGAAGGACACCCAGGCCATGAAGGTGCGGCTTCCCCAGGGCCCGCCGGGCGGTGGGGCTGGGCTGGCGGCGTCTCACACCACTTCTGCCCTGTCTGCAGGAGATGCACTTCCACCCCAAGGCCCTGAAGGACGTGAAGGGCCAGATCGGGGCGCCCATGCCCGGGAAGGTGATCGACATCAAGGTCGCAGCGGGAGCCAAGGTATCCAAGGGCCAGCCTCTGTGCGTGCTCAGCGCCATGAAGATGGAGACTGTGGTGACTTCGCCCATGGAGGGCACCGTCTCGAAGGTCCACGTGGCCAAGGACATGACGCTAGAAGGCGACGACCTCATCCTGGAGATCGAGTGACTTTGCCCCGGACTGGCAGCCTGGCCGTGCCATCGCCATGCCTTCAACAGCAGCTGTGTACTGGGCAGGCTGGGCCAGCCAGCGCCTGGGGGCAGGCGGCCCATCGGGCCCGTCCTCAGTGGGACCGCAGACACCGCCTGCAGCAGCCGTTCCCCTCCGCCGCTGCCCTTTCCCCGCGGTGGACAGTTGCTGCCACGTTCATCTCTTGCCAAATAAGGCTCCTCTCCTGTGGGGGACTGTAGGTGGTGAAGCAGGTGTCTTCTGACCTCGGGGAAAGGTCAGGGGTCCTGCCTCCTGGGGGTACTTCCCAAGGTCTTGGGACATTCACTCAATAAAACTGGCTTTGCCCTGCCCTCCATGCTGGTCCTGTGCACTGCCTGCCAAGCCCTAGTGCCACCCCAGCCAGGGGCAGCTGGGCGGCCGCCTCTCACTCATTGGCACGGTGGTTCTCAACTCCTGGAGATGGCGCTCAGGGCTGAGGTTTATGCCACTGCTGCCTGCCTGCTACACTACCCAGAGAGGGCCAGCTGCAATGAACTTGCTTAGGGGCGGGGTTCCTTCTAAGCAGTGAACTATAATGCAGGGTCTCATTCCATCCCCGTCTTCTGTACACAAATCACAGGGAGATTATGTAACTTCCCAGGACTCCGTAACTAAGAAGAGCGAGAGGGCACACCCAGGCTGTGGGCAGACCTGCTTCCTAGCCAGGCTGGTTTACTTTCACAACCTGCAGCCAGCCTCACCTCGTTACTTCAGAACTAGTCGCACCTTCTGGGCACTGGAGTCCCGCAGGGGCTGGGTCACCATGGAGGCTCTTGTGGCTGCTCCGGGTGTGAAGACATTAGTGGGATGTTGGCAAACAAACTGGACTGAGTCCCAGCCCCACAACTGGCCTTCGAGGGAGTACTCAGTCCCCTCACCTGCAGTGGGGACAGTGACCCTGGCTGCACTGCAACCCCCACCCCGGGCACCAGCACAGCGAGGCATGCCGGGCAGAGGGATGAAGCCCAGACCTTCTGGGCCCAGGGACACCAAGGCAGGAAGCGCATCCTTGGTAGCCTGCGAGCCTGTCCTCTTCAGACCCAGGATCTCAGATGTACTAAACAGGCTCCTGCTCCCAACAGCTGCTACACAGGCTGGGGAGAGGAAAGCGCCCCAAGGAGGCAGATGTATGGCGCCACGCTGCCCTTTAGACCCGGGTGACCATGGTTCAGCCGTGGCTGCCCCGGGGCATCATGGGAGAGCGACTGCACGTCCATTTCCTTTCCTTCAAGCAGCCTCAGGGACAGGGACCTCAAAGAATGTTAAGAATCAGAAAAGGAGGCAGTGTGACTCCCGGGCAGGACAGTGAGAAGCATTCTAAACATGAAGTAAGGACCAAGTAGAACCCAGCAGGTCCTAAGAGCCTCGGGTTGCCGTTTTGCTGGGCAGAATCCCTGCTGCTCTCAGGTCTGACAGGGCTTTCGTTCTGGGCTCCTCCAGGGGCCAATGGCAGCGGAGATCTGGTGGAAATTATCAGAAGCCTCTACTCCTGGGAGACGGAGTGTTCTTCCCCCACTCTGCACCTCTGTGTTGAATGAGGCTGGTGGACTCTGGAGGCGCCAAAGGGCACAGGCTGGAGGTGTTGTCACTGGGTTACTGGGGCCCCTTGGCGCCACTCGCTGGCCTTGGCAGCCAAGATCCAAGCCCTAAGAAGAGCTGGGCCTGCACGTGGTACCTGCAGTTTCAGGCCCACCTGTGCTAGGACTTGGAGCGCGGCTCAGGAAGGAGGCGGCTCAGGGAGGAAGCATCACCTCAGCAGCCAGAGGCCCCCACTCCCAGGAGCTGCCTGCTGGGTGAACTGCCCAGAGGTCAGTGTTCAGGCAGTTGGGATGGGGGCACTGTCCCATAAGCTCCTGGAATCTTCCTCCAAGACCCCCAATTCCACAGTTCCAAGGCCGTGTTACCCAAGTTAAATCTCTTTAATACCCCAATACAAAGTTCTGATGCAAAAAGACAATGAGAAAACCCTGGGAGATTCAGGGGAAGGGTTTTATAAATAAAAAACCCCCGAGCAGCTTTTCAGAAGCAGAGGGGGCAGAGGAGCTAAAAACAGCAGCAGTCCAAAGCGAGGGCGTGCGCGGCTCCTGGGACCTGCCCGCGTCCCCGCGCTCCCAGCTGCTCATCCCCCGTGCGAGGGGGGCTGCAGCCTTTGGATATCTGCTCCTCTCTCTTGGTCCCTGCTATTCCACTAGCTCTGGCTTCAATCCCCTACAAAAATTCCTGAGATCTCGGGGACTCCAGCCAGCCCTACCCCTGCAGTACTCCTTGATGGGGAGGGGCTGGAGAGCCATCAGAGTTCACCGGAGTGCACACAGGAGCGAAGGTCAGGAGCACAGGAGGGCCTCTGAGTCCCCTGTCCGCTCCAAAAGTACACAAAGGGGAAGGCTGCCGTAGAGCCTGGGGTCCGTGAGGGGCTGGAGCAGAAGCAGGAAGAGTCCCACGCCCAGAGTGTAGCCTGCCAGCAGGGGCCACCTCTGCGGATGCTCCAGAGCAGCGCACACGGCAGGGAAGCCCATGTAATTGCAGAAGGAGTGGCAGAGAACCGGCCCGATCAGGTGTCCTGCGGAGGGAGACAGTACAGCTCGTGGGGCAGCCCATCCCCTCCTCTGGCCCTTCCAGGGCTAGTGACCCTCAGCACCCCAGCACCTCAGTGCCTCCCCGTCAACCCCAGCCACTGGCAGACCGTGACTTTGCTTCTGCCCCCCCAGGCCTCACCAAGCCGAGGGCTCTGGCTCAGACTGTCAAGGACTGTGGTAAAAGAAACGTGTGTGTTTGTGTGTGTGTGTGTGTGTGTGTGTGTGTGTGTGTGTGTGTGTTTTGCAGAACTGGGGATTGAACCCATGGCATTCTAGCTCCAAGTTACATCCACAGTCCTATTTTTTATTCTTTATTTTGAAACAGGGTCTCACTAAGTTGCGGAGGGCCTCAATAAGTAACTGAGGTGGTCTGCGAACCTCCTGCCTCAGCCTCCCAAGTACTGAGATTACAGATGTGTGCCACCACGCCTGGCTAAAAGACACTTCTTGTTCTTGGAGCAAACAGAGTATTCCCATTCTCCACCCACTCCTGTGGGCCCCTGAGCCCCTGGAGCTCATGAGAGACTGAGGACCAACCTGTGCGGATGAAGAGGAAAGCAGTGTAGGCACCGAAGACAGCTGTGTAGGAGAACTGGAACGCTGGAGACGGGGAGGCCGCGAGTGACCACACCTGCACACTCCCCTGCCCCACTGCACACCCATCAGCCAGAGACCATCCCCTCGCCCATCACCAACAGCTGTCCTCTGCACCCCAACTCCCAGTGCCCCTCCAATACTACGGCCCTGTTTCCAATCCTTTCTCCAGAGTGGCTATTAGGGGAACCCCAACCAGGACTGCCCCAGGCAAGCTCTCTAGGACTCACCTGCAGACAAGAAGATGTTCCCCACGCTGCTCTGGCGGAAACGCAGCTGCTCAATAATGTGGTGAAAATGGGCTGGGAGGAAGGCGAGGAACACATCGTATCCCTCTGGCCTTGCCTCTAGGCCCACCTCTCACGGTGGCCCATTCTCAACTCTCATGCATCTTAGTAGGATGAGGCTAGACGAACTCACCAACTCCAAAGAAGAGTGGGCAGGTGAACACAGCAGTACCCAGGCCCGTGCACGGTGCTAGCATGGGCAGCATGCAGGCCCGGAACACCAGCTCTTCTGTCAGGGGCGCGATCACTTGGTTCCGCAGCCAGCGCATGTCTGTGAGGCAGCGGGCCCAGAAGCGAGGGGCTAAGGAGCAGATTCGGGACAAGCAATAAGTGACTAGTTATTCAACAATGAGATCCAAGAGCCCCTCTCCACAGCTCTCCCTAGCCAAATGCAGGTCAGGCACCAGGGCTCCTGTGAATAGAAGTGAGGAAGGACAGTAGCAAACTGTCCAGATCCAACCAAAACAGTGTCTAAGATGACTCAAAGGGAAGGCATTAGCCGCTGAGGCAGGCCAGTGGAACTAAACTCTGAAGACATCAAAATTTAACCAAGACCAGTTCTGCTTTGGGGAGTCGGAGGCTGGGGAAGCCACAGACAATGCTCCCCGGCCCACGCCAAGTACTGCTGGAGATCCAGAGGGACCTCCTTGAACACCAGGAACCAAGTCTTAGGTGCCAACAAGCAATACACCCCATTTTACTGATGAGGAGGCAGTGAGAGACATGTTTCCTGTCTGGATACAACCATGAGCCCACTGACTCTCCTTCCTCTCGTCCTGAACTGCTGTGCCTACTGTTTCCCCTCAGTCTTGAAGACTCACCCAGGACAACCTTCAGCCCATCTGCCAGGTCATGTGGGCAGTCCATAGAGAGCTGCATCAGTGGGCCCAGGAAAAGGATCTAGGGCAGAAAGCCAGCAGAGGTCAAAGGAAAGGCTCTCAGTGTACCCACTCACCTTGCCCAGGCCTGTGCCTCGGCCGGCCTCCTGAGACCTCAGGCTTCCTGAATTCTGGAATTTCCCACCCATGCACCTGTAAGGGCTCTGGGGCATGATTTAACTCCTGTCTCCCATTAGCGAAAGCCAGACACAATCGAGGGCACACCATGCCAATGACAGAGAACAGAGGAGAAAACAAATGCAGAGCTCACCATGGTCAGCAGCAGAGGCAGCAGAGCGGCTGGGAAAATGCCCTCCAGCCTGAAGCCCATCAGGGTGAGCAGGGATGTGCCTGGCTGAGCCACAGGAAAGGGGGCATCAGTCGAAGGCCCCCCGTGCATCCTCTCCCCCAGTAACCGAGCCCCGCCCCTTCGCACCTGGATGCCCGTGAGTTCCCTCCAGAGAAGCACGCAGAGGGGCGAGAGACTGGAAACCACCAGGACACTGGTGAAGCGCCGCTTGATGACGGCGGGGTGGTCCCTGCGAGGGGACAGTAAGTTGAGGGGACCCGCAGCCGCCAGCTGTGCGCGCGGCCCGCCCCGGCTCGCCCCGGCTCCGCGCGGCCCCCGCACCTCGGCAGCTCGCTCTTCCAGACGTAGAGGCTGCCGACGTAGGAGCAGGCGAGGCTGAGGCAGGAGAACACGGACACCCAGCAGCACAGCCCGGGGCCGGGGCCGCCCAGCGCCGCGGACTCGGGTTGGCGCTCGGGCCGCGAAACCGACAGCAGACGCAGCCCGTCCCCGCCCAGCGCCGCCATCGCGCCCGGACCCGCGGCGCGCACCAATGACGCGACCGCGGCGGCGCGTGACGTCAGGCGGCGCTGCAGGGCCCCGCCCCGCCCGGCGCTCGAGGCGCGGCGCACGCCCAGCGTCTTTATGGAAGCCCAGACTCGTCGCGCTCGCGGGCGGCTGCCCGGGCCGGGGCCCCGCTCAGGGCGCGGGGCCGGGGCTCAGCCAGTCGGAGAGATTGGAGACCTCCTGCAGCCACAGCGCGTCCTGAGGGAGCAAAGGGGGCCCGGGGTGAGGACCCCTCGGCTTCCGGGGTCCCCGCACGTCCCGCCGCGCCTCCCCGTCACCTCGAAGGCGCCCCCGGGGCTCGCCCGTCCCGGCGCCGGGGGCCCGGTGTGGGCCGCGCGGGCCTCCCCTCCGCTCGGGGCCGCGGAGGCTGCGGTGGGCTCCAGGCAGCGCGGGGCCCTGGCAGGGCGGACAGCGGGCATCTCCTCGCCCCGGCGGAGGCTGCCCCTCTTAATCCTCTTGGGTTCTGCCTGCCCGCTGGTGTCTAGGAGAAAACAAGCCCGCTGCACCCTGCTCCCCGGCGGGAGCCGGACTCGCCCGGCACCCGCCTTCCGCCCAGTCCTGTCAGCACATCCCGGGACCCCGCAGCTCTGGGGCCTTCCGGAGCCGGCGGGGCCGCAGAACGACTGCAGGCTTCACCCTCCCGGAGCGGCGGCTGGGAACCTGCCCAGCCCTCTCTTGGAGACTCCGGCCCTCCAGCGAGTTTTGTTGGTTTGTTGTTCGGTACTGGAGATTGAACCCCCAGGGGCATTCTACCTCCGAGCTACATCCCCAGCTGGATTTTATTTCTTATTTGGAGACGGTCTCACTAGGTTGATGAGAGTCTCACTGCTTGCTGAGGCTGCCCTCAAACCGGCGATCCTCCTGTCTCGGGCTCCCTCAGTGACCCTGCCCACAGATTGTTCACGGAGTCTGCACTATCAAGCTGCACTCTGCCTGACCCAAAGCAGGCCTCACTTCTCTCTTCTGTTTTGTTGTTTTGTGGTACTAGGGTCTGAACTCTGGCATTCTACCTCTGAGCTACACCCCTAGTCCTTTTTATTTTTATTTATTTATTTGCAGTCCTGGGGGTTGAACCCAGGGGCATTCTACCTCTGAACTATACCTCCAGCCCTATTTTTTATTCTTTATTTTGCAACAGGGTCTCACTAAGTTGTGGAGGACCTCACTAAGTAGCTGAGGCTGGCTGCAAACTGTGGTCCTCCCGTCTCAGCCTCCCAAGAACAGGGATTACAAGCGTGCGCCCCCACGCCCGGCTTGCCCTTTTTATTTTTGTTTTGAAATAGGTTCTCGCTAGGTTCCTGAGAGTCTCCCTGTGTTGCGGAGCCTGGCCTCAAACCTGCGGTCCTTCTTTCTCAGCCTCCCAGGTACGGGATCACAGCCATGCGCACCGCGCCCGGCCTCGCCTTTCTCTTCTGCTGAGCTGGGCTGTGCCTATAGGTTTTCCTATTCTTGGCTGACTTGCTTATGCACACTTAAAGCACATTTTTATCAATAGATTTTTCCTGAGCAAGTGCTAGAAATGTGGTTCAAAGATCACAGGCGTCGGGAGGAGTGAGGAAGTGTGCGCAAAGGCTGGAGCAGAACCCAGAGTGGAGCTGTAACCATGGGAGGAGAAAGGCTGCCCCGAGGACACTGAGGCGGGTTGGAAGGATGGAGAGAAATGTGCCAGGCAGATAAGGGAGAGGAGTTTTATGCTGAAAACCATGCAAATAAGCTATGCAAAAATATATAGGGGCCAGGTGTGGTGGTAGGAAGATCACAGGTTCAAGGCCAGCCTCAGCAACTTAGCAAGATCCCTCAGCAACTCGTAAGACCCTGTTTCTAAGTAAAAAATTTTAAAAGAATGGGAGTGTAGCTTGGAGATAGCTTTTCTCTGGTTTCAACCTCCGGAACTCCCCCCCCCCCATACATATTCAGGCATGGTAGCAGATGCTTGTAATCCTAGTACTTGGGAGGCTGGAACAAGAGGACCACAGCAGCCTCAGCATTGTAGTGAGATTCAGCAACCTATCAAGACCCTGTTTCAAAACAAAAGATAAGCTGCGTGTGGTGACTGGCGAAATACAGTGTGGGTTTTATATTTTTGAAAAGGCAACCCTGTCAAAGGTCGCCTGGCATTAAGCTAGCGGCAGGAAGACAAGAGCCCGGAGAAGCGAAGGCAGCAGGGGCGGAGAAGCCACAGGAGTCACCGGCTCATGGGACCAACTGGCAGGTGTGGCGGCCAGCAGGATGTGGGGCGCGGCCGTGCGCCTCTGCGATGAAGCAGGTTTCACATGTGAAAAGCAGCATAGACAGTGGTGCTACTGATGGCAAAGTGAGAGGCCTGGGGCTGCCGGAGACGAGGCGTCTGGAGGGAGCCGAGGTACAGCGGGGCTCTCCAGCGAGCTGCAGCCAGCAGGTCAGGCTTCCCTCCGGCTCAGGAGCGCCCTGGGCCGTCTCTCCAGTTTGAGTCGGAAGCCCAGAGACAGTGGTCAGCAAATGGGAGAGAAGCTAGAGAGGAGCGCAGGTGAGCACCGCTGGATGACGCCAGAGAGGGTGGAAGAGAAACGCTCAGAAGAGGTGAGCTGTGGCCTTAACAGTGCCGAATTCTGCCAAGTAGTTCAGACACGATAAAGGTAAGTACACAGCTTGGTAATTAAGAGGACTTCCTGAAGGAGAGACCTTGCAGAAGCCACAGGGAAAGCAAGTGCCCGGGATTCAGGGAGGTGAGAGGGGCGGAAAGGCGGAGCGCGCGCAGGCAGCTTGCTCCTTTGAGAATGTGGGCTCAGATGGGCCGGGAGAGCTCGGCGATTGGTGGAGGACGTTCAAGGTCATGGGAGATGTCCTCCTGAAGAGATGAGAAATTGACCTGCTAAGGAGTAAGAACTGAGAAGAGAGCGGAAGGTGCGGACGTGATAACTGATACAAACAGGTCCCCAAGCTGCTGAGTTTCTGTAGCGGGAGAAATACAAGCTGGACGAGTGGACGAGAAAAGACTCGGTGTGGGAGGCTGAGATCGGGACGGGGCTGGGTCGGTGAAAGGATGCAGAATCCACTGAGGACAGAAGCCAGAAAAACACGGGAAAGGGCTGATGAGCCCAAGCACCTGAGGGTCTCACTAAGCTGCAGAGGGGCTCACCAAGTTGCTGAGGCTGGCCTCGAACCTGCGATCCTCCTGTCTCAGCCTCCTGCATACTGGGATTACGGGTGAGCACCACCATGCCCTGCCAGGTACCTAGATTTTTAAGGCTCTTCTTGCACAATGAAGAAAGCATGGGCTTTGGAGGAACTAAAACTCAGCTCCTCTTCCTGCTGTGCCCTTTGCCTGTGCTTGGAGCCTGGGCTCTCTTATCTGTGAGAGGAGCAATGCCACCTGCGGGTCACCACAAGGACTAGATGAGCAGGTCTGTGGACGAGCCCAGCATCTCCCCAGGGTCTGCAGAAGGTACTGAACTAAATGATAATTTTCTTCCTTTGAAAGGAAGGTTCTTATTCTTTTACTTTACTCACTGCATAAAAAATTGTGTTTTTAATACCCTAATCTAAATTTGTAACAATAGATTATGTGCTTTATAAGCCTTCACTGCAAGATTCTTTTCAGTAGCAACAGCCCCCACAACACTGAAAACAGTTCAGTTGACAGCATGATTCAGGAACACATCTTGGGCCCAGGCACAGACAGAACGCAGCGCCTTATAGTCGTACCCTGGAAACAATGCAGAAGAGGCAATGCCGCAGTCCCAAGTCCCCGCGCACTCGCTGTTTTGTCTGAAGGACTCGGGATCTATAGTGGGGTGTCTCTTCTAAACTGGCTTAGAGACAGACCAGAGTGGGGATCTGTACTTGGCTCTGTGCCTTACGAGCTCTGCAACCTTGTGAAAATGTATTGACCTCTCTGAGCCTCAGTTTCCTCATCTGTAAAGTGAGAATAATAATAGTGCCTACCTCAGGACTGTCTTGAGAACTGAGAGCAGCACTATTGCATCTTAAAAGCCCCGGACAGTGCCTGGCACCTGCCAGAGACTGCACCAGAGAACTGCAGTCACCGCAGCCGCTGGCCCTCAAGGCAAGGACTTGACATGACCGCATCACGGCACACTCTGACGCCTCCTCATCAACATCAACACTGAGGTGGGATCTGTGTGTGAGGTGGGAGCAGCCTCCAGAGCCCAGAACAGAGTAGTCGCCGAGATGGGGGGGGGGGCTGCAACGTGAACACTAAGGATCAAGAAAGGATGTGAGCCGGGCGCGGTGGCGCACGCTTGTAATCCCCGCACTTGGGAGGCGGAGACGGGAGGATCGCACAGGTTTGAAGCCAGCCGCACGCGCTGGCTTAAGAGACCCTGTTTCCAAATGAAAGTATAAAAAATAGGTCTGGGAGTGTAGCCCAGAGGTAGAAGGGCCTCCAAGAACCCCAGTACCACCAAAAATAGAATAAAATAAAAAGAAACGATGTGAAGGAATCAGCTGCAGGCCCCAAACCTGCTTGTCACTCCCCTGCCGTGGTGTGTGGCTATCTATAACTGCACATATCAGAAACTTTTAGTCCTGCTCTACCAGCTTTGGGGAGGGAATGCCTGCACTTGTCCCAAAAGACCCACAAGGCGTGGGGGCCAGGCAAAGCCCCGGAGGAGTCAGGAGTCACTGCGGCAGAAGGTGCAGCAGGATCCTCTGAAGCTTGAAGCCGTGTGTTTCACCCCCCGGGCTCACCTGAAAAGCCGCAGCCTTACCTGCGGGCGGCTCGGGGCTGCTGTTCTCGTGCGCGTTCTCAGTGGTCTGGGCTGAGTCCTTTCTCTCTGGGTCTGGCTGCTTAAAACATTAGAAGTCGCAAGTGAGGTCTGAAGAAGCATGAAGGGGCCTGATGAGTCCAGAGCAAGCCTGGTGGCATGGCTGACTTCACGGGGCCGTCTTCCCTCTCCCGGAGCTTCTTCTTGGATCATGGAGCTCCCTGCCCGGCCTCCAGCCTTCACGGCTGCCTTCTTCTGCGGCCTCCTCTGCAGCCCACACCAGCACTGCTGCCCTGTCCTCTGAACTCCAGGTGCTTGCCCATGCCTGCCCCCTCCGCATGGCCCTGCTCATCCTTTTTATGTACATATGTCCATTTTCTTTTTTCTTTTTTGTGGTACTGGGGATGGAACCCAGGGTCTTTCTACCTCTGGGCTATACTCTCACCAGATCTATTTTATATTTTATTTGGAAATGGCCTGAGTTGCTGAGAGCCTCCCTAAGTAGCTGAGGCTGGCTTCGAACCTGTGGGATCCTCCTATGTCAGCCTCCCAACCGCTGGGATTGCAACCGTGCACCAACGCGCGTGGCTCCATGTGTCCATTTTCTACACTTTTTTTTTTGGTGGTTCCTGGAAGCCCTTCTACCTCCGGGCTACACTCCCAGACCTATTTTATATTTTTGAAACAGGGTCTCTTACGCCAGTGCGGCTGGCTTCGAACCTGCGCGATCCTCCTGTCTCTGCCTCCCAAGCACGGGGATTACAAGCGTGCGCCACCACGCCCGGCCATTTTCTACACCTTAAGTCACTTAGAAGGTGGGGTCCTCCTGCCTCTGTCTCTTTACAGCTAGCAGAGAGCATTGTGCAGTTGAGTGCTCACAAAGGACTGACCGGGGGAGTCAAACCCAGGAAGCAGAAGGCACATCCCCCACCTTTCAGAGCCCTGCCACCCTGGCTGGTCAAATCGGGATAGAGAAACAGAGGTACTTACTAAGACGAGAACCCAGTCATCCCAAACTCCTCACTTTTCTTTTCAAGAATACAAAGTTTAAAAATATATAGCTCCTTCATCAAAATTAAACACATATTTCAAAGGACATTGTGAAGCAAATGAAAAATAAACTCACAAAAATGGGATAAAACATTTGCAAGTCATATCTGATAAGCGACTTTTTTACAGGTGGTGGTACACAGTTGTAATCCCAGTACTTGGAAAGCTGAGACAGGAGAACTGCAGGTTTGCAGGCCAGTCTTAGCAACCTAGTGAGGTCTGCAATTTAATGAGACCATGATTCAAAATAATGAAACAGGGCTGGGGGTATAGCTCAGAGGTAGAAACCCCTAGGGTTCAATCTCCAGCATCACAAAATTAATTTACCCAGAGTAAAGAATTCATTACTCCCCGGGCATGGTGACGCATGCTTGTAATCCCCGTGCTTGGGAGGCTGAGACAGGAGGATCGCACAGGTTCGAAGCCAGCCTCAGCTACTTAGTGACTCAGCAACTTAGTGAGACCCTGTTTCCAAATAAAATATAAAATGGGTCAGGGAGTATAGCCTGGAAGTAGAAAGCCTCTGGGTCCCACCCTCAGTACCACCAAAAAGAAAAAAAGAGAGAAAAAAGAATTCATTACTCAACAATAAAGTAACAGCCCAATTTAAAAATGGACAAAAAAATGAATGGACATTTCTCCAAAGAAGATGTATAAATTGCCAATAAACACATGAAAAGATGCTCAACACTGGTTTTTTGTTTTTGTTTTTGTTTTGTGGGTCTGGGGATAGAACCCAGGGGCATTCGACCTCTGAGCTACACCCCCTGCCCTATTTTTTATTCTTTATTTTGAAACAAGGTCTCAGTTGCAGAGGGCCTCACTAAGTAGCTGAGGCTGTCTGTGAACCGCGATCCTCCGGTCTCAGCTTCCTAAATGCTGGGATTGCAAGCGTGCGCCGCCACGCCTAGCTCTTCAACATTGTTTTATAAGGGAAATGCAAAAGAAAACCCACTATGAGCTACTACTTGTTGTTGTTTTTTTTTTTTTTTTCATTTTTTGCAGTACCAGGGATGGAACCAGGGGCATTTGACCTCCGAGCTATACCCCCAGCCTTTTTTTTAATTCTTTATTTTGAAACAGGGTCTCACTGAGTTGCAAAGGGCCTCACTAAGTAGTAGCTGAGGCTGTCTTCGAACTGTGATTCTCCTGTCTCAGCCTCTCAACTGCTGGGATTACAAGCATGCGCCAACACACCCCGGCGAGATACTACTTTTTCCCCACTAGGATTTCAATAATAATAAGAGGAACAGAAACAGCTGTTGATGAGGATGTGAAGAGATTATAACCATTACAGTGCTGGCAGGAATATAAATTGTTGCAGGCACTTTGGAAAATGCTTTAGAAATTTCTCCAAAATTTAAACAGGCTGGGCATATAGGGCACATGCTTAGTTTAGCATTCACAAAGTCCTGAGTTCAATACCTAGCACCCAGTAAAGTTAAGCATAGTGTTACCATATGACTTAGTAATTCTACTCCTAGATACATATTCAAGAGAATTACAAAGTGCTTACAGCAGCATTATTCCTAGACAGGCAAAATGTCTGTCCACACAATGAAATATTATTCAGCCATAAAATGAATGAAGTACTGTTATGTGCTACAGTGTGAATGAAACTTGTAAACGTGTAAAATAAAAGGATCCAGCCGGGTGTGGTGGCGCACGCTTGTAATCCCAGCATTCATGAGGCTGAGACCAGAGGATTGCGGTTCGCAGACAGCCTCAGCTACTTAGTGCAGCCCTCTGCAACTCAGTGAGACCGTTTCAAAAAATAAAGAATAAAAAACAGGGCAGGGGGTGTAGCTCAGAGGTCGAATGCCCCTGGGTTTCATCCCCAGACCTGCAAAATAGATAGATAGATGATAGATAGATAGATATTGGTGGTGGTACTGGGGATGGAACCCTTCTACCTCCGGGCTACACTCCCAGACCTATTTTATATTTTATTTGGAAACAGGGTCTCTTAAGCCAGCGAGGCGACTTCGAACCTGCACGATCCTTCTGTCTCCACCTCCCAAGTGCAGTGATTACAAGCGTGCGCCACCACGCCCGGAAAGGATTCATATATTTTATTATTCCATTTATATGAACTGTGTAAAATAGTAAACTCCAAGCCAAGTGTGGTATGCACGCTTGTAATCCCAGCATTTGGGAGGCTAAGACAGGAGGACTGCAGTTCACAGACAGCCTCAGCTACTTAGTGAGGCCCTTTGCAACTCAGTGAGACCCTGTTTCAAAATAAAGGATAAGAAATAGGGCTGGGGGTGTTGCTCAGAGGCAGAATGCCTCTGTGTTCCATCTCCAGTACTGCAAAAATAAATAAATAAATAAATAAACAAATACATAAATAAAGTAGGAAACTCCAAAGAAATGGACAGTAGATTAGTAGTTACCAGGGGTAGTTGGAGGGAAAGGACTAATTATCTCCAGGGTTTTTTCCTGGTATGATGGAGATGTCCTGGAACTTAGTGATAATGTTTTCAAAACACAGTTAATTTTCTTATAACCACTGAATTGTATACTTGAAAATAGTAAATCTTATTGTACTAAAATTCTATCACTTTTAAGTTTACCTTTTTTATTTTGAAAAGGGTCTTGCTAGGTTGCCAAGGATAGCCTCAAACCTGTGATTGTCCTGTCTCAGCCTCCCAAGTATTGAGATTACAGGCAGATGCTATTGTACCTGGCTAGTATTTGGAAATTTTCCAAACATTTTTTCTTCTTCTTCAAGAAAGCTTCCCCCCCACCTGCCACCTCCCACTTCATTCTAGTCTGGAAAATCTTGTGTAACATATTTTCTCCTTTTTGAAATTGGTCTTATCAAAGAACTTTCCACATTGACATATAAAGCCCTGGCCCTATAAGAGCTCTGCCCATCATGCATCCAAGCCCCTAGAAGAGGCAGGCCTGTCCTCGGGATATACCTCCTTGGACTTAACACTCTCCTGGGACACCTGACTCCAGTCTGCTCCTTAGGAAACAGGGCTTTTCCTTAGAAAACAGCCTTCCTGTTGGGTCTTCTGCCCATTCTGGGCGTAAGCTCTCAATCCTCAAACACAACTGTGCACTAAGCACTTCCAACACTGAGGCTTAACGTTTCCACTCCTGTGTGACCTTTCCCTGAACATGCTCTAGAGCACTCTAAATACTTAGTCCCTCATTTATTCCATTTCTCCAGTGGCTATAGATGGTTTTATTCTATATTACTCAAGAAGATCAACTGTCCTCTTTAGAAAGATCCTTGATCTTGTAGTTTGTAGTTAAAGCCACCAGGTGACACTCTTGTGCCACAAACAAGTTATTACTTCCAAGTGCTCATTAGTGGAGGGAAGCGGTGCTCCCGACTGATCTAGCCCATGCCCGGGCCACTCTTCTTCCCCTCTTCTTCCCGGCCTTGCCGCCCAGTCCCACATAGCCAAGTGTTACTGAGTTGGAGGCCAGGAGATCTCAGTACACACTGTAGCCTTGCCACTTAATAGCTGTGCAGCTCTCGGCAGATTACAAAACTTTTATAACCAGCTTCTTTATCTGAAAAGTAGGAAAAGTATGACCTAACTCAAATTATCTTTGTGGAGATTAAAGTGGAAATCTTGGCACAGATTAGAAATTCACTAAATACTTTCTTCCAAGACCTATGACTACTGCCTAATTATTTGGGTTATAAAAGGCCTGAGGCTCTGAGACATCACTAGAGCCAAAGACTAGAGTAAGGGTAAAGAGCCAGTTCGTGTTCTCTCTCTCTCTCTCTCTCTCTCTCTCTCTCTCTCTCTCTCTCTCCCTCCCTCCCTCCCTCTCTCTCTCTCTCCCTCTCCCTCCCTCCCTCCCTCCCTTCTCTCTCTCTCTCTCTCTCTCTCTCTCTCTCTCTCTCTCTCTCTCTCTCCCCAGTTCCACAAAAATCTATATTTTATTTTGAAACAGGGTCTTAGCCAGGCACGGCACATGCTTGTAATACTTGGGAGGCTGAGACAGGAGCATTGCAAGTTCAAGGACAGCATCAGCAAGTAATGAGACTTTCACCAACCCAGTGAGACTGTAGTTCAAAAAAATGCGCGTGCGCGCACACACACACACACACTTATGTAAATATGGCTGAGGGTGTAACTTAGAGGTAGAATGCCCCTGTGTTCAATTCCCAGTACCAAAGGGGGGGGGGAGTCTTGCTAGGTTGATGAAAGTCCCACTACTTGCTGAGGCTGTCCTTGAACCTGCAATCCTCCTGTATCAGCCTCCCAAGTACTGGGATTACAGGCTTGAACCATCTTGATCATTTCCTTCTGAGCTCTCACCAAGATATCAAAAAGATCCAGCTGGGCACTGTAGCACAGGCCTGTAATTCCAGTACGTGGGAGACTGAGATAGGAGGATCACAGTGGCTAGCCTCAGCAACCTCATGAGGCCCTCCACAATTTAATAGAGTCTGTTTCAAAACAACAACAAAAAAATAAGGCTGAGAGTGTAACTCACACGTAGAATGCTCTAGTTCAGTCTCTAGTAACACAGACACACACACACATGCGCACGCAAAAGACTTCACAAGCTGAAACACTTTTAGATCCCAAGGAGTCCCTCTTTGCCTGTATGTCCTGGGTCCTGTGACAACGGCACATGCCTATTCTGAAGATATAGATAGCAGTAGTGAATTGTGCCCTACCCCAAAGATATTTCCAAATCTCGAACCTGAGATCCTCTTGTCCAGCCTCCCAAGTACTGGGATTATAGGCATGTGCCACCATATCCACCAAATCCTAATCCCCAGAACCAGTGAATATGAGCTTATTTAGAAAGGTCTCTGTAGATATAATTAAGGATTTAGAGATGGGATCAATACTTCATGCCTAGAGTGAGCCTTAAGTCCAATGACAAGTGTCTTTTTGTGTGTGTGTGTGTGTGTGGTAGTGAGAATTGAACCCAGTGGCGCCTACCTCTAGGCTACACCCCCAGTCCTTTTTATTTTTTATGTTGAAACAGGGTCTCACTAAGTTGCTGATGCTGGTCGCGAACCTGAGATCCTCCTGTCCAGCCTCCTAAGTACTGGGATTACAGGCATGTCCCACCATACCCAGCTCATGAAGAAAATATTTAAAATAACAAATGTCCCAAGACTTCTGAAAAAGAAGTCAACAATAGCTTCCTTCCCCAGGAGATAAAATCTCTTCTTTCATCTGGGTGTTGTGGCATAGGCTTGTAACCCCAGTACTTGGGAGGCTGAGACAGGAGGATCATAGGCCAGGCTCAACTACTTAGTCAGGCCCTACACAACTTAGTGAAACTGTTTCAAAATAAAGAATAAAAAATAGGGCTAGGGGTGTAGCTTGGAGATAGAGTACCCCTGGGTTCAATCCCTACACACACACACACACACACACACACACACACACACACACACACACACACTCCTTTCATCTAAAAATGTGGATCTATGCATGTGAACAGGTGTATTTGTGCAGAAACTGTCACGGTTTATCCAGAAATGATTTCAACCTTGATATCTTGTCTTTATCACTTGAAAGATTTCACTACAAAACAGATCTCTGATCCTGTCCTGTAAATCTGTGTCACATGATAAACCAGGACCTGAGCTATGTTTGTTTGTTTGTTTGTTTGTTTGTTTGTTTGCGGTACTAGGTATCGAATCCAGGGGCCTTTTACCTCCAAGCTATACCCCCAGCCCTATTTTATTTTTATTTTGAAACAGAGTCTTGCTAGGTTGATGAGAGTCTCACTACTTGCTGAGGCTGGCTTTAAACCTGTGATCCTCCTGTCTCAGCCTTCTAAGTACTCTGATTACAAACATGAGTCACCACTCCTGGCTTATACAGTAACTTTTAATCATTTCTTTCATTTGAAATGACAAAGAATAAGCTGGGCATGGTGGCCCACGCTTGTAATCCCAGCATTGGGAGGCTGAGACAGGAGGATCAGATTGTGGTTCAAGGACAGCCTCAGCTACTTAGTGAGGCACTTTGCAACACAGTGAGACCCTGTTTCAAAATAAAGAATAAAAAAATAGGGCTGGAGTTGTAGCTTGAAGGTAGCCCCCAGCCCTATTTTGTGTGTGTGTGTGTGTGTGTGTGTGTGGTACCGGAGATGGAACCTAGGGGCTTTCTACCCCCCAGGATACACCCCCAGACCTATTTTCTATTTTATTTGGAAACAGGGTCTCACTAAGTTGCTGAGAGCCTCACTAAGTAGCTGAGGCTGGTTTGAACCTGCGTGATCCTCCTGTCTCAGCCTCCCAAGAATGGGGATTACAAGCTGCAAAACCCGTTTTAAAAATAAAAATAGCCTGGCGTGGTGGCACACGCTTGTAATCCCTGCGTTTGGGAGGCGGACAGGAGGATCGCGCAGGTTCGAAGCCAGCCGTGCTGGTTTAAGAGACCCTGTTTCCAAGTAAAAAATATAAAACAAATAGGTCTGGGAGTATAGCTCAGAGGTAGAAGGGTTTCCAGGAACCCCCAGTACCACACACACAAAAAAAATTACAATAAGATCTTGTACTCCATTAAGATGTATGACTACAATGCACCAATAAAAAATTAAAAAATAAAAATAAATTACAGTAAAGATCCAACTTGAGAATGACCCCAACATAGACATTCAACCTCCATGCTACATCCCCAACCTGATTTTTAAAATTTCTTATTTGGAAACAGAGTCTCACTAAGTTGCTAAAAGCCTCACTAAATTGCAGAGGCTGGTTTTAACCCTGAAATACTGTCTCAGCATCCCAAGTACTGGGATTATAAGCGTGTACCACCATGCCTGTTTTTTTTTTAAATACTGAAGATTGAACCTGGTGGCACTCTATCAGTGAGAGACACCCCTAACCCTTTTTATTTTTTATTTTGAAGCAAGATCTCACTGAGTTGCCCGAGATGGCTTCCAACTTGTGATCCCCCTGCTTCAGTCTCCCATGTAGGTGGTGCACAACCCTAACGGGCTGTTCCTATAAATGTTCCTGAACTTCGTTTTGTAAAACCATTGGTTACTTGGGAACAGCTCCATCCTTTTGTGTCTTGCTCTTACTTTTAAGTTTTGTTAGATAGGACCAGAGGAGTGTTTATTACAGGTCTAATTTTTCCCCACTTCTGAGGTAAGCCTCTTTTTAGTGTTCTACCTGATGTTCCACAAATTATGAGGTTTTCCTTTCTGGATGGTGGGAACAGCCTATCTGTTGCCCTGTAAGCCCTACATATTATTCTCTAATTTTTCTGAGTGGTTCTTTACCGGAATAGTTTTGTCACAGGACTGGCCTGATTAGAATTGGACTGACTATTAGAGGGGGAACTGTATGGCAGGTCTCCAGAATTTTCTGTGCAATGCTCTCCTCTCTGGCACTTTTCCCTTAAAACTTTACCTACCCTGGCATCTGCTTTGGTTTGGCCATGGTTTGTTCCCCAGAAGTTCACATGCTGGAGGCTTGATCCTCAATGTAATAGCATTGTCTTCTCTCTCTTGATTTCTCCCTCACCAGTACTTGGGAGGCTGAGACAGAATTGCAGGTTCATGGCCAGCCTCAGCTACTTAGTGAGGTACTCCACAACTTAGTGAGACTCTGTTTTTTGTTTTTGGTGGTACTAAGGGTGGAACCCAGGGGCTTTCTATTCCCAGACTACACTCCCAGACCTATTTTATATTTTATTTGGAAACAGGGTCTAAGTTGTTGAGAGCCTCAATAAGTAGCTGAGGCTGGCTTCACACCTGTGTGATCTTCCTGTCTCAGCCTTCCAAGCGTGGGGATTACAAGCGTGTGCAACCATGCCCGGCTGAGACTCTTTTAAAATAAAGAATAAAAAATAGGGCTGGAGGTGTAGCTCAGAGCTAGAATACCCCTGAGTTCAGTCTCCAATACCACAAAAAACAAATAAGTAAATAAATTAAAAGATCTGGGGATCTGGGCTTGGTGGTGAGTGTTTGTAATCCCAATACTTGAAAGGCTGAGACAGGAGGATCACAGGTTCAAAGGACAGCCTCAGTAACTTCTCAAGACCATCAGCAACTTAGCAAGACCCTATTTCAAAATAAAAAGTAAATAAAGCTGGGCATGGTGGTGCACACTTATAATCCCAGTACTTGAGAGGCTGAGACAGGAGGATTGCAGGTTCAAGGCTAACCTCGAGGCCCTCTGCAACTCAGTGAGATTCTGTTTCAAAAAATAAAGAATAAAGCCGGGCGTGGTGGCGCACGCTTATAATCCCCGTGCTTGGGAGGCTGAGACAGGAGGATTGCACAGGTTCGAAGCCAGCCTCAGCTACTTAGTGAGGCTCTCATTAACTTAGTGAGACCCTGTTTCCAAATAAAAAAATATATAAAATAGGTCTGGGATTGTAGCCCAGAGGTAGAAGGCCCCTGGGTTCTACTCCCAGTACCACCACCAAAAAAAAAAAAAAAAAAAGAATAAAAAATAGGACTGGGTGTGTAGCTTGGAGGTAGAATGCCCCTGGGTCTGACTGATCCCCAGTACCAATAAATAAATAATAAAATAGGGCTGGAGGTATGGTGTGAAGGTAAAATCCCACCCTGGGTTCAATCCTAAGTACCATACAAAAGGAGAGGGGCTGGGGATGTAGCTCAGTGTAGCTTAAGGGTTCAATATCAAATACACACACACACACACACACACACACACACACACACACACACACACTGAGGATTAGAAAGTTTAAGTAGCTTCCACAATAATGCCAACAACTAGTTGGTGGCAGAACTGGAATTCAAGCATGTCTAACCATGTTCTCAACTTCCATGTAATATTTTGTTCTATAAAGTTTTTCCAGACCACAGTCTTCCTTGATCAAAGGCCAGCCTCAGACTGTGCAGTCTAAAGCACTTCCCCACCCTGAATTCAGAATTCCCATATATCAAAATGGAAGATGCTGCTGGGCGTGGTGGCGCATGCTTGTAATCCCAGCGCTGGGGAGGCTGAGACAGAAGGATCGCACAGGTTCGAAGCCAGCCTCAGCTACTTAGTGAGGCTCTCAGCAACTTAGTGAGACCCTGTTTCCAAATAAAGTATAAAACATAGGTCTGGGAGTATAACCCGGAGGTAGAAAAGCTCATGGGTTCCATCCCCAGTACCACCAAAAAAAAAAAAGGAAGATGCTGACCAAAGTACTGATTATTACTTTACACTTACTTGCTTTATATTACATGAGCATTGTTGAAGAAATCGGTGTTGGGTGATATCAAAAAATATTTTGTGCAGTTTGGTCCCAAACTCCTGTGTGTCAGCTGCCTAAAACAGGCCAGATAGAAGGTACTGAGTTCCAGTATGAAACCAAGGAGGAAGTATTCACAGGATGGGTAAGTGGGGAAAGGATGAGGCAGACAAGGCACTGACATCCCTCACATTGTGTCCAGAGTTTCCTGCATCTGTACGGGAGCACATACAATAAAAGGGCCTGGGATACTTGGCCTGGGATAGGTTATAATGGCTCCCATGTGTCTTCCCATTTCTGTCACTAGACAATATTCTTCAACCAACGTTTTTACTCTTCTGTGTCTATAGCAAATAAATATCCCAGAGGTTCATCCGCTCATGAAGGGGTTATATAAATTGCTCTTCTATAAAACAAGTACCAAGAGAGCAGAGGCTCTGTTATGCCAGGTAGGCTGATATGAGAGCTCTTCCTCAGACAAGCCTTTAGGGAGGAAAGCAACCGAATAGTAGTCTGCACACATGAGAATGGGTAACATCTCTTGACACTTAAACATAGAATCATAGAGATTATGAAAGGAGGCCTGAGTAATCACCTAATACAACATAGCAATTTTATAGAGGAGAAAATGAAATTCAAAAATAAGTAACCCCTCCTCCCCCTACGATCTCACAGGTAGAACAAAAGTTAGGGCTTCTTTTTCTTTTCAGTACTAGGGATTGAACCCTGAGGCATTCTACTTCTGAGCTACACTCCAAGCCCTATTTTTATTTTTATTATTATTATTATTATTATTATTATTATTTTATATTTTTTGGAAACAGAGTCTCGCTGAGTTGTGAAGGGCCTCACTAAGTAGCTGAGGCTGTCCTCGAACCGTGATCCTCTGGTATTTGCCTCCCGAATGGTGGGGTTACAAGCCTGAGCCACCACACCCAGCCTTTTATTATTCTTTCTTTGTTTTATTTAAAAATTTTTTTTTTTGTGGTACTGGAGATTGAACCCAGAGGCATTCTACCTTCAAACTATACTCCCAGTCCTATTTTTTATGCTTTTTTTCTCTTTTGCGGTACTGGGGATAGAACTCAGGGTCATTCTACCTCTGAACTACAACCCCAGCCCTAACTTTTATTCTTTATTTTGAAAAAGGATCTCACTACTAAGTTGCAGAAGGCCTCACTAAGTAGATGTGGCTGTCTGTGAACTATAATCCTCCTGTCTCAGCCTCCCAAGTACTGAGATTACAAGCTTGTGCCACCATGCCGTTGGGATTATAGGCATGCACTACCATGACCAGCTACAAATATGTCTTAAAACACTTAGACTTGGTACTATACAGCTTTATAGTAAAAGAAAACAAAATAATGTTTCTAAAGCATTGTACATGTTATAAAGATAGGTAGTAGGATGTCATTAAAACTCTGGCATTTATTGCCAGGTATGATGGTACACACGTGTAGTTCCAGTACTTGAGAGGCTGAAACAGGAAGACTGCAGATTTGAGGAAAACCTTAGCAAGTAGTGAGACTTTTATCAACCTAACAAGACCCTGGTTCCAAACAGGGGGAAAAAAATTGGGCTGGAGGTATAGCTTGAAGGTAGGATGCCTCTGGGTTCAATACCCAGTGCAACCACCAAAAAAATAAAAATAAAAATAAAAAAACATAAAACACCCTGGCACTCTTAATCATCCTGAATCTCCTACTAACCTGAAGGGCCTGGAGACATGTCCTTCGAAAGCTACTGGAGGTACTTCCAGTCACCACACTCATGATGGAATTCACAGCCACAGAGAGTGAGCCCTGAAGTTTCTGCTGAGCCTGGAGATATGACAAATGAGGAGAAGACTGCATTAAGCCCAAACTGCTGGCTCAGAGAATCCCAAAAGGGCCAAGGATTTCAGAACCAGCAGGACCTCAACAGTCCCTGCCCCCTACAACAATACTTACTGAGATCATGATATATCTTTACGTCATGACCCTTAAAATAAAAATGTTATGCTTTTTCCTTCCACAGAGATTACGGATACAGGCACATTCAGCAAAAATAGACATTAAACAGGCAATAAAACAGGTACATTTTCTGTTCTTTAAAAAGGCTTTAAGTTTTGCTTTCTTTGGATGGATGGCTTTTTCTCTGAAAAAAAGGAGCTATACCAAATAGAAAATATGTTTCCAAAAGGGCATGGGGCGGAGGAAGTCAGGGAAGAAGAGAATGAGGCAATATTAAAGGATTAGGGAGCTGCAAGGTCTCTGGTCTGATTTCCAAGTCTTTGATCCATCTTGAATTGACTCTCGTGCAGGTTAAGAAAGTGGGGTTTATTCCCATTTTTCTACATATGGTTAACCAGTTTTGACAACACCATTTGTTGAACAGGAGTTTTTCCAGTATATGTTTTTGCCTCATTTGTCAAAAATCAATTGTCTGTAAGTGTAGATTTGTTTCTGACTCTTCTATTCTGCTCCATTGGTCTATGCGTCTGTTTTTTTAAGCCAGTACCATGCTGTTTTTATTACTATGGCTTTGTAGTATAGTTTGAAGTCAGGTATTGTGATGCCTCCTGCATTGTTCTTGTTGCTAAGAACTACTTTGGCTATTCTGGTTTTTTTGATTTTCCAAATGAATTTAAGGACTGATTTTTCTATGGTATGTTTGTGAGGAGTGATTTTGGTAATTTAATGGGGATTGCATTGAAACTATAAATCACTTTTGGAAGAATGGCCATTTTGATGATATTTATTCTGCCTATCCAAGAGCATAGAAGAGCTTTCCTTTGTTTTTTTGCAGGTCTGGGGATGAAACCCAGGGGCATTTGAACTACAAGCTACACCTCCTGCCCAATTTTTTATTCTTTATTTTGAAACCGGGTGTCACTGAGTTGCGGTAGGCCTCACTAAGCTGAGGCTGTCCACGAGCTTTCCATTTTCTAAGGTCTTCTTTGATTTCTTTTTTCAATGTTTTATAATTTTCCTTGTAGAGGAATTTTATCTCCTTGGTTGAGGTTTATTCTTAAGTATCTTACATTTTTGTGGGATATCATGAATAGAAGTGTTTTCTGGATTTTTCAGTGGATTTATGGCTAGCATACAGGAAAGCTTCTGATTTTTTAAAATAAATTTTTATTGGTGCATTGTAGTCATAGATCTCAATGGGATAAAAAAAACTTGTGGAGATACACATGCACACATCACCCAATCAGCCCCTACCCACTCTCTAACCTTTTCCCTCCTCCTTCCTACCCATGCTTGACTTCCTGATTGACTCTATGTTTAAGCACATCATGTACTTTAAAGAGTTTCCCTTTTCCTCCGTCTTATCCCCTCAGATATGTCACCTTCATTGCTCCTCTATAGGGTCCCTTCTTCATCTAGAGTTCCTCCTGTTATCCATTTCTCTTAATATTTTGCACATTAAGAAAAGCATCAAGCCAGGAATGGTGGCGCACGCTTGTAATCCCAGCATTTGGGAGGCTGAGACTGGAGGATCACAGTTCACAGACAGCCTCAGCTACTTAGTGAGGACCTTTGCAACTCAGTGAAACCCGGTTTCAAAATAAAGAATTAAAAAATAGGGCAGGGGGTATAGCTCAGAGGTCGAATGCCCCTGGGTTACATCCCCAGACCTGCAAAAAAAGAAAGAAAGAAAGAAAGAAAGAAAGAAAGAAAGAAAGAAGAAAAGTATCTGATTTCTTTTTTTGATTTTTTTTTTGTGTGACATTTCACTGTAAATGCCATAATTTTGTTCTCCCTTATGGCTTGGCAAAATTCCATTGTGTACATATTCCATAGTTTTTTGTTTTGTTTTGTTTTTTTTGTGGTACTGGGGATGGAACCCAGGGGCCTTCTACCTCCAGGCTACACTCTCAGACCTATTTTATATTTTATTTGGAAACAGGGTCTCTTAAGCCAGCTGAGGCTGGCTTTGAACCTGTGCGATCCTCCTGTCTCAGCCTCCCAAGCGCGGGGATTACAAGCTATCCCATAGTTTTGAAATCCACTCATTTGTTGAAGGACATCTTGGCTGGTTCCACAGTTTGGCAATGATGAACTGTGCAGCTATGAACATGGTTATTCATGCATTAGTTTGGTATTTTGGTTCTCATTCTTTTGGGTAGATACCCAGAGGTGGTATTGCTGGATCATATGGTAAGTTTGTTTTCCTTCTTCTGAGGATCTTCTATACTGTTCTCCAAAGTGGTTGTACCAACTTGCAATCCCACCAACAATGTATTAGAGCTTCTATTTCTCCACACTTATTCCCATTTACTGAAAGCCTGAAAGCCAGAAGGTGAGTAACTTTGACAGGATGATCCACTCACAACCAAGTGTTTTTTAAATAGAGGTCACTTGGATCTGGAAATCTGCTAAGGGATTAGGTGAGGCAGCGGCAGCTTCTATTGCTTCCTGGCCACACAGTTGTAGAAACCCGCTGGCCCTTTGCTGTGAAGCCGACTCCAGACCTAGCCTCACCCTGCGACAGGCTCTGGGCCCAGCCTTGCTGGCTCCAAAACTGGCCTCGCTGCCTGGCAGTCTCTGGTTCCTGTCACTGTGGGCATGAAGTTTACAGAGGTTCCCATTTTTCCCTCCATATATATTTTAGTAAGACAAAACAGTATGTGTCATTTGTAGAAGCTGAGAGACCAATTCTCTAGCAGCAATGGATTTTATCTCCCCACTGAAAGAGGAGACTCAGCCTCACCATGGAGAGTGAAATCCACTACTCCAAGCACGCCCTGACCCTCAGTGCAGCACAGAGGAGCGCAGCGGCCATGAGCTGAAGTCTCCCGGCACACCCGGTACAGCAAATTGGCCCAGCAATATGGGAGGCGCTCCCTCCGACTTGCCCTGGAAATTTTTCTTACATAATATGTTGTCTAGAATTCCTGCATATGTGTGGCAAGAGCAGTCTACTTTTGGGGAGATAGTTTCAAAAATTCAAGGTGAATTGGATTGGATCTGTCTGCCTCTCCTGAATACTGGCCGCCACCACTACCGCCATTTTGTTCGTCTCCGCAAAACTTCTTTTTACATAGTATGTTGTTCAGAGTTCCTGAGCATGTGGGGCAGGTACAGTCTACTTTTGGAGAGATTTCTTAAAAAATTCAAGGTGGATTTGGTTGGATCTGTCTGCCTCTCCTGAATACTGTCCGCCACTGCCACCTTCTTGGTCTCTCCTAGAGTATGTTGTTGTTAAGTATTCCTGTGCATGTGTGGTAGGAACAGTCTGCTTTCTGATCTCTTCTGCAATATCCCTCCAAAAATCACTTTTCTTGCAGTGGCGGGTGCCGTATTGCAGTCTTGCCTCTAATTCCACCATTTTCCACTCTCTCTCCTATATTTCAGATAGGAAGTCATGACTGGAAATGTTTCTGTGTGTTGTCCCAATCAGCTGTTAAATCAAAATCTGTTGTCCAGGGTTTCTCAGGGGGATGCACATCCTATTCGGCCGCTGCTAACCATCACTGCTATGGCCGTGGTCGCTGCTGCAGCTGCAACTGCAGCCACGCCATCTTCCTCCCTCTTCAATATTTTTTAATAAAAGAAAACAGTACATGTCTTTTGCAGGAGTCGGGGGCCCAAGTACTTAGTAGCAATGTGTTTTATCTCCCCGCCAAGAGTGGAGGCCCACAGCTTCACCATGGAGAGCGGATTCTGCTGTTTCGAGCTCACCCAGCCCCAGCGCTGTGCAGAGGAGCGCGGCATCCAGGAGCACCCTTGGCTCCTTGGATGCATGGCGCCAGCCGACCCAACTATGCGGGGCTCCATCTGATGTGCCCCAAACATTTTTCTTACATTGTATGTTGTCCAGAGTTCCTGAGCATGTGGGACAGGTGCAGTCTACTTTTGGGGAGATTTCCTCAAAAGTTCAGGGTAGATTAGAATGAATCTACCTGCCTCTTCCTGATACTGGCCACTGCTGCCGCCGCCATCTTCGCCCCCCTCCTGAGCATTGTTCTTACATGGTATATTGTCCAGAATTCCTGAGCATGTAGGGCAGAAGCAGTCTTTTTTGGGGGAGATTTCTCCTACAGTTCAAGGTGGGTTGGATTGGATTTATCTAGCTCTCCCAAATATTAGCCGCCGCTGCCACTGTCTCCGCCATCTTGGTCCATCTCTTCTCTCTTACATTTTATGTAGGAAGTCATAGCTGCCTCTCCCTGATACTGGCCATTGCCGCCGCCAACATCTTGGCCCTCCTCCCGACCATTTTTCTTTTTCTTTTTTTTTTTGAAAGATCTTTTATAATCTGAATTTTCATCTTTGGAAAGTTATTTGCATTTTGCAAATAAATTAGTTTTTAGTTAAACATGACCCAACATTTCCTTTCACCTCTACCTCTATTTAAATGAAATAAAATCTCGAAAGTCATTTTTGGCACTTATACTTTAAACACAGAAATGGGTTTTAAACTGATTAAATATCTCTTATTGTTAGTGGCTATGGAGGTTTAGATAAGATTGTTAGGAAAAAAGGACATTGAGCATATGGATATGGATTATTCCCCTGATAAGAGCGTGGATTTGCTCAAGGATGCTTAAAAATTTCTATTCATGCCTGTGTCTACTTCGTTTGGTATATTGTGCTAGTTCTTTTTTTTTTTTTTTTACTTTTTTATTGGTACACTGTATTCCTGCATCATAATGGGATAAAAAAAAAACTTTTGTAGACATACATGCACACATCGCCCAATTAGCCCCTACCCGATCCCAACCCCGTTCCCTCCCCATCCCTCCTTCCCATGCTTGGCTTAGTGGTTGACATCTAGTATTATAGCAATTTATCCAAAATTAACAATGATAATCTCACAGAACAGTTTCATTTGTCTGATACCAAGCTTTTGATGACTTAAAGATAACATTTCAATATTTCTTTTTGCTTTCTTTCTTACCAGAGAATATTTTTTTTCTTTTTTTTTAGATGAAACTATCATACATTTATTTATTTATTTATTTTTCAGAAAAAAAATCTATCATAATATGGAATATGGACTCTAGATACCCAAAACGATCTCGAAAAAGAACAAAGCTAGAAGATGTATATTTTCTGATTTCAAACCATATAAAGCTACAATAATTGAAACAGTGTAGTACTGTTATAAAGGCAGATATATAAACTATCAGAGTTAAAAAGCCTAGAGATAAATTCTTCCATATATTGTCAAGTTATTTTTGACAAGATTTCCATGAACATTTGGTGGAGGAAATGATAATCTTTTAACTAAATATTGTTGAAAAATAATAATTACATGAAAAAGAATAAAATTGGATCCTTACCTAACACCATATACAAATATTAACTCAAACTAGATAAAAGACCTAAATATAAATCTTAAGACTATAAACTTTTAGAAGAAAATCTGAATCATGAAACCTCACAACATTGAAATTGGCAGTGATTTCTTGGATATGATTTCAATGGCACAGGCAACAGAAGGGTAAACAAACTCCCTAAAAAAATAAAAAAATATTGTATATCCAAAGACAATGTAAACAGAGTTAAAAGTTACTGATAGAATGGGATAAATATTTCCAAATGCTATATCTGAAGGTATATTAATATTCCAACTAGAAATCCTAAATATTAGCAACAATAAAAGCAAACAATACAATTTAGAGATAGGCAAAAGACTAACATAAATAATGAATCTCCAAAGATAACCAATCTTAGTTGTCTGTTGGATGGAAAATCTTGTTTCTCTGGTTCTGGTGTGTGTTACCTAATTCTTTGTAGTTAATCTCTTTGAGTATTTTCTCTAGTGCTGGTTTTGAAGACATAAATTCCTTCAGTTTCTGTTTGTCATGGAAGCTTCTTATTTCTCCATCTAATTTGATAGAAAGTTTTGCTGGGTAGGAAATTTTTGGCTGGAAGTTGTTTTCATTCAGAGTTTGGAATATGTTACTCCAAGCCCTTCTGGCTCTCATGACTTGGTTTGGGAAGTCTGGAGTGATTCTAATTGGTTTGCCTCTGAATGTCACTTGGCCCTCTGTTTTTGTTGCCTTTAAGATTCTCTGCTGGGCTTCCACATTGGTCATTTTGACAATTATGTGGCGTGGGGATCCTCTTCTCCGATCCTGTCTAAAGGGGGTTCTATAAGTTTCCTGGATCTGTGTATCAACCTCTTGCTCTATGTTTGGAAAATTTTCTGCTATTACTTCCTTGAAGAGATTGTTGATCCCTTTGGTTTCACCTTCTTTTCCCTCCTCTATTCCAATTATTCTTAGATTAGCTCTCTTAAAATGGGCCCATATTTCTTCAATGTCAGATTCCTGCTGTTGGATTGTTTTTCTAAATTAGAAACTATGCGTTCATTTTTGGAGTGATCATCTTCTAAGAGCGAGATTCTATTCTCCATGTGGTCTAATCAGTTGTTTTTACTTTGAATTGAGGACTTTACTTCATTAATTGCATCCTTTATCTCTTTTTGGCTCTCTCTGAATTCTTTTCGAAACACCTCTATTATTTCTACAGTTATTTTCCTGATTTGATCTTCTAGAAATCTCTGAATTTCTGTTTTATCGGGTTCTGATGTTGTGGGGTTGTGGGCATTCATTGCTCCATTGTTATTCCTCTTTCCCATGATTTAGGAAGTTTGTGCCTTCTCTGGGTTCTTCCCTTGGGTCACTTAATCTGGATCTCGAGTCTGTGGTATCTCAGTCCCCACTACTCCTTTACTAGGTTGTATCGCAGAGTCTCAGACCCAGGGAGTCAAACGAGGCTGCTTTAGACCATGGGGGGGGGGTGCCAGGTTGGGCGTTCTCCTATGGTGTGATATCTTTGCCACCACCACTCCCCCACTGGGTCAAGTCTCTGGGAGTGCAGTACTGGGATTTCTCCTCTAGGGGCTGCAATTTGACTCACTGTTGATGCGTGCGCCAATGGAGCTGTAGTGGACTCGGTGGATTTGCTGCTGTTGCCGCCGGTGGCAATATGGCGCCGCTGCTACACCCTCGGCTGTGAGGCTGGTGTATTTCTTCTCTGGTTTTGAGCTCCACTCTGGGTCCCTGCAGGGTATGCTGAGCCCAACCACTGGGAGCTTTAGATGCTCCCTGCACCGAAAAATCTGCCAAATCCCGCCCGGCTGTTCCGCAGCGGCTCACCTCGGCTCGCTGTCCGCCACTCCTCTCTAGAGCCTGGTGGGCTGTTGAGTGCGTTGGTCTGGTGCCGTCCGGTGAACTCACCGCTGCCTCTGGCAGTAAGGCGCTGCTGCCGTGTCCTCGGGCGTGAGGCCGGCGTATCTCCTCTGTGGCTCTGAGCTCCATTCTGAGTCCCCCTCCTGTCTGGGGCCTGGTGCAGAAAGGGCTATTTTTCTTACATAGTATGTTGTCCAGAATTCCTGAGCATGTGGGGCAGGAGCAGTCTTTTTTTGGGGGGGAGATTTCTCTAACAGTTCAAGGCAGGTTGGATTGGTTTTATCTACCCCTCCCGAATACTGGCCGCCGCCATGGCTGTCTCCACCATCTTGGTCTGTCTCTTCTTTTTTATATTTTAGTTAGAAAGTCATGGCTATAAATGTCTCTATAATATTGCCCCGATCAGATATTAAACCAAAATCTGATGTCTGGGGTTTCTCAGAGGAATACCTGTCCTATTTGGCTGCTGCCAGCTATTGTTGCTGCAGCTGCTATTGCCACTGGGACCACAGCCGCCGCCATCTTCTAGCAAACTTCTGATTTTTTAAGATTGATTTTGTATTCAGACACTTTCCTGATTTTTTTTTCTTTTTGTGGTACTGAGGGTGGAACTCAGGGACTTTTCTACCTCCAGACTATCCTTCCAGACCTATGTTATACTTTATTTGGAAACAGGTTCTAAGTTGCTGAGAGCCTCACTAATTAGCTGAGGCTGGCTTTGAACCTATGTGATCCTCCTGTCTTAGCCTTCCAAGCACTGGGATTACAAGCATGCACCACCACGCCCAGCCTCTGAATTTTTTTTTATCAGTTCTATAAGCCTTTTGGTTGAATTTGTTGAGTCTTCTAAGTATAGTATCATGCCATCTAATAATAGGAATAGTTTAGTTCTTCTTTTCCTATGTGTACTCCTTTGATTTCCTTCTCTTGCCTTATTATTTTGGCTAGAGTCTCATCTGTTGATGGACATCTTGGCTGGTTCCCTAGTTAGGCAATTGTAAATGGTGTGGCTATAAACATAGATACACATACATTCGTTTGATAGTTTGGTTTCCATTCTTTTGGGTAGATACCCAGAAGTGGTATTGCTAGATCATATGGTAGGTTCATTCCCATTCTTCTGAGGATCCTCCAAACTGTTTTCCAAAGTAGTTGCACTAATTTGCAATCCCATCAACAATGTATTGGAGTTCCCACTTCTCCATACTCTCAGCAGCATTTGTTGTTTGTGGGTTTTATTTTTTGTTTGTTTGTTTGTTTTTGCGGGTCTGGGGATAGAACCCAGGGGCATTCGACCTACGAGTTACACCCCCTGCCCTATTTTTTATTCTTTCTTTCTTTATTTTGTTGTTGTTGTTTTTGTTTTTTGTTTTGGTAGTACTGGGGTTCCTGGAAGCCCTTCTACCTCCGGGCTATACTCCCAGACCTATTTTATACTTTTTTATTTTTGGAAACAGGGTCTCTTAAGCCAGCGGGGCTGGCTCCAAACCAGCGTGATCCTCCTGTCTCTGCCTCCCAAACGCGGAGATTACAAGTGTGCACCACCACTCCGGGCTTTATTCTTTATTTTGAAACAGGGTCTCACTAAGTTGCAGAGGGCCTCACTAAGTAGTAGCTGAGGCTGCCCGTGAACCGTAATCCTCCAGTCTCAGCCTCCTGAATGCTGGGATTACAAGTGTGCGCCACCATGCCCGGCTGTTGTTTGTGTTTTGAATGACTGCCATTCTAATTGGAGTAAGGTGAAATCTCAGGGTAGTTTTGATTTGCATCTCTCTGCTAATGATGTTGAACATTTTGTCATACATTTATTGGCCATTTGTACTTCTTCTTTTGTGAAGTGTCTATTTAGTTCACTTGCCCAATTTTTGAGTGTTTTTTTTCTTAGCTGTGAGTTTCTTGAGTTCTCTGTATATTCTAGATATTAGTCCTCTACCAGAGGAGGAGTTGGCAAAAACTTTTTCCCATTCTGTCGGCTTCTCTGTTGAGAAGCTCTTCAGTTTAACGCAATCCCATGTATTGATCCTCCTTTTTTTAAATTTTTTTGTGGTACTGGGGATGGAACCCTTCTACCTCCAGGCTACACTCCCAGACCTATTTTAACATTTTTTATTTGGAAACAGGGTCTTTTCAGCCAGCGAGGCTGGCTTCGAACCTGCGTAATCCTCCTGTTTCCGCCTCCCAAGCAAGGGGATTACAAGCATGCGCCACCACGCCCGGCTTGATCCTCCTTTTAACTTCTTGTACTTTGGAGTCTGTTGAGAAAGTTTTTACCTATGCCTATGTGTTGAAGTGTAAGTGGAATGGATTACAAAACTGAGATATGTATACAATGTGATTTTACTCAGCCATAAAGAAGAACAAAATTATGTCATTTGCAGGGAAATAGATGGAACTGGAGAACATTATGCCAAGTGAGATTAGACAGTCACAAAAATTAAAAAGTCAGATGTTCTCCCTAATATGTGGAATCTAGGAAGACAATGGGTCATAAGGAACTCTAGACAAAGAAGGAGAAACATTAGAAGAACAAATAAGGCTGTGTGGTGACGCATGCTTGTAATCCCAGCATTTGGGAGGCTGAGACCAGAGTATTGCAGTTTATGGGACAGCCTCAGCTACTTAGTGAGGACTTCTGCAACTTAGTGAGACCCTGTTTCAAAAATAAAGAATAAAAAATAGGGCTGGGGGTGTAGCTCGGAGGTATAATGCCCTTGGTTCTAGAAGAAGAAGAAAAAGAAGAAGGAGGAGGAGGAGGACAACAACAACAAAAATAAGACAGTCTAACTGAGGTTGATAGGAGTGGGGGAAGAGGGAAACTCCATAATGTACATGATGTACATTCACAAAAATATCAATGTCAATCACTAAGCCAAACATGCGAAGGAGGGAAGAGGGGAAGAAATGGGGTAGGAAGTGGGGAAGGGCTAAATGAATGATGTGTACATGTATTTCTCTACCATCTTGTACCCCATTAAGATGTATGACTATGCCGGGCGTGGTGGCACACACTTGTAATCCCCGCACTTGGGAGGCAGAGACAGGAGGATCCCGCAGGTTCAAAGCCAGCCGCGCTGGCTTTAAAAGACCCTGTTTCCAAATAAAAGTATAAAATAGGTCTGAGAGTGTAGCCCTAACATAGAAGGGCTTCCAGGAACCCCAGTACCACCAAAATAAATAAATAAATAAATAAATAAATAAATAAATAAATAAATAAATGATGTATGACTAAATGCACCAGAAAAAAATTAAAAATAAGGCTGAGAGTGTAGCTCAGAGGTAGAATGCCACTGGGTTCAATCCCCAGTACTAAAAAAAAAGTTTTGTGTTTGTGGATTAAAACTGTGTTAAACATATAATAGGTATTATGGGAGCCGAACATGGTGGTGCATGCTTGTAATACCAGTATTTGAGAGGCTGAGACAGGAGGATCACAGGTCCACAGCCAGCCTCAGCTACCTAGTAAGGCCCTCTGCAACTTAGTGAGATCCTGTTTCAAAATAAAGGATAAAAAAAAATTGGCTGGGCCAGGCGTTGTGGCGCACACTTGTAATCCCTGCGCTTGGGAGGTAGAGACAAGAGGATCTCACAGGTTTGAAGCCAGCCTTGCTGGCTTATGAGACCCTGTTTCCAAATAAAATATAAAAATAGGTCTGGGAGTGTAGCCCAGAGGTAGAAGGGTTCCATCCCCAGTACCACCAAAAAAAAAAAAAAAAAAAAATGCTGGGGATGTAGCTCGGAGGTAGAATGCTTCTGGGTTCAATCCCCAGCACCAAAAAAAAAAAAAAAAAAAAAAGGTTATTATTAGGGTAGGGGTATAGCTCAATGGTAGAGTGCTTGCTTAGTATATGCAAGGCCCTGGATTTGATCCCCAGCACCACAAATATTATTGTTATTATTAGTATTATTATTAATTAATTAATTTTTTGCGGGTCTGGGGATGGAACCTGGGGGCATTCAACCTCCGAGCTACACCCCTGCCCTAGTTTTTATTCTTTAATTTGAAACAGGGTCTCACTAAGTTGCCGAGGGCCTCACTGAGTAGCTGAGGCTGTCCATGAACCGCGATCCTCCGGTCTCAGCCTCCTGAATGCTGGGATTTCAAGCGTGCGCCACCATGCCCAGCTTAATTTAATATATTTTTTTAAAAATCAGGGAAATGGGGAAAGAAGGTAAGGCTTAGTAAAACAGAAGCTCTAGAGTACTATAGGACAGGGAGATGTACAGATAAGGAAAAGATCCTGTATCAGTTCTTTTTCTTTTTTTTTTTTTTTTCTTTTTTTTTTCTTTTTTTTTTTTTTGTAGGTCTGGGGATAGAAACCAGGGGCATTCAACCTCCGAGCTACACTCCCTGCCCTTTTTTTTATTCTTTATTTTGAAACTGGGTCTCACTGAGTTGCAAAGGGCCTCACTAAGTAGTTCTTTTTTTTTTTTTTGAAGATTTAAAGAAGTTTATTAAAAAGATAGAAAAGAAATACAGAAAATAGAAACAGAAAATAGTTACAGCCTCATGCCAAAATGGCATGACAGGGGAGGGTGGCCCAGGCCAACTCACCACTCTCCAGTTATTTTTCTATATTATTTCTGTCCCTATTTACTCAACCCTACCTAGAACAGGGTAAAAGTAAGCAAACTGGCTAGATGACCCATCTAAGTGAAAGCATGAATTTCTAGGCTAGATGCAGTGTCACAACATCATGTAGCTGATAGGAGAAGAGAGGAAGGGGCATTAAGGGAGGAGGAGTTCTAAGGCCCTGTTGCTATACACTCTCCTTTCCTTTGAAAGTAGGAGAAGGAGCTGGATGTGGTGGCCCACGCCTGTAATCCCAGTACTTGGGCAGCTGAAATAAGAGGATCACAGGTTTGTGGCCTGCCTCAGCAACTTAGTGAGAGCATTTCAAACTAAAAAATAAAATAGGGCTGGGGGTGTAGTTAGAGGTACAATGCCCCTAAATTCAATCCCAGTACAATGAGCGCACACACACACACACACAAAAAAAAAAAAGGAACTTGTGAATTTCTTATTACCTTGGCAGCCTGGTGATGCTGCTCTAAGACGTGGTCCACAGTGAGCTGGATGGAGTCTTGTACCACACTGTGGCTCTCCATAAGGATGGCGCTGAGATGAGCGGTGAGGAAGGCATGAACTCCTAAGAGGACACAGAATGTGGGTGGCCACGAGTGAGGAGGCTGAGACCAGGGAAAATGCGTCCTGGAAGAAGCAGCCACTTCTGCCTACCCATAAGTAATTGTTGTTTAGATACCCCTCAGCAATTTACAAACCCAACCAATTCCTACTTAAAAGAAAGCTCAGTTAAATTAAACTGAAGAATTACACTATTTCTTAAATATAAATGAAGGATCCTGCTTACTTCATGCTATAAACAGTGACACTTGCTGGGCATGATGGCTCATGCCTGTAATCCCAGTACTTGGAAGGCTGAGAGAGGAGGATCACAGGTTCAAGACCAATCTCAGCAACTTAACCAGACCCTGTGTTAAAAAATAATAAAATAAGGCTAGGGGTATGGCTCTGAGCTAGAACTCTCCTAGGTTCAATCCCCAGTATCACAAAATGAAACAAAATGAAAACACAAAACAAAAAAGAAGCTGGGTGTGGTGGCTAATCCCAGCATTTGGGAAGCTGAGACAGGAGCACTGAAGTTCAAGGACAGCCTCAGCTACTTAGTTGAAGCCCTTTGCAACTCAGTGAGATACTATTTCAAAATAAAGAATAAAAAATAGGACTGAGGGTGCAGCTTAGAGGTAGAATGCCCCTGGGTTCCACCACCAGTACCACAAAAAAAACAACAAAAACAAAATGAAAAACAATGATCCTGTGACTCTCAAAGGGAAGGAGAAAGGGGGGAAGGGAAAGCCTCCTAAAGACTGTGTCTCTCCTCCATTCCTTCTTGAACACCACCATTGAGGCAAGCCACTGTAATCAGCACTGCCATTTCTTTCAGATGTGCTGTGGTGAAGAGGTTAAAATGCACAAAGATGACTCTGATAGGTCCTTTTAAGTGGGTAATGATCTCTGATGAAGTAACAACAGGTGCTCCAGTTCAGCATCGCTCAGAAAAGCTGGCATGTGAGAAACACAGGCAAAATATGTCATCCTAGTTCTGGGGAGGCTAAGACAGGTTTGAGGCCAGCCTCAGCAACTTAGCAAGACCCTGTTTCAAAATAAAAAATAAAGCCGGGCATGGTGGCACATGCTTGTAATCCCAGTGCTAGGGAGGCTAAGACAGGAGGATCGCACAGGTTCGAAGCCAGCCTCAGCTACTTAGTGAGGCTTTCAGCAACTTAGTGAGATCCTGTTTCCAAATAAAGTATAAAAAACAGGTCTGGGCCGGGCATGGTGGCACACGCCTGTAATCCCCTTGCTTGGGAGGCGGAGACAGGAGGATCGCGCAGATTCGAAGCCAGCCTTGCTGGCTTAAGAGACCCTGTTTCCAAATAAAAATATAAAATAGGTCTGGGAGTGTAGCCCAGAGGTAGAAGGGCTTCCAGGAACTCCAGTACCACCGGAAAAGAAAAGGTCTGGGATTATAGTACGGAGGTAGAAAAGCCCCTGGGTTCCACCCCCAGTACCACAAAAATAATAAAAAATAAAATAAATAAAATAAAAGGGTTGGGGTTATAGCTCAGAGATAGAATGTTCCTGAGTTTGATCCCCAGTACCAAAAAAAAAAAAAAAGTTGTCAAATAATAGGCTTTTAATGATCCTAATGCAGATGCAGAAGACAGAAAGACAAACTCACTTTACAGGGTATCTGGAGAAATGTTTCTTAAAGGGGCTTTATGTGTGTGTGTGTGTGTGTGTGTGTGTGTGTGTGTGTGTGTGTGTGTGTGTTTGGAGGCACTGGTGTTGGAACCCAGAGACTTTCTACCTCCAGGTTATACTCCCAGACCTATTTTATATATTTTTAAAAGGGGTTCTTTTTTTCTGTTTTTTTTGGAACTGGGGATCAAACCCAAGGTGCCACACCTGCAAAGCAGGTGCTTTGCCACTGAGCTACATCCCGGCCCCCCTATTTTATATTTTATTTATTTATTAGTATTAGTATTATTAGTATTAGTATTAGTATTAGTAGTAGTGGTGGTGGTGGTGGTGGTACTGGGGTTCCTGGAAGCCCTTCTACCTCAGGGCTACACTCCCAGACCTATTTTTTATATTTTTTTTAAATTTGGAAACAGGGTCTCCCAAACCAGCACAGCTAGCTTCGGACCTGCGTGATCCTCCTGTCTCCACCTCCCAAGCGCGGGGATTACAAGCGTGCGCCACCACGCCCTGCCCTATTTTATATTTTGCTTGGAAACAGGGTCTAACTAAGTTGTTGAGAGCCTCACTAAGTAGTTGAGGCTAGCTTCGAACCTGTGCGATCCTCCTGTCTCAGCCTCCCAAGATCTGGGATTCCAAGTGTGCACCACTACGCCCAGCTAGTCCTTTTGGATAAGCTGTTAAGAGATTCCATGGTAGAGCAGCCTGAGGCTGGATAGATTTTCTTAGGGCCTCAATAAAAAATGCAAGTCAGAAGGAACATTTCCTACCACAAGGCACCATGATACTCCTCTGGTAGAGGCTACATGTGAACTCAAAGGAGTCTGGAACTGAGGGTCACGTCTGCTACCAGATAGTGGTAACCAGATCACAGCACTTTTCTCATTTTGGTACAGAAATGGCTCTATTTTACTTACTCTCTCAGATGTGTTGTGTAGATACACATCGATAGTATATATAAAGTGTTTTGAAATACACATGCAAAGCTGGGCATGGTGGACATGCCTCTGATCCCAGTATTTGGAAGGCTGAGACAGGAGGACTGCAGATTCGAGGACAGCCTCAGCCTAGTGAGACCCTCATCAACCTAGTGGGACCCTGATTCAAAATAAAAAATAAAAAGGGCTGGAGTGTAGTTCGGAGGCAGAACAATCCCCAGAACCTTCTAACACACACACAAAAAAATGTACATGCAATATCCCAGAGGGGGAATACTGCAGTTGTTATGATGATAAAGCATATGGATTACTATTTCCAATTGCTTGGTCCTAAGAAGAACCTCAGAAAGTCAGATCCTAGACTATAATAAATAAAAAAAAAATCAAATCCCTTCTGAAAGTAGGCATTTAATTAAAAAGCCAGAGTTCATCTCTAAAAATGTGGGTACCACCAGATGCATCTGACGTTGTAGCAAAATGAGTTAATCATAGAAAAGTTACCATGACAAGGTGGGCAGAAGGCCAATTAAGTGACTTTTAAAAAGACACATGGAAGCAGGCTATAATTCTACACAATCTGTTTTCTAAAAGAAGGAGCTCTGGAGATAGCATTCAAGAATAGGAGAAAGAGGGAGAAAAACAAAGTAAAACTGGCATGTCTCCCTCTACCTCCCCGCTCTGTACATCTTCTCCAGAGGCTAATCCTAAATCACCAGATGTGTGAGATTTAAAAAGACACTTGCTAAGTTGGGTATGGTGGTATACACCTATAATTCTAGTACTTGGGAGGCAGAGACAGGAAGATCACAGGTTCGAGGATAGTGCCAGCAAGTAGTGAGACTCTCATCAACCTAGCTAGACTCTGATTCAAAAATAAAAATAGGGAGCCGGATATGGTGGCGCACGCTTGTAATCCCAGCATTCGGGAGGCTGAGACAGGAGGATTGAGGTTCGTGGTCAGCCTCAGCTACTTAATGAGGCCCTTTGTAACTCAGTGAGATTCTGTTTCAAAATAAAGAATAAAAATAAGGCTGGGGGTGTAGCTCGGAGGTAGAATGCCCCTGGGTTCCATCCCCAGTACCGCAAAAAAATAAAAATAGGGCTGGGGTGTAGCTTGGAGGTAGTAGAATCCCTTGAGTTCAATCCCCAGTAACACACACACACACACACACACACACACACACACACACTTGCTATGTTTACTAATGCAGTGATGAATTTCTTTTTAATTTAATACTGAATACAACTACTGAGACACTGCAGACCTTTAGAGTCAAACTAAACACAGGTGTGCCAGGCATGGTGGCGCATGCTTGTAATCCCAGCGCTTGGGAGGCTGAGACAGGAGGATCGCACGGGTTCGAAGCCAGCCTCAGCTACTTAATGAGGCTCTCAGCAACTTAGTGAGACCCTGTTTCCAAATAAAATATAAAATAGGTCTGGGAGTATAGCCCAGAGGTAGAAAGCCCCTGGGTTCCACCCCCAGTACCACACACACACACAAAAAAAAAAACTAAACACAGGTGTATAAGGTATCACAGTACTCCAAAAATGACAGGTAACACTGTTTCTGAGGAATCTGAGTTCTTAAGGTATGTTCAATAGAACTCAGAACATGATGGCAGGCTTGAATTACCCTAGGGTTATCCTCTGGCAGACATTTTATTTTTTAATTTCAGAAGGTAGCAGATCTTAAAACATCTCAAAGAGCCTTTGGAAGGGCCTTTGATATTACCTAGTATAACAATCTCATGTTAAACAAAAAGAGAAGCTCAGATGATTTATGTGACTTGCTTCTAAAACATCATTAAGGAAGTTAGTGTCAGAGCTAAAATTAAACACAGCTCTTCTGGTTCCTAAAGTCCTCACAACAACACTAAGCTGCTGCTCTTATCAGCTTCTGTTTTTGTGTGCACACATCAGGTAATTCACCTGAGCCCTCGGTGGTGAAGCCTCATTAGTCTGGGTCTCTTCTATTTCAGAGTCTCCTGGCTTTAATCAATGGCATAGGGGCAGCAAAGAACACTCCTCAAATCAAGTGCAAGCCAAGCCCAGAAAAATAGTAATGATTTTCCAAAGTATGCATGCTTTGGGAAAAGGTGGGAGAATCTTGGAAAAGCTTAGTGTCATTACATATACCTGTAATCCCAGTACTTGGAAAGCTAACACAGGAGGATCATAGGTTTGAGGACAGCCTCAGCAAATAGTGAGACTCTCATTAACCTAGTAAGATCTTGTTTCAGAATAAATATAAAAAAGATTGGAGGTGTAGCTCAGAGGTAGAATGCCCCTGGGTTCAATTCCCAGTAACACACACACACACACACACACACACACACACACACACACCCACACACACACACAGTCTTGGAAGGCAGGCCACAGGAAGAATCTCACAGCTGACAATAACAAGTAATTGGCACCAGTCAACACAGTGTTTCTGATTTGGGGTTGTAAGGGGTCTTATTTCCTTCCTGATGGACTCAGAGCAGCACCACACCAAAGAGTAATTAGAACTCCTGAAGGACAGAGCACCAGAAAACACACCAGCCCACAGAGAAAGGAGCACCAAAAGGGAGGCTTATGGACCTTTCCCCAAACATACAGAAGCTTCACTGCACAGCATATCTTCCTCAAAGTTTAGGAAGACATTGAAAAATTCTTATGTCCCATGGTTTATTGTGTTAAAATGCATACACCAACTCCCACTCACACTCAGTGGTTTCCAAATCTTACTATATTTAAGAATCACTTGAGAATGTTGCTAAAAATGCAGACAGAACCAAACCAGGTGTGTGTGTGTGTGTGTGTGTGTGTGTGTGTGTGTGTGTGTGTGTTAGTGTTACTGAGAACCTGACCCCAGGAGCATTCTACTTTTTTTTTGGGGGGGGGGATACTGGAGATGGAACCCAGGAGCATTCTACCTTTGTTTTTTGTTTTTTGTTTTTTGTTTTTTTTGGCAGGTATGGAGATGGAACCCAGGGGCATTTGACCTCCGAGCTACACCCCCTGCCCTATTTTTTATTCTTTATTTTGAAACCGGGTCTCACTGAGTTGCAGAGGGCCTCACTAAGTAGCTGGGGCTGTCCGCGAACCGCGATCCTCCAGTCTCAGCCTCCCGAATGCTGGGATTACAAGTGTGCGCCACCATGCCCGGCTTGGCATTCTACCTTTGAGCAATACTCCCAACCCTACTTTTTATTCTTTACTTTTTGAAACAGAGTCTCACTGAATTGCAAAGGGACTCACTAAGCAGCTGAGGCTGTCTTCAAACTGCAATCCTCCTGTGTCAGCCTCCCAAATACTGGGATTACAAGTGTATACTACCATGCCTGACTTCATTCTACTTCTGAGCTATACCTTTTTGATTTTTTATATTAAAACAGGGTCTCACTAAGTTGCTAAGGCTACCTTCAAACCTGCAATCCTTCTGTTTTAGCTTCCCAAGTACTGGATTTTATTTTTCTGGTATGGGGGATGAAACCCAGGGGCATTCTACCTCTGAGTTACACTCCCAGCCCTATTTTTAATTCTTTATTTTGAAACAGGATCTCACTAAGTTGCAGATGACCTCACTAAGTATCTGAGGCTGGCTGCAAACCCAGATCCTCCTGTCTCAGCCTCCCAAGTACTGGGATTACAAGCATGCACCATCATGCTGAGCAGTACTGGATATTGAACCCAAGGGCATTCTACCTCTGAGCTATACTCCCAGCCCTATTTTTATTATTTTATTTTGAAACAAGGTTTCACTAAATTGCCTCACTTAGGGCCTCACTAAGTAGTTGAGGCTGGAGGCAAGTCCACAATACTCCTGTATCTGCCTCCCAAGTACTGGGATTACAAGAATGCACCACCACACCTGGCATTACAGGTGTGTTCTACCATGCCTGAAAAGCCATACCAGATTTTTTTTTCCAGTACTGGGGATGGAACCCAGGGGCATTCTACCTCTGAGCTACACCCCCAGCCCTATTTTTTTTATTCTTTATTTTGAAACAGTCTCACTGAGTTGCAAGGGGCCCCACTAAGTAGTTGAGGCTGACCGTGAATGGCGATCTTCCTGTCTCAGCCTCCCAAATGCTGAGATCACATGCATGAGCCACCACACTGACTCAAATATTTTATATTATAGCAAAATCATGAATTAATTTTGGCGAGGAAACTACACATTTTCAAATAATCTAGGTGTCCAGGCATGGTGGTGCACGCTTATAATCCCAGGCTTGGGAGGCTGGGACAGGAAGATTGCACAGGTTCGAAGCCAGCCTCAGCTACTTAGTGAAGCTCTCCAGCAACTTAGTGAGATCCTGTTTCCAAATAAAGTATAAAATAGGTCTGGGAGTATAGACAGGAGGTAGAAAAGCCCCTGGGTTCCACCCCCAGTACCACCAAAGAAAAAATTTTGATGCATGCGTTTTATGGACCACAAACTGAAAGCACCGCTTTACCTCGTTTTTGCTTTTTTTTTTTTTTTTTTTTTTTTGTGGTACTGGGGATTGAACCCAGAGGCATTCTACCTCTGGGGTACACAACCAGCCTGATTTTATTTCTTATTTGGAAATAGGGTCTCACTTTGTTGCAGAAAGCCTCACTAAATTGCCAAGGCTGGAACCTGTGATCCTTCTGTTTCAGCTTCCCAACTACTGAAATTACAAGTGTGTGCCAGCATGCCCAGCTGATAATGGGGATTGAATCCAGGGACATTCTACCTCTGAGCTACATCCCCAGTCTTACTTTGTTATTTTATTTTATTTATTTTTGGTGGTGCTGGTGATGGAACCCAGAGGATTTCTACCTCCGGGCTATACTCCCAGACCTATTTTCTATTTTATTTGGAAACAGGGTCTCACTGAGTTGCTGAGAGCCTCACTCAGTAGTTTTTTAATTTTAAAACAATGTCTTGGCTGGGCATGGTAGCTCACACCTATAATTCCTGTACTTGAGAGGCTGAAACAGGAGGACCTCAGGTTCAAGGACAGCCTCTGCAACTTGGTGAAGCCCTCTGCAACTTAGACCCTGCTTCAAAATAAAGAATAAGAGCTTGTCATGGTAGCACAGCTTGTAATCCCAGTACTTGAGAGGCTGAAAAAGAAGGATCACAGGTTTGCTGCCAGCATCAGCTACTTAGTGAAGCCCTCCGCAACTTAAACCCTGTTTCAAAATTAAATATAAAATAGGGCTCTAGTGTAGCTAGGAGGTAGAATGCCCCTGGTTCAATCCTCAGTACCACAAAGAAAGGAAAGGGCAGAAGGAGAGAGTGAGGAAGAAAAAAGAAGGAAAAGAAGGAAGAAAGGAAGCCCTGGATTCAATCCCCACTACGAAGAAAGAGAAAGTAAGAGAGAAAGAGAGAAAGAAAGACAGAAAGAAAGAGAGGGAGGGTAGCTCAAAGGTAGAATGCCTCTGGGTTCAATCCCCATTTCCATACACCAAAAACAAACAAATGAATGAATAAATAAATAAATAACAAATGCATGCTGAGAGGGGATGAGATGTGAGTCACTGTAGAGCATGTGCTTTGCAAGCACGAGGCCCTACGTTCGATTCCCTGCACCAAAAACAAGCATAAACAAATACACCCACTGAAACCTGAGCCCCAGCCCTGGGGCGAAGCTTGGGCATTTTTTAAATGCTCCCCAGGTAAGGTACTGTGAACTAAAGTCGAGAGCTAATATTCTAAGGTAATATACTCCTTAAAGCACATTATAGGAGTGTCTGCTGACTTCTGGTCAGTCAAATCTGGAAATGGCACTGTATAACTGATGCATCAACATACTTAACTTTTCCATAAGGCATATAATTTATTTTATTTGTTAAGGTGGGTCTTTTACTGGGACTCTTTATTTTACACAGATATATCTAATTCAGTTATGTGCATTAAACATCTCCCCTTCCTTAATCCTTTTAGTACTTGGCACACTGAGTTGGACATCCCATTTTCCTGTACCTACCCCAGATTTCCATTTGCTGGACTGGAAACCCACTGTGGAAATCCACGAAGAGGAAGAGCAGCAGAGTCTGTCCCTGAGTGTCCATATTCTGAGGCTCACCACCCTCACTGGATTCCACCTGGTAACTCACATGTGGAAGCACCAGATCTAGAGGATCAGATTTTACACAGATTTATAGGGTAAGTTTAGCTCCCCAAGGGCTAAGTGACAAAATAACTCACATCCTGAACAAAAATGGAGTGGAGAATAAGAGAGCTAAATCTGAACACTCAGTCCTACTCCTAAACTTGTTTATCTATAAGATAGAAGCAAAAAATAGTGAGTCACAGGAAGAATCTCAAAATAACAACCGAGCATGTAAAACAAACCAAACAGCACTCCTTTGCCTTCACTGGGAAGCGCTGCACGATAAACGCGTCTGCTCCTCATGCAAAGGCAGATCTGGCTAACAAGAGGCGGAGGTCAAATTCTGAATAATGACAGCGATGCAGCTAATTGTTCTACATGCCAGGTGCCGTACTAAATTCTTTTCATGTACTATCTCAGCGTTTCGATTTCACAACACTCTGAAGTGGGGCCTATTCTGATGCCCTTCTGTAGATTAAAAAAAAAAAGGCATAGATGGTTAAATACCTTTCTCAACATGAACTAGGAAATGGTGGAACTAAGTTAAAGGCCTTGCCAGGTTAACTCCAAAATCTGTGCTCCTAACACCAATGTTAAGCCGGGAGTGGTGGCGCACGCTTGTAGTCCCCGAGCTTGGGAGGCTGAGACAGGAGGATCGCACAGGTTCGAAGCCAGCCTCAGCTACTTAGTGAGGCTCTCAGCAACTTAGTGAGACCCTGTTTCCAAATAAAATATAAAATAGGTCTGGGAGTATAGCCCGGAGGTAGAAATCCCCTGGGTTCCACCGCCAGTACCACCCAAATAAATAAATAAATAAATAATTTTTAAAAAACTAATACCAATATTATATGACATTTGTATTCCCAAGTAATGCCCTGGGGTCACTTTCTACCAGGCTGATCCTTTAGCATGCAGTCTGGATAGTTCTATATTCCAGATCCACATAAGGCAGTACTTTTTTGGGGGGGATGTGGGGGAACAGTACTAGGGATTGAGCCCAGTGGCATTATACTTTTGAGCTATACCCCAGACCTTTCTTTTTTTAAAAAAGGGTCAAACTGGCCTCAAACCTGCAATCCTCCTGTCTCAGCTTCCCAAGTACTGAGATTACAGGCATGCACCACCCCACCAGGCTACAGAGAAGTACTTCTATATGAATCCTGGCTCTGTCCTTTAGAGAAATAAAAGAGGAAGAAGAAGGGATATTTTCAAAACTATTCATTTCCAAAGTTAAGTGAGCAAGTTCAGGCATCATAGATTGGGGGAAAAAACTAAAGGAAAGTTTAAAAAAAAGTCTGAAAATAAAGATTAAAGAGTTATGGCAATCTCTAGAAATTCCTCTATTCAAAACCCCGATGGCAGAACATCCCAACTCTTTTTTTTTTTTTTTTTTTTGTGGTACTGGGGTGGAACCCAGGGGCTTTCTACCTCCGGGCTATACTCTCAGACCTATTTTTTTATATTTTATTTGGAAACAGGGTCTCGCTAAGTTGCTGAGAGCCTCACTAAGTAGCTGAGGCTGGCTTCGAACCCGTGCGATCCTCTTGTCTCAGCCTCCCAAGCGCGGGGATTACAAGCGTGCGCCACCACGCTTGGCTGAACATCCCAACTCTTAAGACCAAACATTCTTTCCTCACAAAACTAATGTCCATACACTGTCTAAGGACACTTCCTCTCATACCCATTCTCTGGAAAACTATTCACTCAAGAAAAAGAAACCTTATTCAGAGGCTTAGTTGCTAGGTGCAGGTTCTGCATTTCCCTGAGACACTGCCCACCCCAGCAGACTTCAGTCTTTTCAAGCCAGTCACTCCTGAGAACACTTCTTGCCTACTGGTCATTTTCCTCAGATTCCACATGACCAGAATAGCTTCCAACTTTCTTTTGTGTGGGGGGCACTGAGGATGGAACCTAGGGGCATTCTACCTCTGAGCTACACCCCCAGACCTATTTTATTTTGAAACAGGGTCTCGCTAAGTTGAAGAGGGCCTCATTAAGTAGCTGAGGCTGGCCGCGAACCTGTGATCTTCCTGCCTCAGCCTCCCAAGTACAGGGATTACAGGTGTGCGTAACCACGCCCGGCTAAGGAGTGCTGTACCTTCATCCAAATTAAGATCCAGATTGGGCACCATGCACAAGTGGTATTTCTTCCAGTCAATGAAGCATGAGGTATCTTTAAAGACAGAGGCGCTTGGCTCCTTCTGATCTGACAATATCAGAGGCAGACCAGAAGGTCCATAGAGAAATATGTAGAGTTGCTAAAGAAATCTGCCAAATTTATTTCTTATGACTATATCACTTGTATAAAACAAATACAACACTGGTTATTTAAGTCCAACTACTTTTCTAGCCTCATCTGTGTGTGTGTGTGTGTGTGTGTGTGTGTGTGTGTGTGTGTGTGTACGGAACCCACTATTGGTTATTCAATTCCAACTACTTTTCTATTCTAGCCTAATTTCTCTTTCTTTCCTTTTTTTTTTTTTTTTTTTTTTTTTTTTTTTGCGGGTCTGGGGTGGAACCCAGGGGCATTTGACCTCCAGGCTACACCCTCTGCCCTATTTCTTATTCTTTATTTTGAAACCGGGTCTCACTGAGTTGCAGAGGGCCTCACTAAGTAGCTGAGGCTGTCCACGAACTGCGATCCTCCGGTCTCAGCCTCCCGAATGCTGGGATCACAAGCGTGCGCCCCCATGCCTGGCTTCCTTTTTTTCTGTGTGTGTGTGTGTATGTGTGGATTGAACCCAGGGGCATTCTACCTCCAAATAACAACCCTAGCCCTATTTTATTTTTATTTGGAAACAGAGTCTCACTAGGTTGATCAAAGTCTCACTATTTTCACTATTTGCTGAAACTGTCCTCAAATCTGCAATCCTCCTGTCTCCTGTCCTCCTGTCCTATTGGGACTATAAGCGCATGCCACCATGCCCGGTTTATTTTTAATTTTTTGGGGGGTCAGTACTGGAAATGGAATCCAGGGGCATTCTTCTTTTGTGCTATACCCCCAGACCTATTTTTTATTTTGAAACAGGATCTCACTGAGTTGCTTCACTAAATAGCTGAGGCTGTCCGCAAACTGAGATCTTCCTGTTTCAGCCTCCCAAATGCTGGGATTACAAATTTGTGCCACCACACCCGGCTTAATTTTGTGTGTGTGTGTGTGTGTGTGTGTGTGTGTGTGTGTGTGTGGTGCTGGGGATTGAACCCAGGAGCATGTCACCTCTGAGCTACACTCCCAGCCGATTTTTTATTCTTTATTTTGAAACAGGGTCTCACTAAGTTACGGAGGGCCTCACTAAATAGCTGAGGCTGACCACAAACCTGGCTCCTCCTGTCTCAGCCTCCCACGTACTGAGATTACAAGCGTGTGCCACTACTCCTGGCTTCTTTATAATTTTTTTTTTTTTTGTGTGTGTGTGTGTGTGTTTGTGGTACTGGGGGTGGAGCCCAGGGGCTTTTCTACCTCTGGACTATACTCCCAGACCTATTTTATACTTTATTTGGAAACAGGTTGCTGAGAGCCTCCCTAGGCAGCTGAGGCTGGCTTCGAACCTGTGCCATCCTCCTGTCTCCTGTCTTAGCCTCTCAGGTGCTGGGATTACAAGTGTGTGCCACCACGCCCATCTTCTTTTTAAATTTTTAAAATTTTTTTATTATTTTTTTGGGGGAGGTGGTACTAGAGATTGAACTCAGGGGTACTCTAATCTTTGAGCTATACTCCTAGTCTTATTTTTATTTTTTATTTAGAAATAGTATTTCACTGAACCTGTGATCCTCCTGTCTCAACCTCTCAAGTACTAGGATTACAGGTGTGCACCACCACTCCCAGCCTCCCAGTCCTTTTTATTTCTTATTTTGAAACAGGGTCTCACTAGTTTGCTGAGAGCCTTGCTAAGTTGCTATGGCTGGTCTTGAACCTGCAACCCTCCTGTCTTAGCCTCCCAGTACTGGGATCACTAGTGTGTACCACCACGCTGGCTTCATCTCTCCTCCTTGTACCATCCAGTCCATGGTTCAGTCATACTGGTTTATATATATAAAAAAAAATGCATGGCACATGTGTCATGTTTTACAGCTTTCAGTTCCCTGACAAAATTTTCAACTTGGCTTTTATCTTGGATTATATGTTTTTACACAAATCATTCATGCTTCTAGATAAAGAATTAGTATATAACGTCTTTCCTAAAATTGGGGTAATAAAAACCCATCTCCAATGGCAATTGGCTGGAATCTGTCATCAAAAGGATATGGAAACTGAAGAAATCTTGTTCTGCTTGTTCAGCTGGCTGGAGAAGGCCTTGGGGCTGGGGCACAGAGCAGCAGCTGGAGTCAGTATCAGTTCTCCCAACAAGTCCATGCCAGCCACATCCTCAGGGATGAAAAGTGTTACTGGATGTCCTACCACTGGGTGGATTCTGCTGCAGTGTGATTCACTTGTAACAAATTTTGGTCTATAATCAGAAAACAGACATGACAAATTTAACTCTTGTCTCTCTTAAGAATTTATTTATTTATTTATTTAGCGAGTCTGGGGATGGAACCTAGGGGCATTCAACCTCCAAGCTACACCCCTTCCCCTATTTTTTATTCTTTATTTTGAAACAGGGTCTTACTAAGTTGCAAAGGGCCTCACTAAGTAGCTGAGGCTGTCTGCCAACCTCAATCCTCCAGTCTCAGTCTCTGGAATGCTGGGATTACAAGCATGCGCCACAACACCTGGCAAGAACTTATTTAAAAGCATTCGAAATTCCTTTTATAACTTCAGGAGATTCATGGCTATATAACCCATAATACCAGTTTTGCTAGCAAATGTAACTTGTGTCTCACTTAGGGAATCACAGCCATGGAAAGGGGAGAAAACATTTCAGAGATGGTATCATAGCTCATGCTTTTGCTATTTCTTTTTTTTTTTTTTTTTTTTTTAGCGGTACTGGGGTTCCTGGAAGCCCTTCTACCTCCGGGCTACACTCCCAGACCTATTTTTTATATTTTTGAAACAGGGTCTCTTACGCCAGCGCGGCTGGCTTCGAACCTGCGCGATCCTCCTGTCTCTGCCTCCCAAGCGCGAGGATTACAAGCGTGCGCCACCACGCCCGGCTTGCTTTTGCTATTTCTAGTGGCAGTTTCTTATTCTCAGTCTTTCACTAAATTACTCTCTGGTTCTGAGCAAAAGTTTCAAAGATCATTCAAATATCAGCATTGTGTGATGGGTCTGTGAATCACAAATCACTTAAAATCGGCCCTGTGATGCTCAAAAGTCTGTTTGCGTATGTGCCTCACCTTCCCTGGCCAAGGTCTCAGGTTACTGTTTAGGAATGATAAGAAAAGATTAGTTGTCTTTTCTCCTAGAAAGAATCTAGTAAAACTTTGTTTACTTTTCAAAAGCTCTTTTCTATTTATATCTTAATGTTTATTAGAGCCATGTATAGTGACGCATGCTTGCAATCCCAGTACTTGGGAGGCTGAGACAGGAGGATCCAGGTTCACAGCCAGCCTCAGCTACTTAGTGAGGCCCTCCACAACTTAGTGAGGCTCTCAACAACTTAGTGAGACCTGCTTCAAAATAAATAATAAAAAAGAAAATGTTTACTAATATTTATTTTGTTGTTATCCTTATTGTTATTGTTTTCATACTGGGGGTTGAAACCAGGGGTATTCTACCCCTGAGCTACACCCCTAGCCCTATTTTTTTTTCCATTACTAGGGATAGAACCCAGGGGTATCCTACCTCTGAACTACACCCTGAGCCTATTTTTTATTCTTTATTTTGAAATAGGGCCTCACAAAGTAGCTGAGGCTGGCCACCATACCCAGCTTCTAATAAACATCTTCTTTTTTTAAATTATTTTTTGTGGTACTGGGGGTGGAACCCAGAGGCTTTCTACCTCCGGGCTATACTCCCAGACCTATTTTCTATTATATTTGGAAACAGGGTCTCACTAAATTGCTGAGAGCCTCACTAAGTAGCTGAGGCTGGCTTCGAACCTGTGTGATCCTCCTGTCTCAGCCTCCCAAGCACAGGGATTACAAGCGTGCGCCACCACGCCCTGCTAATAAACATTTTCTAAACAAATTAGATCTTCTAAACAAATCAGGTCATCCAAGGAAACGTGTCCATAAACATTGATTTAAAGGCTTAAACTCTTCTCAGTAAAGCTATGATAAGGATCTGTCTTACTGTAAAGATTGAATGATACTACAGGAATATTATATTTATTATTATTATTATTATTATTATTATTATTATTATTATTATTATTATTATTTTGCGGTACTGGGGGTTGAACAAAGGGGCATTCTACATCCCAGCTACACTTCCTAGCCCTATTTTTTTATTCTTTATTTTGAAATAGTGCCTCACTGAGTTGCAGAGAACCTCACTAGTAGCTGAGGCTGACCACAAACCTACGATCTTACTGTCTGAGCCTCCCAAGTGCTGGGATTATAAGCATGTGCCACCACATCTGGCTTATTATTTTTTTTTATGTGTATGTATGGTACTGAGGATTGAACCCAGGGGCATTCTACTTCTGAGTTACTTCCCTGCCCTTTTAAAATATTTTGTTTTTTGAGCCGGGCATAGTGGTGCACACTTACAATCCCAGCATTTGGGAGGCTGGAGACAGGAGGATCATGGTTTGCTGGCAGCCTCAGCTACTTAGTGAGGCCCTTTGAAACTCAGTGAGACCCTGTTTCAAAATAAAAAATAAAAAATAGGGCTGGGTGTCACTCGAAGGTAGGATGCTCCTGGGTTCCATCCCCAGTACCACACACAAAAAAAGTAAAATATTTTGTTTTTGTTTTTTTGTGGGATGGAACCCACGGGCATTCTACCTCCGAGCAACACCACCTGCCCTATTTTTTAGTTAGTTTGTTTTTTTTTAAAGTGAGTCTCACTAAGTTGCAGAGGGTCTCACTAAGTAGCTAAGACTGTCTGTGAACCGCGATTCTCTAGTCTCAGCCTCCTGAATGCTGGGATTACAAGCATGCACCACCATGCCCAGCTTAGTCTTTTTATTTTTGAAACAGGGTCTCACTGAGTGCAAAGGGCCTTGCTAAGTAGCTGAGGCTGCCTGCGAACCGCTATCCTCTGGTTGAAGTTAAGCACATATTAGTTCTTTCCTTGATATACTTCATGTTTTCTCTCTGGTAGCTGGATGCAATGGAAAACAAGATAGAGTCTGTCTAGATTATTTATCATCTCCTCCACAGACTTATTTTTTTAGAGTCGAAAGGAGGTAGAGCTGAGGAGAAAGATAATTTCCAAACCTATGCAAAAGGCTGATGCCCCCAAAATAATAATATACAGAACAAAGTCCTTGGCATTCATAGTATCTCTGTAGCCATGAGTTCAAGTAAGCTTTAAAAATTTCATGTCTAAATAGGATTGGGATTAGCAGAACTTGTATTATTTCCTTTACAGAAGAAAATAAGGCACGGAGAGGAGAAGCATACCCTCAGGCCAATTAGAATATATTCAAGGAAACAGGAATAATAAGTTTTCAACAAAATAACCTAAAAGCTTTGCTTCTACTTTTCTCATTGAAAAGCTAAAACTGGCACTTAAAAATTATAAGGGTAGCCGGGCGTGGTGGCGCATGTGTGTAATCCCAGCACTTGGGAGGCTGAGACAGGAGGATCGCACAGGTTCAAAGCCAGCCTCAGCTACTAAGTGAGGCTCTCAGCAACTTAGTGAGACCCTTTTTCCAAATAAAATAGAAAATAGGTCTGGGAGTATAGCCCGGAGGTAAAAAAAGCCCCTGGGTTCCACCCCCAGTACCACACACAGAAAAATGATAAGGGTAGGTGGGCATGGTGGCGCATACCTATTAATCCTAGTAATTGGGAGGCGGAGACAGGAGGATCGCAGGATTAGGACCAGTCTCAGCAATTTAGTGAGACCTTATTTCAAAATAATATATTTATTTTCAAAATAATATACATATATATTTATGCACACACAGAAAGGGCTGAGGGTGTGGGTTGGGAATGCCCCTGGGTTCGATCCTTAATGCAAAAAAAGGAAAGGAAATTACAAGGGTAGCTGGGCATGAGGTGCATACCAATAGTTACACAGAAAGCTAAGGGGGGGGGGGGTCGTTTGAGCCCAGGAGTTCAAGACAAACCTGGATAACATAGTGAGATCCTTCATCAGCAAAAACCAACAAACAAAAACCAACAAAACAAAACAAAACAAAAAAACAGTAATAACTGTGATTCTACTACTTGGTGGCTGAGACAGGAGGATAACAGGTTCAAGGACAGTCTCAGAAACTTAGAGAGACTCAGAAACTTAGAGTGACCCTCTATCAAAATAAAAAATAAAGCCGGGCATGGTGTGCACTCTCGTAATCCCAGCATTTGGGAGGCTGAGACAGAAGGATATGGTTCAAGGACAGGCTCAGCTACTTAGTAAGGTCTTTTGCAAGTCAGTGTGACCCTGTTTCAAATTAAAAGAATAAATCCGGGCATGGTGGCAAAAGCAAGCTTGTAATCCCCGGGTCTGGGAGGTGGAGACCGGAGGATCACGCAGGTTCAGAAGCCAGCCGCACTGGCTTAAGAGACCCTGTTTCCAAAAATAAAAAAGTATAAAATAGGTCTGGGAGTGTAGCCCAGAGGTAGAAGGGCTTCCAGGAACCCCAGTACCACGAAAAAAAAAAATTAAAAGAAAAAATAGGGCTTGGGGTGTAGCTTGAAGGTAGAAAGCCACTGGGTTCCATCCCCAGTACCACAATAAATAAATAAATAAATAAATAGTTCTGGGGATGTATCTCAGAGGTAGAATGCCTCTGGGTTCAACCTCCAGTACCAACTAAAAGGAGGGCTGGGATGTAGCTCAGTAGTAGAGGGCCCTTGAGTTTAATCCCCAGTACTGCAGGAAAAGAAATGTCAAAACACATGGCAAAGGAGACTGTTGTCAACTTTTTCCCACATTCATACACATAACAGAGTAAAAGATGAAGAGGTCAATAATGCTTTGGCTTTCACCTCACATAATGTTGATAGTTTACGACAAGAGCAAGTCCATTCGACAGGTTCAAAGTGGGTTCATTCTCTAACCTGCAAAGCAAAGGAAAAGTAAGCCACCTCTCAAATCCAGCTGTGCTTGATACAAAGCTTGCTTGACCCGTGACCACTACCACCCCAGAGAGTACTGGAGTTCACTAACCACATAAAGAGAGGAGAAAAAGCAATTTTTTAGTTCATCTACCCTCTCTAGTGAGAGAGTTTACTCATTAAAAGCTAATGTACCATAATATCTGTGCATGGTAGCAGACGTGTAGCACACGTCTGTAAACCTAGTACTTGGGAGGCTGAGACAGGAGGATCACAAAATGTGAACCTACTGGAAATAGGATAATTATGGGTGAGAAAAATTGCAGAGCCATGGTATCTTAAGTCCTGGACATACCCAAAGGTCTCTGTGGAAAGGATTCCATTCACCTTCACACTGAAGTGAAACCTGACCTGCAAAAAACAAATGAGGGGAGAGACTTCATGTGAGCCAGGCCAGAGATGAAAATGTCCATACCTAATCCCTAAAGGAAAATGGTATTACTTAACTATAAAAATTATTATCATAAAGTTGGGCGTGGTGGCGCACGCTTGTAATCCCAGCATTTGGGAGGCTGAGACCGGAGGATCACAGTTTGTAGACAGCCTCAACTACTTAGTGAGGCCCTCTACAACTCAGTGAGACCCAGTTTCAAAATAAAAAATAAAAAATAGGGCAGGGGCTATAGCTCAGAGGTTGAATGCCCCTGGGTTCCATCCCCAGACCCTCAAAAAAATTATTATCATATAATTTATAAGCCATAATTATATTCATTAATGAGACACAATGTGATATTTTTATATATGTGTACAATATGGAATGATTAAGTCAAGCTGATATGGCATGGGATGATTAAATCAATCACCTAATTTGCTTATTTTGTATGTGTGGTGGGACTTTTGACATTTACTTTCTTAGCTATCTTGAAATACATAATGTATTATTATTGACTACAGTCACCCTGCTGTGCAATTGTATAAATTCCGTTTGCCATGACTACAGCCGTCTTGAGTCAGAACTCCCAGGATCGCCAGGAGTGATCCTAGTTGGGTTTTCCTGCATAATTTCCCAGGAACTAAAATAGATAAAAATCGTTAGAGTCATATATGGAGCTCTGTAACTGGATCCTTGGCTCAAAGGATATACTGACTCCTCAGTATTATCTTAGGATAAACCAGGCACTTCATTACAGCTAGAACGACGTCACTTTTGTGCCCATAAATACAACCTCTCTTTCTGCCCAGGCTTTGAGATGTCCCCCAATTGCACTCCCCACCATCCTAGAACGCCCGTTTCTCTTTCTTCAGTCTCACTGCACAGTGAGGGCTGGTCCTCATACACTAGGGCTGGGTTGCTCTGGAATAGTAATAGATACTTAAAATGTTCAACGTATCAGTTCTATCTAATTGAAACTTTGTACCCTCTGACCCTATTCTCTCCTTCCCACCTTCCCACCTTCTCTCAGCTTCTCTCTACTGTGTGTGTGTGTGTGTGTGTGTGTGTGTGTGTGTGTGTGTGTGTGTCTGTCTGTCTGTGGTGCTGGGGATTGAACCCAGGGGCATTCTACCTCCGAGCTCCACTCCCAGCCCTATTTTTTATATTTTATTTTTTAAACAGGATCTCACTAAGTTGCGGAGGGCCTCACTAGGTAGCTGAGGCTGGCTGTAAGCCTGGATTCTCCTGTCTCAGCCTCCCAAGTACTGGAATTACAAGCAAGTGCCATGACATCGGCTTCTATTCTCTACTTCTATGAATTCGTGTGTGTGTGTGTGTGTGTGTGTGTGTGTGTGTGTGTGTGTGTTACTGTGGATTGAACTCAAGGGTATTCTACCTCCAAGTACATCCCCAGCCCTTTTTGTTAATATTTCTGTTTTGAAACAGGGGTCTCACTAGGTTGCTGAGTCTTGCTACATTGCTGAGGCTGTCCTCCAATCTGCAATCCTTCTGTTTCAGCCTCCCAAGTACTAGGATTATAGGCATGTGCCACCACACCAGACTTAAATTCAACTTTTTAGATTCCATATATAAGTGAAAATCATGTGTTATTTTTATTTCTATGCTTGACTTATTGAATGGAAAAAGAATACATGGTAGTTAGATACAATGGGGCACACCTGTAATACCAGTACTTGGGCGGCTGAGTCAAGATGATCAAGAGTTTGAGACTAGTCTCAGCAACTTAGCAAGACCTTGTTTCAAAAATAAAATATGGCTGGGGGTATATCTTAGAGGTAGAATGCCTCTGAGTTCAATCTCCAGCACAAACATATAAATGGCATGTATACACAATGGGATACTATTTAGCCTTAAAAAAAAAGAAAGAAATCCTATTGTTTGTGACAACATAAATGAACCTGGAAGTAAAAGATATTCTTTATCACCCTTTTCCACTTGCACTTTCACTAAACATACTTAATACCTTCCTCTGTTCAAACTCTCAGTCTTAAATACATTGAGTCCCATCCTACAATTGCAGGTGGTCTCAAGTTATAAGAAAACCCTGCCTCTTTTCCATTCTTCCAACCTATTTCCCTTTTTTTGATTTTAAAGGAACTTCAATGTTTATGTCTATTGTTTTATATACATGAATCACTATGGGGCTTTCCTTTGCTTTTCCTTCCCATCTTCATCTCACTTTATGTCCTCTCTCCAGTATACATCACTGTTCTAATTATTCCCTGCCATCAAGCTACATTTTTCTTTTTGTGTAACATAAGGTAACAAGGACTCCAGAGCCAGATTTCCTTGGTTCAGATCCTGATTCTGCAAGTTACTTAAACTCTGTAACACAGTTTTCTCAGCTATAAAATGGGGATAATAACAACAAACCCTACTTCATAAAGGCTGTTGTGAGGGTTAAATGAATGAAAATACTTGAAGCCGGGCATGGTGGCACACGCTTGTAATCTTAGCATTCGGGAGGCTGAGAATGGAGGATGGCGGTTCGCAGACAGCCTCAGCTACTTAGGGAGGCCCTCTGCAACTAACTCAGTGAGACCCGGTTTCAAAATAAAGAATAAAGCCGGGCGTGGTGGCGGACGCTTGTAATCCCCATGCTTGGGAGGCGGAGACAGGAGGATCGCACCGGTTCGGAGCCAGCCTTGCTGGCTTAAGAGACCCTGTTTCCACATAAAAAAGTTAAAAAATAGGTCTGGGAGTGTAGCCCATGGGAGTGTATCCCGGAGGCAGAAGGGCTTCCAGGAACCCTAGTACCACCAAAAAAATAAAAAAGAAAGAAAGAAAGAATAAAAAGTAGTGCAGGGGCTGTAGCTCGGAGGTCTAATGCCCCTGGGTTCCATCCCCAAACCTGCAATAAATAAATGAATAAATAAATAAATATATAAATAAATATATAAATAAACCCTGAACTCTGCTGAGAGTAGAAAAAGTAAGCCAGGCGTGGTGGTGACACACACCTGAAATCTCAGTACTTGGGAGGCTGAGACAGGAGGATCGCAGGTTCACAGCCAGCCTGAACTACTTAGTGAAGCCCCGTGCAACTTAGTGAGACCTTGTTTCAAAAAGAAGAAGGAGAAAGAGAGAGAGAAGGAGAAGAAGGAATAAGAAGGAAAAGAAGGGAAAATAGAAAAAGTAGGAAGAGAGCATGAGAAAAGAACAAAGTTATATGACATACTTAACTGTATTCCGTATTCCTCTTATAAATAGATCTAACTACATGTCTAAATATATCTAACCATATGTAATCATAAACTTTTTAGCTTTTCAGTGTTCAAAATATCTTATCTCGAGTTCCTGATTTGCTTTCACAGTAACTTTAGAAAAGGTAACTATCTGTAAGGTTTATTATCTATGTTTAGCGCATACACAAAAAGGACACAGAGGACAGAAAAGAGGTATCTAAAGTGATATAATGAAGCAGTAAGGAGGTGATAAAACGATCCAAAAGAAAATTCTCTATATTAAGTTTTTATCTTAATAAAATTCTCTAAGCCGGGTGTGGTGGTGCACGCTTGTAATCCCCACACTTAGGAGGCTGAGACAGGAGGATTGCACAGGTTTGAAGCCAGTCTCAGCTACTGAGTGAGGCTCTCAGCAACTTAGTGAGACCCTGTTTCCAAATAAAATAGAAAATAGGTCTGGGAGTATAGCCTGGAGGTAGAAAGCCCCTGGGTTCTACCCACCCAGTACCACCAAAAAAAATTCTCTATATTAAGTTTATTCTCAGTTATGTCACATGATCAACAATAAGACTGCCCTTGTGGGATTACAGTTCAGTGGTAGAGTGTGTGCTTAGCATGTACAGGTCCTGGGTTTAATCCCCAAGAAAAGAATAATTGGCTTAAGGGCATAGAAACCAAATCAGTTCAAATATTAAGAGTTTTAATCATCTATAATGAAAAAAAGAAAAGCAATCATAACCTTCCATGTCCTACATAGTAAAGGTTTCTTGAGAACTTATGTTTAAGTCATATGTATTATAATCATTACTATTCAGAAAAATAGCTTACCTTGTGATATACCACTATGATTTTGCGTAAAAAATGCTTTATAACCAGACAATCTGTCATCAAAGTTCTGGGCTTTTCATCAACCTATAACAATACAACAAAACACACCCATCACATTATATACAAAACCAAGATCATTAATGAATCAAATATGGTGTTTCTTCCTAAAAAAAAAAAGATAGCTATACCTCAGAAATATTTTTGGACATCCAAAGAGAAACATCTTTCCTTTTTCCAGTACTGGGGATGGAATCCAGTGCATTCTACCTCTGAGTTATACCCCAGCTCTATTTTTTTCAGTACTGGGGATTAAACTCAGAGGCATTCTACCTCCCAGCTACACCCCCAGCCCTATTTTTTATTCTCTATTTTTTTTTATTATTTTAAATTTTATTTTATTGGTGCACTGTATTCATACATTATAGTGGGATACAAACTTTTGTAGACATACATGCACACATCGCCCAGTCAGCCCCCACCCGATCCCCACCCCATTCTCTCCCCATCCCTCCCTCCCATGCTTGGCTTAGTGGTTGACATCTAGTATTATAGCAATTTATCCAAAATTAAAAATGATAATCTCACATAACAGTTTTATTTGTCTGATACCAAGCTTTTGATGTCTTAAAGATAACATTTCAATATTTCTTTTTGCTTTCTTTCTTACCAGAGAATATTTTTTTCTTTTTTTTTAGGTGAAACTATCATATATTTATTTTTCAGAAAAAAATCTATCCTGATATGGAATATGGACTCTAGTTACCCAAAACAATCTCGAAGCAAAAACAAAGCTAGAAGATGTATATTTTCTGATTTCATACCATATAAAGCTACAATAATTGAAACAGTGTAGTACTGTTATAAAGGCAGATATATAGACCATTGGAGTTAAATGCAAGCCTAGAGCTAACTTCTTCCCTATATTGTCAAGTTATTTTTGACAAGGTTTCCACGAAGATTTGGTGGTGGAAATAATAATCTTTTAACTAAATATTGTTGAAAAATAATAATTACATGGAAAAGAATAAAATTGGACCCTTACCTAATCCCACATACAAGTATTAACTCAAACTAGATAAAAGACCTAAATATAAATCTTAAGACTATAAACTTTTAGAAGAAAATCTGGGTCATAAAACCTCACAACATTGAAATTGGCAGTGATTTCTTGGATATGATTTCAATGGCACAGGCAACAGAAGAATATACAAACTCCCTAAAAAATAAAAGAAAATATTGTATATCCAAAGACAATGTAAACAGAGTTAAAAGTTACTAATAGAATTGGATAAAATATTTCCAAATGCTCTATCTGAAGGTATATTAATATTCCAACTAGAAATCCTAAAAATTAACAACAATAAAGGCAAACAATACAATTTAGAGATAGGTAAAAGACTAACATAAATAATGAATCTCCACAGATAACCAATCTTAGTTGTCTGTTGGATGGAAACTCTTGTTTCTCTGGTTCTGGTGAGTGTTACCTATTTCTTCTTTGTAGTTAATCTCTTTGAGTATTTTCTCTAGCGCTGGTTTTGAAGACATAAATTCCTTCAGTTTCTGTTTGTCATGGAAGCTTCTTATTTCTCCATCTAATTTGATAGAAAGTTTTGCTGGATAGGAAATTTTTGGCTGAAAGTTGTTTTCTTTCAGAGTTTGGAATATGTTACTCCAAGCCCTTCTGGCTCTCATGACTTGGTTTGGGAAGTCTGGAGTGATTCTAATTGGTTTGCCTCTGAATGTCACTTGGCCCTTTGTTTTTGTTGCCTTTAAGATTCTCTGCTTGGCTTCCACATTGGTCATTTTGACAATTATATGGCGTGGGGATCCTCTTCTCGGATCCTGTCTAAAGGGAGTTCTATAAGTTTCCTGGATCTGTGTATCAACCTCTTGCTCTATATTTGGAAAATTTTCTGCTATTACTTCCTTGAAGAGATTGTTGATCCCTTTGGTATCACTTTCTTTTCCCTCCTCTATTCCAATTATTCTTAGGTTAGCTCTCTTAAGATGGGCCCATATTTCTTCAATGTCAGATTCCTGCTGTTGGATATCTTTTTCTAGATTAGAAACTATGCATTCATTTTTGGATTGCTCATCTTCTAAGAGCGAGATTCTGTTCTCCATGTGGTCTAATCGGTTGTTTGTGCTTTGAATTGAGGCCTTTACTTCATTAATTGCATCCTTTATCTCTTTTTGGCTCTCTCTGAGTTCTTTTCGAAGCACCTCTATTATTTCTACAGTTATTTTCCTGATTTGATCTTCTAGAAATCTCTGATTTTCTGTTTTATCAGGTTCTGATGTTGTGGGGTTGTGCACCTTCATTACTTCAGTGTTATTCCTCTTTCCCATGATTTCGGAGGTTTGTGCCTTCTCTGGGTTCTTCCCTTGGGTCACTATGGCTTCACTTAAGGTGCTCTGGATCTCGAGTCTGTATTATCTCAGACCCTACTACTCCTTTGCTGGGTTGTATCACAGAGTCTCCGACCCAGGGAGTCGATAGAGGCTGCTTTAAACTATGGGGGGTGCCAGGTTGCACGCTCTCCTATGGTGTGATATCTCTGCCACCACCACTCCCTCACTGGGTCAAGTCCCAGGAGGCACAATACTGGGATTTCTCCTCTGTGACCCGCAATTTGACTCACTGTTCTTGAGTACGTAGATGTAGCTGTACTGGACTCGGTGAATTCACTGCTGCTGCCGCCGCCGGTGGCAATATGGCGCCTCTGTCACGCCCTCGGCCATGAGGCTGGCGTATTTTTTCTTCTCTGGTTTTGATTTCCACTCTGAATCCCTGCAGCGTGTGCTGAGCTCAGCCACTGGGAGCTTTAAATGCTGTCTGCGCCGAAAGATCCCACCTGGCTGTTCCGCATCGGCTCACCTCGGCTTGCTGTAGCCGTCCGCTGAGTTTGCCGCTGCCGCCGGCAGTATGGCGCTGCTGCCGCGTCCTCGGGCGTGTGTGTCTCCTCTGTGGCCCTGAGCTCTGTTCTCAGTCCGCTTTCTCTCTGGAGCCTGGTGGTTTTTTTGTTTTTCTGGTGATGGTGTTTTCTGGCTATGAAAGGTGCTCTTTTTGTGGTAATGGAGATTGGTTGTTAGCGGGACTCTTAAGCCCCGCTTTTCTCGGTCGCCATCTTCCCGGAAGTCCCTTATTCTCTATTTTTGAAACAGGGTCTCACTAAATTGTGGCAAGCCTTACTAAGTAGCTGAGGTTGGCTGTGACCCTCTTGTCTCAGCCTCCCAAGTACTGAAATTAAAAGTGTGTGCTACCATGCCTGGCTTCTATTTTTTATTCTTTATTTTGAAACAGGGTCTCACTAAGTTTCAGAGGGCCTCACTAAGAAGCTGAGGCTGGCAGTAAACCTATGATTCTCCTGTCTCAGCCTCACAGGCACTGGGATTACAAGCGTGAGTCACCGCGCTCAGCTGAGAAAGATCTTTTTTTATTATTATTATTTTATTGGGAATTGAAGCCAGGGGTGTTCTACCTCTGAGCTATACCACTGGCCCTTGTTTGCTGGTTGTAACAGGGGATTGAATTTAGGGGCATTCTACTTCCAAACTATACCCCAACCCTATTTTATCTTTTTATTAGAAATAGGGCCTTACTAAGCTGAAAGCCTTGCTAAATTGCTGAGACTAGCTTCTAACCCATGATCCTCCTGTCTCAGCCTCCCAATTTTATTTTTATTTATTTATTTATTTATTTGCCATTCTGGGCATTGAAACCAGGGGCATTCTACTTCTGAGGTACATTCCCAGCCCTATTTGTTATTATTTTGAAACAGAGTCTCACTAAGTTATGGAGAGCTCATTATGAACCTGATTAAGTAGCTGAGGCTGGCCTTGAACTTGCAATCCTCTTGTCTCAGACTCCCAAATACTGGGATTACAAGCATGCGCCACCACACCTGGCTACTCTTTTGTTTTTGAAGCAAGGTCTCACTAAGTTGCTGAGGGTGTCTGCTAAATTGCTGAAGCTGGCCTTGAACTTACTGTACTCCTGTCTCAGTCTCTCAAATACTGGGATTACAGGTGTGTGCCACCATGCCTGGCGAGAACCATCTTCAAGAATGAGAAGGGTACACAAAAGGGACTCAGAATAGCAATCATTTCTTGAGTTAAAGCACCTATTTCATGGAACTATAGGAGACATATAAGCAAAAATTAGTGTAAAACCCAAAATGTCAAACCACCTGTGGTATGTGTGTGTTACTAAGGATTTAATTCAGGGGCATTCTACCTCTGAGCTATACCCCCAGGCCTATTTTTTATTATTTATTTTGAAACAGGGTCTCACTAGGTTAATGAGGGTCTCACTAGGTTGCTGAGGCTGTCCTTGAACCTGCAATCCTCCTGTCTCCGTGTCCCAAATACTGAGATTACAAGCATTCACCACCATTCCCAGCTTCAAACTGCCGTTTAGAACAATATATATATATATATATATATATATATATATATATATATATATATATTTGGTGGTACTGGGGTTCCTGGAAGCCCTTCTACCTCCGGGCTACACTCCCAGACCTATTTTTACATTTTTATTTGGAAACCGGGTCTCCTAAACCAGCGCGGGCGGCTGGCTTTGAACCTGCGCGACCCTCCTGTCTCTGCCTCCCAAGTGCGGGGATTACAAGCGTGCGCCACCACGCCCGGTTTAGAACAAATTTTAAATTAATTCAGTAGTCAAGCTACTTAGTGGGGCCATTTGCAACTTAATGAGACCCTGTGTCAAAATAAATTCCATCTTTTGTTGTTGCTGTCATAGAACTGGATGGAGATTGAACGCAGGAGCATTCTACCTCTGAGCTATATCCACAACCCCATATTTTAATTTTTTTTTAAATTTCTTTTTGGGGGGCGGGTCTGGGGATGGAACCCAGGGGCATTTGACCTCCGAGCTACACCCTCTGCCCTATTTTATTCTTTATTTTTTTTTGAAACAGGGTCTAAGTTGCAGAGTGCCTCACTAAGTAGCTGAGGCTGTCCATGAACCGCAATCCTCCGGTCTCAGCCTCCCAAATGCAGGGATTACAAGCGTGCGCCATGCCTGGCTTATTTTTTGTTTTGAAACAGGGTCTTGCCAGGTTACTGAGAATCTTGTTAGGTTGCTGAGTCTTGAACCTGCAATCCTCTTGTCTCAGCCTTGAACCTGCAATCCTTCTGTCTTGGCCTCCCAAGTAGTGTGATTATAGGTGTGGGCCCAGCCCGTTTTTTTTAAAATACTTTTATTGGTGCATTTTAGTCTCACATAATGTAGTTCATAGTGATAGAGACATACAGCTTCAGTAAGTAGTGAGACTCAACAACCTAGTGAGACCCTGTTTCAAAATAAAAATTAAATAGGGCTGGGGGTGGAGCTTGCAGGTAGAATGCCCCCGAGTTCAATCCCCAGGACTACAAAAACAAAAACAAAAAAAGGGAAAACACTGAGAAAAACTAAAAAAAAAAAAAAATTGCCAATTTAAACTGACTTAAAATAGGCATGGTGGCACATGCTTGTAATCCCAGTACTTGGGAGGCTGAGACAGGAGGATTACAGGTTTATGGCCTGGCTCAGCTATTTAAGTGAGACCCTCAGCAACTTATTGAGACCCTGTTTCAAAATAAGGAATAAAAAAATAGGGATGGGGTGTGTAGCTCAGAGATAGAATGCCCCTGAGCTCAATTCCCAGTACCACACAAAAATAAAAAATAAATTGGCCTGTTGCATGTTCTTAAAAGAAAAGCAGCCAGGCGTGTTGGTGCACACCTGTAACCCCAGTACTTGGGAGTCTGATGCAAGTGGATGCAGTTAAAGGTCAGCCTCGGCAATCCTGAGAGCCTCTCTGCAACTTAGTGTGACACTGTTTCCAAATAAAGAATAAAATAGGGCTGGGAGTATAGCTCGGAGGTAGAATGCCTAATACCACACACAAAGCACACACACAATCCTATATAAAAAGAATTGTGTATGTGCTAATGTATACATTACCTCATAACAATCCTGTAAAGTAAGTATTACCTTCCCCAATTTCTAGACTGAAAAAAAAAAAGGCTTGGAGGATTTAGGCAGCTTGTCTATGCCACTCAGCTCTTCAGAGATGGATTTTACCCTAAGTCTTTCCTTTTTTTCCTTTTTTCTTTTTTCTTTTGGTACTAAGACTAAAACCAACAGAGTTCTATCTCTAAACTAGACCCCAAGCCCCGTTTATTTATTTGCTTTGAAATAGGGTTGCTGAGGCTGGTGTTGAACCTGTAATTTTTCTGTCTCAGCCTCCCAAGAGCTGAGATTACAGGTGTGTGTCCCTGTGCTTAGTTTATCCTAAATCTTTTTTTTTTTTTTTTTTTTTTTGGTGGTACTGGGGTTCCTGGAAGCCCTTCTACCTCGGCTACACTCCCAGACCTATTTTTACATTTTTATTTGGAAACAGGGTCTCCTAAGCCAGCGCGCGGGGCTAGCTTCGAACCTGCGCGATCCTCCTGTTTCTGCCTCCCAAGCGCGGGGATTACAAGCGTGCGCCACCACGCCCGGCTATCCTAAATCTTTATAAGACCAACTGTCCATGGCTTTTGAAATATACTATGCTTTACTACAAATGTAAGATTTGCCATTTAGGAATGGTTTTCTATCCATTGTAGGAATGGTGCTAAAGTATCTCACTTATATTACCTCATTTAACCTTCACAAAAACCCTATTAAATTTTATATATAACCCACATTTTATAAATGAAAGCAGAAAGAGAGACTTAAAGAGGTTAAACAACTTGCCCCAAGTTAATCATGTCAATGTGGCTCCAGACCTTTATTATTACCCATTTCCCCACATTGGCTCACTGCATTTAATACAGTATCCCTAAAACCAAAGTTAGAACCAGATGTGGTGGTGCATGCTCATAATCCCCATGATTGGGAGGCTGAGACAAGAGGAACCCAGGTTTGCAGTGAGGCCCACTGAAACTTAGTGAGAGCTTGTTTCAAAATAAAGAATAAAAATTAGGGCTGGGGGTGTAGCTCAGAGGTAGAATATGCCCCCAGGTTCCATCCCCAGTGCCGCAAAAAACAAAAAACAAAAATCCTAGAAATTGGCTGGGGGTGGTGGCACACGCTTATAATGCCTGCATTTGGGAGGCAGAGACAGGAGGATCGTACAGGTTCGAAGCCAGCCTTGCTGGCTTAAGAAACCCTGTTTCCAAATAAAAAATAGGTCTGGGAGTATAGCCTGGAGGTAGAAGGGTTTCCAGGAACCCCAGTACCACCAGAAAAAAAAAATCCTAGAAATTAGAGAAATACATAATGATGAGAGTACAGTCAGAAGCCATGGTGGCGCACGCCAATAATCCCAGGACTTGGGAGGCTGAGACAGGAGGATCACAGGTGTAAAGCCAGCCTCAACTATTTAGCAAGGCTCTTAGCAACCTAATGAGACCCTGTTTCCAAATAAGAAACACAATTGGGCTGGGGTGTAGCTTGGAAGTAGAATGCCCCTAGGTTCAATCCCCAGTACCAAAAAAAAAAAAAAAAAAAAAGAGCCAGGCTTGGTGGTGCATGCTTGTAATCCCAAAGCTTGGGAGGCTGAAACAGGAGGATCACACAAGTTCAAAGCCAGCCTCAGCTACTTAGTGAGGCTCTCAGCAACTTAGTGAGACCCTGTTTCCAAATAAAGAATTGGAAAAAAAAAAAGGGGGGGTCTGGGAGTATAGCCTGAAGGTAAAAAAGCCCCTGGGTTCCACTCCCATTACCACCAAAAAAAAAAAAAAAAAGGTCTGTGGGTACAGCTCAGAGGTAGAATGCCCCTGGGTTCAATCAAAAAGGAGAAGGAGGAGGAGAAAGAGGGGATGACCAGCACGTTCTTAGTAATGGCTCAGAAGATAGAGGTATGTACTAGGTATATTTTTGGAGAGAAAAATGGTCCCAGAGTTCAGAATCTCATAATACAATAAAAAGAAATATGGAATTATCTAAAAGAATAAACTTATATTTTTATAAATTTGCTGAAAAGAGGTCAAGAGCTACATAATAGGTGTGGGTAATTAGAAAAAGCTATTAAGCCAGGTGTGTGGTATATGCCTATAATCACAGAATTTAGGAGGCTGGGATAGGAAAATCATAGGTTTGAGGCCAGCCTCAGCAACTTAGCAAGGCCCTGAGCAACTTAGCAAGACCCTATTTTTTTCTTTTTTTTCTTTTCTTTTTTTTTTCTTTTTTTCTTTTTTGAGGTACTGGGATGAAACCCAGAATAAAAATAAATAGGCTTCAGCGGGGCATGGTGGCGCACACTTGGAATCCCAGCTTTCGGGAGGCTGAGACCAGAGGATGGTGGTTTGTGGACAGCCTCAGCTACTTAGTGAGGCCCTTCGCAACCCTGTTTCAAAAAATAAAAAAGACTAAAAAAAAGGACTGGGGGTGTAGCTCAGAGATACAATGCCCTAGGTTCCATCCCCAGCACCCCCAAAATAAATAAATAAATAAATAAATAAATAAATAAATAAAGCTGGCCTATTTGGATTATAGGCATGCATCTAGCCCTATTTTTTATTCTTTATTTTGAAACAGGGTCTCACTGTTTCAAAATAAAGAAAGGCCATTTGCCTCACTAGGTAGCTGAGGCTATCAGCAAACTGCAATCCTCTGTCTCAACCTCCCAAAAGCCGGGCTTACAAACATCCACCACCAGGCCCGGTTCTGGGATTGACTTTTCTAAGGGAAACATGTTATTGCAATAAGGAACAAGTAAGTGAAACTTTATCTCCCTAATAACAACCTCCTATTCTCGCAAATGTCTAAACCTCTTGTGCCCAGTAAGTCTACTTTTCAGTTTCATCAACACTTCTAGACCTTGACTGTTTCCTGCTGGGTTAGGTGCCCTTCTTCAGTGCTACCACAGCACTTAGTGCTTACCTCTGTCAGGATGTGAATTCCTTGGGATCATGTCACATGGCTTGGAACTCTGTACTTACAGTCCCTAGCGCTCAAAGACTGGCTTGCACAGAACACAAGTTTATGAATGAACAAAGAAATATTGAAGTAGCACTGACCTATATAAGTCAGACTTTGATTCAAGTTAACATTTGTATGATACTGGGAAAGTCAGTCAAATTTTCTGGATCTCAGTTTTCTTACCTGCAAAACTACTTATCCTATCCACTTCATAGAGCTGTCGGGAGACATAAATAATACTAGCAATGTTAGGTATACAAGTTATGTTTGTTCAGACTGGCTAAAACACAGGGCTTTCTTTCCTAGAACTGTTGTCCTTGCTTCACTGGAACCACTTTTTTACGCTACTTGACATTAGTAGTTTCAGAGCTGACTAACCATTAATTTTCCGCATTGTTTAACCATGATAAAGCACAGCCAGGGGTAATGCTGTGCTGATATTGTATCCATTCCTATCAGAAGGAACATATCATTATTCAAACATGGAGAAAAGCTTCTTGAGTGCTTAAAGTACTCTAATTCTTTATATCTCCATCAACCCCAAGGAAGGAAAGAGAGGGGGCCAGAATATTGTTAAAGAAAATGGAAAACTCAATTACCACTCTCATACATGTGTACTACAAGTAGATCAACAAAGAGACCTCTAAACCAACCAAATAAAAATTTACACAAAAGGATCAGCACTGAGAATCTATTTTTATTTTCTTTTTAAAATTAACTAGTCGGGTATGGTGGCGAACACTTGTAATCCCAACATTTAGGAGGCGGAGAGACAGGAAGAGGATTAGCAGTTTCCAGCCAGCCTCAGCTACTTAGTGAGGCCCTTTGCAACTCAGTGAGAGCCAGTTTCAAAATAAAGAATAAAAAATAGGGCTGGCGGTGTAGCGCAGAGGTAGAATGCCCCTGGGTTCCATCTCTAGTACTGCAAAATAATTTATTTGTTTATTTATTTAATAATTTATTAATTTATAATTTAATTTATTGATTTATTTTATTATTTATTTATTTATTTATTTATTTATTTATTTATTTATTTATGGTACTGGGGGTTGAACCCAGGGACAGTCTGCCTCTGAACTACACCGCCAGGCCTTTTTATTTATTTGGAAATAGGGTCTTCTTTTTTTTTTTTTTTTTGGCGGTATTGGGATTCCTGGAAGCCCTTCTACCTCCGGGCTACCCTCCCAGACCTATTTTTTTATATTTTTATTTGGAAATAGGGTCTCTTAAGCCAGCATGGCTGGCTTCGAACCTGCGCAATCCTCCTGTCTCCGCCTCCCAAGCATGGGGATGACAAGCGTGCGCCACCACACCCGGCAGAAATAGGGTCTTGCTACATTGCTGAGGTCCTCACTAAATTGCCAAAGCTGTCCTCCAGCCTGCTATCCGCCTGTCTCCATCTCCCAAGTTTGAGAATAACAGGCATGTGCCACTACACCTGGCTTCAATTTTTATTTTCTATGTCAGGAGATCCAAATCAAATAAGATTTTACTTCAGCAGTTCCAAAATTTATCTGTACAGTAGGAATCATCTGGAATTTAAGAAATATTCAAGATAGGTATGGTGGTGCATGCTTATAATCCCAGTAGTTGGGGGATTGAGACAAGAGATTCATAGGTTCACAACCATCCTCAGCAACTTAGAGGCCCTCTGCAACTTAGAAAGACCCTATTTCAAAATAAAACATAAAATAGAGCTCAAAAAGTAACTCGGAGGTAGAATGCCCCTGGGTTTAATCCCCAGTGCCACACACACACACACACACACACACACACACACACACATTAAAAAAAAAACCAACTTTTTTTTTTAGTGGTACTGAGGATTGAACCCAAAAGCATTCTACCTCTGAGCTATACCCCACCATTATTTTTTTATCCTTTATTTTGAAACAGGGTCTCACTAAGTTACAGAGGGCCTCACTAAGTACCTGGAGGCTGGCAGCGACCCGGTGATCCTCCTGTCTCAGCCTCCCAAGTACTGAGATTACAAGTATGCACATAAAATTTAACCATATTAAAAAGTCTAGTCCACACCAGTTCTATGGTGTTTCCCTTAATTCATACATTGGAGCTCTAACTCCCAATATGACTGATTTGAAGGTGAAGGCGCTACAGAAATAAATAAGGTATCAAGGTGACTCTTAAAAGGATGGGCGTGGTGGTGCAAGCTTGTAATCCCAGCATTTGGGAGGCTGAAATAGGAGGATCGAGGTTCATGGACAGCCTCAGCTACTTGGTGAGGCCCTCCGCAACTTAAGTGAGACCCTGTTTCAAAATAAAGAGTAAAAAATAGGACAGGAGATGTGGCTCGGAGGTCGAATGCCCCTGGGTTCCATCCTTAGACCTGCAAAAAACAAAAACAAAAACAAAACAAAACAAACAAAAAAAGGACATCAGCAATCTCTCTTTCTCTTTCTCCCCACACAAATACTGATGAAGGCCATGTAAAGATATTGACAAGGCAGTGGTTTGCAAGCCAGGAAGAGGCCTCCCTAGAAAGCAACCCTAACAGCAGTTTATTTTCTTTTTTCTGAGACAATTATGTTGTCCAGTCTGGTCTCGCATTGCTGGACTCAAACGATCCTCCTGCCTCAGCCTCTAAGTGCTGGGACTACAGGCACAAACCATAATACCTGCCCTTGGTGGCACCTTGATCTTGGACTTCTAACCTCCAGAACTGTGAGAAAATAAATGTCTGTTGTTTAAGCTGCCCAGACTGTGGTATTTTGTTTTGGCAGCCCAAGCTGTCTACTGCAACTGCCCAGATCAATTAAATCACAACCTCTTACAGAGAGCAGTTTATAAGCTCCGAGGTAATCTGCAGAGGCAAGTTTGAGAAGCAATGCAACTTTTCATGGAACTATGATGGGCCTAGGCTTTTCCTTATTGTTTTTAGATTTGTGGGAAAATAAGAAGGAAATCATCAATAGTTTATAGAATTACAACAAAACTTGCCTCAAAAATAATCTGGAAGGGTGCTGCCCCTGATGTGTCCTGAGAGCAGCTACTTTCCTCAGAAGTCCAAACCAGCTTTGCAGAAAATCTGGGCACTATAGATTGTATTTCTGTGTAAGAAGAAATGGCAACAAGATAGAATGATCAGTTTGGATATGCACCAGGTGTTTGGAATAGTTTATTAAACTAGAGAGCCAAGAAAGCTTTTACCTGATGAAAAGATTGACCTGCAAAATTTTAAATATGACTAGAAATGGCTGTGCATCAGCAAATTGTTTGAACATTTAGAATTATTTTCTGGGTTTAAGAAATTTAATCTCATATTTTCAACTTTTCACATTTACTAAATCAATTTGATCTTGAGTTAATCTCTACAAGATTATGTTCAAGGCCAGAAATCTTCAGAATTGATAGCTCTAGCTGATATTACTGGGGGTTTTTGTTTTTTGTTTTTCAGTATGGGGGATGGAACCCAGTCATTCTACCTCCGCGCTCCACACCCAGCCCCATTTTTTATTCTTTATTTTGAAACAGGGTCTCACTGAGTTACAAAGGGACTCACTAAGTAGCTAAGGCTGGCCGCGAAAACCACGATCCTCCTGTCTCAGCCTCCCAAATGCTGGGATTACAAGCGCACACCGCCACTCTTGGCTTAGTGTATTTTTCAATAAATCAATTCATGCTGGGTGTGGTGGCATATACCTGTAATCCCAGCACTTGGGAGGCTGACACAGAAGGATCAAAGTCAGCCTCAGCAGGTAGAGAAACTCTCAGCAAACTAGAGACTGAGGGCATAGCTCAAAGGTAGAATGTCCCTAAGTTTAATCACCAGTACCACACACAAAATAATAATAATAAATCAATTTGTTATTTAATAAACGCAAATCTAGGTAAGTGAACTCATTTACAACTGAAAAAAGAAAAATTAAAGAATGATTGTCTCAGGCATGTATCTAATAGTGTGTGTGTGTGTGTGTGTGTGTGTGTGTGTGTGTGTGTGTTGCTAGGGATGGAACCCAGGGGCATTCTACCTCTGAGCTACACCCCTAGCTCTATTTTTTTATTCTTTATTTTGAAACGGGGTCTCACTGAGTTGCAAAGCACCTCACTAAGTAGCTAAGTAGCTGAGGTTGTCTGAAAACTGTGATCTTCCTGTCTCAACCTCCCAAATGCTGGGATTACAAGCATGTACCACCATGCCCAGATCCTCATTCTCCTTTCTTTGTTTTTTTTGTTTGTTTGTTTGTTTGTTTTTGGTGGTACTGGGGGTGGAATCCAGAGGCTTTCTACCTCCGGGCTATACCCCCAGGCCTTTTTTAAATATTTTATTTGGAAATAGGGTCTCACTAAGTTGCTGAGAGCCTCACTAAGCAGCTGAGGCTGGCTTCGAACCCTTGCGATCCTCCTGTCTCCGCCTCCCAAGCGTGGGGATTACAAGCGTGCGCCACCACGCCCGGCTCTCATTCTCCTTTCTAAAGACCTAAGAGTCAGCCAGATGTGGTGGTGCACACCTGTAATCCCAGTACTTGGAAAGCTGAGACAGGAGGATCCAGGCTTGAGACCAGCCTCAAACACTTAGCAAGACTCTCAGAAATCTTGTGAGACTCTGTTTCTAACCAAGCAAAACAAAACAAAAATAAATAAATAAATAAATAAATAAAAGACCAGAGGTATAACTTGGAGGTAGAATGCCCCTGAGTTCAATCATCAGTACCAAAAAACAAATCCAAGAAACATCTCAAAATCATTGCCAGTCTCTGGAAGAGAGGGCTAAGGACATAGATCCCCTTGTCTTCTCACTATAGCTACACTGGTTAAAGTTCTTTTCAAGCTTTGGAAGAAGGAAGCAAAGAAAAAAGCATCAAGTATGCACCATCTTTCTTCTCCATACTTTGGCACTCATATTACAAAGGAAAAAAATCAAATCTCACTTTTTGTAAAATTCTATCCTTTGGCAGGTTCATGGCCAGCCTTGGTAACCTTGTAAACTCCACAACCTAGTAAGACCCTATTTCAGAAATTAAAAATAAAATAAAATAAAATTGGGCTAGGAGTATAGTGCAGAGGTAGAATGGCTCTGGGTTCAATCTGTAGTACAAACAAATGCCATTCTTGCCGGGCGTGGTGGCGCACGCTTGTAATCCCCGCGCTTGGGAGGCGGAGACAGGAGGATAGCGCAGGTTCAAAGCCAGCCACGCTGATTTAAGAGACCCTGTTTCCAAATAAAAAAGTATAAAATAGGTCTGGGAGTGTAGCCCGGAGGCAGAAGGGTCTCCAGGAACCCCAGTACCACCAAAAAAAAAAAAAAATGCCACTCTTTACATCATCTCCACACAGGTACATAAGAGAGGACTAAGAACTTTTAAGATAGCTGGGTAGGCCAGTGTAGTAATGACTCCTGTAATTGCTGTTCATAGGAGGTTGAGTTAAGATCAAAAGTTCAAGACAGCCTCAGCCAAAAGTAAGACTTTGTGTGTGGGGGGGTCTGGGGATGGAAACCAGGGACATTTGGCCTCCGAGCTACACCCCCTGCCTTATTTTTTTTAATTCTTTATTTTGAAATAGGGTCTAAGTTGCAGAGGGCCTTACTAAGTAACTGAGGCTGTCTGCGAACCACGATCCTCTGTTCTCAGCCTCCTGAATGCTGGGATTACACGCGTGTGCCACCACGCCCAGCAGAAGTAAGACTCTTAACAACCTAGCAAGACCCTGTTTCCAAATAAGAAAAAATCTGGGCTAGGGGTGTAGCCTCTAATTTTTTTTTTTTTTAATTTTGGTAGTACTGGGGTTCCTGAAAACCCTTCTACCTCCAGGCTACACTCCCAGACCTATTTTACACTTTTTTTTTTTTTTTTAAATAGGGTCTCTTAAGCCAGCGCAGCTGGCTTCCAACCTGCGCGATCCTCCTGTCTCCACCTCCGAAGCGTGGGGATTACAAGCGTGCACCACCACGCCTGGCAGAATGCCTCTAAATTTAATCTCCAGTACCACACACAAAAAAAGGTGGGTACCATAGTACACACCTATAACCCCAGAACTTGGGAGGCTGAGAAAGGAAAATCACTGGTTTGAGATCAGCAGTAGCCAGATATGATGGCACATGCCTGTAATTCCAGTACTTAGGAGGCTGAGACAGGGACTCCAGGTTTGAAGCTACCCTCAACAATTTAGCAATACTCTCAGCAACTTAGTGAGAACTGTTACAAAATAAAAAGATCTGGGGTATAGCTTGGAGGTGGCATGCTCCTGAGTTCAATCCCCTGTACCAAAACAACAATAAAATACTGGGGTGATAATAATAATAATAACAACAACAACAACAACAACAATATAAAAGTTTATTTTGGCTGGGTGTGGTGCCACAGGCCTGTAATCTTAGTACTTGCAATGCTGAGACAGGAAGATCACAGATTTGAGGACAGCCTCAGCAAATAGTGAGACTCTCATCAATTTAATGAGATCCTGTTTCAAAATAAAAATTAAAAATAGGGCTATAGACAAGGGAAGTCGTCGTGCCCGAGTTGGACCCTCCGAACCATCCCAGGGCCTCCTGCACCATGCCATCGGAGGCCTTCAAGCAGCGCCACAGCATCCCACCAAGATCCTAGTGATAATAGATGCTACAAGGGTGAGAAACTGCTGCCAGTCCAAGTTCCTCGTACCTGACCACGTCAACATGAGCTAGCTTATCAAGAAAATTAGAAGGCACTTGCAGCTCAACACTAAGCAAGGCTTCTTTCTCCTGGTGAATGGGCACAGCAAGGTTAGTGTGTCCTCACCCATCTCGGAGGTGTACAAGAGTAAGAAGGACGAAGACAGGTTCCCGTACATGGTGTATGCCTCCCAGAAGACCTTTGGCACGGAGCACTCAGCGTGAGACTAGAACCGTGCATCTCAAGTTTTTTAAACCCTCACCAAGGAGAAAAAGGGATGTTACCAACTGAACCTATGGTTCCTCTAGTCAAGGCCCTCAGAGCAGCCAGGCCACCCAGCTGCCCTCGGAGGCGTTTTGTATTTCACATAGAACCCAAGCTTCTCAGAGCGTGCAGTTTGGGAGAGCTATGTAATATTTAGCCTCGGCATCATGTTTTCACTATTTATTTATTTATTTTATTTTATTTTTTGTGGGACCGGGGATGGAACCCAGAGGCATTCGACCTCCGAGCTACACCCCCTGCCCTATTTTTTATTCTTTTTTATTTTTGAAACCGGGTCTCACTGAGTTGCAGAGGGCCTCACTAAATAGCTGAGGCTGTCCACGAACTGCGATCCTCTGGTCTCAGCCTCCAGAATGCTGGGATTACAAGCGTGCGCCACCACGCCCAGCTCTGTCTTCACATTTTATAAGTTTAACAATAAAGTTAGTTACTTTGCATCCTAACTTGCTAATTAAAAAAAAGAGCTAGGGGTATAGCTTAAAGGTAGAATGCCCCTAGGTTCAATCTTCAGTGCCACACACACACACACAAATTTATTTTGTAAAATTTGTAATTTAACAAGTCAGTAGGAAAAGATAGGCTTAATGGATATTTGGGAACCAAATGACCACAGAAATAAAAATGAAAACACAATCTTTAGATAATTTTGGCTTCCTTAAAGTAAATGCTATGTTCTTTGGCTTGTAAATTACTCTTAAGTCAAAGGAAAGAAGAAATTCTTAAAACAAAGATCACCAAAAGTTCTTTAACCATTCCAACTTTGGCATATAATGTGAGAAATAGTATTAAAACTAGCCCAAATCTTTTACAGTAAAAGCATTCTCTACATATTCTTTCTTTAAAGTAGAGGAAAACAAATACTTTGCTAAAATTTTGATTTTATATATGAGAAACTTTTGCCTGAGGTTGTATTCAGAGAAGCTACATCTCTGGTATCTTGCTCATTCTTGAATCTATACAGTTTTATATATTATAGTGCAGTGGAGTTCCCAGATAAAATATAGAAGTATTACATGGCACATACTAAAAATGATCAGAAATTCAAATGTAGCTGGGCCCTGGCAGCAGAGGTTTGTAATCCCAGTACTTCAGAGGCTGAGAAAGGAGGATGGAGATTCTCAAACAGCCTCAGCTACTTAGTGAGGCTTTCTGCAACTTTGTGAGACCTTGTTTCAAAATAAAAAATAGGGCTGGGGGTATAGCTTGGAGAAAGAATTCCCCTGGGTTCCATCCCCAGTACAGAAAAAAAAAAATCAAATTTAAGTGGGCATCCTGTATCTTTATTTACTAAATCTGGCAGCTCTAACTTTCAGTATAAGTTTGTTTTAGAAAATACCAAATTCAACCTGGGTGTGGTGGTGCACTTGTAATCCCAGTATTTAGGAGGCTGAGACAGGGATCACAATTCACAGACAGCCTCAGCTACTTAGTGAGGCCCTTTGCAACTCAGTGAGACCCTATTTCAAAATAAAGAATAAAAAATAGGACTGGAAGTGTTGCTCCAAGGTAAAATGTCCCTGAGTTCCATCCCCAGTACCTCAAAAAAAAAAAAAAAAATTCATTGCCAGGAAGAGATTTAGTCTTGTAGAAGTTGGATAATTCTGCCTGGTGTGGTGGCATGTACCATAATTCTAGTACTTGGGAGGCTGAAATTGGAGGATCACAGGTTTGGGGAAAGCCTCAGCAAGTAGTGAGACTCTCATCAATCTAACCAGACGCTGTTTCAAAATAAAAAAGTAGCTGTGTATGGTGGTGCATGCTTGTAATCCCAGTACTTGGGAAGCTAAGACAGGAGGATGGTGGGTTCACAGCCAGCCTCAGCTACTTAGTGAGGCCCTCCGTAAATTAGTGAGAACCTGATTGAAAAAATAAAGAATAAAAAATAGATCTGGGGTTATAGCTTGAATTTAGAATACCCCTAGGTTGAATCCCCAGTACCACAAAATAAATAAAATAAATAAATTATGAAAATAGGGCTGGACATGTAGCATGTAGAATATTCCTGAGTTAAATCCCCAGCACCTCCACCCCCTGCCCACACACATGCAGAAGTTTGGTAATTCATTACCTTTTAGTAGTTTCTTGCAGACCAAGTCACTATAAATGCTTCGGGCAGAAGCAACTGTAAAAAATGGAATACAAGGAAATATCACAAGTAAGCCGGGCATGGTGGCGCACGCTTGTAATCCCCGCGCTTGGGAGGCTGAGACAGGAGGATCACACAGGTTCAAAGCCAGCCTCAGCTACTTAGTGAGGCTCCCAGCGACTTAGTGAAACCCTGTTTCCAAATAATATAAAATAGGTCTGGTAGTATAGCCCAGAGGTAGAAAGCCCCTGGGTTCCACCCCCAGTATCACCCAAAAAAAAAAAAAAAAAAAAGAAAGAAAGAAAAAAGAAATATCACAAGTAATAATTAAATGGATTTTATTTTAAAAATCAAGGCTAGTGGTAGTTTATCTAGTACATGTGAGGCCATAGGCTCATTCCCAGAACACCACACACACACACACACACACACACACACACACACACACACACACACAAATGCAAGTCTGAAAATATTACTTATAGTTATATAACATTAAAAAAATTGACCCTACTAGTGAGTTTAGGAGAAAATGAAAGTACTAAGGAATTGCTATACGTCTACAATGACTTTTTGGGGGCAAAATATTTTCTTGGAGATGATAAACAAGTGGCAAATCTTTTTACCTGTATTTAACAACTACTTACAATTAATATCAGGACTTCCCTTTGGATTCGACCATATATGACATAAAAGGATTATGAGAAATTGCAAATTGCAGTTAGTAATCTGAGTATATGATACAAATAATTCATACGCCAGCATAAAAGCCAATTGAAGCCCTTCTTCCTCCGGGCTACACTCCCAGACCTATTTTATATTTTTGAAACAGGGTCTCTTACGCCAGCACGGCTGGCTTCGAACCTGCGCGATCCTCCTGTCTCCGCCTCCCAAGCGCGGGGATTACAAGCGTGTGCCACCACGCCCAGCTGGCCATCTTTTAACCAATTTCACTCCTAAGTAGATATTTTGCTGAGGGCACTGTGAAATGCCTATAATGCTAGGAGGCTGAGACAGGAGGATCACAGGTTCAAGGCCAGTGTGCTGTAATTTAGCGAAACCCTGTTTCAAAATAATAAAGGGAAGCCGGGCATGGTGGCGCACGTTTGTAATCCCCGCGCTTGAGAGGCGGAGACAGGAGGATCGCGCAGGTTCGAAGCCAGCCGTGCTGGCTTAAGAGACCCTGTTTCCAAATAAAAAAATATAAAAAATAGGTCTGGGAGTGTAGCCCAGAGGTAGAAGGCCTTCCAGGAACCTCAGTACCACCAAAAAAAACAAAACAAAACAAAACAAAATAATAATAATAATAATAAAGGGAGCTGGCTAGGTGCCACAGGCTTATAATTACAGTACTTGGGAGGCTGAGACAGGAGATGGCAGGTTCCAGGCCAGCCTTAGCTACTTAGTGAGACCCTCTGCAACTTGGTGAGACTCTGTTTCAAAATAAAGAAGAGTTGGGAGTGGTGACACACACTTGTAATCCTAGCACTTGAGAGGCTGAGACAGGAGAATCGTAGTTCGCCGACAGCCTCGCTACTACTTAGTCAGGCCCTTTGCAACTCAGTGAGACCCTGTTTCGAAATAGGGCTGGGGGTGTTGCTAGAGGTAGAATGCCCCTGGGTTCCATCCCCAGTATCTCAGAAAAATAATAATAAATAAATAAGTAGTAGGGTGTATTCATTTCGAGTCACCCCTCCATGCCAGTCTGGTATGGAGCTGTATTTCTATTTTCTATATTTCTATCTTTCTAATAAACTTCTTTAAATCTTCAAAATAAATAAATAAATAAATAATAAATAAATAAGTAGTAGGGCTGAGAGCGTATCTTGGAGGTAGAATGCCCCTAGCTTCAATACCTAGGACCACACACACAAAAAAATACATGAAAGATGCTAAAGCTGAGAATAAAAAGGGTCATAAAGAGCTCTTGTTAATACAAACTGTGATAGTTAGCCAGGCAGGGTGGCACAGGTTTATAATCCCAGCATTTGGGAGGCTGAGACAGGAGGATCTCGATTCAAGAACAACTTCAGCTACTTAGTGAGATCCTGTTTCAAAATAGAGAATAAAAAATAGAGCTGGAGGTATAGCTCAGAGGTAGAACGCCCCTGGGTTCAATCCCCCCGTACTACTAAACAAAAAACAAACAAACAAACTGTGATAGCAAGCCAGTTGTGGTAATGCACACCTGTAATCCCAGTGCTTGGGAAGGTGAGACAGGAGGATCACAGGTTCAAGGCCAGCCTCAGCAGGTAGTGAGACCCTCAGTAACCTAGCAATCCTGTTTCAAAACAAAACAAAAATAATAATAATTTTAAAAAAAGGCTGGAAGTGTAGCTCAGAAGTAGAATGCCCCTGAGTTCAATCCTCAGTAACACACACACACACACACACACACACACACACACACACACACACACAGTGATAACAGAATGAGAATGTCCATAAAATATTGGAAGAAAAACTTGAGAAATTTGCCTAGAAAGTAGAAGATGAAAAACAGGACAATTTTTCTTTTGGTGGTGGTACTGGGGATGCAGACCTTTTTTTTTTTGGAAACAGGGTCTCTTAAACCAGAGAGGCTGGATTCGAACCTGCGATCCTCCTGTCTCCGCTTCCCAAGTGCAGGGATTACAAGCCTGCGCCACCACGCCCGGGGGACAAAAAATATTTTTTTAAAAAGTATTTAGCCGGACGTGGTGGCACATGCTTGTAATCCCAGCATCCGGGAGGCTGAGAATGGAGGATCCCAGTGCACAGATGGCCTCAGCTACTTAGTGAGGTGCTCCGCAACTTAGTAAGACCCTGTTTCAAAACAAAGAATAAGGGGAGTGGTGAGTTGGCCTGGGCCACCCTCCCCCCTCATGCCATTTTGGCATGGGGCTATAATTATTTTCTGTATTTCTATTTTCTGTATTTCTATCTTTTTAATAAACTTCTTTAAATCTTCAGGAAAAAAAAAAGAATAAAAAACAGAGCAGAGGGTGTAGCTCAGAGGTCAAATGCCCCTGGGTTCCATCCCCAGACCCCCCCCCCCCCCACACACACACACACAAAAGCGGGGCTTGCGGTGCATGCTTGTAATCCCCGCGCTTGGGAGGCTGAGACAGGAGGATCGTGCAGGTTCGAAGCCAGTCTCGCTGGTTTAAGAAACCCTGTTTACAAATAAAAATATAAAAGTAGGTCTGGGAGTGTAGCCTGGAGGTAGAAGGGCTTCCAGGAACCCCATTACTGCCAAAAAAAAAAAAAAAAAAAGTATTTAGAGCCGGGGGTGATGGCACATACTTGTAATCCCAGCATTCGGGAGACTGAGACTGGAGGATCACAGTTTGCGGACAGCCTCAGCTACTTAGTGAGGCCCTTTACAACTCAGTGAGACCCTGTTTCAAAAATAAAAAGACTAAGCTGGGTGTGGTGGTGCACGCTTGTAATCCCAGCATCCGGGAGGCTGAGACCAGGGGATCGCCATTCGACAGCCTCAGCTACTTAGTGAGGACGTCTGCAACTCAGTGAGACCCTGTTTCAAAATAAAGAATAAAAAATAGGGCAGGGGGTGTAGCTCAGAGGTCAAATGCCCCTGGGTTCCATCCCCAAAACTTGCAAAAAAAAAAAAAAAAAAAGAAAGAAAGAATAAAAAATATGTCTGGGGGTGTAGCTCGGAGGTAGAATGCCCCTGGGTTCCATCCCCAATACTGAAAAGAAATAAAAACTCTTTAGTAAGTCCAATATCTAAATATAGAAGTTAAGAGAAAAAGAAGGAATACAGGGGGAAATTTCCCAGAGCCAAAGGACATAATTTTCTAGATTGAAAAGGCCCACTGTGTGCTGAGCACAATGAATGAAAACAGACCCACAGCAAGGCACACAGCTGTGAACTTCAGAACAATGAGGACTAAAGCAGAGGTTGCTGGTGTTCACAAATACACTGTTCCTGAACATGCAATTAGACTACATTTTACAGTCTCACTTGCAACTGCAAGACAATTGTGGCAACAAGACCAAGTACCAGCCAATGGAATGGAAGTGGAGGTAATAAAAAAACTTTCCAGGTATATACCATGAAAACCTCTGATTTAAAATAAGCCATGTTCTCTCTCCCCATCCTTAGCTGAACAGAGAAACCTTAGAGGGCATAAGGAAGAATGGAGCCACAAGATAAGTAGCTTGGATCCTGCATGAAACAAAGTACATCCCTGCACACACACTCATCTGATAGTGAAATGAAAACAAACAGTTTGTGTTGAGCCACCGAGATTTCAGGGTTTATCTGTTACAGCACCTAGTATCACTTACTGTAATTATACAAAGATAAAGAGAAGATCATGTAAGCTTACAAAGAAGAAGAAAAAAAGAACAACAGGTCACATACAGAGTAATCAAAAAGACTTAGAATTTTCAATAGCAACGCCTGAAGTTAGAAAACAATGTCACAATGTCATCAAAATCTCAAATAAAGCCAGGTATGGTGACACACTTGTAATCCCAGCATTTGGGAGGAAGATTGGGGTTTAAAGACAGCCTCAACTACTTAGTGAGGCCCTTTGCATCTCAGAGACCCTGTTTCAAAATAAATAATAAAAAATAGGGCTGGGTGTATAGCTCAGAGGTAAATGACCCTGGGTTCCATCCCCAGTACCTAAAAAAAAAAAAAAAAAAAAAAATCTCAACTAAATCCAGATGTGGTAGCACACTCCTGTAATCCCAGTGCTTGGGAGGCTAGAACAGGAGGATCATGGGTTCAAGGTCAGCCTCAGCAAGTAGGGAGACTCTCATCAATCTAGTGAAACCCTGTTTCCAAATAAGAAATAAAATCAGGTTCAGAGTGTAGCCCGAAGGTAGAATGCCTCTAAGTTCAATCCTCAGTATCCTAAAAACACCCCCAAAATTCTGAAATGACTCAGGCATGAAAGTACATCCCTGTAATCCTAGTATTTAAGAGGCTGAGACAGGAAGATCACAGATTCAGCACCAGCCTCAGCTACTTAGTGAGGCCATCTGCAACTTAGTGAGACCCTATTCCAAAATAAAGAATAAAAAAATAGGGCTGGGGGTGTATCTTGGAAGTAGAATGCCCCTGGGTTCAATCCCCAGTACCACACATCCAAAAAAATCTAAAATAAAATTTAATTTAGACTCCTATACTCAAATTATCAATTAGTTATGAAGCATAGATATTTTCAGAGACTCAAGAAATTTACTTCCCCAAAACATTTTTATGGAGTAGAGCCTCAGAACCATCAAAAATAAGGAGTAAGCCAAGAAAAAAGAAGTTATAGGGATTTAGGAAACTAAATCAAAAATCAAACACAAGAGAAAAACAGAAGAAACATTCTGAATAATGATGAAGTGAAAAGCTATGTACCAGCCGGGCGTGGTGGCGCACGATTGTCATCCCCGCGCTTGGGAGGCGGAGACAGGAGGATCGCGCAGGTTCGAGGCCAGCCACACTGGCTTAAGAGACCCTGTTTCCAAATAAAAATATAAAAAATAGGTCCGGAGGTAGAAGGGCTCCCAGTACCACCAAAATAAATAAATAAATAAATTAAAAAGGTATGTACCACATACAGAACACATCAAGTCAATAATTGAGCAGGTCAGAATCTCTGGGAAGGAGTTTTTCATGAGGATGAAAGTGACAACCTATTTAATGTATTGAATAGATTAAGAGTAGATTTAAGCTGAGCGTGGTAGTGCATTCCTGTAATGCCAGTACTCGGGAGACGGAGACAGGAGAATTCACAGGTTCAAAGACCACTTTAACAATTTAAGTGAGACCCTCAGCAACTTATCAAGATCCTGTTTCAAAATAAAAATAGAGCCAGGAGTGGTGGCACATGTTTGTAACCTCAGTACTTGAGAGGCTGAGACAGGTTCACCACCAGGCTCAGAGGCAGAATACCCCTGTGTTCGATCCCCAGTACCATTAAATAAATGCATATGTGTAAATAAATAAAATAAAAAAATAAAAGCCTGGTTGTGGTAGTGCACACCTATAATCCTAGTATTTAAGGGGCTGAGACAAGAGGATCACAGGTTCCCATCCAGCCTCAGCTACTTAGTGAGGCCCTCTGCAATTTAGTGAGACCCTGTTTCAAATAAAGCATAAAAAAAAAAGTGGGGCTGGGGGTATAGCTCAAAGATAGAATGCTCCTGAGTTCAATCCCCAGAACCCCCCCCCACACACACACACACACTTAAAATAGTTGGGAGTGAGCCGGGCGTGGTGGCGCACGCTTGTAATCCCCAGGCTTGGGAGGCGGAGACAGGAGGATCGTGCTGGTTCGGAGCCAGCCTCACTGGCTTAAGAGACCCTGTTTCCAAATTAAAAAAATATAAAATAGGTCTGGGAGTGTAGCCCAGAGGGAGAAGGGCTTCCAGGAACCCCAGTACCACCAAAAAAAAAAAAAAAATAGTTGGGAGTGTAACTTGGAAATAAAATGCCTCTGTATATTCAACCTCTAATGCAAGGGAAAAAAACAGGAAGAAAGAAAATAGATTTAGACAAATTCTGGAAGTTTTTGCAATGCCCAGATGATAAAAGCACAAAAAATTATTAACCACAGAGAAAATATAAAGAAAAGTGATCATAGCTTTCCATAAAATTAAACTATTAATAGCATTTTATGCTCACACTAACAAATAAATATAGATGCTTATTTTTGATGGGAAAATTATATTAGAAAAACACATATAGTATAGTTGGAAATAAGAAAGACAGCTACCAAGCTGGTTATGATGGCACATGCTTGTAATCCCAGTATTTGGAAGGCTGCGACAGGAGAATCACAGGTTCAAGAACAGCCTCAGCAAGTAGTAAGACTCATCAATCCAGTGAGACTCTGCTTCAAAATAAAAATAAAAATAGCACTAGGTGTAGCTCAGAGGTAGAATGCCCCTGGTGTTCATCCCAAGGAACGAACACACACACACACACACACACACACACACACACACACATACACACACAGCTATCATCTTCTTCTATATGGGAGGTCAATAAATAATGTCTAAAAAGAAGAAAATCCAGATATAGCAACACAAACATGTTTAAAAACAGGCTAATACAAAACAAACAACCCAATCAAGAAATGGGCAAATGAACTAAATAGACATTTCACAAAAGAAGAGATACAAAGGGCCAATAGATACATGAAAAGATGTTCTTCATCACTGGCCATCAGGGAGATGCAAATCAAAACTACACTGAGATTCCATCTAACCCCAGTCAGAGTGGCAAGCATAAAGAAATCAAACAACAACAAATGCTGGCGAGGATGTGGGCAAAGAGGAACTCTTTTACACTGTTGGTGGGAATGCAAACTAGTTCAACCACTATGGAGATCTGTGTGGAGATTCCTAAGAAAGGTGGGAATAGATCCACCATATGATCCAGCTATACCCACTCCTGGGTATCTTTCCAAAGGGGTTGAATTCAGAGAAATACAGCAACATATGCATACCTATGTTCATAGCAGCGCAATTTGTAATAGCCAAAATATGGAACCAACCCAGACCACCATCAACAGATGAATGGATAGCAAAACTGTGGGAAATACACACAATGGAATTCTATTCAGCCATAAAGAAGAACAAAATTATATCATTTGCAAGAAGATGGAAAGCCCTGGAGATTATGTTAAGTGAGATCAGCCAAGCACAGAAGGAGAAGGTACATATGTTTCCTCTAATATGCCCAAACTAGGAAACACAAAGGATACCAGTGGGACTCCAGATAATGGAGGGGAAATACCAGCAAAGTTTGAATGGAAAGATAGGAGAGGAGGAAGACTGATCTTGATTAATGAGGGTCTACATCTGAACATGTGTAAATTATGAATAAGACATGGTTAACCTGGACAACCATTGGTGGGAGGGGGGAAGGGAAAACGGGGGCGGGGGGAAGAGGGCACCAAATATAGTTTAAATGTATACTATTTATGTTCAATAAAAAAATTGTTTAAAAAATTATAATATTAAGAAGAGATATGCTAAAAGTTTTCACTGTAAAATGACTGGAAATAAATTATTAAGTTTTCATTAAAAATAAATAAATAAATAAATAAATAAAAACAGGCTAATATTATCATCTAAAAGAGTTCAAAGTATTGGCTTCTAGAAAGAAAAATGCTTGAACAGTGGAAGCATACAGGGAATTATAGGTTTTGTAACAAGTCTCATTGAACTATTCCACTTTTACTTTTTTTTTTTTGCCGTACTGGGGATGGAGCCCAGGGACATTCTACCTCCAAGCTACACCCCCAGCCCTATTTTTCTATTCTTTATTTTGAAAAAGGGTCTCATGAGTTGCAGAGGGCCTAAGTAGTGATCCTCCTGTCTCAGCCTCCCAAATGCTGGGATTATAAGCATGCACCATCATGCCTGGCTAAACTATTCCACTTTTTTTTTTTTTTTGTGGTGGTACTGGGGTTCCTGAAAGCCCTTCTACCTCCGGGCTACACTCCCAGACCTATTTTTACATTTTTATTTGGAAACAGGGTCTCATAAGCCAGCGCGCGCGGCTGGCTTCAAACCTGCGCGATCCTCCTGTCTCTGCCTCCCAAGCGCGGGGATTACAAGCGTGCGCCACCACGCCCGGCAAACTATTCCACTTTTAAAACCATGTTTGCAGCTGGGTGTGGTGGTGCGCGCTTGTAATCCCAGCGCTTGGGAGGCTGAGACAGGAGTATCACACAGGTTCGAAGCCAGCCTCAGCTACTTAGTGAGGCCCTCTGCAACTCAGTTAAGAACCTGTTTCAAAATAAAGAATAAAAAATAGGGCCAGGGGTATAGCTCAGAGGTAGAATGTCCCTGGGTTCCATCCCCAATACAAAAAAAAAAAAAAAATAGGGCTGAGGGTGTAGCTCTGAGGTAGAATACCCCTGGGGGGCTCAATCCCCAGTATAAATAGATAGATGATAGATAGATAGATAGACAGACAGACAGACAGACAGACAGAAGGAAGGAAGGAAGAAGGGCAAGGGGTGTAGCTTGGAGGGAATGTCTATGTTCAGAAGCTGGGCGTGGTGGCACATGCTTGTAATCTCAGTACTTGGGAGACTGAGAAAGAAGGATCACAGGTTCTTGGCCAACCTCAGCAACTTGTGAGGCCCTCTGCAACTTAGTGAGACCCTGTTTCAAAATCAAGAACAAAATAGGACTGGAGATATAGCTCAAAGGTAGAATGCTCCTGGGTTCAATCCCAGTACCACCACCAAAAAGAAAAATTCCTGATTTAAATCCCATTACCAAAAAACAAAACAACACCCATGTGCATGTGTATCACGGACAAACCTAAAAATAAAGAATAAAAAATAGGGCTGAGAGTGTAGCTCAGAGCTAGAATACCCCTGGTTTCCATCCCTAGTACCACAAACAAAAATAAATTAATTAATTAAATAAATTTGTGTGCATATTTGTTTGGGAAAAAAAAGAACTCTGTGAGCTTACATGAAATGCTGCCCACAAAGTATTGTTACCAAAAAACACATAGCATAGCCATCAGCCTATATAATTCCATTTTTATTTTGTTTTAGTGTGTGTGTGTGTGTGTGTGTGTGTGTGTGTGTGTGTGTGTGTGTGTGTGTTACTGCGGATGGAACCCAGGGGCATTCTAACTCCAAGCTATACCCTCAGCCTTATTTTTATTCTTTATTTTGAAACAGGGTCTCAGTGAGTTGCAAAGGACCTAAGTAGCTGAGGCTGGCCGCTAACTTGCAATCCTCCTGCCTCAGCCTCCCAAATGCTGGGATTACAAGCATGAGTCACTATGCTTGGTGTAAATCCCATTTTTTAAAAAAACTGGTAGTTGGGTGTGGTGGTGCATGCCTATAATCTCATTTCTTGGGAGGCTGAGATTCTAATCAATCTAGTGAGACCCTGTGTGTGTGTGTGTGTGTGTGTGTGTGTGTGTGTGTGTGTGTGTCACTGGGAGGGGAACCCAGAGGCTTCCTACCTCTGGCCTATACTCCCAGCCCTATCTTATATTTTATTTGGAAACACGGTCTCACTAAGTTGCTGACAGCCTCACTAGTTGAGGCTGGCTTTGAACCTGCGCACTCTTTCTGTCTCAGCCTCCCAAGCGCAGGGATTACAAGTGTGTGCCACCACGCCTGGCCGAGACTGTTTCTAAACAATAAATAAATACATACATACATGCATGCATGCATACATACATACATACAAACATACATAAAAAAACAAGTAGCTTGGAAGTAGAATGCCTCCAGTTCCATCCCCTGTACCAAAACAAAAAACTAGTAACTATAGCCACTCATTATGATACATTCCTGTGATCCTAGTATTTGGGAGACTGAGACAAGATCACAGGTTCAAAGCCAGCCTGGGCAATTTTGTGAGACCCTCAACAATTTAGATAGATTCTGCTTCAAAATAAAAAGAATACTTGTCATCCCAGTACTTGGGAGGCTGACACAAAGAGGATTGTGGGTCACAGACAGCCTCAGCTACTTAGTGAGGCCTTCTGCAATTTAATGAGATGCTGTTTTAAAATAAAGAATAAAAAATAGGGCTGGGGGTGTAGCTCGGAGAAAGAATGCTCCTGGGTTCCATCCCCAGTACCACAAAAAAAAAAAAAAAGAAAAAAGAAAAAAAGAAGCCGGGCGTGGTGGCGCACGCTTGTAATCCCCGCGCTTGGGAGGCAGAGACAGGAGGATCGCGCAGGTTCGAAGCCAGCCGCGCGCGCTGGCTTAGGAGACCCTGTTTCCAAATAAAAAAGTATAAAAAATAGGTCTGGGAGTGTAGCCCGGAGGTAGAAGGGCTTCCAGGAACCCCAGTACCACCAAAAAAAAAAAGAAAAAAGAAAAAAAGAAAAAAAGAAAAAGAATATGTAGTATGGATGTAGAATGCCCCTGGGTTCAATACCTACCCAGACACATAAACTGGTTGAGATAGAAGGATTGCAGGCTCAAGACCAGCCTCAGGCACTTAGCAAGACTCTCGCAACCTTGGAAGACCTTGTTTCAAAACAAAAAATTGGCTGGGCATGGTTGCCCACGCTTGTAATCCTAGTACTTGGGAGGCTGAGACAGGAGGATCACAGATTCAGAGTCAGCCTCAACAACTTAGTGAGGCCCTTCACAACTTAGTGAGACCCTGTTTCCAAAGAAATAAAATCTGACTGGGGGTTTAGCTCATAGGTGGAATGCCTTTGGTTCAATCTCTAGAATCACACACACACACACACACACACACACACACACACATCTGGTAACTATGAACATATGCACAGAAAAATCTGAAATATATACTTAATAATATTTCAAAGAATAACTAGAAAGTCTCTCTCCAAGTTTCTATAATGTAATATTTTATGTCTAGCATGCATCAACTTTTTTTTCCCGTGGTGGTACTGGGGTTCCTGGAAACCCTTCTACCTCCGGGCTACACTCCCAGACCTATTTTTATATTTTTTATTTGGAAAACAGGGTCTCTTAAGCCAGCGAGGCTGGCTTTGAACCTGCAAGATACTCCTGTCTCTGCCTCCCAAGCACGGGGATTACAAGCGTCCGCCAACACGCCTGGCTGCATGCATCAACTTTTTGCCAAAAATATAAACTTACATAATGATCAGAGACAATAAAAAAAAGCCTATTAAGATAGGCTAAAGACATTCAATGGCTCAAAATGCCTATGGAATTAGGTTTCTTGCCAAAAGTTAGTGTGGCTCAAGACCCTGGCCACAGTTTGTCAATGCACAAGTGAATCCAATTATATACAAACAAATCATCACCCTAGTCATGCATTTCTCTCATGAATGGTGGGAACTGTGCCCAGTCATAGTGAGTTCATACAGAGTAACAGCAAACCAATCTATCACATATCTAAGGATGTTTAATACTAAGTAAATAAGCAGGTCATTCCAATTTAGGTAAGCAAATGTGTGTTACTATGATTTGAACCCAGGGATGTTCTATCTCTAAGCTACACAAGCCCAATCTTTTTCTTTTTGTTACTGGGGATGGAACCAAGGGCATTATACCTCTGAGCTACACCTCCAGCCCTATTTTTAGTCTTTTTTATTTTTAAAACAGATCTCACTGAGTTGCAGAGGGCCTCACTAAGTAGCTGAGGCTGTCCCTGAACCGCGATCCTCTGGTCTCAGCCTCCTGAATGCTGAGATCACAAAGCATGTGCCAGCATGCCTGGCCCTATCTTTTTTTTTTTTTTTAAATAGGGTCTTGCTAAATTGCTGAGGCTGACCTTCAACCTATGATCCTTCTGTCTCAGCCTCCCAAGTACTAGGCTTAGCGGTGTGTGCCCATGCCTGGCTCTAGGTAAGCAAATATAGAATAGTGTATCCAACGCAACTGGGTTTTCTTTGTGTGTCTGTGTATGTGCATGTGTTACTGGGGGGCATGTGTTACTGGGGGTGGAACCCAGGGGCTTTTCTACCTGTGGGCTATACTCCCAGACCTATGTTATACTTTATTTGGAAACAGGGTCTAAGTTGCTGAGGCTGGATGGGACCCTGTGATCCTCCTGTCTCAGCCTCCCCCAATCGCTGGGATTACAAGAGTGCACCACCACACCCAGCTCAAGGGGTTTTCAGACTTTCCTAAAGCTGATGGGACAACTTCATTACAAAGTATCCTTAAATAAACACACACACACACACACACACACACACACACACACACACACACACACACACGAGCCGGGGCGTGGTGGCGCACGCTTGTAATCCCAGCATTCAGGAGGCTGAGACCTGGAGGATCACGGTTCGCGGACAGCCTCAGCTACTTAGTGAGGCCCTCTGCAACTCAGTGAGACCTGGTTTCAAAATAAAGAATAAAAAATAGGGCAGGGGGTGTAGCCCGGAGGTCAAATGCCCCTGGGTTCCATCCCCAGACCCGCAAAAAAAATAAAATAAAATAAACACACACACACAAACAAAAACACTAGCACTTTACAAGTTGAAGAAAATCATTTATTCAGAGCCAATCAGCATTCTCTTGAAAAAACAGGCAAAAAATGATGAAAAAATAAGAACCAAGTGGAAGAGATATTTTCTTTTTTGTGGTACTAGGGACTGAACCCAGAGGCATTTTTACCTCTGAGCTAGACTCCCTAGCCCTATTTTTATTATTTCTTTATTTTGTTTTTTGTGGAACTGGGGATCAATCCCAGGGGCATTCTACCTCCAAGCTACATCCCAGCCCTATTATTCATTCTTTATTTTAAAACAAGGTCTCACTGAGTTGCAAAGGGCCTCACTATGTAGCTAAAGCTGTCTTTGAACCGCGATCCTCCTGTCTCAGCCTCCCAAAAAATCCTGGGATTATGAGCGCGCGCCACCACGCCTGCTCCTATTTTTTTATTCTTTAATTTGAAACAGATTTCACTAAATGCAGAAGACCTCACAAACTGCTGAGGCTAGCCATGAACCTGTGTTCCTCCTGTCTCAGCTTCCCAAGTACTGGAATTACAAGTGTGAGCTACCATGCCCGGTTTCCTTTCTTTTTATTTTTTATTTTGAGATTTAGTCTAAATTGCCCAAACTGCTAGCCAGGCATGGTGGCCATGCTTGTAATACCATTACTTGGGAGGCTGAGACAGGAGAATAGCAGGTTTATGGCCAGCCTCAGCTACTTAGTGACAACCTCTGCAATTTAGACCTTGTTTCAAAATAAAGAATAAAAAATAGGCCTAGGTGGTGGAGCATGTGGCACATGCTTGCAATCTCAGTGCTAGGGAGGCTGAGACAGGAGGACTGCACATGTTCGAAGCCAGCCTCAGCTACTTAGTGAGGCTCTCAGCAACTTAGTGAGACCCTGTTTCCAAATAAAATGTAAAATAGGTCTGGGAGTATAGTCCACAGGTAGAAAAGCCCCTGGGTTCCACCACTAGTACCACAAAAATAAGTAAATAAATAAATAAATAAATAAATAATAGGTCTGGGGGTATAGCTCAGAGGTAGAATGCCCCTGGGTTCAATCCCCAGTATCACACACAAAAAAATTAAAAATTAAAGCCGGCCGTGGTGGTGTATGCTTATAATCTCAGCAACTTAGTGTTTACAAATAAAGTATAAAATAGATCTGGGAGACGGGCGTGGTGGCGCACGCTTGTAATTCCAGCGTCAGGGAGGCTGAGACCGGAGGATCGCGGTTCGCAGACAGCCTCAGCTACTTAGTGAGGCCCTCTACAACTCAGTGAGACCCGGTTTCAAAATAAAGAATAAAAAATAGGGCAGGGGGGCGTAGCTCGGAGGTCAAATGCCTCTGGGTTCCACTCCCAGACCCGCAAAAAAAAATAAATAAATAAAATTTAAAATAAAATAAAATAAAATAGATCTGGCCCAGAGATAGAAAAAGCCCGTGGGTCCCACCCCAGTACCTCAAAAAAAATAAAAAAATAAAAAATAAATAATAGCCTAAGCTGGCATCAAAGGTTGTAATCTTCCTGCCTCAGCCTCCCAAATTGCTGCAATTATAGGAAAATACCACCATGCTTGGCTCAGTTTTTGTTGTTTTTGTTTTTGTGGTAATGGGGTTCCTGGAAGCCCTTCTACCTCTGGGCTACACTCCCAGACCTATTTTATACTTTTTAATTTTTGGAAACAGGGTCTCTTAAGCCAACGCAGCTGGCTTCGAACCTGCGCCATCCTCCTGTTTCTGCCTCCCAAGCGTGGGGATTACAAGTGTGCGCCATCACGCCCGGCCCTTCGTTTTGGTTTTTTAACTCAGCAATTGAAGCAGACCCTTAGCAATTTAACAAGATCCTGTTTCAAAATAAAAAATAAGATGCCAGGTATGTTGGTGCAGGCTTGTAATCTCAGCATTTGGGAGGCTGAGACAGGAGGATCGCAGTTTGCAGACAGCCTCAGCTACTTTGTGAGGCCCTTTGCAACTAGTGAGACCCTGTTTCAAAATAAAGAATTAAAATAGGGCTGGGGGTGTGGCTAGGAGATAGAATGTTCCTGGTTTCCATCCCTAGTACCACACACACACACAAAAGCAAAATAAAAAATAAAATAGGGTAGAGGATGTGGCTCACTGGTAGAATGCCCCCGATTCAATCCCCAGTACCACGAAAAGAAAACTAATTTTTTTAAATGAGGTTAGTTTTTGGAGGAGAGATGCAGATCATGTCATGTCTTTGAAATGATTAATTGAAATTTTTACATATCCCAGTACTTGGGAGGCTGAGACAGGATCACAGGTTGGAGGCCAGCCTTAGCAATTTAGCCAGGCCCTTAGCAGCTTAGTAAGCCTGTTTCAAGATAAAAAAAACATAAAATAGGGATGGCGGTGTAGCTCAAAGGTAGATTGCCTTTGGGTCTAACCCCAGTACCACATACACACAAAAATTTACATAACTATGACATACATCATAACAAAACAAAAATAGAAATCAGTCATTTTTCTTCCTCTACTTACTAGTTGTTACACAATGAAGAGCATTTGGCTGGTGCTTAGAATTGAATGCTTCTATGGAAATCACTAGCTGCCCTTCTAGCAACGCTCCCTTTGATACTCCTGTTTCACATCTCCAGTGAATTATTAAATATCTCAAAATCTGAAAAAAGTACAATATAAACAAAGCACAATCTTCTTTTAAAATCTTGGTAGCAATAAGCTTGTATGATAGCTAAATTAGTTAATCTAATTTCAGCTGGGCATGGTGGCACATTCTTGTAATCCCAGGATTTAGGAGGCTGAGACAGGAAGATCACAGGTTCAAGGAGACCCCCAGCAAGTAGATTCTCAGCAACCCAGCAAGACTTTTTCAAAATAAAAAGGGTTGTGGGTATAGTTTAGAGGTAGAATGCACCTGAGTTCAATCCCCAGTACCAACAAAAATAAAAAATAAAAAATAAAATTGAATTTCCCCCAAAGTACTGTACACTTGCTTATGAATATCAGATTTACATTTGGTTAGAGCAAAGTACTGTCTAAACAAAATAAAGAGCTAGGGGAGTGAGCTAAGAAAAAGAACAATAAAATTCAAAACCAGATGCTTGAATGCCCAAGACAGAAAATTCAGACAATAAATTGCTATATTCAGAGGCTAAGTGCATCTGAAAATAAAATTTAAGGAAAAATTATGTGGGAATTTTTCTTCTTCTCAAATAAAAGCCAATATGAAGACTATAAATAAGAGTGACATCTCAAATGGGAGCCTGGTGTGGTAACGCATACCTGTAACCCCAGTACTTGGAAAGCTGAAACAGGAGGATGGCAAGTTTGCAGCCAGCCTCAGCTACTTAGTGAGACCCTCTGCAACTTGGTCAGACACTGTTTCAAAATAAAGAATAAAAAAATAGGACTTGATATATAGTTCATAGAATGCTCCCGAGTTCAATCCCCAGTTCTGGGGAAAAAAAGACATTATGAATTTTACCTTTCATTAACATTTTTGCCTTAGCAAGACCCTCTGCAAATTAGTGAGACCCTGTTTCAAACTAAAAAAGTAAAATAACACTGAGGGAATAGCTCAGAAGTAGACTGAGTAAATAAATAAATGGGCTGGGGGTGTAAATAGAATGAATGGATAAATAAGTAAATAAATGGGATGGGGTGTTCTACCTCAGATTTATATCCCAGCCCATTTTTGTTTTGATCCAGGGTCTCCTAGTTTGCTAAGTCTTCCTATGTTGCTGAAGCTGTTCTTAAACCCTGTGATCCTCTTTTCTCAACTTCCCAAATACTGGGATTACAGGTGTGCATCACCACACCCAACTAATACACGTAAAATGTCTAACAGTGCCTAACATATAGTAAATGTTTAATAGGTATTAGCACTAATTTTTTTTGTGTGTGTGTGTGGTACTGTTGATGGAACCCAGGGGCATTCTACCTCCGGGTTATATTCCCAGACCTATTTTATATTTTATTTGGAAACAGGGTCTCACTAAGTTGATGAGAGCCTCAATAAATAGCTGAGGCTGGCTTCTAACCTGTGCAATCCTCCTGTCTCTGCCTCCCAAGTACTGGAATTACAAGCGTGCACCACCACGCCCAATTCATTAGCTCTAATTTCTATCAAGTGTTTCTGCAGTAAAGACTGCACAAAACATCTGAGGGTGTTAAGTGCTTGACTGGCCTTTCATTCCCAGCACTGCAAAACAAGAAAAAACTACACAATATCTTAGGATTATTTTTTGTGTCTGTGTGGTACCGGGGATGGAACCCAGGGGTTTTCTACCTCTAGGCTACACCCCCAGCCCTATTTTATAATTTATTTGGAAAGAGGGTGTCACTAAGTTGCCAAGAGCCTCACTAAGTAGCTAAAGCTGGCTTTAAACCTGCATAATCCTCCTGTCTCAGCCTCCCAAGTACTGGGATTACAAGCCTGAGCCACCAACCCCCCCCCACTTTACCCAATATTTTAAATTGAATGAGACCAAGATGTCTGATTAAAACATTCAATTTTTTTTTTTTTTTTTTTTTTTTTTTTTGTGTGTGTGTGTGTGTGTGGTACTGGGAGTGGAACCCAGGGGCTTTTCTACAAACTCCGGGATATACTCCCAGACCTATTTTATACTTTATTTGGAAACAGGATCTACTAAATTGCTGAGAGCCTCACTAAGTAGCTGAGGCTGGCTTTGAACCTGTGTGATCCTCCTGTCTCAGCCTCCCAAGCGCTGTGGATTACAAGCGTGTACCACCTTGCCCGACTTAAAACCTTCAATTTTTTTTTTTTTTTTTTTTTTTTTGGTGGTACTGGGGATGGAACCCAGGGGTCTTCTACCTCCGGGCTACATTCTCAGACCTATTTTATATTTTACTTGGAAACAGGGTCTCTTAAGTCAGCTGAGGCTGGCTTCGAACATACGCAATCCTCCTGTTTCAGCCTCCCAAGCGTAGGGCTTACAAGCATGCGCCACCAGGCATGGCTAAAAACATTCAATCTTGATGACACAAATTATATTTAACTGTTATTATTTATGAAAAATAGACTCACTTCTACCCTAAGTTCAGGCACCACAAGGGAAATTATTACTTGCCCTTTTTGTGTGACACTGGGGATTGAACCCAGGGACATTCTATCTCCAAGCTAGACTCCCAACCCTTTTTTGTTTTGAAACAGGGTTTCCCTGGGTTGCTGAGGCTGGTCTCAAATCTATGATCCTCCTGTCTCAGCCTTCCAAGTACAGGTATGTCCCATCATACCCAGCTCTACTCCCCCCTTTTTGTGGTACTGGAGACTCAACTCAGGGGCATTTTACTTATAAACTACACCCCGGGGCCCTATTTTTTATTTTGAAAAAGGATCTCGCTGAGTTGATGAGAGTCTCACAACTTGCTGAGGCTGTCCTCCAATCGAAATCCTGTCTCAGCCGCCTTCCAAATACTGGGATTATAAGCATGTACCATCACACCTGGTTTATTTTTATTTTGAAGCAGGGTCTAAACTGCTGAGGGCCCAAGTTGCTGAGGTTGGTGGCAAACCTGTGATCCTCCTGTCTCAGCCTCCCATGTATTACATGTATTAGGATTGCAAGTAAGTGCCACCACACCCCGCTCTTTCAAGCATTTTCTAGTTTTAACATCTTCCTTCACACATCCTTTGACTTCCTGTGCTCCCTCTGTTCAGATTTTCCCACAGTGTCTTTAACCATATGAAAACAGTTGGGAAAAGAACATTGGCCTGTGAGTCAGAGCCCTGGTTTCTACTCTAAATTCGGTCAGCTGTAAAGCTAATCCTCCAACATTTTTTTTGGTGGTACTGGGGTTCCTGGAAGCCCTTCTACCTCCGGGCTACACTCCCAGACCTACTTTTACATTTTTATTTGGAAACCGGGTCTCCTTAAGCCAGCACGCGCGCGCGCGCGGCTGACTTCGAACCTGCGCGATCCTCCTGTCTCCGCCTCCGAAGTGCGGGGATTACAAGCCGTGCGCCCGGCTTTGTGTGTGTGTGTGTGTGTGTGTGTGTGTGTGTGTGTGTGTGTGTGGTACTGGGGGTGGAACCCAGAGGCTTTCTACCTCTGGTCTATACCCCCAGACCTATTTTATATTTTATTTGGAAACAGGGTCTCACTAAATTGCCCAGATCCTCACTAAGTAGCTGAGGCTGGCTTCGAACCTGCACGATCCTCCTGTCTCTGCCTCCCAACCACGGGGATTACAAACGTGCGCCACCACGCCCGGCATCCTCCAACTGTTTTAAAGATGAAAAAGAAGAAAAAAAAAAAAAAAGACACCAGGCGTGGTGGCTTGTAATCCCAGCATTTGGGAGGCTGAGACTGGAGGACCACGGGTCACAGTCTCAACTACTAAGTGAGGCCATTTGCAACTCAATGAGACCCTGTTTCAAAATAAAGGAAAACAAAATAGGGCTGAGGGTGTAGCTCGAAGGTAGAATGCCCCTGGGTCCCATCCCTAGTACCGCAAAAAAAAAAAAAAAAAAAAGGCGCGAAGGGTAGGGGTACTGGGGAAAACTCAAGAAGCTAAAACAGGAGGGGTCACAGGTTGGACCCCAGCCTCAGCAACTTGGGAAGACCCTGTTCAAAACGTGTGTGTGTGTTTGTGTGTGTTCGGTGCCCATTTGGTAATGGTTGCCAAAGTGTGCAATGGAATGCACCCACGTGGGGGCCGCCCATCATCCAGCTGCGTCCGGCCCAGGCGTGTGGGCACTCGGGCTCCGGGTCCCCAGTGATGCCTTCCCTTCCCACGCCCCCCCAGCAGGGCGGCCACCGACCCGCCACCTCCGGGCCCGGAGAGCGGGGTGCGGGGCGCGCCCCACGTGCGCAGCTGCTCCTCGCGGGGCTCGGGCCCAGCCCCGCCGCCCCGCAGGCCGCGGGAGGCCGACCCCGCCACTCGGCATCCCCGACCCCTCCTCCACCACCTCAGGCCTCGCCAGACCACTGCGCGGTCACACCGCCCCTTTCCTCAAAAAGTGTCTTGCTCTGCGTCCTCTCCCTTCTCCGCATCACCTCGCAGACGGCCACGGCCGTCCCCTCCATTCCGCAGAGGGAAGCGGCAGCGACGCGCACCAGGCGCCCGCCCGCGGCAGCCGCGTCCTCCTCCACCCGGGTTCGACCTCCGCGGCGCTCACGCCCGGCCGCGCGAGCCCGAGCCTTCCCGCCCGCAGCCCGCGCGCGCTCTCGCCCCGCCCGCCGCGCCTGCGCACTGGGCCCCGCCCGGCCCCGGCCACCGCGCCTGCGCACTAGGCCCCGCCCTGCCCGCCCGCCGCGCCTGCGCACTAGGCGCCGCCCGAGCCGCGCGGGCCGTGGGCGGATGGGTGGGCTGGCGGCGCGGCCGGCGCTGGAGGCGAGCGGGATCGGGGCCAGGCCGCCGCTCCTCCCGAATAGACTTTCCCACGGTCCCGCCGAGACGCGGCCCTTGGCCCTTTTCAAGGCGTTTTGACCGCTCTCGGCGCTTTCCGAGGCCCTTCTCTCGGCCCGAGAAGGTGCGGGATCCCCAGCTGGCCTCACCTCCTGCGGGATTGTCTCCGGCCAGCCTCCCGCTCCAAGCTGGAGCAGAGGAACGCCCGACGGCCTGCTAGGACTGAACTTCACAGCCGCGCGTGGTGGTCGTCCCAGGACTTGGGAGGCTGAGACAGGAAGATCTCGAGTTTGAGGACAGCCTCAACAACGTATCGAGATTCTCAGCAGTCTAGGGAGACTCCGTCTCAAACCGAAAACATAAAAGGGGCTTGGGGTGTGTTAAGTTGGGTCACACTCCGCCGTACTCACTTATTTTTATTTTACTCGCATTTAATTTTTTATTTTACTTATCAGGGTGTAGCTCGGAGGTAGAGTGCCCCTGGATTCGATCCCTAATAGCAAGATAAAATAAATATTTTTTCATATACGTCTGTTTCATACAATATTTGAGACAAGTACTAAGAACATTACTTGTCAATCTGAAATTCAAAACGAGGCGCCCTGTATTTTATCTAGTCATCTGTCCCAAAGCTGTCCCCAGCCTATTCAGGGGACTAGGCCTTCTCCCGGGAGGGACCCGGAAGCCTCCCCCGCCCCACCTTCCCCACGTTTGACTGCTCTCAAAACTCTGACAAGCAGCTCCTGAAAGGGTTTTCTGAGTGCTCCCTGCCGGGAGGAAGGGGTAGTCCTGCAGGCTCCAGCTGCGGGACTCCAGCAGGTGCCGGGAGGGACACCGAGGAAAGGGCTTAAGCCCATAACTGCGGGTGATCTGGGAGCTTGTTCCTTGGGCAGTCAAAACGCTGGAGAGATTCCTGCCTGGCCAAGAGTTGCCCAAGGAGAAGGGTGGGACAGGGTGTTGGCTACTTTCCTTCAGGGAAAATTCTTCCACGCCAGCTCCTAGAAGCCAGGATTGGATAGAACAGACTGCGGACTTGGCCAAGTGCCTGCCCTGGTCCTGCTCCAGAGAACACATCTTTGGAGACCTGAATCATACCCTTCTCTACTCTGCTCAGCGCTGGTGCCCCTCCTCCTCACCTCAGGTGCTCACAGGTAGACCTGTTGGAAAAAGGTAGCTTTTACTTCTTGAAAATTCATCATAACCATCAGATATGTTTTGGTGTTCTGGGGGCGGTGTTTTGGGGGATTGAAGCGCCGGAGGCATTCCACCTCAGAGCTACACTCCAGCCCTCTTTATTTTTTATTTTGTAACAAGATCTCACTAAATTGCTGAGGGTTTTGCTAAGTTGCTGAGGCTGGCCTCAAACCTGCCATCCTAGCCAGGCGTGGTGGTGCATGTCTGTAATTCTAGTACTTGGGAGGCTGAGACAGGAGGATTGCAAGTTTGAGGACAACCTCAGCAACTAGTGAGACTCTCATTAACCTAGTGAGACTCTGTTTCAAAGTAAAAAAAAAAAAAAAAAAAATAGGCTTGGGGTGTAGCTGGGAGGTAGAATGTCCCTGGGTTCAATCCTTACTGCCAAACTAACAAACTGCCATCTTCCTGTGTCAGCCTCCCAAGTATGTGATTATAGGCATGTGCCACCAGGCCTGGCTCTATCAGATTTGGTAAGAGAACAAGGGGGGAGAGGTCCTCTTTACCCTTTTGCCCTCTTCATTCTCTCTTCTCAACCCCTTTTGGGAGAGGATTTGCCAAGGGGAAAGGAGTTAACATTAAATGATTGTTGTTGACCACTACTGTGTGTGTGTGTGTGTGTGTGTGTGTGTGTGTGTGTGTGTGTGATCGTTCTTCTGAGCTATACACCCAGCCCTATTATTTTTATTTTATACCCCAAGCCCTATTTTATTTTTTAAACTTATTTATTTTGATACGGGGGACTGAACACAGGGGCATTCTATTTCTAACTAACCCCCAGCCCTTACTTTATTTTTATTTGGAAAGAGAGTCCCACTAAGTTGATGAGAGTCTTTTTGCTGAGGTGGTTCTGGAACCTGCAATCATCCTGTCTCAGCTTCTCAAGTCCTGAGAGTACAAGCATGTGCCACCACATCCAGCTATTTGTTTGGGTTTTTGGTTTTTGGTATTGGGGATGGAACCCAGGTGCAGTCAACCTCTAAGCTACACACCCACCCCTATTTTATTCTTTTATTTTGAAATAGGGTCTCACTAAGTTGTGGAGGGCCTAAGTTGCTGAGGCTGGCCTCAAACCTGGGATCCTCCTGTCTTAGCCTCTCAAGTACTGGGATTATAAGTGTGTGCCACTATGCCTGGCTTTTTTTTTTTTTTTTTTTTTTTTTGTAGTGCTAGAGATGGAACCTATGGGCATTCTACCTCTGAGATATACCCCCAGACCTATTTTATTTTTATTTGGAAACATGGTCTTGCTAAATTGATGTGAGCCTCACTGAGTTGCTGAGGCTGGCTTCGTATCTGGGATCCTCCCTGTTGCAGCCTCCCAAGTTACAGGCATGCATCAGTCACCTGGCTTATTTTAATTTTTTTTTTTTTTTTTTTTTTTTTTTTTTTTTGGTGGTACTGGGGTTCCTGGAAGCCCTTCTACCTCCGGGCTACACTCCCAGACCTTTTTTTTTTTTTTTTTTGGAAACAGGGTCTCTTAAGCCAACATGGCTGGCTCCAAACCAGCGCGATCCTCCTATCTCCACCTCCCAAGTGCGGGGATTACAAGCATGCGCCACCACGCCCGGCGGCTTATTTTAATTTTGAATCAGGGTCTTGATATATTTCTGAGGCTGGCCTAGAACCTGTGATCCTTCTATCTCAGCCTCCCATCTCAGCTTCCCAAGTCCTGGGATTCCAGGCATGCGCTACCAGGCCCAGTACCACAACTGACTTCTGACAAGAAGTATTTCTCAAACTCACAACTTTTCTCGTAAAATAATTCTCTTCGCTATTTGATAGGTGAGAAACCAAGGTACTGAGAATGACTCTTTAAAATATTTCCCATTGAAGCCGGGCATGATGGCACACACTTGTAATCCCAGCGCTTGGGAGGCTGAGTCAGGAGGATCGCACGGGTTCGAAGCCAGCCTCAGCTACTGAGTGAGGCTCTCAGCAACTTAGTGAGACCCTGTTTCCAAATAAAATACAAAATAAGTCTGGGAGTATAGCCCAGAGGTAGAAAGCCTCTGTGTTCCACCCCAGTACCACCAAAAAAAAAAAAAAAAAAAAAAACAGAAACGCTCCACCTTGGAATGGCGGCAGGAACAGAGGCGGAGGAACAGTTGCCAGGCAAAGCCCTTCAGGCGGGTGGGCCATTGTCCTTGGAAAAAAACCTCAGGACTGAAGCCGCAGGGGGATGCCCAGTGCCATCGGAGGAAGAGGAGGTCTAACAAAGGTAGCCAAGGACACAGCATCCTCCCTACCTGAGATGGGCAGGAGTTAAGAAACAATCCTTCAACATTAGGGCCCACCAGCGGGACTCCTTAACATTTACCCTCCTGGTCCAGAGAGGTTCATGCAGGTTTGGCATTTGATGAGCACTGATTGATAAGCACGCTTGGCTTTCTCCTATTTATCTTCAGTAATACGCCCCTGTAAGGGAAGTGTGTTATCTCATATCCATTATGAAAATGAGATTCCAAGAAGAGGTTGTATGACACTCAGTTGGTAGATGTTAGAGCCCGGCTGGGTGTGGTGGCATGGCCCATGCCTGCAATCCTAGTACTTGGGAGGCTGACACAGGTTGGAGGGCAGCTTCAGCAAGTAGTGAGATTCATATCAACCTAGCGAGACCTTGTTCCTTCCTTCCTTTCTTTCTTATTTATTTATTTACTGCGGAACTGGGGAATGAACCCAGGAACATTATACCTCAAAGCTATACTCCCAGCCTATTTTTTTTTTTTTTTTTTTGGTGGTGGTACTGGGGTTCCTGGAAACCCTTTTACCTCTGGGCTATACTCCCAGACTTATTTTTTTATTTTTATTTGAAAACAGGGTTTATTTATTTATTTATTTGTGGGTGTGGGGATGGAATCCAGAGGCATTTGACCTCCGAGCTACACCCTCTGCCCTGTTTTTTATTCTTTTTTTTTTTTTTTGATGGTGGTGGTGGTATTGGGGTTCCTGGAAGCCCTTCTACCTCTGGGCTACACTCCCAGACCTATTTTATATTTTTATTTGGAAACAAGGCCTCTTAAGCCAGCAAGGCTGGCTCCAAACCAGCGCGATCCTCCTGTCTCTGCCTCCCAAGCGCGGGGATTACAAGCGTTTGCCACCTCGCTCTGCCTTATTCTTTATTTTGAAACCGGGTCTCACTGAGTTGCAGAGGTTTCAGCTGAGGCTGTCCGCGAACTGTGATCCTCCGGTCTCAGCCTCCGGAATGCTGGGATTACAAGCGTGAGCCACCACGCCTGGTTTGAAACAGGGTCTCTTAAACCAGCGAGGCTGGCTTCAAACCTGTGCAATCCTCTTGTCTCCGCCTCCCAAGTGCAGGGATTACAAGCGTGCGCCACCACGCCCAGCTATTCTTTATTTTGAAACAGGGTCTCACTAAGGAGCTGAGGCTGTCCTTGAACCTGTGATTCTCCTGTCTCAGCCTCTCAAGTACTAGGATTACAAGCATGTGCCACCAATCCTGGTGAGACCCTGTTTCAAAATAAAAATAAAACAGGGCTGGAGTTGTAGCTTGGAGGTAGAATGCTCCTGGGTTCAATCCCCAATATCACAAAATCAAAAAAATTAATTAAATTTCAGAGCCAGCATCAGAAACAAAAATCTCTTAACCCCTTCTCCATTTCCCCACAGCTACCCAGTGCACCCCCGCCTTGATGTGCCCTGCCTCGCCACTTGGGAGTCCTGCAGTATGGGAGCATTCGTGTTACCTTGAGACGCCACCCGCTCTATGCAAGAGTTGAGGAACTAATGAACTCGGATATCCTCATATCTCACAAACCGAGGCCAAATGGGCCACAGCTCCCAGTTCTCTCACCCATCAATGTGTGTCCCAACCCATTTCGGTCTAGTAACTATTATGCTATTGGTCTCCATACTGTGTGTATATATGGGGGGCTTACTGGGAATTGAACCCTCCATTCTACCTCCGTGCTACACCCCCAGCCCATTTTATTTTTTATCTTGAAACAAGGTCTTTCTAGGTTGCTGAGAATCTCATTACTTTGCTGAGGCTGTCCTTGGACTTGAGATCCTCCTGTGTTAGCCTCCCAAGTACTGGGATTACAGGTGTCTCCATGTTATTCTTAGAGCAATAGCATGTTGCTGTCAGAAGAGACTGTGGAGACAGGCATGGTGGCACACACTTGTAGTCCCAGTACTTAGAAGGTTGAGACAGGAGGATTGCAGGTTTGCAGCAATTTAGTGAGACCCAATTTCAATACAAAGAATAAAAAATAGGGCTGGGGGTATAGCTCAGAAGTAGAATGCCCCTAGAGGCAATTACTAGTACCACCAAACCACCAAAAAAAAAAAAGAAAGAAAGGAGTAAAGAAAGAAAAGAAAAAAATGAAAAAATGGTAGGCCTAAAGAAATTAAAAGACCTGCCCAAGGTCAAGCTCACTTAGTCAGCCAGATCAACGAAGAAGCCTTTGAGTAGGCTCTGTATATTTTCCACCCTGGTCCTCAGTCTTACTGCAGCGTCTTTAGGGGATCAGTTCTCCCCAGTTCTTCGACTGAGGTACACTCTGTTCTGTCCTTCCACTCACCTCAGGAGTTGAATTACTGCTTCTTGTCCACTTTAGATATTCTGTTTACTCTCAGCAGAAGTCTCCTGCTTGGCCAGAAGAGGCCCCACCCCAGGAGCTCCAGATTGATTCTGACCCAAAACCAAAGTTTGAATGGAGCCCCACCATCATAGCAATGCAGCCAGGGAACAGTGACATTTTAGGGACTGTCTTTCCTTTTGAATGTACCTCTCCGTGTACATCATTCCCAGACTCTTCCTAGATCCTTTCTTTTTTTTTTTTTTTTTTTTTTGCAGGTTTGGGGATGGAACCCAGGGGCATTTGACCTCCGAGCTACACCTCCTGCCCCATTTTTTATTCTTTTATTTTGAAATAGGGTCTCACTGAGTTGCAGAGGGCCTCACTAAGTAGCTGAGACTGTCCATGAACTGCGATCCTCTGGTCTCAGCCTCCCGAATGCTGGGATGACAAGCGTGCGCCACCACGCCCGGCCCTAGATCACATCTTATTCTCAGGCTTCCCCAGAGCAGTCAAATGCCCTGAAGAAGGTGACCCTAGAAACTTAAGTGGAAAATGTCCTTGAAGTCTTCAGGGTTGATGTAAAACAATGTCCATTTGAGGGCTTTCTCCCCTGGGAGAATCCAGCAACTATTAAGAGACGCTGTTTCCCATGCAGGCAATAGGAAAGGGTTAACTGCTTCTATCGGATCCCAAGCAAAATCTGTCCCCCATCAGCTCCCATAACCGGGTTTCCTAAAATGGAGCAGGTCCCAGATGCCTCTCCACTAATCACATCCTTGGAAATGGGGCCATGAAGCTCAGATTAGTTCATCCCTTCACCTTCTCGAGGCCTTCTCCACCTGGAGCACAGAATCTGGGGCAGCTCCGCTCCACCACCTTCCTCTCAGGGGTCAGACCGGGATACTCTCGCACAGGGTGGTTGGGGAGGGGGGACCAGAGGCCATGGTGGTGCCCACTCTTGTGCCAGTCCATGGGACATTCTTCCTCTTCCTGGGACTCGTGGGCAAAGGAAAGAGCTCTCGCCAGGACATTCCCGAGGTTTGCAGAACTGACGTTTTCTTCTTCGCCCCCATTCCCCAGGCTTTCTCGCTCTCCTTCTTAGAAGATCCGACTGTGATAGCACGAAGCATGCTTTTCCTGACTGAGTCACCCTTCACACAGTCTCTGGGTTCTCAACCACCCGTCGCAAGTGCTGGACCAACCCGGGAGATTTCATTCCTTTCCTGTTCATGCCCGATTCTCCTTTGCCTAAATCACCAAGAAAATCTATATCTCAAGGTGGTTCTGCCTCATACTTGCCTCCTTACTTTCTCTTAAGCGGGGCTCAGTTTGTCCTGCCAGCTGATGTCCACTGGGAGGGAAGTGTGCTTGGTGGCCTAGAGACCTTGGGAAGGAAATGGCGGTATCATCTGGTCACACATGGCCAAGTGTATTGATCCAAAGGCCAGATGATCAACATTATTTGAAAGACAAATAGTCTAACGAGGACAAAGATTCTTCTTCCAAAAACCTCATGAAAGAAGAGAATGGCAGCCAGCAGGCGTGGTGGCCCGTGCCTGTATCCCAATACTTGGGAGGCTGCGACGGAAGGATCGGAGGTTCACAACCAGGCTTAGTAACTTAGCGAGGCCCTCTGGAACTTTATTTTGTTTCAAATTTAAAAATTAAAGTAGGGCTGGGGGTGTAGATCAGAGAGAGAATACCCCTGGGTTCAATTTCCAGTACCACAAAGAGAGAGAAAAGATAGATATAAATATAAAAAATAAACTAGGGCTGGGGTATGGGTCAGAGATACAGTGCCCCTGGGTTCAATACAAGAAAGCAATGGAGGCTCTACATGTTCATTCTTGGATTGGTTTTTGCATGATAACCAGTATTCCTTTTTTTTTTTTATGGTATTAGGGATGGAACCCAGAGGCATTCTACCTCTGAGCTACCCTCCCAGCCCTCTATTTTATTCTTTATTTTGAAACAGGGTCTCACTGAGTTACCGAGGGCCTCACTAAGTATCTGAGGCTGTCCGCTAACAGAGAACTTCCTATCTCAGCCTCCCAAGTACTGGGGTTACAGGCGTGCGCCACCATGCCCGGCTTTGATAACCAGTATTCTGAGGTATTTACCAGGAATGGTGGTGGTGTAGTATTTATTTATTTACTTACTTATTTATTTATTGTGGTACTGGGGATTGAACCCAGGGACATTCTACCTCTGAGATATATATAGATATAGATATATAAAATATACATGTATATATATATATATATTTTTACAGTACTGGGGATGGACCCCAGGGGCATTCTACCTCCAGGCTACACCCCCAGCCCCATTTTTTATTCTTTATTTTGAAACAGAATTTTACTGTGTTGCAAAGGGCCTCACTAAGTAGCTGAGACTGTCCACAAACTGCAATCCTCCTATCTCAGCTTCCCAAATGCTGGTATTACAAACATGCGCCACCCCACCCGGCTTCCTATTTTTAATTTTTTTATTTTGAAACAGGGTCTCACTGATTTTCAGAGGGCCTTACTAAGTAGCTGTCTCAGCCTCCCAAGTACTGGGATTATAAGTGTGTACTACCACACCCAGCTTGTCACAGTCTTTATTTTGCTTGCTTGTTTGTTTGTCGGTTGGTTGGTTGGTCCTGGGGATGGAACCCAGGGGCTTCTACATCCGGGCTACACCCCCAACATATATATATATATATATATATATATATATATATATATATATATATATTTTTTTTTTTTTTTTTTTTTTTTTTTTTTTTTTTTGGTGGTGGTACTGGGGGTGGAACCCAGAGGCTTTCTACCTCCGGGCTATACTCCCAGATCTTTTTGTATATTTTATTTGGAAACAGGGTCTCACTAAGTTGCTGAAAGCCTCACTAAGTAGCTGAGGCTGGCTTCAAACCCGTGTGATCCTCCTGTCTCAGCCTCCCAAGCGCGGGGATTCCAAGCGTGCGCCACCACGCCCGGCTTCTTGTCACAGTCTTTAAAGCTGGTACTATGGAATCTTAGTTGAGCTGATTTCACACTGATCTCTTAAGTTGACTTGATTTTCATCGGTTCTAACTTACAGGCCATTTGTTTCACAAATTTTCATTCCTACCAGTTGAAAGAGTCTGTGGGATCAAAAGTGTAAAAGGGGTCAGGATGTCTATATTCTTTTCCCATTTTACCACTTACTTTAGGTGTTATGTTCTAGTTTTCCACAACTAAAATAGGAAAATTCTCCTAGGAATATAGTTAAAATAATATCTATGAAACAATTTGAGAGTTTTTGAATCTTTAAATTAGAAGAAATCTTAGAGGTCATTTAATCCAGTATTTCCTAGCCAGAGGAGCAGTGTTTGTTCTCCTTTTTTTCCTTCATCCCACACCTCCTCCTGAATAGCCTCCCTCTATCTCCTTCCTTGAACTCTTTTTAGTATCCAAGGTAGAGAACTGTTCATTTGCATAGCATATTTAGTATATGTATCTTTTTGTGTGTGATACTGGGGATGGAATCCAGAGGCATTCTACCTCTGAGCTACATTCCCAGCCTGATTTTATTTCTTATTTGGAAACATGGTCTTGCTAGGTTGATGAGAATCTCACTACTTGCTGAAGCTGGCCTCAAACTTGCGATCCTCCTTGCTCAGCCTCCCAAGTACAGGGGTTACAGATGTGCGCCACCATCTTGGCACTTTGTATCTTTAGAGTTGGGTAACACTGACCTATTTCACCTCCCTATTTCATACAGCAGTCATGCCAATCATCACGTCAAGTTGAAATCTAGCCTTTATTTGAATATTATGTGCTAGAAATTTTGCCACCACAGAGTCAGCCCATTCCAGCTTCGGACAGCAGTGGTTTGGTAGAAGAGAGTTTTCCATTATATCAAGCTAAAATCTCTTCCCATCTCCCCAGCCCTGCATCTTCCATCTATTGGTCCCAGATCCACTCTTTGCAACCACAGAGAATCCATCTAATCCCTTTATAAAGGGGCCTGGGGAACACTCAGGATTTTTATTGTTAATGTGTCACAGTGGCTCAGACCTGGCCTGAATGATTGTATCACAGATGTCCTGTGCTTGGTACAATAGCTGTGTTCCTAAAACATTGTTTCAATCAAGTTTTGTTTGAATAAAATCGTTTTAGACATGCTGGGAAGTTGACAGTTTAAAAAAGTATCCTGTTATCAGTTCTTTCATAAGCTGAAGAAACCTTTGGTGATGCAAGTAATCTCCCCATTAACATTTCATGCAAACCCAGGCTTTTTATACATTATGTTTTACTTAAGGTGAGATTTGCCTGCATACCAAACATGTAAAATAATGATGAGATAAATAGCTAACATTCAACTGGGCCCTTATCTGGCATCTGGTGCCATGTACCTGACACGCATTATTTAATTTCTTGCCACAACTTCCTTCTGTAAAATTATCCCCTATTTTTTTTTCACAGATAAGGAAATTCAGGCTTAGAAAAGTTAAATACCTTGTCCAAGGTCACACAATTAGAGAGTGATGGGCCAGAGTTCAAACAAGGTCAGATAGTCTAAAGTCTGGTGTCTTAACAACCAGGAACTTTCAGATGCTAGTAATGGTTGAACCAACTATTTGTTATATACCACAGCACAAATAAATTAGGCTAAGACCTAAATGTCTTCAATGATATACACAAAACCTATGCTTTTGGTTTGGGGGCGGGGGTTCTGGAACTGTAGGTTTCTCATAGCAACTCACATTTTCTAGTGCACATGTGTGTGTGTATGTGTATGTGTGTGTGTTACCAAGGATTGTACCCAGAGACATTCTATCTCTGAGCTAGACCCCAAGCCCTACTTTATTTTTAATCTGAGACAGGGTTTCACTAAATGGCAGGGAGCCTCGCTAAATCACTTAGGCTGTTGAAATCTAGATCCTAGAACCTGCGATCCTCCTGTCTTAATCCCCCAAGTACTGGGTTCACAGTCATATGCCACCATACTCAGCTTCCAGTGCAATTGATTAAGAAACTCCAAAACTATCCCTCTAGCTGTTAGCATTAAGTAGATGCTCCCAAAATTTATTTCAGGCATATGGTTATGAGATGACCTATTTTTAAAAGATGTGTGTTTTGAGCCAGGCATGGTGGCGCACGCTTGTAATCCCCACGCTTGGGAGGCTGAGACAAGAGGATCATGTGGGTTCGAAACCAGCCTCAGCTGGTTTAAGAGACCCTGTCTCCAAATAAAATATAAAATAGGCCTGGGAGTATAGCCTGGAGGTAGAAGGCCTCTGGGTTCCATCCCTAGTACCACCAAAAAAAGAAAAGAAAAAAAAAGATGTGTGTTTTTACAGGGTTAGTGGCATGGTCTCTTTTGTTTCTGTTTCTGTTGCTGTGTTGTTGTTGTTGTTGTTGTTGTTGTTGTTGTTGTTGTTGTACTGGGACTTGAACCCAGGGGCATTCTACCTCTAAGCTATACCCCCAGCTTAGGGGTATTTTTTAAATTTTGAAATAAAAGGTAAGCCAGGTGTGGTGGCGCACGCTTGTAATCCCCGCACTTGGGAGGCTGAGACAGGAGGATCACACAGGTTCGAAGCCAGCCTCAGCTACTGAGTGAGGCTCTCAGCAACTTAGTGAGACCCTGTTTCCAAATAAAATATAAAATAGGTCTGGGAGTATAGCCCGGAGGTAGAAAGCCTCTGGGTTTCACCCCCAGTGCCACCAAAAGAATAAAAAATTAAAAAAAGAAATAAAAGGTATATTTTTATTTTGAAATAAGGTCTCCCTAGGTTGCTGAGAGTCTCACTACTTGCTGAGGCTGTCTTCAAACTTGAGATTTTCCTGTCTCAGCCTCTCACAGATGTGTGCCACCATACCCAGCTGGCAGATATTCTTAAACAAAGAAGTAATGCTGAACATGATGGCACATGCTTGTAATCCTAGTACTTGGGAGGCTGAGACAGGAGGGTCACAGGTTTAGGGCCAGTTTCAGCAACTTAGTGAGACCCTCCACAACTTGGTGAGACCCTGTTTCAAAACAAAAAATAAGCCGGGAGTGGTGACGCACGCTTGTAATCCCCGTTCATGGGAGGCTGAGACAGGAGGATAGCACAGGTTCGAAGCCAGCCTCAGCTACTTTGTGAGGCTCTTAGCAACTTAGTGAGACCCTGTTTCCAAATAAAGTATAAAATAAGTCTGGGAGTATAGCCCGGAGGTAGAAAGCCTCTGGGTTCCACACCCAGTACCACCAAAAATAAAATAAAAAATAAAACAGGGCTGGGGTGTGCTCAGAGGTAGAATGACCCTGAGTTCAATCCCCAGTACTACCATAAAACACAAAACAAAACAAAAACAAACAAAAACAGTGATTCATTATTGACTGGTAAAATCCAAAGTACTTAGAATCATGGTTGGTGCCAGCCTGTTCCTAGATGGGTCAGAATCATCCAAACAGGCCAGTTCTTAATGACATTTAGGTTTCAAAGTTAAAAATAGTTTGGAAGAGATAGTCCATAATAAGTGTTGTTTTGAATCCAAACTGGACAAAGATTAATGGATGTAATATTTCTGTGTCCTCAAATCAGCTTCAGTTTCCCCAATTTGGCCCACAGCAGCATGTACTCTCAACACCGTTCAGATCAGAAGGTAAGCCGGGCATGGTGGCACATGCTTGTAATCCCCGCGCTTGGGAGGCTGAGACAGGAGGATCGTGCAGGTTCGAAGACAGCCTCAGCTGGCTTAAGAGAACCTGTCTCCAAATAAAATATAAAATAGGTCTGGGGGTGTAACCCAGAGGTAGAGGACCCCTAGATTCCATCCCCAGTACCACACACACAAAAAAAATATCAGAAGGTAACCCTTGGGGCTCCCAAGACCCCAAACCTTTTTCATGCTGTATGAGAAGGCTCAAGGAAGAACTCTCTTCCATCCTCCAAGCCCCACCTCAACCCACCTCCACCTATTATGCTCGTTTGACACCAGACATTACCTGCAGTGTTATCTGTAGACTTTTGCTTTCAAATACACATTTATCCTTTGCAAATCATGTCCCAGGCTGACCAGGATCATGCTGGTGTTCTGGTCTACACCAATTCTTAAAAGATGACCAGCTCTGCTTGCAAAAACCTTTCCTTGTGTGGCAGGCTTGTTTACAATTTCAAGTCATGGGTGAGGAAATCTTTTCTTTATTCCTCAGCCCCTGTTTCTACTGATGGCAGAAAAAACATTCGAGACAACTCAATCATTCTAAGTTTATTTATTTATTTATTTATTTTTTGCAGTATTGGGGAATTGAACTCAAGAGAATTCTATCTCTGAGCTACACCCCTGAGCTACACCCCTAGCCCTATTTTTTATTCTTTACGTTAAAACAGGGTCTCACTAAGTTGTAGAGAGCTTCACTAAGTAGCTGAGGCTGGCTTTGAACCTTCGATCCTCCTGTATCATCCTCCCAAGTACTGAGATTACAGGCATGTACCACCACGCCCAGCTTAATCATCCTAAGATTTATTTATTTATTTATTTATTTATTTATTTATTTATTTATTTGGTGGTACTGGGGTTCCTGGAAGCCCTTCTACCTCCGGGCTACACTCCCAGACCTATATTTTTTTATATTTTTGAAACAGGGTCTCTTACGCCAGCGCGGCTGGCTTCGAACCTGTGCGATCCTCCTGTCTCCGCCTCCCAAGCGTGGAGATTACAAGCGTGCGCCACCACGCCTGGCGTAATCCTAAATTTTAAACTCTTTAGATTTCTCACCTCAGTCCCCTTCTCATGATGTTCTAGTTGGGAGCTTTTGTATCCTCCTGACATCAAGACCAGGTGTCTGTCATCTTTTGTCAGTCTTGCTTAACTGATAAAGCACAGCTGCTTGCACTTGGTCTTGGTCCTTGGGCTCTACAGCCATTGGCGTTTCAGCCAAGTCCCTGTCAGGTTGAGCTGGGCTCTTGGTGTAGGCAAAATACAGTGATGATTTTTTGAGCTTCTATCTAAGCTCTTCCAGGAACTACTAAACCTCCATCAGGTCCCTGGCCTGGGCCATCCATCCTCAGCCAAATTTCACACCTGTGCCCACAGGTACCCTGGCTTTCAGTCCTCTCCTCTCCTCTCCAGAGTTTGGCACCAAGAAACTTTTCAGACTTCCCTCAATGCCAAGGAGATTGGAGTTTAGGAAGTAGGAAAGCCAGGTGAGGCAGGAGGAGATGATTATCCTAGGCCTGCTTTGCCTATCAGTAACGATGCTACTTCTATTCTGTGGCAGTTGCCCCTTGGTGGCATGGGGGTCTCTGAAAAGCTATTATTTGTGTGTGTGTGTATGTGTGTGGTACCAGGGATGGAACCCAGGGGCATAGTACCTCCTAGCTACAACTCCAGCCCTAGTTTTTAGTCTTTTTTTATTTTTGAAACAGGGTTTTACTGACTTGCAAAGGGCCTTGCTAAGTAGCTGAGGCTGTCATGAACTGCGATCCTCAATCTCCACCTCCCAAATGCTGGGATCACAAGTGTGCGCCACCATGCCTGGCCCAAAAGCTTTATCTTCACAGAGTTCCAGGAAAGAAATGAAGCCTAGGCCTCTTCCATCTGCTACTATTGGTAGTGGAGATAAAGCCCCACAGGTCCATCTAAACTCTCCTGCTCCCCTGTCCCCATCCCCTTCAAGTCTACTCTAAGCCTAGAGTTACATTTTCTTTTATATGTGTGTGTGGTGCTGGGGATTGAACTCAGGAGTGTTCTGTCTTTGAGCTACACCTGAATACCTCTTTTATTAACATTTGAAATAGGGTCTCACTAAGTTGTGGAGGGCCTCACTAAATTGCTGAGCCCCCGAATCAAAAAGGGGATGGGGGTGCCGGTGGCGCACGCTTGTAATCCCAGATTTCGGGAGGCTGAGATCGGAGGATCGCGGTTCGCGGACAGCCTCAGCTACTTAGTGAGACCTCCTGCAACTCAGTGAGACCCGGTTTCAAAATAAAGAATAAAAAAATAGGGCAGGGGTGTAGCTCGGAGGTCAAATGCCCCTGGGTTCCATCCCCAGACCCACAAAAAATAAAAAAATAAATAAATAAAAAGGGGATGGGGGAATTGGCATGGTGGTGGATGCTTGTAATCTTAGTACTTGGGAGCCTGAAACAAGGATCACAGGTTTGCAGCTAGTCTCAGCAACTTAGGCCCTCCACAACTTAGTGAGACTCTGTTTCAAAATAAAAAAATAAAACAAGGCTGTGGTTGTAGTTCATAGGCAGAATGCCCCTGGTTTCCATCCCTAGTACCACAAAAAGGGGGACTGTGGGTGTACTTTGGAGGTAGTATGCCCTTGAGTTCAATCCCTAATACCCCCTCCAAAACACACACACACACACACACACACACACACACACACACACACACACACAACTAAGGGCAATGCATTCAGGGCATCTGGGTTTCTTACTTCTCAAGCTGGCAGATACTTGAACTTGTTTAAATGCTAATTAAACAAGCATTCTCTGCTGGGAAGGAGCCAGCAGAGAGCTCGCCAGAAGGAGTGAGGACCACGAAGGTGTGGGAGGCAGTGAGACTTAGAGCAGGAACCAGAAGAATCCATCTCAGATGGAAGGAGGGACACCTTCTTCCGTGGAACAGAAACTTAGAGAATTCAGCTACATCTATAGACTCGGTGGTAAGCCCGAAGACCTTCCCATGGATCTTGGGAATCTAGGCACCCAACTCTGGGTTCTCCTAGAAGTTCAGCATACTTGGTGGGCATCATTCCATTCACTTTCGCAAATCACAAAAAAAAGGAAGCAGACGCTTTTCGTCATTGACTGTACTGATTCACTACAGAGCAAAATAACAAGTTTCCCAAGCAACCCAGTGGCAGAGCTGAGACAAGTGATCGCAGTGTTCCCTTTCAGCAGGCTTCCTTTCCAATCTGGGAAACAGTACAGTAAAGGAATAATATGGTAAAATAATAATGGCTGACGCTGATTGAATGCTTACTATGGGCAGAATATCCTACTAGCACTTTGCCTCCCGCAGTAACTCATCTGATCCCCGTGAATTTTGTTTTGTTTTTGTGGTACTGGAGAGTGAACCCAGGGGCATTCTACCTCTGAGCTACACTCCCAGACCTATACCCCCAGACCTATTTTTTATTCTTTTGTTTTTTACAGTTTTAGGGATGGAACCCAGGGGCAGTCTACCTCTAAGCTACACCCCCAGCCCTATTTTTTATTCTTTATTTTGAAACAAGGTCTCACTGAGTTGCAAAGGGCCTCACTAAGAAACTAAGGCAGGCCATGAACCTGTGATTTTTTTTTTTTTTTTTTTGTGGTACTGGGGTTCCTGGAAGCCCTTCTACCTCTGGGCTACACTCCCAGACCTATTTTATACTTTTTTTTATTTTTGGAAACAGGGTCTCTTAAGCCAGCGGGTCTGGCTTCGAACCAGCGTGATCCTCCTGTCTCCGCCTCCCAAGGGGGATTACAAGCGTGTGTCACCACACCGGGCCTGAACCTGTGATCTTCCTGTGTCAGCCTCTCAAATACTGGGATTATAAGTGTGCATAAGCCATCACGCCCGATTCTGATCCCCGTGTTGTACAGGTGAGAAAACCGAATCAAAGGAAGGGTAAGTATGTGTCCAAGGCCACACAGCTAATAGGTGGCAAAAACAAAACTAATTGTTTTTATTTTGGTGGTACTGGGGATGGAACCCTTCTACTTCTGGGCTACACTTCCAGACCTATTTTAAATTTTTATTTGGAAACAGGGTCTCTTAAGCCAGTGGGGCTGGCTTCGAACCTGCGGGATCCTCCTGTCTCTGCCTCCCAAGTAGGGGGATTACAAGCATGGGCCACGGTGCCTGGCACACAAAACTAAATTTTATTTTATTTTATTTATTTATTTATTTTTGTGGTACTGGGGTTCCTGGAAGCCCTTCTACCTCCGGGATACACTCCCAGACCAATTTTTTTATTTTTTGAAACAGGGTCTCTTGCGCAATCCTCCTGTCTTCGCCTCCCAAGCGTGGGGATTACAAGGGTGTGCCACCATGCCCGGTCAAAACTAAATTTTAAACACAGGCGCCTAACTCCAAAATCATTTTTTTTTGTTTGCTTGTTTTGTTTTGTTTTTTTGGTACTGGAGGCTGAACACAGGGTTATTCTACCTCTAAGCTAGACCTCAGCCCTATTTTACTTGTTTTTGTTGTGTTGTTGTTGTTGTTGTTGTTGTTGTTGTTGTTATTGCTGTATTGTACTGGGGATTGAATCCAGGGGCATTCTGCCTCTGAGCTATAGCACCAGTCCTATTTTATTTTTTATTTTCGAAACAGGGGCTCACTAAAACCGCAGAGGGCCTTCCTGAGTTGCTGAGGCTGGCCACAAACCTGCGATTCTCCTGTCTCAGCCTCCCAAGTACTAGGATTATAGATGTGCACCACCACACAAGGTTCCTTTTTATCTTGAAACAGGATCTTGCTCCGTTGCTGAGTTTGGCCTCTAACCTGCGATCCTCCTGTCTCAGCCTTCTTGGGATTATAGGTGTGTACCACCATGCCCAGCCATAATAGTACTTTTAATCATTCTGCCATTCTCCTTTTCTGAACATATTAGGATACAAAAGACTTGGCATAACTTGAGCAACTTAGCGAGACCCTATTTTAAAAAATAAAATAGGACTGGGGCTGTAGCTCAGAGGCAGAATGCCCCTGGGTTCAATTCCCAGTATACTCCCCCCCCCCCCCCACACACACACACAAAAGACTTGGTATTTCTACTAGGAACTAATTCTGTGTGTGTGTATGGTGGGGGGGGTACCAGGGATTGAATCCAAGCTCATTCTACATCCAGGCTACACCCCCAACCATTTTTATTTTTTGTTTTGAAACGGGGTCTCGCTGTGTTGCTGAGAGTCTTGGTACATTGCTGAGGCTGTCCTCGAACCTGCGATCCTCCTGTCTTAACTTCCCAAGTCCTGAAACTACAGGCGGCTCCATGAACTAATTCTGTGAACTTGGACATTCACTTGGGTGTCCGAATACCAGTTTGCCCATCAATCAGATGAGAATGAAAATTAGAATGCTTACTTCATAAGACCTTTTGAAGGATTATGAAACGCCAAAAATAGGAAATGACTCTACTAAAGCTATTGCTATGCTAATCATAAAGCCTGATATCCATGACTTCTAACTGGGTCACAGTCTAACAGGCTGTCGCCGAGACCCCTCACTTTCCACACCCAGTACAGCAGCAGCACTTGGTGCTTCCCAAGCGTTGTAAGGCCCGTCTATCGTCATCCCATCAAGTTTAATGCCCTAGTCTCCTTGATGACCATTATCCGCTTGGCCTCTTTCTTCCTGAACTTTCCAGCACACACTTGTACCTCTGAGGACAGTTGCAGTTTATGCCCTTGCTTCTTACATTGTGTGGCCTGAAGGAGTGATCTGTTGAGGGGGGAAAAATCATAAATAGCCTGGAATTACAGCTAATGGTAAGATGCACAGCAGAAGCCCAAGTTCCAGGTTAGTGGCAGAATCACAGATATCAGAGCTGGAAGAGACTTTCAGGGTCCCAGTCCATTTCAGACACTAGCAGACCACGGCCAGGTAACCTCCAGAGCACTAAGATTACAGGCGTGCACCACCGCACCCCACTCCATGAACTAATCCTGTGAACTAGTTGTTAGGGTTGGTAGTAGGATTTTGTTTTACCTCCCAGATGTTTTCAAGTACATTTAATAAGTTCACTTCGCCAAAAATCATATCTGGAAAATAGCTCGATGACATCTATTTGTTTCAGTATGTGTACCTTTTCAGAATGAAGCAAAATCCTAAAATTCAATTCACCCATAAAACCATTATAAAACCTTAAACCCAGCGTGGCAGGGTGGCACACACCTGTTATGCCAGGTACTGGTAAGGCTCAGGTAGGAGGATCCTGAGTTCTAAGTCGGCCTGGACAACTTACTAAGACCCCAGCTAACCCCCACCACCACCACCACCACACACACACATCTTAAACCCTCTAACTCACTGAAAGCACATTCTTCCAGTTACCCTTGCATGGCTATTTCAGACATTCCCCAGGTAGAAATGGGCAGAATATAACCTATTGGCTCTGTACAAAGCGCACTCTTTATCATCTCTGAGCTTGGTTTCCTAGTCTGGAAGAACAGTGCCTACTTCTCAGAGCTAGGGTGGGGGTGGAGTCACATGACAGAATTCACTTTTAGCACCCACTGCTAGCACCCACCCTATGCATTCTGATTCTCGGGAGCAGTTGCTTTCTCTCCGAAGCAGAGAGCGCGGTTCACCTTGGTTAATGACCTTAGACCTTGGACCACTCGGCCGCCAACAAGCCAAGGAGAAACCCAGCAGGGCCAGGCCTAGAAATGTCCACCCCCGCCCCCACCCCCCTTAAGGCAGTGACTAGGCCGGAATTCTGCTGGTTGATAAATGAGAGGAGCTGAGAAGCTGCTGCGATGACTGTTCGAGAATCTGATTTGTGAGAAGGCGAATCTCCAGGAGGACCATGGCGATGCTTTTGGGAAGCGGGCCAGCCTACCTGCCGGAAGGAGGGCGCGAGAGAGGGGGGCTGGCGGAGAGGAAGGCTTAGGGGAGATGGCCTGGAGGTGCCCGAAGAGGAGCATCTGAAGAGGAAAACAGGGGCCGCATCTCGGGAAACCTCCTCGGCGGTGAGTGACTGTTGAAAGGTCTGCGCATCCCAGGGATGCTGCGGATGGGGACAAAGGTGGAGTGTCCGGACTGCCCGCCCGCGCCGCGGGAGCGCGGGGGTCCCCGACGGCCGAGGGGTGACGCGGGGGTGGAGGGCGGGGGCTCCGGGCGCCCACGCGGACGGCGGTGGGGGTCGGAGCCGCCGAGGGCCGGGGGAAGGTCGGGACCCGGCGGGAGCGGCGAGGGGCCCGGTTGCCATGGCGCCGGCGGGGAGGGGGCGCCTCGGCCCCGCCCCGGCCCCGCGGGGCCGCGGGCTCCAGATGGTCCCGGGCCTCCCGCGGGAGCCGGCGGCCTGCGGCGGGGGAGGCTATTGTCCTCCTTCCGCGGCGCCGCCGCAGTCCCGCCGCCCGCGCCCCCCGCGCCGCCCGCGCCCGCGCCGCCCGCCAGGACCAGGTAGGCGCCGCGCCCTCGCTTTGTCCCGGCTTTGTGCAGCCCGTGCGCACCCGGAGGGGGGGGGAGGATGCGCCCCCGCCGGGCGCGGGGCGCGGGGTGCAGAGCCGGCACGCGCCCGCCTCCCGGGCACCGGGGAGGGCGGCGGGCTGCGGCTCGGTGCGCGCGGGCCTCTCTGCAGCCCGGGGAAGTTGGGGCGGGCAGATGCGCTGACGGATGGGGTCGGGGGGCCCCGCGCGTGGCTGACAGCGCCGGCTGGCCGCGGTCCCGAGCTGGGGGGGCGCTCGGCCGGCTGCGCCCGGCACCTCCCTTGCAGGGGGCTCGCTCCCGAGCTGCGTGGGCTTCTCCTCGCCTCCCGGGAGCTCGCCTCGCGCCGTCTGGAGGCTCGCCGCACGTCGGCCGTGGTGCCCGCAGCGCCGGCAGAGGCGGAGTGAAGCCCCTTCCCTTCGGGCTGTGGGGAAGCGTTGTGTAAGATGTTTCAGGGACGCAGGGACATGTACAGGGCTGTGGATGGAGTCCAGCTGACACACAGTTAGCCTGCAAGGCCTCCTGGAGGGGGCCGTCCACCTCCACATCAGGCCCACGATCGCCATCCACTCTGACTCCAACTTTACCCCCATCAACCTCCTGGCGTTGCGTGCCTGTGTGTGAGGACAAGGCTCGCCCCCTTCCTTCCCAACCTGCTCCAAGCCCCCCCCCCCCCCCGTTCTGGTGGCTTCTCAGCAGCCTCACCCCCTCCCCTTTGAGAGCAGCCACAATCCCAACCCTGGAAGCTGGTAGTCACCAGCTTGGTCAAGGTAGCAGAGACTCAGTTTTCCTTGAAGGTGAGGAGGCCAGAATGAGTTCTAAGTCTGTTTCTTAGCTCGAGATGTGGGGCGGCCTCTGGCACATTCAGAAGAGCTTAGGCTAGTCAAGATGAATCTTAGATTTGTCCGGTAGAGAAGCTGATCTCAGCCCAGGATTGGGGAAGGGAAAGAAAAAATTGAGCCTGAATAATTCTTCCCTAAGTGGAGGATTCTAAACGAGAGAATAAAAAATTCAGTCCTCCCTCTTCCGTTCAGGTTCTATTCTTTAGAATAGCCTGCCTGAGGTTTTTAGGTCCATGGCCGGGAAATGGCCTGGGAGCATGTTTCTTTTCCCTTCTTAGCAGCCCTGGGTTTAATTGTGATTTCTCTTTTACTTTCTCTCTCTGCCAGTTCATCCATTTACATTTTGAGTCAAATAAGATTTCCAATTTGCCAGAGTCCCTCTCCTAATCTATTATTTATCCTACTGTCATATATTCCACTCTGCCGTCTCTTGGCGCCCCAGCCCTGTCCTCCTTCGGTACCTCTGTGATTAGCTGTGTCAGGGCATCGGCTTGGTTTCATGAGCTCTGGAGCCCACTCCATATTCATTTTTCTCCCTCAGGGCCTGGGTGCCTCCTGAGGGGGAGTTAGATCCAAGTTTAGCCTGGGATAGGACCTGACGCACCTACAAGCTAACCCTCCCTCCCTCCTGTAATGACCGCTTCTCAGTCCTCCAGAGATCCTCTAACCAATCCCAGCTACCGTGACCATTGGGCAACAGCAGCCCACAAAGTGTGCTCTCCAGACCAGCAGCTTTAGAATCACCTGGAAACAGTTTTGAAATGCAAATCCCCAGGCTTCAAGCCAGATCTGCCAAACCAGAAACACATAGGGCCCGGGGTGAGAGAAGGGTGTTCCAGTGGTCTGTTTCTGTAGCCCTCTGCCCCAACTAATTTTGATTCATACAAGTTTGAGAATCCCTAGTCCTGCCTATAGGGCTCAGTCTTCAAAATACTCTAGCTGATGGGCAGAAGGTCTTTTGCGATCCCCTTTTTGTTCTTTCCTTGAGCTGTTCTCCATCCTTAAGAAAGAGATTGATTGGGTAGCAAAGGGGGGAAAAAAAGAAATGAATTAGTCAGTTCATGCAGTGACTCTTTATTGATACCTATTGTGCCGGGTCCAGAAAACACAAAAAGGAATAAGAGCCAGTCCTCGATGAGTTAAAAGTGGAGTGGGGAGAGAGACACGAACGCATCTAACTGTAATATAACGTGATAAGCACAGCACAGGAGGCGCCGTGGGGAGCACGAAGGTGGAGTGATCAGCTCTCTCTGAGAGGTAAAGAATTAATCAGGGGCAGGATGTGGTGAGAGAAGAATTAGGGTATAAGATAGCCTCTAGCTAGGGGACACAATTTCTAGCTTTACACACTAGCTAATACAGAGGAAAGTGGGAGAGGGACGGCTGCTCCTAAGGACCTGCACAGGGCTGAGTGGAGTCTGCTTCGCTTGGGGGCTGGTTCCAGCAGGATGGCAAGTCTGCACCTGGTGGGAGTTGGTGTTATTCTGACACTAACGATATAAGCTACTTGGGTCCAGCCTCGAGGTCAGTGGCTAAGAATAAGGGACCGGTGAAACTGTAATCTGGATTAGCCGATGCACCTCCCGCCCGATAGGGTCTGGGAATCCTTGGGGAATGAGGTTGGGGATTCTCCAATGTAGAGAGAGACAGGGTCAGGGGTCGGGGGGGGGGGAGGGCGGGCTCACTGGCAGCCTAAGGGAGTCTGAGCTGGGAGATAGGTCATAGGCGAGTGAGGATCTACTCCGTGAAAAGGGACCAGAACAGGGTCTGTGTAGGAGAAACTCAGAAGACCTTAGGAATCTATCTGGAGATGGCAGCTGGGGAGACCAGTAAAGAACATATTGTCCAAAAACTTAGGATTCTGCAGAGCCGAATGCCTTTTTTTTTTTTCTTTTGGTACTGAAAATGGAACCCAGGGGCATTTTACCTCTGAACTATGCTTCCAGCTCTTTTTATTTTGAAACAGGGTCTTGCTAAATTGCTGAGTCTAAGTTGCTGAGGCTGAACTTGTGATCCTCGTCTCTTAGCCTCTCAAGTATAGGCATGCGCCACCATGCCTGGCAAGCCAGAATGCTTGGAAACCAAAACTTTCAACTACCTCAGAGCCACAGTAACAAACAGTGCCAGAGAGCACTGCTCTCAGAAAGTCTATGGGGAAAAGCTCCTGGGAGTCGCAGCGTGGTGGTAGTATGGGGATCTGTGGCCTAAGGACACCAGGCTATCTTGTTCCTTCTCTAGATTATGGCATCCTTGGGGACTCAGGGTGTCTCAAACTTGATTTGTGGAGAGGAGAATTTATGTGGCTGAATTTGTTTTGGGGGGAGAGGGAACTCCAGATCCAATTTTTCCTAAATTATAGGACCCCACAGAGAGGCTGTACTATCCAGGCTTCCCTGGAAGGTCTGGGTCCCATGCCTGCACCCCAACAGGTACTTGGAAGGACCGAGTTGGATCACTGAAAAGAAACAAAAGCAGTGCAGGCTTGGGGAGAGCGTGGGGACAGTCATTTGGACTCAGTAGCAGGCAACTGGTTTCCTTAAGTGTCTGTTCTTTGTGGAGTCCAGGGACATTAGGTAGCATTTGGAAACCTCACAGGTCTTAAGGACCAAGAAGGTAACATAAATATGTGATGCTTATATGGTAGGGTGTGCAGAGAAATAGGAAGCACAGCCCCACTTAAAAGAATTCAGAGTCGGGTTTTGTTTTTTTTTTGTTTTTTTCCTTTTTTTTTTTCTTTTTTTTTTAGCAGCTGTTGGCCAAACAAAATACTCCTGGGGCCTGGCTTTAGTAGGTCTATGATTCCTGGTAAAAACAAAAGGAATCTGTGGGACATGATGGTACACACCTGTAATTCCAGTACTTGGGAGGCTGAGATAACAGGATTGTTTAAGGCCAGTCTCAGCAGTTTAGAGAGACCTGCAACAACTTAACAAGATCCTGTTCCAAAAGAAAAAGAAAAAGGGCTGCAGGCATAGCTGAGATGTAGAATGCCCTGGGTTTAGCCTGCCTCCAGGAAAAGGGACCATATAAACTGACCATCAAGGGGCACTGGGTGTGGGTTGTTGTTGTTTTTTGTTGTTGTTGTTATTGTTATTTGTTTATTGATTGGTTGGTTAGTTGGTTGGTTGGTTCCACCATGCCCGGCTTCTGTTTTTATTTCTTATTTGAAAACAGGGTCGCAGCCGTGCGTGGTGGCGCACGCTTGTAATCCCAGCATTCGGGAGGCTGAGACCGGAGGATTGCGGTTCGCGGACAGCCCCAGCTATTAGTGAGGGCCTCTGCAACTCAGTGAGACCCTGTTTTAAAATAAAGGAAAAAAAATAGGACAGGGGGTGTAGCTCAGAGGTCAAATGCCCCTGGGTTCCATCTCCAGACCTGCAAAAAAAAAAAAAAAAAAAGAAAAAAAGAAAAAAAAGAAAAGAAAAAAGAAAAAAACCAGGGTCGCACTAGGTTGGTGAGAGTCTCACTACTTGCTGAGGCTGTCCTCGAACCTGCAATCCTCCTGTCTCAAGCCTCTCAGGTACTGGGATTACAGGCGTGCGCCACCATGCCCAGCTGGCATTTTCATTTTGACAAACTGTTTACAAATACAAATCTCTAACTCTCTTTACTGAGAGAATAGCTTTTCAAAAAAAAAAAATGTTGTTGTCAGGAATATATTATCAAAGATAGTAAGTGTGAGCTGGGTGTGGTGGTGCACATTTATAATCCCAGGACTTGGGAGGCTAAGACAGGAGGATCACAGATTCGCAGCCAGCCTCAGCTTTTTTTTAAATATATTTTTATTGGTGCATTGTAGTTAAACGTTACAGCGGGGTACAAGACTTGTGAGGGTTTCCAAGCACACATTATCCAGTTGGCCCTTATCCAGCCTCAGCTTCTTAGTGAGGCCCTCTGTAACTAGTAAGACCCTTTTTCAAAATAAAGAATGAAAAATAGGGCTCGGTGGTAGAATATCCCTGGGTTCACTCCCCAGTACTGCAAAAAAAAAAAAAAAATAGTAAGTTTAACTAGCCATAGTGGTACACACCAGTACTTGGGAGGCAAAGACAGGAGGATTGCAAGTTCAAGGCCAGCCTCAGCAATTTAGCACGACCCTATTTTTGGGGGGTGGTGGTGGTATTGGGGTTCCTGAATGCCCTTCTACCTCCGGCTACACTACCACGGGCTACACTCCCAGACCACCTATTTTATACTTTTTTTTTTTTTTTATGTGGAAACAGGGTCTCTTAAGCCACCGCGGCTGGCTTTGAACCTGAGTGATCCTCCTGTCTCCGCCTCCCAAGCGCGGGGATTATAAGCGTGCGCCACCACGCCCGGCAACACGACCCAATTTTAAATGAAAAAATAAAATAAAATAAATGCTGGGGCTGTAGCTGAGAAGTAGAATGCCCCTGGGTTCAAGGCTCAGCACCAAAAAAAGAAAAGAAAAAAAGAAAGAAAGAAAAGAAAAGAAAAAGAAACAGGGTCTCACTAAGTTGCTAGGGCTCTTGCTAAGTTGCTGATGCAGGTCTCAAATCTGTGGTCCTCTTGTCTCAGCCTCCCAAGAACTGGGATAACAAGCACGCACCACCATGCCCAGCTGGATGTGGGTGTTCGTGGGGAGGTCTGTGCGTGGACCGAGCGCTGGTCCACGAGCTAAGCAGGAGAGGGGCTGCTGCTGAGGAAGCCCTGCTCCAAAGGGCTAAGGGTGGCGCCTCTGAGACGCAACTCCTCTCCCCTCCAGCAGCTGAGCATGTAAGGTGACTGGTTCAGGTCATGCCTGGCCCGCAGTGTTCTTTGCTCTGGGTGATTCAACTCTGCCCTAGAATTTATTTTTATATAAATATTTACAGAGCGAATCCAGAAGAATCTGTTGGGGGAAAACGATGGGAAAGGAGCCGTAGGCCTAGTGGAAATTAAGCTCCTTTCTTCTATTCCAGAGAATGAAAAGCCCAGATCTAGGAGCCTTCCACCTCGGCTCCCTCACTCTCATCAGTGCTACTCCCAGGGAAATCCTGGCGCGCAGAGAAGGGAGGGGCGGACACCCCTGCCCTCCGAGCAGGTCAGGTTCAGCTCATGGAAGCAGTTAATGATAGAAGCCAAGTTCTGCCTTTGCGCTGCCATGGGAACACACCATCCTACCCACCCAGATCTCACTTCCCTTCTTCCTGCCCCAAATCACATGAGAGGTTCTCCTTACCTTCTTCCTTTGCAGAACCAGAGACTGCCGAGTTCACAGCCTGGACACAGGAAGTAATGCACAGGATTAGAATGCCTTCGTCTTGGAGAGGCACTAGGAAAATGAGCAATGCAGAGTTTGGGAACCTGTTACCAGTTACAAACCTCTACCCCCCACCTCCCCATTCCCTTGAATGGCTGCCGAATGCTGCATTACACAAGAACTTTGGACCGTGCAGGTTTTAAAAAATTCCCCAACAACTAATCCAAAGCTCATTTGTTAGTTTAGAAGACAGAATGTGTTTGCGTAAGTTAAGGTCATAAATAGCCCTGGCAAGCATACATGGTCCAAATTTCCCTGGCCTAGGCTCTAGAGGGCTGCTCTAGGTGCTGGTCTCTCTGGGGTATCACTGACAGCCAGGATGTTCAGGAAATATGCAAATGGTCTCTATCCCAAAGAATGTAATTAAAAGCCATAAAGAAAGTGGTGCATGCCTGTAATCCCAATTCTTGGGAGCACTGCAGGAGGATTGCAGGTTCAAGGCCAGCCTCAGCAATTTAGCAAGACCCTGTTTCAAAAATTAAAAAGTAAACTGGAGCCGGGCATGGTGGCTCACGCTTGTAATCCCAGCATTCGGGAGCCTGAGACCGGATGATCGCGGTTCGCGGACAGCCTCAGCTACTTAGTGAGGCCCTCTGCAACTTAATGAGACCCTGTTTCAAAATAAAGAATAAAAAATAGAGTAGGGGATGTAGCTCGGAGGTAGAATGCCCCTGGGTTCCATCCCAGACCCGCAAAAGATAAAAAATAAAAAATAAAAAATAAAAAAATAAAAAGTAAACCGGGCCAGGCATGGCAGTACACGCCTATAAGCCAAGTACTTGGGAGGCTGAGACAGAAGGAGTGCAGGTTCAAGGCCAGTTTCAGCAACCCAGTGAGACCTTATTTCCAAAAATTAAAAGGGCTGAGAATATAGCTCAGAGGTAGAGTGCTTCTGGGTTCACTCCTCAGTAACACACACACACACACACACACACACACACACACACACACACACATTCCAATCATATTGGTACAAGCCTATAATCCCTAGTGCTTGAAAGGTTGAGACAGGAAGATTGCAGGTTCAAGGCCAGACATAGCAACTTAGTGAGGTCCTCAGAAACTTTGCAAGACCCTGTTTCAAAATAAATAGCCGGGCGTGGTGGCGCACGCTTGTAATCCCCATGCTTGGGAGGCGGAGACAGGAGGATCGTGCAGGTTCAAAGCCAGCCTTGCTGGCTTAAGAGACCCTGTTTCCAAATAAAAATATAACATAGGTTTGGGAGTGTAGCCCGGAGGTAGAAGGGTTTCCAGGAACACCAGTACCACCAATAAATAAATAAATTAAATAATAAATAATAAAATAAAACAAAAAATAATAAAATAAAAGGGATGGGATGTAAGCTTGGAATGCTACTGGGTTCATTTCCCAGTACCAAAAAATAATAAATAATAAAAAGGACCGGGGAGAGTAGCTCACACTTGTAATCCCAGTATTTGGGAGGCAGAGACTAGAGGATCGAAGGTTCATGGACAGCTTGGGCAACTTAACAAGGCCGTCCGCAACTCAGTGAGACTCTGTTTCTAAATTAAAAAGTAAAATAGGGCTGGGGATGTAGCTCAGAGGTAGAATGCCCCTCAGTTCAATCCCCAGTACTACAAAACAAAGCAAAACACAACAAAAATGAAAACCTAGCTGGGATTTATCATGACCCTGCACAGGTGCTTTAACCTCTGTTGCGCTGCTTCCCCAACTATGAAACGGGGCCAGCCATGGACCTGCCCCAAGATGTTTGTGATAAGGTGACGCATGGACAAGGCCGGGACACGTATCACAGCTGACATTTATTGGGCACTAGTTAAGCATTTTCTGTAGCAAACAAAAGGGACCAGAGGAGAGAGAACTATAGCACGTCCTCCTCTGAATTCTCGGGCGCGTCCTCCATGCTTGCCTGTCGGCGGCGCCTGGGTTTTCCTGGCGTAGCTATTGTAGATTTGTCTTAGATGGAGAGCAGAATGTGGGTCTTTTCATCTTCATTTGCCTGCAGGACATAGAAGGCCCAGAACCGAGATAGAGCTGGGGAACAAAAGAACTCCAGTTTCTACTCATCACTGCCCAAAGGGACTCACAGCTGCTGCCCAGTCGCCCGGTATCTCCACCAACGTCCTGGAGCGCTCCGGCTCCTGCTCCGCCTGCCCCTCTCTGGCCTGAGGCTCCGAAGCCCTGTCTGTCTCCAGCGCTCTGCAGCCTCCTGCCTCCCTCCACGTGCACCCGTCATGTCCCTGTCTCTCTGCATTCCTGTCTTTCTGCTTCCTCATAGTGGCTCCCCTCTCCCAGCAGAGGTTTATGTCCACTAATTTAAAGAAATGAGCGCCCAACCACAGCCCCTGGCCACTGGAGAGCAAGAGCCAGGACAGGAAGACAGAGGACATGGGGGCGCGGAGGGCTCGGCAGCCCCAAGACGCCCCTCACCAGCCACGTCTCTTGCAGGAGCAGGAAGCCACCCACCACCATGAGCAGCACTCTGTCGCCCACAGACTTCGACAGCTTGGAGATCCAGGGCCAATACAGTGACATCAACAACCGCTGGGATCTGCCCGACTCAGACTGGGACAATGACAGCAGCTCGGCGCGCCTCTTTGAGAGGTCTCGGATTAAGGCCCTGGCAGGTGAGGTCTGGGCGTGTCGTGCCGGTTCCTACGCTTGTGGGTGGACCGTCCTTTACCGCTACGGGAGGATCTTTCTTTCTAAGCTACTGCACTAAAGTAGGAGACCCAGAGCCCCCTGCCAAGCCCCTGGTCCCCGTATCCAGCCTCGAAAACAAACTTCACACAATCCAGAACATTCCCCAGCTCCCCTCAGCCCGAGCCCAGAGATGCCAGCTGTGAGTGGCCCCTGGACACGCTCCACTGACTGAAACAGCTTCCCTGCCTGTCACGTCCCTCCAGCCTGTGCACACTGGCTCTGTCACTTGTCTCCACCCCTCTCCCTCGCTTTGCATCTGCTTGCTCCGGGCTGCCTTGACTCCCCTGTCCTCTCCACACCTGCTCTCCCTCCCGGCCCAGTGCTCTCTGCACCCTTCCCACCCCTGCATTCCACCTGCTGCCGGCTCCTCCCTTTATTTCATCTACCTGTTCCCCGAAGCGGGTTCTCTCCGCCCCTGCACCACCGCTGTCCACAGCTGCAGCTGCCCGTTCTCCTGGGGTAGCTCTCCACCTCCTCGGCCCCTGCCCTTCCCTGCAGCCAGGGCTCTCCCCTTCCGTGGCTCTGAGCACAAACAAACCCGTCCAACGGGCCTCCCCGCGTTCCGGGGGAGGCGTTGTCGTGGCAACAAGAGTGTGCGGCTGCCACCTGACACCACCAGCGGCTGGCGTGGGGCTGAGTCACCCACACACCCAAGGCCACCCACCCTGTCTGGCTGCCTCCTCCATGCCAGCCTCCTCGTTGCCCACTGACCTGCGGGGTGGCCCCGCCCAGGCCAGCGAGAGAAGCCTCGGCTGCCCTCACCTTAGAGGTGGTGCCCTGGCCGTTGGTCCCTGAAGAAGCGAGAAACAGTTCCCATGTCTGGCAGCATCTTTAACCCAGGGTCAATTTTGACAAATACAGGTTCCCACGCCCTTCCCCGGACACAGTGAATTATAATCTTTGGACCTATAATCCAGAACTCAGAATATTTAAAAAGCCCCCCTCCCCATCATTCTCAGCCAGCCCAGCACCAGCCTGAGGACCCCTGTCATGTGGTGACCATAGCTTCTGCGGACCCCAGCTGCTTTTCCTCTTGTCTTTGGTCCTCCTGGTCGGGTCTTTAGTTGACTGGCAAAAAACCACACCAGCGCTTCTCTAGCTCAAGAGAAGACAGAAGATGTGGGTATAGAAAATGCTACCTCTCTGGGGGGAAAGCATATCTGGTACCCGGCTTTGAGATTCATGTGTCCTTTACAATTATCATGGTATCTGCATCTTCAGCATGTGCCACCCAGGGCTTCCCATGTCTGCAATAACACAACGCCACCCAGGACTGTCACTGTGTCTGTGCAGGAGATGCACGCCAACCTCTATGGCCGTGACATCCATGTGCACATGACACACGCCACCCAGTACCTCCATGACATCTGTGTGCACAGACCAGCACTACCAGGACTGACATGTGTCTGTGCCACTCGGAGTTCTGGATAGGTGCTTATCCCACCACTCAGCTGGGCTCCCCTGAAGAGGCATCTCTGCTCGGGCTTTGCCCAGCAATCTGCCCCCTACCAGTAGGTGCCACACAAACGGGGGAGGGGGGGAGCAGGTGTAGGCTGCAGGTGTCAGGAGCTGAAGCCCAGGGAGAGGTGGGAAAGGGGTCTGGTAGATGCACCCAACCTGCTGCTGGCTGAGGAGGGTCCTGGTGAGGGGTGAAAACTAGACAGTGGAGAAGACAGTCGCAGAACCTATTCCCCAGATGAGGCGACAAAAGGGCGCCTGGCCTGCTTCTTCCAGGATCTCCTTGTTTCCAGTTTCTTTTTTTTCCCTCTCTCTCTCTCTCCTTTCTGAGCCCACATCAAAGCCCGCGACCCGGAGCCAGGCGGCCCAGAGTCGCCCAGAGAGGGGCCGCGGTGCCGTGCCTGCAGACCTTCGGGAAGCCGGGGCTGGCTTCGGGCCCCTCTCACGGTCCGCCGTAGGCTTAGGCAACTCGGGGCCTGCCTGGCAGGTCTCCCCGCGCAGGCAGCGCCCTTCTCCGCCCCCGCAGGGTCTGGCCCTGCCCCAGCCGGCTCCGCCTCCCGAGCCTCCGCCCCTCCCCCGCCACTGTCCGACCTGTTTGTCGGGAGCGGCCTCGACTCCTCGCCCGGCCAGGTGTGCCCGGCTCACTCGTCTCAGGAGCTCAGACATCGCGTATCTCTTTCCCCCCACTCCTTGAAACTCCCAGCATCCTTGAATCCTCCCCACCTGGGACGGCCGCCTCTCGGGATCCCAGCGCGGGCTCAAGGGGACAGGCACTTGCCAGCCAGCCAGGCTCAGGGGAGCATGGACTCTGGGCCTCCGGCCGTGTAGGAGACACCATGAGTGGGAACGGAGTGGGCAGGGCGCACGGGAACGGCCTGAACGGGGCCGGGGAGTTTTACTATGAGGCTGTGGAGGGGTCTCAGAACCCCGGGGGCCTCCTGCTCTCGCCAGCTGCCTTCATCAACCCCGCTCAGTATGCCAGCGTGTTGGAAGGACGCTTCAAACAGCTTCAAGGTGAGTTGCCCCCAGCAGAGGGGCCGCCAGGAGCGAGAGGGGGGCCTGGGCTGGAGGCGCCCCGGGGTTCAGGAGCGGCAGCCCAACACTCTCTGTGGCTCAGATGTTTTGTTGGGAGCCAGTGTGACCAGGCTTGGAAGCAGTCATTACAGGTGGCCAGGAAATCCACGGATGTGGATGGAACTGGGAGAAATGGGGACCCACTGGCTGGAAGGGACCGTGCAGGGGGAGTATTGTGTGGGGGTGACCTTGAGGATCGCTGCGGGATGCAGAGTTAATGAGGTTGGACAGATTCAGGGTTAGGGTCATCAACTAGGGAGGCCTCAGCCGGCTCCCTGGGTCTGGCCATGCTCCCCAGGGGTGGGCAGAGCCCAGGACGCAGCCTGCCTGTGTTTCCCCAGCTTCTGAGCAGGCGTGTGAATGCGTGTGAGGGGGCGTGTGTGGGAACTGGGGAGAGTGTGTCAAAGGAAAGGGCTGTGCACACTGGCCAGGTAGGTGTCTGAACAGGCATGTTCATCCTGACACACACGTTTAGTTGCACTTCTGGCAGTCGCCGTGTCTCGCGGTGTGTAGTTCTAGGGATATTGCGGGTGTCTTGTGACATCGTGCTTTGGTGCTTGGTGTTTCCACGTCTTCCCCTTCTGTCTTACCTGTGTGCCCAAATGGCCTCGCCCCAGTGTGCCCGGTACCAGGGCTGTCCCCTCTGGATCCAGTAATGGCTGGGTGACCTGAGCCATCTCCTGCTTAGGTGGGTGTTTAGACCCTGGAGGGGCCCCCGAGGCAGGCTGTCATGAGGACCCCCGGGCTGGCGCAGGCACCGGGGCTGGAGGTGAGAAGGACAGGAATAGGCAGGGGCTGTGGCTCTTCGTGGGTGCGGTACGCAGGAATGTGAGATGAAGGGGTGAGTCCTCTGGTTTCCGAGGTACTGGTGCAGAGGTGGAGGTAAAGTGAATTCACACCTGGCCCCTGGGCTGGGTCCTCGGGCTGGGCCTGCGAGGGGCGTGGGGAGAAATCCTGCCACCAGGGCAGCTCCCGCAGACCTCACCCTCTTCCTTCCCATTGCCATTTTCAAAATCTTTAATTTTTACTTTTCTGTGGAGCTCAACAGCATCCACTCATCAAGAGCCCCATCTCTTTTCAAGATTGCCCCCTAACTCTGCCTGCACCCACCTTTGTTTCTTGGACCCTCCCCCCAACTTGCAAGATCTTGTTTCTCTCCATTTATTCATTTATTCATTTGTTTATTTTTGTGGTGCTAGGGATTTAACCCAGGGGCATCCTACCTCCGAGGTACACCCCAGCTCTTTTTATTTTTTGTTTTTGAAACAGGGTCTCACTAGGCTGCCGAGAGTCTCACCGTGCTGCTGAGGCTATCCTCCACGCTGTAATCTAGTCTCAGCCTTCCGAGTACTGGGATTACAGGATGGGCCACCATGCCCGGCTAGTTTCTCTCCCTAGTCTTGGGAGTTGGTGCCCTACAGCTGGGTCCCCTCCAGCCAACTGAGTGACCCCACCCTGAAGTAGAGTGCCCCGTCCTTTCTGTACATGATCCAAGGACAAGGGCTGTCAGGTCCTTCTGATGACGGCTTGGAAGCACAGCTGCTGTAATTTCAGACCACACCCTCTGCTCCGTCCACAGCTGACAGGACAAGAATGCGCCTTTATTGCGGCACCTCCTCAGGGAGCCACGCTGCGCCAGGCCCCCACTCCGTGCCCCATAGCCATCTATCTGGTTTAATAAACACAGAGACCGGCTAAAGTAGAGTAACGTGCCCACTTTACAAGTGGGGAAAGTGAGGCTCTGATGGCCAGGTACCCCGCTGAGGTCTCACGCTGTCACGTGGTGGAGCCCAGCCCAGCCCTCCCTGGACAGCTTCTTTCGTTCTTCCTCCTCAAGGCCTGTGCCTGTCCCTCCTTTTTGTTATTGTTGTACTTTGTTTTATGAGCTGATTCCATTTCTTCAAGCCCCAGTGTGTAAGGTAGCAGTTAGCTTCCTGGCCCTCCTGCTCCCAGCCCCCGCCCCGCCAGCGGGCCTTTAGGAGCCGGCAAACTGTATTCTGAGGACAGTAATGACCGCTTGTCGCCACCACAGATGAGCGAGAAGCCGTACAGAAGAAAACCTTCACCAAGTGGGTCAACTCGCACCTGGCCCGGGTCACGTGTCGGGTGGGAGACCTGTACAGCGACCTCCGCGATGGGCGCAACCTCCTGAGGCTCCTGGAGGTGCTCTCGGGAGAGACACTGGTGAGCCCTGGCATCGGGCCGCGCCGCAGGAGGGGTCCTAGAGGAAAGAGTGGCCGCAGGGCGCGCGGAGATCCCCTCCGCACGCCTCTCAGAGGCATCCCGAGGGGCTTTGCTGCCTGGATTGCACAGGAGCCTTGCTTAATGAAGACAGGAACAGTGGCTGCATTGAAAACCTTGCTTTTCCCGCCCACTCTAAGTGCCATTAATTCCCTCGGGAATCTTAATCTGCCAAGCCTCATCTGTAACAACCCCCCTCCCCGGCTTTGGCTCTATGACCTTTGACCCTGCCCCGGGGCTGCCCCCCTGGGTTCCATCGGGAGGACAGGAAGGTGTGTACAGCAGGGCTCCAGGAAGGCTGGGAGGGAGGAAGAGCCCCGGGTCCCATGCCCCCGTGCCCCCCACCCCTCAACAGCCAAAGCCCACGAAGGGCCGCATGCGGATCCACTGCCTGGAGAACGTGGACAAGGCGCTGCAGTTCCTGAAGGAGCAAAAGGTACACCTGGAAAACATGGGCTCCCATGACATCGTGGACGGGAACCACCGGCTGACCCTCGGGCTGGTCTGGACCATCATCCTTCGCTTCCAGGTACCGGCTCGCTCAGGGTCGGGCCGTGCGCCGGTTCTGCATCATGAGCGGGAACGCTGGCCCGCGGCCGGGGCAAGCACGGCGTGTCGAGGACCGTGTGGAGCGGTCGCCATTGCCGTGGCCTCCACGCACCCCACCGGGAGTTGTGCAGCTCCTGGGGCAACTTCCCACAGCCTGCCGTGTGACAGGGACCCTGGGTTGGTCCATAGGGACTGTAAGGGGTTTGTTTGTTTGTTTGTTTGGTTTCTGGTTTTTGGTAATAGAGATTGAACCCAGGGGCGTTCTACCTCCAAGCTGTATCCGCAGGCCCATTTTATTTTTATTGTGAAACGGAGTTTTACTAGGTTGATGAGAGTCCCACTACTTGCTAAGGCTGTCCTCAGGCCTGCAATCCTCCTATCTCAGCCTCCCAAGTACTGGGATTTCAGGCGTGTGCTACCTCGACCAGCGTGGACTAGAAGTTTTTATAAACTGGTCCTTCATGGCAGAGAGCTGGAGAACTTCAACTCTCCTCCTGTGCTTCAGTGCCCGGTGCCATCTTGACTCTCCTGGTCTCCCCGGTCCTCCCTGGGTTGGCCTCTCTGCTCCTTCCAGCCCTCAGCAAAGGCTGGTCAGCTTTACCCCTGAAAGCCAGCTCTCAGAAAACACTCCCCACCCTCGGTCCCCACCCGGAGAACCAGCTACCTCCACTCACAGGCACTTCCACTCTTCTGGCCTCCTACCCCATCCTGCTGCCGCGGTTTCTCGGATCCTCAGGCTCCTACATCACCAGTGCCGGTTGAAAGAGCCCTGGGCTGTCCCTTCGCCCCTGTGACAGCAATCCAAATCTGTTTCCTGTCATCTCTCCCAGTCTCTGACAATATCAAGTGCCCCGGTGCAGGGAGTGAGGGCTCTGCTTTCTTCCTTCTTAGATCCAGGACATCAGTGTGGAGACAGAAGACAACAAGGAGAAGAAGTCAGCCAAGGACGCCCTGCTGCTGTGGTGCCAGATGAAGACCGCAGGGTGAGGAGACGCAGGGAGCGTGGCGGTGGAGGGCTGGCTGCACCCAGTTATGTGGTAAAGGCTGGGCCTCCCAGTTCTTGGGAGGCTGAGATAGGAGGATTGCAGGTTTGAGGGCAGCCTCAGCAACTTAGTGAGACCCTGTTTCAAAATAAGAAATAAAAAAGGCTAAGGGTATAGCCCAGAGGTAGAATGCCCCTGGGCTGAATCTTCAGTACCCCAGTAACCTTCCCCCACACATACCCAAAGAAAGGATAGGGTCAGCCAGGTACAGTGGCCCATGCCTATCATCCCAGTCCTTGAGAGGCTGAGACAGGAAGAGCACAGGTTTGTGGCCAGCCTCAATAACTTAGTGAGACTCTGTTTAAAAGTGAGATAGATGCCGGGCGTGGTGGCGCATGCTTGTAATCCCCACGCTTGGGAGGCGGAGACAGGAGGATCGCGCAGGTTCGAAGCCAGCCGCGCTGGCGTAAGAGACCCTGTTTCAAAAATATAAAATAGGTCTGGGAGTGTAGCCCGGAGGAAGAAGGGCTTCCAGGAACCCCAGTACCACCAAAAAAATAAAAAATAAAAAATAAAAAAAATAAAAGTGAGATAGAGAGCCTGGCCTGATGGCATTACGCTTGTAATCCCAGCATTCGGGAGGCGGAGACAGAAGGATCACGGTTCGCGGCCAGCCTCAGCTACTCAGCGAGGCCCTCTGCAACTTAGTGAGACCCTGTTTCGAAATAAAGAATAAAAAATGGGGCAGAGAGTGTGGCTCGGAGGTTGCATGCCCCTGAGTTCTATCCCCAAATCTGCAAAAAATAAATAAATAAATAAAAAATTGGGCTGGAGGTGTTACTTAGCAGTAAAATGCCCCTGGGTTCCATCCCCAGTACTACCAAAAAAAAAAAAAAAGAGAATACCCCTGGGTTCAATCCCCAGTACCCCCACACACACATTAAAAATGAAGGCCGGTCGTGGTGGCGCACGCTTGTAATCCCCGCACTTGGGAGGCAGAGACGGGAGGATCGCGCAGGTTCGAAGCCAGCCGTACACGCTGGCTTAGGAGACCCTGTTTCCAAATAAAAAATGTAAAAATAGGTCTGGGAGTGTAGCCTGGAGGTAGAAGGGCTTCCAGGAACCCCAGTACCACAAAAAAAAAATTAAAAATGAAGAAGAAAGAAGGGCTCCATGACCTGGGGACTGCCATTGCTTCCCAGAGCAGGGCTCAGCCCCACTCCCCATTTTTTCCTTCCCTCCATTTATAGCTATCCCAACGTCAACGTGCACAACTTCACCACCAGCTGGAGAGATGGACTGGCCTTCAACGCCATCGTGCACAAACACCGGTGAGAAGATGGGGTTGGGGAGCACGTGACTTGGCGGCTAGGGGTGTGCGCACACGACACACAGGCCGGATGGGCTGAGCGGGGCGAGACCACGCTGTAAGCCCTGGGAGGAAGCAGGTGTCCAGGGCTTGTGATGGGAGGCGGGGTGGAACTAAGGAGCTGGAGGCAGCAGGGCGTGGGTTTGGGGTGCTTCCTTCTGAACAAGCTTGAGTTGGAGTCTTAGGAATAAAGAAGGGAGCGGGCTTCCTTTTTCTCTTTAAGATCTCACGTGCTTCTGATATCTCTGTCTCCCCCCAACTCCAGGCCAGACCTGCTGGATTTTGAGTCCCTGAAGAAGTGTAACGCGCATTACAATCTGCAAAATGCTTTCAATTTGGCCGAAAAGGAGCTAGGACTGACCAAGCTGTTGGATCCGGAAGGTGAGACAGAGCTCTGTAAAATGGGTAACAGCTGGGCACAGCTGCACACACCTGTCGTTAAAGAGCTTGGGAGGCTGAGACAGGAGGATCACAGGTTTGAGGCCAGCCTCAACCAGTTAGCAAAACCCTGTTTCAAAATAAAAAAAAATTAAAGGGCTGGGCGGAGGGAGGTTGTAGCTTGAGGTAGAAGGCTCCTGGGTTCGATCCCCAGTACAAAAACAAATAAAACCATCGTAGGGCAGGGGCTGAAGGCAAATTGGTGGTTGTCAAGGGCTAGGGGAGGGGAAGAGAGAGAGTAGCTGCCACTGGGCACACGGATTCTTGAATGGGGGAATGAAAATGTTCTGGAATTAGGTAGTGGTAACGATTGCACGGCCTTGTGGATATACTGCAAACCACTGAACTGTATACTTTAGAAGGGCAAATTTTATGAAAAATTATATTTCAATTAAAATAATAGTTCATAAGAAGAAAGGGAGACTTGAGGGAGAAGGAATCCAGGGTTCTGGGAGTCTGTGCGAGCCCAGCAGAGAGGCTCTGTGACTTAGAGCCAGGCTCGTCGTTTCTCCGCGGCTCAGTTTCCTCATCTCTAAAATAAGAGGACTGGTCCACGTGGTCTGAGGCCCTCCTCATCCTAAACCTCTAGGGCTCTCACTAAGCACATGGCCTTGAGGTCTCCCCAAGGACTGGCCCGCGGTCAGCTGCGCTGCTGCCTGGCTCCTGCGGTTCTGGCCATGAAAGCGATGAGATCAGTAACGGCCACTTGGCTGTAACTCCGAACCTGGCGTTGCCCTGCACCTGATAGGCTTTAATGAATTGAGTCCTCACAACACCCCCTTTGAAATCTGGGCCATTATTAGCCTCGGTTTATGGAAGAGAAAACAGAGCCTATAAAGGTTCGGCGACTCGCCGAGGTCATACCACTGGCCGAGCTGAGTGCCGGCAGCCTGGCTCCACAGCCCGTTTCCTAGCCGCGTCTGGCAGAGCAGAGCCAGAGGGCGCGGGAGCCAGAGGGAGAGACGGGAAGGGCCAAGTGCCGGCCTGTTGAGGCTCCTGCTAACACTCGCTGGCGGGTTTGTGTCTTGGCCACTTTCTCTTTTCTGTCCTTCCTGGGCCCTCATAGCACTGAAGGATGAGCGTCAGCTACGTAGGGACAGAAGCAGGCTGAATGCAAAGTTCCTAAGCGCACTGGAGAGGCGGAGCTGGGATGGAGAGCACAGAAGTAAAGCGAAGTACCCTGACTTTTGAGATGACTCTGGCGGCTCCTGCCTACCTATATGTTTTTAGAAGTAGTCAAGGAGTGGCCGGGCACAGCAGCACATGCCTGTAATACCAGTCCTGGAGGCTGAGGCAGGAGGATTGCAGGTCAGAGGCCAACCTCAACAACTTCATGAGACTCTATTTCAAAATAAAAAGGGCTGGAGGTGTAGCTCAGAGGTAGAATACCCTTGGTTCAATCCCCAGTACAAAAAAAATTTTTTTTTTATAAAGGGCTGGGGCCCCATTAAGATGTATGACAACACTGCACCAATTTTAAAAAATGAAAATAAAAAGGGCTGGGGGTGTAGCTCAGAGGAAAAGTGCTCCTAGGTTCAGCCCCTAGTACCACCAAAAAAAAAAAAAAGAAAGAAATGGTAAGGGGCTTCCAGTCTCATAGTTTTACTAAAATCTGGCCTAATGAAGAACCCACGGATTTGAAGTCACAGGTAGCCGTGCTCACTTAGAAAAAGGTGTTTGGCCTGAAGGGTGCTCACCTCCTCAGGAGGACCCGTCACTGAGCCCTGCGTTTGGAAACAGCCACAGCCTCGTCCCAAGACGCAGCCAGGAGCTGATGTCTCCCCTGCTGTGCTGCAGCCAGGTTCCAGAGAGTTAGCTTGCACCTTCTGTCCCACAGCCTGGACTCCGCTGACTTCTTAGACATCGTTCCGGCCTAGAACTCCACGAGCTATCCCAGATGGGCACGCGGAGGCTGCCTTGTTCCTTGCTTTTCTTCCCCAAACATCTAGTTGTTGTGTCCACTGGGAGTACTGGGTAAAGCCTCCTCCAGCATCGATTTGGGTTTTAGTTGTTGTTTGATTTGCAGTAGTGGGGATTAAACCCAGGGGCATTTTACCTCTGAGTTACACCTCCAGCCCTATTTTATTTATTTACTTATTTAATTAATTTATTATTATTATTATTGGTAATACTGGGGACTGAACCCAGGAGCATTCTACCTCCGAGCTACGTTCCCAACCCTATTTTTTATTATTTTTATTTTGAAATAGGGTCTCACTAAGTTGCAGAGTGTCTCACTAAGTAGCTGAGGCTGGCTGTGAACCCGGATCCTCCTGTCTCAGCCTCCCAAGTATTGGGGTTACAAACTTACAGCACCACACCTGGTTCCTATTTTATTTTTTATCTTTTGTGTGTGTGTGTGTGTGTGTGTGTGTGTGTGTGTGTGTGTTACTGTGGATTGAGCCCTGGTGTGTTCTACCTCCTAGCTACACTCTCATCCCTATTTTTTATTCTCTATTTTGAAACAGGGTCTCACTAAATTGCAGAGGGCCTCACTAAGTAGCAGAGTCTGGCCACAAACCTGCGATCCTTCCAAGTACTGGGATTACAAGCGTGCACCGCCACGCCCGGCTGAGCTTCTGGGTTTTTGTACTCTGCTTGCTGCTTGCAGGGCGTTTCACATGTCCAGGGAAAAGAAAAAACAAGCGAGCGTTTTCCATGATGTCTTAGTCTGAATGGCTGAGTTATCCCTGGCTCCAAAGGGAGCTGGAAGGATGCCGGCCTGAGGGCTGAGAGGCCAGGCACGGGGCCAGGGATTCAGGTTTGGGGCCTGCCTCCAGGAGGCAGGTTTCTGATGTCTGTCTGATCCGAGTGTTCCGGTGTCTTAGATGTGAATGTGGACCAGCCAGATGAGAAGTCGATCATCACCTATGTGGCTACGTACTACCACTACTTCTCCAAGATGAAGGCCCTGGCTGTGGAGGGCAAAAGAATTGGCAAGGTACCCCAGCCTGAGAGAGGACTGGAGGGGCCAGAGGAAGCCCGGTCCAGGGGGCCTATGCCCCCAAAGCAGGGGAAGGGTGGCGTTGGGGACTGGGCCAGGGAGTCCCGTGGGCAAGAGCCCCACGGCCCGGCCTCCTGTCACGCAGGTGCTGGACCACGCCATGGAGGCAGAGCGGCTGGTGGAAAAGTACGAGTCCCTGGCCTCCGAACTGCTGCAGTGGATCGAGCAAACCATCGTGACCCTCAACGACCGCCAGCTGGCCAACTCCCTGAGCGGGGTCCAGAACCAGCTGCAGTCCTTCAATTCCTACCGCACCGTGGAGAAGCCACCCAAGTAGGTGCCCGCCGGGCCTGCCCGCCCCAGGCCACGCTCACGAGAGAGGAAGCCTACATCAGGGCAGCCTCTGGGGAGGGACAGACGTTGGCAATACATAAATGCAGAGTAAGCTCATTTCCCCAGCTCAAAGCACCAGAAATATCCAAACAACATAGTGCTTCCAAAATAACGTTTTTTAATTTTTTAAATGATCAACCTTTGTTTGGCCGTACTGGGGATGAAACCCAGGGGGCATTGTGCCTCAAAGCTATACCCCCTGCCCTATTTTTTATTCTTTATTTTGAAGCAGGGTCTCACTGAGTTGCAAAAGGGCCTCACTAAGTAGCTGAGGCTGCCCGCGAACCTAGATCCTCCTGTCTCAGCCTCCCTAGTGCTGGAAATACAAGCGTGCTCCACCACGGCTGGCTCTTCTTAGTTAGTTAGTTAGTTAGTTAGTTAGTTAGTTTTTTGAGGGTCTGGGGATGGAACCCAGGGGCATTCCACCTCCGAGCTACACCCCTGACCTATTTTTTATTCTTTATTTTGAAACAGGGTCTCACTAAGTTGTGGAGGGCCTCACTCAGTAGCTGAGGCTGTCTGCGAACTGCAATCCTCAGGTCTCAGCCTCCCGAATGCTGGGATTACAAGCGTGCGCCACCACGCCTGGCTTTATTTTTTATTTTGAAACAGGGTCTTGCCAAGTTGCTAAGGCCCAAAACCATTGATCCTCTTGTCTCAGCTTCCTAAGTACTTAGATTACAGGTGTACACTACCACACCTAGCTTTTATTTCTTATTCTGAAATAGGATCTTGACAAATTGCTGAGGCTGTTTTCAAACCTGTGATGCTCCTGTCTCAGCCTCCCAAGTACTGAGATTGCAAGGCATGTGCCACCATATCTGGCCAGCAATGAATTGGTTTATTTCTTATTTACTTATTTTATTTTGCTTTTTGGGGTGCTGAGGATTGAACTCAGAGGCATTTTACCTCTGAGCTATACCCCCAGCTCTATTTTTATGTTTTTTTTTTTTTTCCAGCACTGGGGATGGAACCCAGGGTCATTCTACCCCTGACCTCTAACCTCAGCCCTATTTTTTATTCTTTATTTTAAACAGGGTCTCACTGAGTTGCAAAGGACCTCACTAAGTAGTTGAGGCTGTCTGCAAACTGTGATCCTCCTGTCTCAGCCTCCCAAATGCTGGAACTACAAACATGCACTACCACACCCGGCTATTTTTATGTTTTGTTATCTCTTTATTTATTTGTGATATGGGAATTGAACCCATAGGTATTCTACCTTCAAGATACACCACCAGGCCGGGCGTGGTGGCACACGCTTGTAATCCCCGCGCTTGGGGGGCAGAGACAGGAGGATCGCACAGGTTCGAAGCCAGCTGCGCGCGCTGGCTTAGGAGACCCTGTTTCCAAATAAAAATGTAAAAATAGGTCTGGGAGTGTAGCCCGGAGGTAGAAGGGCTTCCAGGAACCCCACTACCACCAAAAAAAAAAAAAAAAAAAAAAAAAAAAAAAAAAAAAAAAAAAAAAAAGATACACCACCAGACCAATTTTATTTCTTATTTGGAAACAGGGTCTTACAAGATTCCTTAGAGCCTCATCAAATTGCTGAGGCTGCCCTCGAACCTGCGATTCTTCATTCTCAGCCTCCCAAGTACTAGGATTACCAGCGTGTACCACCACGCCCAGCTTTTTGTTTTATTTTGAAACAGGGTTTCACTAAGGTGCAGAGGGCCTCACAAGACAGCGGAGCCTCCCAAGTCTTGGGGTTACCGGCGTGCACCAACATGCCTGGCTGCAATGTGTTGTTTTTATGTGTGGAATTGTTATTAGGCAGTTCCGTACAGTAAATGCTAAACTTATTTCTCTTTTACTAATGTTGAGCTCTCATTAAAATACTTTGTGTATTAGCTCTAAAACAGAAAATAGCTGTTCCTATTCAGTGTAGGGAAAGATTTGAACCATGCCTTTTGCCTAGAAAGTTCTCTCCTGGGCAATAAACAAAGACACAACTTTGAGGATCTTCACCAGCTTGAACTTTGTAAAAGAAAAATAAGCCAGCAGGTGTTTTTTGGGGGGCATACCTGTGATCCCAGTACTTTTTTTTTTTTTTTTTTTTTTTTTAAATAGGGCTGAGGGTGGTAGGAAGTCCCTGGCTTCAAGCTGGGTGTGATGGTGCACACTTGTAATCCCAGTACTTGGGAGGCTAAGATAGGAGGGTCACAGGTTCAAAGCCAGCTTCAGCAACCTGCAAGTCAGCAACCTACAAGTCTTATTTGTTTTAGAATAAGAAATAAAAAGACTATACTTTTAAGGATCATTTCTATAGTATGTTACTAGAAAAGTTTCTCTGATTGTGTAGAGTACCGGAAACCGTGAGGAGGAGGCGCAGTGTTCTCTCCTGAGCGTGAAGCCGGCCCTTGGTGTTGCTGCTTGGCGACGCCATCTGCCATTAATGATCGTTCTTCTCTCTCCTCGGAGGGAGTCAGAGGGAGAGGACACCTTCTGAGTGGCTTCTGGGAACCTTACAAAAAATAAAAATAAAACAGGACCCAGGACATGAGGGTGCATGCTTGTTATCCCAATACTTGGGAGGCTGAGAGAGGAAGATCACGGTTCAGGGCCAGCCTCAGCTACTTAGTGAGGCCCTCCGCATCTTAGTAAGACCTTGTTTCAAAACAAAGAATAAGCTGGGTGTGGTGGTGCACACTTGTAATTCCAGCATTTGGGAGGCTGAGACAGGAGGATCCAGGTTCGCAGACAGCCTCAGCTACTTAGGCCCTTTGCAACTCAGTGAGACCCTGTTTCAAAATACAATATAAAGTAGGTCTGGGAGTGTAGCCCAGAGGTAGAAGACCCCTGGTTCCATCCCCAGTACCAAAAAATAAATAAATAAATAAATAAATAGATAAATAAATAATAGCGCTGGGAATGTAGCTTTGAGGTAGAATGCCCCTAGGTTCAATCCCCAGTACCACGCACACACACACAAAAAAAATATCTGTCTTCAAAGGAAAATAAAAAGGAAGAAAAGCCAGGCGTGGTGGGGCTACGCTTGTAATCCCAGCATTTGGGAGGCTGAGACAGGAGGATTGTGGTTCATGGACAGCCTCAGATACTTAGTGAGGCCCTCCGCAACTTAGTGAAACTCTGTTTCAAAATAAAGAATAAAAAATAGGGCAAGAGGTGTAGCTCAGAGGTAGAATGCCCCTGGGTTCCATTCCCCGACCCACAAAAAAATAAAAAAAGGAAGAAAGGAAGGGAGGGAGGGAAAAAGGAAAGGAAGAAAGAAAGAAGGAAGGTTGGAAAGTTATGAAGCCAGGCACAGTGGCACATACCTGTACTCCCAGTGACTTGGGAGGCTGAGGCAGGAAGATCTCAAGTTTGAGGCCAGCCTGGGCAACTTAGGAGACCCTACTCAAAATATAAAGAGCTGGGTGTAGAGCTCGGTGGGTTCAGTTCCTAGGACCAAAATTAAAACAAAAAAGAAAGGCGATAAGAAAACCACTGAAAATATTATTGAATAGACTGAATGGATGTATTTATTGACATGAAAATATATTCAGGAGAAATAATCTTTGTGGGCCACAGAAAACAAAATGCTAGGTGACCCGCTTCTGAGCTTCTTGAGTTCCGATCCCGGCCCTGCCACTTAGCAGTTGCAAGCGTCGTGTCTCAGCTTCCACCTCTGTCAAATGGGGATAATGAGAGGAGAACACAGACCACAGTGAGGGGTAGAAGACTCACCGCATGTGGAGCGCCTCGAGCAGCCGTCTTCCCACGAGGGAGTCCTTGATCCTCGGACCCCATGTGTGCGAAACACAAATCAACGCTCGTGTGCAAAGGGGTAGCAGTGGCTGTCATTTCCCTGTGGCGTCTGGTTGCTTTAAAGGGCTGTTCTTTTGGCCTGTCTGGCTTCCACACAAGAGCGTGTATCGCCTCGGAGAGGAGAGAAGCAGCATAGGACCCCCCGCGGTGTAGAGTCGGGTCCCCGGGCCCGCGTGGCCTTTGCTTCTGACCCCACCTTGGTCCCCGTCAGGTTCACCGAGAAGGGGAACTTAGAGGTCCTGCTCTTCACCATCCAGAGCAAGCTGCGGGCCAACAACCAGAAGGTCTACACGCCCCGCGAGGGCCGGCTCATCTCCGACATCAACAAGGTCCGCGGCCAACCCTGCTCCCAGACGGCCACGCTTGGCAGCCCCAGGCCCGGCCGTCTTGACCGCCACCGAGCCCGCCACCCTAACTAAACACTCCTCCTCATTGTCCCCGCCCTGATGTGACTCTGGTCTGCCCTCAGACGCACGTCACCCTTTCCCTTATGTCACATAAGGGACTTAGGCCTTAAGTTTCTTGTCTAGCCCAAGCAGCTCCCGCTGGCTCCTGCTGACTTCCCTCCAGCCCACGGGAAGCCCACGTAGTCGCGCACCCTCCCGCCCCGCTGCCTCCGTTTCCCACGCTTCTAAGCACAGGCAGGCAGCTCCAGCGGTCCATGGACCTGCCGGCCCCCGCCCCGCCCCGTTGACCCCCCCTGCCCTGACCCTCGCACCAACCCTGTCCGCCCGGTGCAGGCCTGGGAGCGGCTGGAGAAGGCAGAGCATGAGCGGGAGCTGGCCCTGCGCACGGAGCTGATCCGCCAGGAGAAGCTGGAGCAGCTGGCCGCCCGCTTCGACCGCAAGGCCGCCATGCGGGAGACCTGGCTCAGTGAGAACCAGCGCCTCGTGTCCCAGGTAGGACCCAGAGGGTGCCAGGGACATCCAGGCGGGTGGGAGGCAAGGGAGGGAAACAGCGGTGGGTTAGGGGCCTCAGGGTGGGGAGACGATGAACCGTGAAATCCATCACAGAGGTAGAAAGAACCCAGGAGCCAGTGGCCACCGTTGGAACAGGAGACGGGATGGAGGGGAGGATGGAGAGGAAGTTGAGAGCTGGCATCTCACAGCTCGGCCACTCTGGGGGTCAGCCCTTGCAGTAGAAGTGTCGCCCCTGGCCCCCAAGCCTCCCCCGCTGCCTTTGCCGCAGGACAACTTTGGGCTGGAGCTGGCGGCAGTGGAGGCAGCCGTGCGGAAGCATGAAGCCATCGAAACGGACATCGCGGCCTACAGCGGCCGGGTGCAGGCGGTGGACGCCGTGGCCGCGGAGCTGGCCGCCGAGCGCTACCACGACATCAAGCGCATCGCCGCGCGGCAGCACAACGTGGCGCGGCTCTGGGACTTCCTGCGGCAGATGGTGGCCGCGCGGCGGGAGCGGCTGCTCCTCAACCTGGAGCTGCAGAAGGTGTTTCAGGACCTGCTCTACCTCATGGACTGGATGGGAGAGATGAAGGTAACGGGCGCGCTTGGTGGGACTCGGGTGGTCGGGAATTGTGGGGGCCCGACGTGGCAACTCTCACCTGCTCTGTAGGGCATGTACCAATGCAGGTCCCCCATTCTGACGAACCAAGCAGACAGGCCCCTGTCTACCAAGGGCTCCCACGGCCCAGCCAGACACGGCTGTGAAAACCCGCAGGCACCAGGATAGGTGCTCATAGAACCTCTGAGGACACTGGGACAGGGTGGTCAAGCAAGGCCTCTGAGAAAATGCCACTGGGCTGAGATCAGAATAAGACGAGGGCTGAGCCGGGCGTGGTCGTACACGGTTTTTAATCCCGGTACGTGGGAGGCTGAGACAGGAGGATGGCAGGTACTCAGGCAGCTTCAGCAACTTAGTGAGGCCCTCTGCAAGTTAGTGAGACTCTGTTTCAAAATAAAAGAGTAAAATTGGGCTGGGAGTGTAGCTCAGAGGTAGAATGCCCCTGGGTTCCATCCCCAGCATCATAATGAATGAATGAATGAATGAATGAATGAATGAGGTAAGTAACAGTACAGGGAGATGCGAAGAGAGAAAGTTCTGCCCAGAAAGAATAGCCCGGCAAATAAATAAATAAATACATAAATACATAAGTAAATAAATAAATAATTTTTTGTGGTACTAGGGATGGCACCCAGGAGCATTCTACCTCTGAGTTACACCCCAGCCCTATTTTTTATTCTTTATTTTGAAATAGGGTCTCACTAAGTTGCAGAGGGCCTCACTAAGTAGCGGAGGCTGGCTATGAACCTGAGATCCTCCTGTCTCAGCCTCCCAAGTACTGGGATTACAAGTGTGCACCACTACACCCCGTTTAAATATTTTTTTAAAAGGGTAAAATAGGGCCAGTAGAATGCTCCTGAGTTCAATCCCTAGTATTCCATCCCCCCCCCGCCCCATCAAAAAAAAAAAAAAAAAAAAAAAGGCAGGCCAGGGACTGTGGGCTGTAGGAGAACAGAGAGCTATGGAACAAGAAAGGAGGAAACAGACAGCCCACTAGGGCTTTTCAGTCCTGGTCAAGGAATTTGAATTTTATTCAGAGTAACACAGAGTACTTAAAGTAAGTAGAAGCCAGGCATGGTGGCAAACACCTGTAATACCAGTACTTGGGAGGCTGAGACAGGAGGATCCCAAGCTGGAGGTCAGACTCTGCTATTTAGCAAGATTCTTTTTCAGCATAATAAATAAAAAGGGCTAGGGCTGTAGCTTGGAAGCAGAATGCCCCTGGGTTCAATCCCCAGTACCAAAAAATAAAATTGCTTATAAGGTTTTGAAAAGGATCCCTTGAGAAGGCCTGGGGGCAGCCAGAGAGGAGGTAGAAAAAACACTTAGAGGCTTCTTCCAGGGCAGAGCCGGGGTGTGGATAAGTTTGGGAGAAGCACTGAAGGTTCTGGAGTGTTGAGGCAGAGCAGGGACAAAGGAGGGGAGCAGTAATTCTGCGGCTGAGTAAGGAAGCTGTTCCATGGGAGGTAAGTTGAGGATAAGGAGCAGATGCCAGGAAGGAACTGGGATATCCCCGTGCGTGTGATTAGGCAGGTATGCTCACCTGGATGCAACACCTGGAGCCACCCAGAGAGGTTGGAAGGAGGACACGGGGAGTTGGCATGTGTGCTGGCTGGGAGGGAACCACGCGGCTCTCAAAGGGGCACCGCATGCGGTGTGTGCCTGGCAGGGCCGGCTGCAGTCTCAGGACCTGGGCAAGCACCTGGCCGGAGTGGAGGACCTGCTGCAGCTGCATGAGCTGGTGGAAGCAGACATCGCCGTGCAGGCCGAGAGGGTGCGGGCCGTCAGCGCCTCTGCCCTGCGCTTCTGCGAGCCAGGGAAAGGTGAAACCCGGGGAAGGCCCTAGAGACCGAGGGCTGGGAAGGGGAACCTTAAGAGCCTGGCTGAACGAGCACCTGGGGCTTCAGGGGCTGATGGGTGACAGAGCTGGAGGCAGGGAGGGAGGCTAGGGGTGGGAGTCGGAGCTCTTGACCTCCGGGATGACCTTTTCAGAGTACAGACCCTGTGACCCACAGCTGGTATCGGAGCGGGTGGCCACACTGGAGCGGAGCTACGAGGCCCTATGTGAGCTGGCAGCGGCGCGGCGGGCCCGTCTCGAGGAGTCTCGACGCCTCTGGAGGTTCCTCTGGGAGGTGGGCGAGACGGAGGCCTGGGTGCGGGAGCAGCAGCACCTCCTGTCCTCAGCCGAGACGGGCCGGGACCTGACCGGCGTCCTCCGCCTGCTCAACAAACACAAGGCCCTGCGGGGCGAGATGAGCGGCCGGCTGGGGCCCCTGAAGCTCACTCTGGAGCAGGGCCAGCAGCTGGTTGCTGAGGGCCACCCAGGAGCCAGCCAGGCCGCCGCCCGTGCAGCCGAGCTCCAGGCCCAGTGGGAGCGGCTGGAGGCCCTCGCGGAGGAGCGTGCCCAGCGGCTGGAACAGGCCGCCAGCCTCTACCAGTTCCAGGCAGACGCCAACGACATGGAGGCCTGGTTGGTGGATGCGCTGCGCCTCGTGTCCAGCCCGGAGCTGGGGCACGACGAGTTCTCCACGCAGGCCCTGGCGCGGCAGCACCGGGCCCTGGAGGAGGAGATCCGAGGCCACCGGCCCACCCTGGACGCCCTGAAGGAGCAGGCTGCGGCCCTGCCCCCCGTACTCAGCCGCACGCCCGAGGTGCAGGGCAGGGTGCCCGCGCTGGAGCGGCACTATGAGGAGCTGCAGGCCCGAGCGGGCGAGCGGGCCCGGGCCCTGGAGGCCGCCCTGGCACTCTACACCATGCTCAGCGAGGCGGGGGCCTGCGGGCTCTGGGTGGAGGAGAAGGAGCAGTGGCTCAATGGGCTGGCCCTGCCTGAGCGCCTGGAGGACCTGGAGGTGGTACAGCAGAGGTAGGCTTGTGAGCTGGGCCAGGGTGGGCGGGGGCAGCTCCTGGCATAAACTGCCCGCTGCTTCACCCTGAGCCTTAACTCTAATTCTCTGGATGCTAATGGTATCTTTTTTTAAGTTTTAATGTTAAACTTATTCAAAAGTAAGAGAGCATTTTACAACAAATTTCTCTTCACTCTCACCCTGATTCTGTCTTTAAGCATGTCCTGCTTTTTTATTTTATTTTTTTGAGTACTAGGTATAGAACCCAGGGGCATTCTACAAACAAGCTATACCTCCAGCCCTGTTTTTTATTCTTTTATTTTTAAACAGGGTCTCACTAAGTTCCAGAGAGCTTCACTAAGTAGCTGAAGCTGTGTTTGAACTGTGGTCTTCCTGTCTCAGTCTCCCAAGTACTGGGATTATGAGCGTGCGCCACCACGCCTGACTTGAGCAACTCTAGAGAGGATAGTTTTTGTACTTGTTTAGGGGGTACAGGGGCTTCTCCCCTGGTCCACAGGTTTTGGGGATCTTGTAGGCTTAGAGACACCAATGTAGGGACAGGCCTGGCGTGGAAGTCCCTGTGGTCCCGGGAGGCGCGCTGGGTGCCTCACCGCCTCCTGTCATCCACGGCCCTCTTCTTTCACCCACTCAGGTTTGAGACCCTCGAGCCTGAAATGAACGCCCTGGCAGCGAGAATTACTGCTGTCAATGACATCGCCGAGCAGTTGCTAAAGGCCAACCCCCCAGGGAAGGACCAAATCGTCAACACCCAGAAGCAGCTCAACCACAGGTGGGTTGGGGAGGGGGAGCCCCAGGCACCCTAGAAACAGCAAGCAGCTGGGAGTGGTGATTAGGAGAGAATTCAGTAGGGCCTAGAAGGGCAGCTAGACATGAGGAAGGAAACTTGTCTAGAATATGACCTGGCCAGGGTAGGGAGGTGGAACAGCTCCACACGCCAGGCCTTCCTCCACTCTCAGGTGGCAGCAGTTTCGGTCCCTGGCAGACGGCAAGAAGGCAGCTCTGACATCGGCCTTGAGCATCCAGAACTACCACCTGGAGTGCACGGAGACCCAGGCCTGGATGAGAGAAAAGACCAAGGTCATCGAGTCCACCCAGGACCTGGGCAACGACCTGGCCGGGGTGCTGGCCCTGCAGCGGAAGCTGGCCGGCACCGAGCGGGATCTGGAGGCCATCGCCGCCCGGGTGGGTGAGCTGACCCGAGAGGCCAGTGCCCTGGCTGCTGGTCATCCGGCCCAAGCTCCAGCCATCAACTCCCGGCTTGGAGAGGTGCAAGCCGGCTGGGAGGATCTGCGAGCCACCATGCGGCGCAGAGAGGAGTCCCTGGGCGAGGCCCGGAGGCTGCAGGACTTCCTACGCAGCTTGGATGACTTCCAGGCTTGGCTAGGCCGCACGCAGACCGCAGTGGCCTCTGAGGAAGGGCCGGCCACCCTGCCAGAGGCAGAGGCCCTCTTGGCCCAGCACGCAGCCCTGCGGGAAGAGGTGGAGCGGGCCCGGAGCGAGTACAGCCGCCTGCGGGCTGTGGGCGAAGAGGTGACCCGGGACCAGGCCGATCCCCAGTGCCTCTTCCTAAGGCAGCGGCTAGAAGCCCTGGGAACCGGCTGGGAGGAGCTGGGCCGAATGTGGGAGAGCCGACAGGGCCGCCTGGCTCAGGCCCACGGCTTCCAGGGATTCCTGCGGGACGCGCGCCAGGCCGAGGGCGTGCTCAGCAGCCAGGTGAGAGCCCAGGGGCAGTGTCCCAACCAGGAGGAAGAGGCAAAGAGGGACCAGGGGAGGGGCGTGGGGGGTCAGCACCAGGGGGTGGAGCCAGTGAGGAAGCAAGAGGGGCAGGAAGAACACCTTAGAAATAGAAACACGGAGGAAGAAAAAAGAATGTAAGCACAACTTACCAAAACTGACTTTAGAAGAAATGGAAAACCTGGCTAGTCACATAACTATTTTAAAAATCAGCCAGCACCGTGGCACATCCCCTTAATCCCAGTACTCGGGAGGCTGAGACTGAAGGATCAAAAGTTCGAGTCCAAACTGACAAACTTAGCAAGACTCTGTTTCAAAATAAATAAGAAAGGGCTGGGGGTGTAACTCAGTGATAGACCCCCCCCCCCACCTCGGGTTCAATCCACAGGACTGAAAAAAAATCAAATAAGTAGCTACAAATAAGGTGGGCAGGATTTGGACTGAAAAGGTCTTCCAGCCCAACGTCCCTGGACCTTTCTGAGATTCCCATATGAGTGACCCTCCCCCTCTGTCTTCAGAGCCAGCCTGCCCCCCGCCCAGGCCGGGCCTCTGGCCCTCTGGCGGGGTCCCCCCTCAGGCTGGAGCCTACGGGTTCTGAGAATTGAGCTGGCTCCCCCCACACACAGGAATACGTTCTTTCTCACACGGAGATGCCGGGGACGCTCCAGGCTGCCGACGCTGCCATTAAGAAGCTGGAAGACTTCATAAGCACCATGGACGCCAACGGGGAGCGCATCCGAGGGCTCCTGGAGGCCGGGCGCCAGCTGGTGGCAGAGGGTAACATCCATGCGGAGAAGATCCAAGAGAAAGCCGACTCCATCGAGAGGAGGTGGGACGAGGTTCGGGGATGGGAGTGGGGCACAGGAAGGCTGGCAGGAGGGGGACCGACAGCAACCCGAGGAGGAAGAGCAGGGTGGTGGAGGGGGGCTGGACCAGGGACTGAGAGGCAGAGTGGAGTCTGCCAGGGTGGCAGCCCAGGAATCAGACTCCTGGGTGACTTTAGGGCCCCTGGGAGACATTAGCCCACAGGAGGAAGGTGGAGGCCTCTAAGTTATTCAAGAAGCCACAGTCAGCCGGGCATGGTGGCATATGCCTGTAATCCAGTACTTGGGAGGCTGAGACAGGAGGATTGCAGTTTTGAGGCCAGCCTCAGCAACTTAGCAAGGTCTCTGAGCAATTTAAAGAGGTCCTGTTTAAAAATAATAATAATAAAGCCGGGCGTGGTGGCGCACACCTGTAATCCCCGCCCTTGGGAGGTGGAGACAGGAGGATCACACAGGTCTGAAGCCAGCCGCGCTGGCTTAAGAGACCCTGTTTCCAAATAAAAATATAAAATAGGTCTGGGAGTGTAGCCTGGTGGTAGAAGGGTTTCCAGGAACCCCAGTACCACCAAAAAATAAAAAAATAAAAAAATAAAAATAAAAAATAAGTACTTGGGAGACTGATATAGGAGGATCATAGGTTTGAGGACAGACTCAGCAACATAGTGAGGCGTTGTTTCAAAAAAATGAAAGCCGGGTGTGGTGTCGCACGCTTGTAATCCCCACGCTTGGGAGGCTGAGACAGGAGGATCGCGCAGGTTCGAAACCAGCCTCAGCTTAGTGAGGCCTTCAGCAACTTAGTGAGACCCTATTTCCAAATAAAATAAAAAAATAGGTCTGGGAGTGTAGCCAGGAGGTAGAAAGCCTCTGGGTTCCACCCCCAATACCACCAAAAAAAAAAAAAAAAAAAAAAGAAAGAAAGAAATAAAGAAAGAAAAAAGAAATCTCTGAGCTGGAAGTGTAGCTTAGAGATTGAATGCTCCAGGTTCAAATCCCCAGTACCACAAAAAAACACACATACGTGCATATATATTTACACATTATACACACATACACATACATACATACATACATACATACATTAAAAAAATAGGACTGGGGATGTAGTTCGGAGGTAGAAGGCCTCTGGGTTCAGTCTTCAATACCACAAAAAAGGCAGGGGGAGACACAGCCCCCTGGCTGTGAGGCGCAGGTTTCACAAGGAGCTGCCATTGCAGACACAGGAAGAATCAAGAGGCGGTGCAGCAGCTCCTGGGCCGCCTGCGGGACAACCGAGAGCAGCAGCACTTCTTGCAAGACTGCCAGGAGGTGAGACGCCCGCCCCTGGGGCCTCCCGCTACTCCCCCCTACCCCCCGGGCCCAGGCCGCCGCCTGTGAGCCCCTTCACAGCGTCTTCCCTGGTCTTCTGTGTCTCCCCCCCACGTCCCCCGCCTTCTCCACCCCTGCTTTATGTCTGCTCCAGCTGAAGCTCTGGATTGACGAGAAGATGCTGACGGCCCAGGACGTGTCCTACGACGAGGCCCGCAACCTGCACACCAAGTGGCAGAAGCACCAGGCGTTCATGGCTGAGCTGGCCGCCAACAAGGGCTGGCTGGGCAAGGTGGACGAGGTGGGTGGCCAGGAAGCAGCAAGAATCCACTGGGATGGCCTCCGGGCTGCCCGGCCCAGCACAGGCAACGGGGGCCCTGCTCCCAGCCACCGGCCTTTCAGGGTGAGAGAGCGTGGGCCTCTGGGGCCACGCAGCCAAGAGAGCTACGGGCGGGGCAGATGTCTTGGGACTGTGGGACAGTGATTTCAGAACTTTGAGAAAGTTCAGCTTAAGAAGCCAAGCTGTGGTTCAAAGCCACACCTGTTCCTGAGTCCAGAGTGGGATGATTCTCTTCACTGGAGGTGGGAGGGGGGTCCGCAAAAGTGCTGTATAGTCAATATTTTAGGCTTTTCAGGCCAGAGTTCCCGCTGCAACTGCTCGTTTCTGCGATTGTAGTTCAAAAGCAGTCCTAGAGAATACATATGCAAACAAGCATGGCTGTCTTTCGATAAAGCTTTATTTATAAAAACAGGCAGCGGGCTGGGCTTGGTGGCGCACGCTTGTAATCCCAGCATTTGGGAGGCTGAGACAGAAGGATCGCAGTTCTCAAGTAGCCCTAGCCATTTAGTGAGGCCCTCTGCAACTTAGTAAGACCCTGTTTCAAAATAAAGAATATAAGCCTGGTGTGGTGCATGCTTAAAATCCCAGCATTTGAGAGGCTGAGACAAGAGGATCACAGTTTTCGGCCAGCCTTAGTTACTTAGTGAGGCCCTTTGCAACTCAGTGAGACTGTTTTAAAAATAAAGAATCGGCCAGGCATAGTGGCACATGCTTGTAGCATTTGGGAGGCTAAGACTGGAGGATCTCAGTTCATGGACAGCCTCAGCCACTTAGTGAGGCCCTTTGCAACTCAGGAAGACCAGGTTTCAAAATAAAGAATAAGAAAATAGAGCTGAGGGTGTAGCTGAGAAGTAGAATGCCCGTGGGTTCCATCCCCACAACTGGGGGAAAAAAAAAAAAATAGGCAGTGGGCCAGACTTGGCCCATCATAGGCCTGGTTTGCCCGCCCTTGTTTTTGAGATGTGCTGCTCCTAGGACTGGTTCTCCCAGGCAGCTTTTCCTCTAGAGCTAAGGACAGGTAAAACTACTTGTATGCAGCAAGTTTTCCTGGGGACCATTATTTCCTGGGGACCTAGCAGACTCAGCACTCTGCTAGGTCCTACATGTGTCAAAGAACACTTTTCCTCTCCTTAGATCATGATATCGGGAGAGGAAGAAACCATTTGCAGTGTTTCCATTTGTTCAGCAAATATTTGCTTGGTGCCACCATATACAAAGCGTTATTTGAGGCCCTGGGTGGGGAGAAAGGCGATTCTGCTGCAGGCTCCACCCTCCAGGAACAATCCTGACCAGGACACGAGACCTATGCATGGCAGCTAAGTTGAATCCACACCAGATGATAGTGGGTGACCTGAGAGAGTCGAGAAAGCCTGGCGTGAAGGAGAGGCCAGTGGGAATTCTGGGAGCAGGACCATCAAGGTGGTCCATGAGAATGTGGACTAACAGAGCTATGAGGAGAAAGATGTATCTTGATAGGGAAAAGAAGCTGGGTGTGGTGGCGCACACCGGTCCTTGGGAATCTGAGACAGGAGGACCGCAGGTTCGGGACTAGCCTCAGTCACTACATAGAGATGAGTGTGGACACAAAGCCACGGGTGGAGGGGGTGCCTGTGGGGGGCGAGGGGAACGTCCTCATGGCGGGAGCAAGAACACAGTGGCGAAGGGGCCCCCGGAAGTGAAGGTGGGCAGAGCGTGCTGGACCGGCCGGGGGAGCCCGGTCAGCACAGAAGGACTTTGCTTGGAAGTGGGTTGCTGAAGGCTGTGAGGCTGCCTGTGCCCTGCTCGTCTGGGACGCTCTTTTTTTGTTTGTTTTATTTTTTTGCGCTATGGGGGATGAAACCCAGGGCCATTCCAACTCTGAGCTACCCCCCTCCACGCCCTATTTTACTTTTTATGTTGAAACAGGGCCTCACTAAATTGCTGAGGCTGGCCATGAACTTGCAATCCTCCTGCCTCAGCCTCCCAAGTACTGGAATTACATGCATGCGCCGCCACGCCTGGCTTGTGACATTGTCTGAGCCTAACAGCCATGGAAAAAGGGCTTGAAGTGCTGTCTGGGTTTGTGCCCCCAGAAGCAGACCTGAAACCAAAATTTTAGTGCAGGCTGCCTGGCGGGGGGCGGGGAGGGGGGGTCCCAGGAAGCAGCAGTGGGGACCCGGCAGGGTACTTCAGGTCTGAGGGTGGAGCCTAGTGGTAGAGAGCATGCTTAGTGAGCGTGAGGAACTGGGTTCAACAGGAGAGAAGGAGGGAGGACAGGAGGAAGACAGGAAGGAAGGACAGATCATCCTCAAGTGGGCTATTCCGGCAGGCAAGCGGGGCTCGGGGAGACAGCACAGGACAGGTGCCAGCACCATCCTACCCGCGCGTGCCAGTGTTCAGGCCTCGCCTCCCCGCGGCCATCGGCCAGAGCAGAGGGCGCTCGAGCACCGGCTCTGTGGCTTGCTGGCTGGCCTTCCACGCGGGCCTCCGCACCTCCTGGGAGCGAGGTTTGAGCTGGACCTTGAAGGAGGAGCGGGGTTTAACCCGCAGCGGGGAGTTGATGAGGGATCTCTTCTAAGCAGCGCCCGGTGCGTTCACGAGCTTACAGGAGCTCCTGGAATTGTTGCCCACACTTCGGCCCTCTATTACCCTTTCGGTCCCTGCTTCACTATTGGCCTGTAATGTTCAGTGGTGTCCAGTTCTGGCACTTACACGTCTTTGTCCTGCCACCCAGGAAGGGCGGGAGCTGACCCTGGAGAAGCCAGAGCTGCAAGCCCTGGTGTCGGAGAAGCTGGGAAAGCTGCACACACGCTGGGACGAGCTGGAGACCACCACCCAGGCCAAGGCCCGCAGCCTCTTTGATGCCAACCGGGCCGAGCTGTTTGCCCAGAGCTGCTCTGCCCTGGAGAGCTGGCTGGAGAGCCTGCAGGCCCAGCTGCACTCGGACGACTATGGCAAGGACCTCACCAGTGTCAACATCCTGCTCAAAAAGCAGCAGGTGTGCCTTGGGCTTTTGTGGGGGAGGATGACAGCAGGACAGAGGAGGAGGTCATCTAAGGTCTGGAAGATGACACTGGGGCACTGGGGACTGACCCAGGGACATTCTACCTCTGAGTTACATCTCAGACCTCTTTTATTTTTAATTTTTAAATTTTATTTATTTATTTTTATATATTTATATTTTTAGTGGTACTGGAGATAGAACACAGGGACCCTCTACCTCTGGGATACACTCCCAGACCTATTTTATATTTTGTTTTGGAAACAGGGTCTCACTAAGGTGCTGAGAGCCTCACTAAGTAGCTGAGGCTGGCTTCGAACCTGTGCGATCCTCCTGTCTCAGCCTCTCAAGTACTGGGATTATAAGTGTGCGCCACCACACCTGGTTTATTTTTTATTTTTGACACAAGGTCTCACTAACTTGCTGAGGACCTCATTAACTTGCTGAGGCTGTCCTTGAACATGCAATCCTCCCGACTCAGCCTCCCAAGTATTGGTATTAAAAGTATGGGCCACCACACCCAGCTTGTATTTTTGTTTGTTTTGCTTTGCTTTTGTGGTACTAGAGATTGGATCCAGGGATCTACTCAGAGGTAGAATTACCTCTGAGCTACACCATCAGCCCTATTTTATTCTTTATTTTGAAACAGGGTCTCACTAAATTACAGAGGGCCTCACATGTTGCCAATGCTGGCCACAAACCTGTCTCAGCCTTCCAAGTACTGGGATACAAGCTTGCACCATCACGCCCAGATTAGCTTGTATTTTTCAAGTGATTTCTACAGACCATTGGTATCCGAATGTTCAGGGCTGGGTTATCAGTCAGGACAAAGTCAGGAAACTGACCACACTAATGATCTGGACAGGGAAACTTTCAGAAAAACAAACTTTTTTTTTTTTTTTTGGTGGTACTGGGGGTGGAACCCAGAGGCTTTCTACCTCCGGGCTATACTCCCATACCTTTTTTTTACATTTTATTTGGAAACAGGGTCTCACTAAGTAGCTGAGGCTGGCTTCGAACCTGTGCGATCCTCCTGTCTCAGCCTCCCAAGCGCGGGGATTACAAGCGTGCACCACCACGCCCGGCTCAAAACAAACATATAAGCAAAAGATGGTGAACTACTAAGGGTTTTGTTTAGTCGTTTTTTTCTTGCTATAACAGAATACCTGAGACTAGGTAATTGATAAAGAATAGAGCTTTTAAACTGGGCACAGTGGCTCAGGCCTGTGATCCCAGTACTTGGGATGCTGAGATAGGAGAATCTCAGATGAGAGGCCAGTGCATGATAATTCAATGGGAACTTGTTTCAAAAAGTAAAATAGGGGCCGGGCGTGGTGGCGCACGCTTGTCATCCCCGCGCTTGGGAGGCGGAGACAGGAGGATCGCGCAGGTTCGAAGCCAGCTGCACCGCTGGCTTAGGAGACCCTGTTTCCAAATAAAAAAGTATAAAAAATAGGTCTGGGAGTGTAGCCTGTAGGTAGAAGGGCTTCCAGGAACCCCAGTACCACCAAAAAAAAAAAAAAAAGTAAAATAGGGCTGAAGGCATAGCTCAGATTTTGAACTCCTCTGAGTTCAACCCTCAGTACCACAAATAATAATGATGATGGTGATTAATAATAATAGTAATAATAATAATAATAATAGCCAGGCATGGTGGCACACGCTTGTGATCCCATTATTTGGGAGGCTGAGACTGGAGGATCGTGGTTCGAGGACAGCCTCAGTTACTTAGTGAGGCCCTCCGCAACTCAGTGAGACCCTATTTCACAATAAAGACTAAAAAATAGAGCTGAGGGTATAGCTCCTGGGTTCCATCCCCAGTACTGCAAAAAAAAAAAAAAAAAAAGGGGGGGGAGGGAAGCCAGGTTTGGTGCTGCATTAATTCCTAGCAAGTGGAAGGAGAGCCCACAGCAGGGCCAGGACACGCTTTTTTTTGTAAAGGTCCAAATCATAAATATTTTGGATTTTGTGGGTTATATGGTCTCTGTCATAACTATCCAACTTTGTCCTTGTAAGGTTTAAAAAAATAACATCTATATAGAATAAATCAAAGAAAGTAGAAGCCAGATGTGGTGGTGGACACCTGTAATCCCAATTTTTAGGAGGCTGAGATAGGAGGATTGCAGGTTCCAGGACAGCCTCAGCAACCTAGTGCTTCTGGGTTTAAACCCAGAACAAAAAAGAAAAGAAAAGAAAAGAAAAGGAAGGAAGAAAGAAAGAAAGAAAAAGAAAGGAAGGAAGAAACAAAGAAAGAAAGAAAGAAAACGAGGGAGCAGTTACTTCTCTAGGACTAAGAAGGATTACCCAAGGTAAACATGAGGTGGCTGAGTTTCAGATCACCTTGGCAAGGGCTACTGAATGGCCCTAGAACTTGCCGGTGTATCATAGGGCAGAGCAGGTCTACCGCTGGCCAGCCAGGGTTGGCCAACTTCTTGGCCCAGCAAAGTTTTTCTGGAGGAGGAGCGTCTCAGGATCTCTTGCGCACTTGGGGCAGTTCTGCTGTAGAAGTAAGAAGGGAAGTACCTATGTTTAGTCTTCTGGAGCCCCGGAAGGCTTCCTGAGCTGTGTTGTGATATCTCTGGTGCCCTCTATTGACAAGTCCTGGTATTGCATCATCTGGTAAAGAAGAAATGTTTATAGGGTCGTTTTGCCATCACAGAGCAGCAAAGAGGGATCTGGACCAGACGTGGATTTGGGACTGAGGGGTAACAAACTCATAATAGGTACATAATCCACACAACCCTGGATTCTTATGTATGTTCAAATTCAAGATCCACCGGGCCATGAAGGGATGCTCTCTCTGGTGGGCGTAGGGGTAAGAAACCATGATTGGCTCAATAGACTGGGTTGAAAGGTGGATGCACCGCACTCACATATCCTTCCTCCTCCCGGTTTTCAGATGTTGGAACGGGAGATGGCTGTAAGAGAGAAGGAGGTGGAGGAGATACAGGCCCAGGCAAAGGCACTGGCCCAGGAGGACCAGGGTGCAGGGGAGGTGGAGAGGACCTCGAGGGCTGTAGAGGAGAAGTTCAGGGCCCTGTGCCAGCCCATGAAGGAGCGCTGCCAGCGCCTGCAAGCCTCCCGTGAGCAGCACCAGTTCCACCGCGACGTGGAGGATGAGATTGTGAGTCACGGGCCAGTGAAGGGAGAGCTTTCATCTTGGCAAGTTGACACCTCCGCATGGCTCTCCAGCCACCTTCCTGGACCAGGGGAGAAGCCAGCAATGCTCCGCTCCCTCTTCCCTTCATCATTGAGGGTCTCTCCTCTGAGGATCCTCGGGGATGCCCTCTAGATCCCTGTGTCCCAAAGCTAGAAGTGGCCATTCCTCACTGGCTCCTGTGGCCCTCAGTATCCCCCCTCCCATCCCCAGCGCTGGCTCTGCCCTGTGCACCTCCACTGACGCCCTCTTTTTCATCCAGCTGTGGGTGACGGAGCGGCTGCCAATGGCCAGCTCCATGGAACATGGCAAGGACCTGCCCAGCGTCCAGCTCCTCATGAAGAAGAACCAGGTGAGGTGGGGGCTGCAGGTGCAAGAAAAGCTCCCGAGAGCCGCCCGCCTGGGGCGTTTATCTCTCAGGATGGGGAGGATTCTCTGGCTCTGCCTTGAAGCCGGGCAGCCCCAGACTTCAGTGACTTGCTTTCTATTACCTTGGGAGGGTGGGTTCTCTCTATAGGGGAACAGGATTGAAGGGGCATCACCATGCGTCCTGGGGAGAGGGGACGCAAGAGGCCTCACGGTGCCTCCCCTCCTGCAGACCCTGCAGAAGGAGATCCAGGGCCACGAGCCCCGGATCGCGGACCTCACGGAGCGGCAGCGGGCTCTCGGCACAGCCGCGGCAGGCCCGGAGCTGGCTGAGCTCCAAGAAATGTGGAAACGCCTGGGCCACGAGCTGGAGCTGCGGGGGAAGCGGCTGGAGGACGCGCTGCGGGCCCAGCAGTTCTACCGTGACGCCGCGGAGGCGGAGGCCTGGATGGGCGAGCAGGAGCTACACATGATGGGCCAGGAGAAAGCCAAGGTTGGGGCTGGGGCGGAGGCCGGGCTGCGTGGCCTGTTCCCCACGCCCCGGTGCCCACTGCCTGAGGCCCAGCGTCCCTCCCCAGGATGAGCTGAGCGCCCAGGCAGAAGTGAAGAAACATCAGGTGTTGGAGCAAGCCCTGGCCGACTATGCCCGGACCATCCACCAGCTCGCGGCCAGCAGCCAAGACATGATTGACCACGAGCACCCAGAGAGGTGAGCGTGCAGCCAGCCGAGGGGCCCGGCCCCGGGGGAAGGGGGAGCCAGGACTGGGGACCTGCAGGGATTGTGGCGCCTTCTGTACTATATATGTGAGAGACATTCCAGAAGGCCAAAGAAGCAGGGACTCAGAGAGCAGCTGGGGGCCCAAGAGGGTCGGGGCACCACAGAACAAGCCGGGCATCAGAGCAATGTCCCCTGAGCCTCCCCACCCTTTCCACAGCACGCGGATATCCATCCGCCAGGCCCAGGTGGACAAGCTGTACGCCAGCCTGAAGGAGCTGGCGGGTGAGCGGCGCGAGCGCCTGCAGGAGCACCTCCGCCTGTGCCAGCTCCGCCGCGAGCTGGACGACCTGGAGCAGTGGATCCAGGAGCGTGAGGTGGTGGCGGCCTCCCACGAGCTGGGCCAGGACTACGAGCACGTGACCGTGAGTGTGGGGAGACCAGGGCATGTTCCAGGCAGAGCAGGCGCCAGCCTCTGGGGGTTTGGAGGTTGTGCAGAAAGGGGTGCATGGGTCTGAGCATAGGCAAAAAAAAGGAGATTAATGACCAATTACTCTGTCAAAAGAATGCTCCCAAACAGGCCTTGAGATTCTCTTCTATGGCTTGGGGGTGCAGACTCTCATGGTGTGGAAATCAGGACCATGTTAGGGTACCCTTGTCTGAGGACTCACGGTTCCAGTACCTCATTGCCTTTGCTGGGGGAAGGGGACCAGGCACATGCAGTCACATCCCACAGTGGTCCCATAAGACTATCACCGAGTGACAGCTCAGCCATCTTAGTTTGTATAAGCACACTCTGACACACTTCTCAGAATGTGTGCTCACCAAGCGACACACTAAACAGTGGATGGGAAGCAGCCACCTGCTTGCTGATGGGGCGCTGGTGAATTAACCTGTTCTGGCACACCTGGGGAGGAGAGGGCTGGCTTCATCGGGCAGGAACCTCACCCACCAGCATCACCTCCTTGACCCCACAACTCTTTCCTCCGCCAGATGCTCCGGGACAAATTCCGCGAGTTCTCCCGGGATACAAGCACCATCGGTCAGGAGCGCGTAGACAGTGCCAACACGCTGGCCAACGGGCTCATTGTGGGTGGCCACGCCGCGCGGGCCACCGTGGCAGAGTGGAAGGACAGCCTCAACGAGGCCTGGGCTGACCTGCTGGAGCTGCTGGACACACGGGGTCAGGTGCTGGCCGCGGCCTACGAGCTGCAGCGCTTCCTGCACGGGGCCCGCCAAGCCCTGGCGCGGGTGCAGCACAAGCAGCAGCAGCTCCCAGACGGGACCGGCCGCGACCTCAATGCCGCTGAGGCCCTGCAGCGCCGACACTGCGCCTATGAGCACGACATCCAGGCCCTCAGCGCCCAGGTCTGACCCGAGCCGAGGAGGCTGTGGGGGAAGTGGGGAGAGAGGGTGTCTTGGCTGCTGGGGCAGATCTCAGAGATGCTGAGAAGATGGCACCCCTGGAGCGCCATTCAGAGATGAGGTTAGAATCGCTCCAGGAATACATCTCCAGCCAAAGGACATCTAGCCTCTGTATTTACACTTTTCTGTCTGTGTTTGGTGGGGGGTTAGGGGGACTGAACCCAGAGGGGTTCTACCTCTGAGCTAGACCTGCAGCCCTATTTTATTTTTTTAATTTATTTTTGTGGTACTGGGGATGGAACCCAAAGGCATTCCACCTTCAAGCTACATCTCCAGACCTATTTTTTATTCTTTATTTTGAAAAGGGTCTCACTGAGTTGCGAAGGGCCTAAGTAGCTGAGGCTGGCTGTGAACCTATGATTCTCCTATCTCAGCCTCCCAAATGCTGGGATTACAAGTGTGCGCCACCGCACTCCGCTGTATTTTTTTTATTTTTCAAACAGGGTTTTACTAAGTTGCTGAGTGAGGGTCCCGCTAAGTCTCTGACACTGGCTTCCAGCCTGCGATCTTATGTCAGCCTCCCAGGATTACTGGCATGCGTCAGCCATATCCATACTCTAATCACAAACCTCCTTGAGGGCTCATGACAATTTCAAGCGATCCCAATGACTGAAAGATTCTTTATGTATTAATGAAATCTGCCTATTGATGCCATCTAAGCTACAGCTCTGGACCCAATAAACAGAGATCCTTCATCCAGTTACACCCAGTCAGCCCCACCCAAATCTCTTCTGCACGCTGCTTGTCTCCTTCTAGCCATGTTCAAGGTCCTAGATAGGCTTTGAAAGCTCATCTGGCTAGTGGTCCATTTATTTGTTTGTTTGTTTGTTTGTTTGTTTGTTTTTCCTCGCTTAGTTCTAGAGATCGAACTCAGGGCCATTCTATCTCCAAGCTACACCCTCAAGCTCTTCTTACTTTTCATTTTGAAACAGTCTGGCTAAGTTGCTAAGGGCCTTGCTAAATTGCTGAATCCATCCTGGAACCTGTGATGTTCCTGTCTCAGCCTCCCAAGTACTGGGATTATAGGCGTACACCACCACACCTGTGCTGGTGACCATTTTAGAGCCTTGGCCCCACACGAGATCCAAGAGGGCAGAGTTGGCAAGGCACCTGCCTTCACCTTCCTGCCCCCTGCCCCGTTCCTCCTCCTGCCGCTTTGGCTGGTGGAACAGCAGGAAATGGAGGCCAAGGGAGGCTGAAGCACTGGAGCTCCTTCCAGGCTCCCTGCTCTGCCTGACTCTGCCCTGGGCCCCGCAGGTCCAGCAGGTGCAGGATGATGGCCACCGGCTCCAGAAGGCCTACGCTGGAGACAAGGCTGAGGAGATAGGCCGCCACATGCAGGCTGTGGCCGAAGCCTGGGCCCAGCTTCAGGGAAGCTCTGCCGCGCGCCGCCAGCTGCTGCTGGACACCACGGACAAGTTCCGCTTCTTCAAGGCTGTCCGGGAGCTTATGCTGTGGATGGACGGGGTTAACCTGCAGATGGATGCCCAGGAGCGGCCCCGGTGAGACGCCCAGCAGCCTCCTCAGGTGGTGTCGCTGGTGGCTGTGATGGGGCGAGGGCAGTGGGAGACACTGTCTCTCTCCCCCAGGGACGTGTCCTCTGCGGATCTCGTCATCAAGAACCAACAAGGCATCAAAGCAGAGATAGAGGCCAGGGCAGACCGCTTCTCCTCCTGCATCGACATGGGGCAGGAGCTGCTGGCCAGGAGCCACTATGCGGCCGAGGAGGTGGGTTCAACCTGGCGAGGCCGGCCAGCCTCAAGAGAAGGGCAGTGCTGGCTGATTCTTCCTGCTCTCCCTTCTCTCTCTCATTCTTTCTTTGCAAGAATTCTTCTCTGTCCCCCAGCTGTTCAGGGATTTCCCAAATCCCATCTTTCCCGTGTGTGTGGTATGGCGTGTGTGTGTGTGTGTGTGTGTGTGTGTGTGTGTGTGTGTGTTGCGGTGCTGGGGATTGAATTTGGGGGTGGGGGCATTCTATAGCTGAGCTACACCCCTAGTTCTATTTTATTTTTTATTTGGAAACAGGGTCTCACTAAGTTACTGAGACCCTGGCTAAGTAGCAGAGGCTGGCTTCAAACCTGTGATCCTCCTGTCTCAGTCTCCTAAGTACTGGGATTACAGGAGTGTACCACCACATCTGGCTCTGTCTACCTCTTGACTTAAAAATCACTACTTGTAGCTGGGCGTGGTGGCGCACGCTTGTAATCCCCGCGCTTGGGAGGCTGAGACAGGAGGATCGCACAAGTTCAAAGCCAGCCTCAGCTGCTTAGTGAGGCTCTCAGCAACTTAGTGAGAACCTGTTTCCAAATAAAATAGAAAATAGGTCTGAGAGTATAGCCTGGAGGTAGAAAGCTTCTGGGTTCCACCCCCATTACCACACAGACACACAAAAATCACTACTTGTAATTCCAGTACTTGGGAGGCTGAGACACGAGGATCACAAATTCATGGCCAACCTCAGCAATTTAGTCAGATGCCCTCAATTTAGTGAGACTGTGTTTCAAAATAAACACAAATTAGGACTGGGGGTGTAACATAGAGGTATAAATGCCCCAGGGTTCAGTCCCCAGTACCACACACACACATCTATACGTACACACACACAATCACTTGTCCCAACCAGGTGTAGTGGTGTACTCTTGTATTCCTAGTACTTGGGAGGCAGAGATGAGAGGATCACAGGTTTGAACCACCCTCAGTAATTTAGTGAGGCCCTTTGAAGTTTAGTGAAACCCTGTTTCAAAATAAAAGAATAAGGGCCAGGCGTGGTGGCGCATGCCCGGCGCATGCCCTGCGCTTGGGAGGCGGAGACAGGAGGATCACGCAGGTTCGAAGCCAGTCTCTCTGGCTTAAGAGACCCTGTTTCCAAATAAAAATATAAAAATAGGTCTGGGAGTGTAGCCCGGAGGTAGAAGGGCTTCCAGGAACCCCAGTACTACAGATGTGTGGTGGCACACATCTGTAATCTCAGTACTTGGGAAGCTGAGGCAGAAGGATTGCAGGTTCAAGGACAGCCTGAGCAAGTAGTGAGACTCTCATCCACCTAGTGAGACTGTTTCCAAATAAAAATAAAATCGGGAGGCTGAGACAGGAAGATTGTGGTTCGCGGACAGCCTCAGCTACTTAGTGAGACCCTTTGCAATTCAGTGAGGCCCTGTTTGAAAATAAAGAATCAAAAATAGGTAAAAGGGCTGAGGGTGTAGCTCAGAGGTAGAATGCCCCTGGGTTCCATCCCTGGTACCACAAAAATAAAAATAAAATAATATAAAAATAAAATAGGGCTGGGGGTGTAGCTCGGAGGTAGAATGTTTCTGGGTTTAATACCCAGTGTCACAAAAATAAAAAAAACTAAAAGGAAATTGCCAGTCCCCCTGCCGAGCCCCAAGAGCCCGGGAAAGGCTTTGTTAGGTTCCCACTCACGTCTCTGTCCCCCAGATCACGGACAAGCTGTCTCAGCTGCAGGCCCGGCGCCAGGAGACAGCTGACAAGTGGCAGGAAAAGATGGATTGGCTCCAGCTTGGTGAGCTGCTGGGGCACCAGGCCCTGGGAGGAGGGGCTGGGAACCCCGAGCTCTGGTTTCCAGAGTGGGTACGGAAGTCCAGGCATCTATCCCTGGCGCCACCTGGCAGTGCTCTGGGCCAGTGGCTTTCTCCGTCCCTGGTCTTGAGGTTGCTGTGTCTACTATGTCATGTCAGTGCCCACTCTGACCTTCCATCTGTGACTCCCAATCCCAACAGTTTTGGAGGTGCTTGTGTTTGGGAGAGACGCAGGGATGGCAGAGGCCTGGCTGTGCAGCCAGGAGCCATTAGTGCGCAGTGCGGAGCTGGGCTGCACGGTCGATGAAGTAGAGAGCCTCATCAAGCGGCACGAAGCCTTCCAGAAGTCAGCGGTGGCCTGGGAGGAGCGTTTCAGCGCGCTGGAGAAACTCACTGCGGTGAGGGCCCGGGACCCCAGGGTGCCCGACCCCATCTTGCCCCAGGCCCGCGCCCTCTCTGATTGGAGAAGACGTTTCTTCCCTTCCCACTGCACCGGCACCTCCTAGGTGCCAGCTGAGAGCTCCCCACTCTGGGAGCCGTCAGTTGCCTGGGTGATGCTGAGACCCCATTGCCCCTGTGGCTTCTTGTCTCTGCTTCCTTCTCAGCCTCTCTTCTCCACCCTTCCTGTTCTGTCAAACCAGAGCTCAGACATTTTAACTTCCCCCATGCTCTGCTCCTCTTTTTTTGTGTGTGTGGTATTGGGGTTCCTGGAAGACCTTCTACTCCAGGCTACACTCCCAGACCTATTTTATACATTTTTATTTTTGGAAACAGGGTCTCTTAAGCCAGCACGTCTGGCTTTGAACCCGTGCGATCCTCCTGTCTCCGCCTCCCAAGCGTGGGGATCACAAGCGCGCGCCACCACACCCAGCACTTGCCCCTCTTAAATGAAGCCTTTCGCACGCTGACCTCAGCTTTTCTTCACAGCTGGAGGAGCGGGAGAAGGAGAGGAAGAGAAAGAGGGAGGAAGAAGAACGGAGGAAACAGCCCCCTGCTCCCGAGCCCGCTGCCAGTCTGCCCGCAGGGGACGTGGTGGACAGCCAGCCTGCTCCCAGCACGGCCCGGGACGGGTGAGAGCCGGGATGCCTGGGCCGGGAGGATGAGGCTGAGCCCAAGCAAGCCAGGGACTAATTATCCTGTGCCACTTTCGGCCATTCTAGAACCCAGCCTCAGCTGCCACCATCCACACAGGTGCCCAGTGTCAATGGGGTCTGCACAGAGGCAGAGTCCTCACAGGTAACCCTGCGTTCCCAAACCTCCCCGGGAGCACCCCACCCCCACACCCCTCACAGCATCCTGTCCCTGCAGCTCCTGTTGGAACAGCAGAGACTTGCGCAGGGCAGCTTCCCAGAAGGGCCTGTGAGTCCCCTTGGAGGTGTGGGCATGGTGCCTGGGAGGGGCTGGGAATCCCGAGGATGGACGAGGGCAGAGGCTCAAAGGAAACTGGGGTGCAGGAGAACCCTTGGAGGTGCCCTCAGCGCGGCACGTCGTCTCATCTTTTGAGGCCGATACTGTTTTCCCCGCAGGGGTCTGGCGCAGGGGATGAGGCCAATGGACCACGGGGAGAGAGGCAGAGCCGGCCCCGGGGCCCAGCCCCTCCCACCCTGCCCCAGAGCAGGTCGTCTGAGTCAGCCCACGTGGCCACCTTGCCCGCCCGAGGCCCCGAGCTCTCTGCCCAGGAGCAGATGGAGGGGATGCTGTGCCGCAAACAGGAGATGGAGGCCGTCGGCAAGAAGGCCGCCAACAGGTACCCAGCCTGGCTGGGCAGCACTGCGGCCTCGGGTTCTGCCTCTCAGGTGGCTTTCCCAGAGCCTCTTCCTAGGCTGGGGGCAGGGGGCATCCTGTAGGAGTGTGCTGTCTGGGAACAGGGTTGGACTCAGGACAGAAGGGGGCAGGGCAGCAGTGGAACTGCAAGCCCCAGGAACCCAGGGAGCCCTGGTCACAGGCCCACCCGGGCTGGTCTGCCTGACCTGCACCATGGCCCACCCAGGTCCTGGCAGAACGTGTACTGCGTCCTGCGGCACGGGAGCCTCGGCTTCTATAAGGACGCGAAGGCAGCCAGTGCGGGAGTGCCATACCACGGAGAAGTGCCTGTCAGCCTGGCCAGGGCCCAGGGCAGCGTGGCCTTCGATTATCGGAAGCGCAAACATGTCTTCAAGCTGGGGTAGGTCCTGGGTACACAGTGCCCTCCGGAGGGGGCCTGGGGGCATGACACAGGTGGACCACGAGCCGGGTCAGACAGAGTGGAGTCACCCTGAGGAGTACCAAGCCAGGTGTACTGTAGACAAGGGAGAGGCCAGATTCTGGGTGTACTCAGCAAAGGGGTACCGGGGACCCCAGGTGTAGGCTGACATCTGATGTCAGCACTCATCCTGGGTGGGAAGTGTGAAGGCAGGTGCCGGCCCTCCCCTGCCTCCGGGTCGCCCAGGTGAGGAAGCGAGCTCACCTTGGCCCTCCATAGCCAGTCAGGAGGGATTTGCTTTCGCACAGCTGCAAAATCCTGGGAATCTGAAAATTATGCAAAGTGACTGATCTGGCTCCAACCCTGCCCTGGGGTCTTCTCCCGGCCTGAGCGCTCCCCAGCACTGGCCTGGCAAATGCAGACTCAGCTCTTCCCTGTGACTTTTGTCTCCTGACAGCTTACAGGATGGAAAAGAATATTTATTCCAGGCCAAGGATGAGGTGAGGTCCCCTCCCACCCTGTGTTCCTCTCCTTGCAATTTTGAGGCCCCTCTAGTGACAGATTTCCTCTCTCCCCTCTCTCCTCCCTCATCTTACGCCTCTCATTCCTCGGACTGTGTGGCCCCCGGTGCCAGGGGATGTACATGGGCCATGCAAACCCTGCTGTCTTGAAAGGGCCCTTTTTTCCTGATGAGATGAGCCAGTTGACCGCTTTCCTGCCTTCCCTGCGGTCGGCCGCCGGCTGCCCCGGCACAGGGTCCTTGAGGCTGACCGCTTCTCTCCCGGTCCCCGCAGGCAGAGATGAGCTCCTGGCTGCGGGTGGTGAACGCAGCCATCACCGCCGCTTCCTCAGCCTCTGGAGAGCCAGAAGAGCCGGCAGTGCCCAGTGTCACCCGGGGCATGACTCGGGCCATGACCATGCCTCCGGTATCACCGGCGGGGGCGGAGGGGCCTGTCGTGCTGCGTGGCAAGGACGGCAGGGAACGAGAGCGAGAGAAACGGTTCAGCTTCTTCAAGAAGAACAAGTAGTCTGGGGGCAAGACTCCCAGGCCAACTCCCTCCCTCTGTTCAGGAAACTGCCAGGGACTGTCAACAGGGACCACCCTCCTGTCAGGACAACTGCCTGCTGCTAGGGTGTGTTGCCAAGGTCAGCCCATCGCCAGGAACTGTCACCGGGGACGAGCCAGTGTTCCCAAGAACAACCTTCTCTTCTATTTAATTCCAGACTGGTGGTGGGACCCAGGCAACCCCCAACCTCCTCCTCCCTCTCCCCAGGCCTCAAGGCTCCATCCCCCACCAGTGTGGACAGGCCAGTGGGGAGGGGTGCTCCCGCCTCAGGGTCATTCTCCCACCACTGCTTGGGCCGGCCATCAACCCCGGCCAGGCTCCTTGCCCCTGGGGACCAGCCAGGAACCTCTCAGAGTGACGCAGGCCCGGGCAGGAGTGCCAGATGATGGAGTCGGAGGCACGGAGGCTCTCCCCTTCCCATCCTGCCTCAGCACTGGCTCGAGGGGCCACCCCATCTCCAGCTGCTCTCAGTGGCTTTCAGGTGGGGTATCCAGAGGCAACCACAGCCTTGAGGTGATTAAACAGCTCAGCTTCTCTCACTGCCTCTGGGTGTCTTTGCTTTCCCGTCCACAGCCTCTCCACCAAAGCCTGTTCTTCGTCGAGCTCTGTTTCTGCGTGCCAGGCCTCCACTCTGCCCCCAGCCTCCGAGCCCTCAGAGCCAAAGGAGCCCGAGCGCCTCCCTGTCTAGGTCTCATTTCCCCGTGATGTGACTTCCATTTTGCTGGGTTACTAGATGCCAAGGCGCGCGTGTGCGTGCGTGTGTGTGTGTGTGGTACTGGGGGTGGAACCTAGGAGCTTTTCTACCTCCAGGATATACTCCCAGACCTATTTTTATACTTTATTTGGAAACGGGGTCTAAGTTGCTGAGAGCCTTACTAAATAGCTGAGGCTGGCTTTGAACCTGTGTGATCCTCCTGTCTCAGCCTCCCAGGCACTGGGATTGCAGGTGTGCACCACCACGCCCGGCAACTTACTTGGTTACGAGATGCCAAACCATGTGTGTACGTGTGGGTATGCACGCGTGCATGTGTGTGTGTGTGTGTGTGTGTGTGTGTGTGTGTGTGTGTGTGTACTGGGAATTAAACCCAGAGGCATTCTACCAGCCAGATTTTCTTATTTGGAAACAGGGTCACACTAGGTTGATGAGAGTCTCGCTGCTTGCTGAGGCTGTCCTCGAACCTGTGATCCTCCTGTCTCAGCCTCCCATATACTAGGATTACAAGCACATGCCAAGCCTCTTTAGCCCAAAGATCCAGCATGGGTTGGGCCTGGGTGATGCTGACAACTGTATTTATGTGTAAAAGCGGCATGAACCTCCTTGCCTGGGGGGGCTTGCCTTGCTCAGCTTTCTTCTACCACGATTCTTTCCACTGTCTTCAATCATGAAAGAGGGGAATTGCTAGCAGTAGGCTCACCCTCAGCTCACAGTAAAAGGCCGAGCACACACAGGATGGCTGCTGGCGCTGTGTGCTATTGCCTCACTAACAGAGTCCAGAGCTCACAAATTATTATTTATTTATTTATTTGCAGTACAGGTGATGGAACCCAGAGGCATGTAGCTCAGGTACCTCTGAGCTACACCCCCAGTCCTATTTCTTATTCTTTATTTTGAAACAGGGTCTCACTGATTTGCAAATGACTAAGTAGCTGAGGCTGTCCTCAAACCTGTGATTTTTCTGTCTCAGCCTTCCAAGTATTGGGATTTCAAGTGTGCACCACCACACCTGGGTTACCTGCTTTTTTTTTTTTTTTTTTTTTTTGGTGTTACTGGGTGTGGAACCCAAAGGCTTTCTACCTCTGGGCTATCCTCCCAGACCTATTTTATACTTTATTTGGAAACAGGGTCTCACTAAGTTGCTGAGAGCCTCACTAAGTAGCTGAGGCTGGCTTCGAACCTGTGCGATCCTCCTGTCTCAGCCTCCCAAGCATAGGGATTATAAGCGTGCGCCACCACGCCCAGCACCCCCTGCTCCTTTTTAAATATTGCACTGGATCTAGAATGCATCATCCTGTATGTGTTTGTGAGGATGTACCTCATGGCTTCCCAGCGTGTTGTCATTCTACTGACCAGTGGGTTGGGATCCTGCCAAAGGCCCTAGACAGACCCCCAAATGACTATCATCAGTGAAGACAAAGAAAGGCAGATGCCTGCAGGCCCAGGACTAGCACAGCACAGTCCCAGAATGGGGTCCAGACATGAAAGCTGGTAGACCAGATAGCTCACAGGATAATTACCCCTTTCTCTTAAGATGAATGGATTCTGTCTTCCACAGTAAACATGTGGATAAATATAACTGCAAGAGCCTGTCATAGGACCAAGTGGAATAATGCATCAGCACTGCACAGACACCTTCTCTTGTACTTTGGGTACAGCTGTAAAACCTCCACTGTATGAAGGAGACGGTCAGACATTGCAGAGTGCTTGGGGAATCTGGGTATTTGCAACCCTAAATGGCAAGCCGTGGTACAAAAGCAAAAACTGGAAATTTCGGAAGGATATGGACACAGGGAAGAGAAATGGTCATTGTAATGTAAAATATGTGTATACAGGGCAGCCAATGGAAGTGGTCTTACAGGACAGCTGTCATGGATGGAAAGGTAAGACAGAAAACGTGGTCCAAGAATCACCTGCACACACAGGACAGCTGAGGGTACCTGAGGGCATGGCTCTGAAAGGACAGCACGGAGAAGAGCAGCAGAGGGTCAGGAAGTAAGTCACTGGAGACACCATGCTGTGCGTGGGAGAGAACGGGTAGAAAGGGGCAGTGACAAGTTAGGTCCCCAAAATGCCACTACTGCAGGGACTGCGTGTGTGGGGGATACAGACAGAAACATATGGGTGAGTCATTTAGAGATAAACGTGTTTGTGTTCTTACTGAACACTGCCAACAGGAACAGACGAAGACCTGTGTTGCCCTTGTGGCAGCCCGTGGCCTCACGTGACTCTGAGGATGTTAGTGTGGCAGGCCCAGACCAAGATATGCTGCAAGGAGAAAATACTCCCTGGATCTCAAGGCCTTTGTGGAAAAATTTTTTTAAATATCTCAAATTTTATATTGATTAAGTGTTGAAATAATAAGCCAAAATATTATTAAAGTAGATTTCAAATATTTGCCTTTTGGGTATATTTATTGGAATTTGTTTTTCGGTACTGGGGATTGAACTCAGGGGCATTGTACCTCTGAGCTACACCTCCAGGCTTATTTTTAATTCTTTTTATTTATTTATTTATTTTTTATTTTTTATTTTAGTGGTACTGGGGTTCCTGGAAGCCCTTCTACCTCCGGGCTACACTCCCAGACCTATTTTATATTTTTACTTGGAAACAGGGTCTCTTAAGCCAGCAAGGCTGGCTTCGAACCTGCGCCATCCTCCTGTCTCCGCCTCCCAAGCGCGGGGATGACAAGCGTGCGCCACTACGCCCGGCGTAATTCTTTTTATTTTTGAAACAGGGCCTCACTAAATTGCAGAGGGCCTAAGTAGCTGAGGCTGGCTACAAACCTGCGATCCTCCTGTCTCAGCCTCCCAAGTACTAGGATTACAAGGGTGCACCACCATGCCAGCTTTGGGATTTTCTTTGTCATTTTTTTTGTTGTCCTGCTGGAGATTGAACCTAGGGTTTCTGTGTATGCTAGGTAAATGCTTTTGCTGAGCTACATCCCTAGCCCTACTGGAAAATATTTTTGTTTTTGGTGGTACTGAGGATTTAACCTACAGTTATTCAACATCTGAGCTATTCACCAGTTCTATTTTTTATTTTGAAACCGGGTCTCACTAAGTTGCAGAGGGCTTTGTTAAGTTGCCAAGGGTAGCTGCAAACCTGGGCTCCTCCTGTTTTAGCCTCCCAAATACTGGGATAACAGTATTTACAAGTGTGCACCATCACGCCTGGCTCAGGAGTTAGATATCACTCAACGTCCCTGTTTGGTGGGAAAAAGTCAGAAACAATGAGCTGTACAACAAAACACCACACCATTTACATAATTTATGCAAACATCCAACGGGTGGACTTTGTTTAGGTCCAGACTCCAAGAAGCCAACTGTGAAGAGACGTCTGTGACAATCTAGGGGAAATTTGAGCATAAATATTAGAAGATAGTAACAGCATACGGGCTGGGGTGTAATTCAGTGGTAGACCACTTGCCTAGCATTTGGAAGGGCCTGGATTCGATCCCCAGCACTAAAAAAAGAAAAAAAGAGAAAAAATCATAGCACCAGTGTTTAATTATTTTTGTAGCGCTGGTGTTTCGTTTTGTTTTGTTTTTCAGTACTGGGGATGGAACCCAGGGGCATTCTACCTCCGAGCTGCACCCCCAGCATTTTTTTTAGTCTTTTTTTTTTTTTTTTTTTTTTGAAACAGGGTCTCACTGAGTTGCAAAGGGCTTAAGTAGCTGAGGCTGTCCACGAACCGAGATCCTCCAGTCTCAGCCTCCTAAATGCTGGGATTACAAGCGTGCGCCACCATGCCTGGCTTATCTGTGCCCTTTTGAAAATTTCATCTATTAAAGTTTTAGAGTAGCTGGGTGTGGTGGCATAGGTTTGTAATCCCAGCATTCGGGAGGTTAGGACAAGAGGATAATGGTTCAAGGACAGCCTCAGCTACTTAGCAAGGCCCTTGCAACTCAGTGAGACCCAGTTTCAAAATAAAGAATAAAAAATAGGGCTGGGGTGTATAGCGGAGTTAGAATGCCCCTGGGTTCCATCACCAGTGCTACAGAAAAAAAAGTTTTAGGGTTCTTCTTCTTTTTTTCTTTTTTACTATGGATTGCAGGTATCCAGGACAGTTCTACCTCTGAGTTCCAGTCTTCTCAGCTCGCTTTATTTATTTATTTATTTATTTATTTATTTATTTATTTATTATTTTTGTGGTACTGGAAATTGAACCCAGGGGTGTTTAACATCTGAGTTATACTCCCAGGCCTTCTTATTTTTTGTTTTGAAACAGGGTATTGCTAGGTTGCTGAGAGGCTGGTCTCAAACGTGTGATCCTCTTGTCTCAGTCCCCTAAGCAGTGGGATTACAGGCATACACCACGCTCAGCTAATAATAAGTTTTTAAGGAATGGAAAAGACAAGGTGGGCATGGGGGCACATGCCTATAGTCCCAGTAATTGGGAGGCTGAGATAGGAGGATCACAGGTTTGAGAGACCAGCCTCAACAACTTGTCCTGACTCTCAGCACTAGTAAGACTCTGTTTCAAAATGTAAAAAAGAAAAAAGAAAAAAAAAAGCTGGGCATGGTGGCACACTCTTGTAATCCCAGCAATTGGGAAGCTGAGACAGGAGGATCACGGTTCAAGGACAGCCTCAGCTACTACTTAGTGAGGCCCTTTGCAACTTAGGAAGACCCTATTTCAAAATAAAGAATAAAAAATAGGGCTGGAGATGTAGCTTGGAGGTAGAATGTCCCTGCGTTCCATCTCCCGTACCACACACACACTAAAAAAAAAGGTCTGGGGGTGTAGCTCAGAGGTAGAATGTCTTCAGGTACAATCCCTAATCTCAATCTCTCTCTCTCTCTCTCTCTCTCTCTCTCTCTCTCTCTCTCTCTCTCTCTCTCTCTCTCTCTCACACACACACACACACACACACACACACGGCTGGGGATAAATCTCAATAATATAGACCTTGTGAAGCTTTCATGAGGGCCTGGGCTCAGTCTCTAGTACCAACACACACACACACACACACACACACACACACACACACACACACACGGAAAGGATAGTAAGTGAAATGAAATTTTTGAAGGATAAAAACGGTTAAGGAGATATTAGGTTCAGAGACCTCAGAAAATTGGAGGAATTGAAGATGGGGATGGAACCCAAAATACAGTTGCATGAGGGTGGATGACAGGAGATAAAGACTCTGTCTTTGAGAAGTCTCCCCTGGAACATCATAGGAAGCCATTAGATAACAATAGTGTGGATTCATGAAACCTATCTCAGAAATGATTACCTCTCTAAAGGTGTCTGAGAGTAGAAATTCCGGGTGCAGAGACAAACTGGACATGTCAGGGATCTGGAAAAAGGAAGGGGACAGGTACAGAGAATCAGGTAGGAAACAGCGTGCGTGTAGGTTATTAAAACCGGAAGGGTAGTTCCTCTTCTGAAATGGCTAGGAAACAAAAAGAATTCAGTGAAAAAACAGACCCAAGTAACGGGAGTGGAGGAGGGCAACTTGGAAGATTTGTGCCTTGCAGGTTTCAGAGAAACTGTGGGGGAGCCACCACAACGGGGAATGGCGACTGACAACCACCCTGAAATCTTGGATTGAGATAAATCCAATCCAGCAGTCTCCCAAAGCGCCCGTTCTTTGTTGGGAGAGTGACAGTGGATAGTTTCCCTTTGGCCACCAGGAGGTGCCCTGGGGCCCCAGCTGAATTTTGAATGGCAGGCGGTGGAGAGCCAGTTATCCGGAACTCCAGCGGCCCGGTGTGGACTAGGGACACCCAGTTCCTCTGCCGCCGCTCCCCACTCAAAGGATCTCTCTGGGTCTCTGCAAAGTATTCCTTTGGCGTGCTCACCACCGACGAGGGACCGTGATGAACACATAATCAGCTAGAGAGAAAACATGTACACTATCGAACAAAACACGACGAAATGTAGTTTGGGTAGAAATGCATCTTAGACTTACTACAGCTCTGCCAACAGATCCTCTTTCTGCTCCTTGGTTCTCAGTTTAATCACTAATGATTAACTCGTTTGCAATGAAAAGATTTTAAATTGTTTAAAGCACTAGCAAAAAAAAATCTAGGTGTCCTCAAAACGTGGCGCGCCAGTATTTTTGGAATGTTGCCCTTAGCTGCCGTAAAGGCTGGCAAGCAGGCTAAGAAAAGCCCCTTTTAGGGGACCCAGTGAGATAACCCTTTGTCATCAGCCCCCCCTCCCCAGCTGGCTCAATAGCACGACCCATTGTGATGGCTCGACTCCCCGAGCTTCCCATTTCACCCGGGCCGTGGTAGCGTCCGGAGCCCTTCTGACGCGCGAGCCGCGACCCCCTCCGAGGCCGGTGATTGGCCAGCCGGGGCTGGGGGCGGGCTGACGTCCGCTCCGCAGTGCCGTCATCAGGTGGCCCCTCCCCCGTGTTGGGCGGGCCTTTACATGCCGCCGCGTGATTGGTCGCCCGCCACCGCGAGGGAGAGGGAGGAGGCAGCGCGCACCCGCGCGTGCGTGAGCTGGCGCGCGAGAAAGCGCCCGGTCGCGCCGAGGCTCGAGCGGCCGACGCCATTTTGTAGGGTTCTCTCTGACGCGGGAGCCGCCGCCACCGCCGCCGCCACCCGGAGGTATGAGGGGGTCCTGTGGGTGCGCAGGGATCCCGCGGGTGGGCCAGGCCCGGCCTCTCGCGGACCGGACGGCCTAAGCTTTGGGTTCCTCATCTTGCCGCAGAAGGTCCCGGGAAGACAACGAGAGGAGGCGGGGCCGGGTCTCCGGAGGGGGCGGGGCAGGGGTCGGCCCGACTCTTTGTTGGGGTGAGAAAGACGGAGGTGGGGCGGCTGGGGGGAAGGTCTCGGTTTGGGGCCAAGGAGGCCTTTTTTTTTTTTCTTAGCATAAGCTGGAATGTGATACGGCCGGGTGGAGAGGTACACAGGAGTTCCCTCCAAAACCTTGTTACCAGGGACACTCAGAAGCCTCCTCTGCTTAGGATTTTCTTTCTCCTCTTTTAAAGACAAGTAGTAGCTAGCCAGGCTACTTAAACACTCCTCATCTCACCAAGGTGTTGGACGGTGTTGTGCTTGTTGACCCCCGACACCCGGTTACATGTCACACAGCTTGAACTATTTATTCATTAACAAACCATTCTTCTGCTATCGAAGAATAATGAACTTCTCTGTGAGGATCTTCCGAGAACTTTGGAGGCTTAAACTGAAATGCTGCAGTGCACTGAAATCTCCCACTCCACCTCTGACTTTCTTGAAATCTTGTTTTTTTTCTCTCCCAGGCTCTTGTCAGGATGGTGAAGCTGTTCATTGGAAACCTGCCCCGGGAGGCCACAGAGCAGGAGATCCGCTCACTCTTTGAGCAGTACGGGAAGGTGCTGGAATGTGACATCATTAAGAACTACGGCTTTGTGCACATAGAGGACAAGACGGCGGCCGAGGATGCCATACGCAACCTGCACCACTACAAGCTGCATGGGGTGAACATCAACGTAGAAGCCAGCAAGAATAAGAGCAAAGCTTCAACCAAGTTACACGTGGGCAACATCAGTCCCACTTGTACCAACCAAGAGCTTCGGGCCAAGTTTGAAGAGTATGGTCCGGTCATCGAATGTGACATCGTGAAAGATTATGCCTTTGTACACATGGAGCGGGCAGAGGATGCAGTGGAGGCCATCAGAGGCCTTGACAACACAGAGTTTCAAGGTGAACTGCTCTGGGTTCTGGGTGGCAGAGCTGAGTGGGGTCTAGCTCAAGACAGGGACGAGAACACAAGACCATGGGCTGGGAGGGTGGTCTCTTCCATTCTCTAAGCTACAAATAATAGATCATGTTTATTGCTCCTAAGCATAATTTTGGGGGGGTCCTGGGAATGGAACCCAGGGGCATTCTACCTCCAGGCCACACCCCCAACCCTATTTTACTTTTATTTGGAAACAGGGTCTCACTAAGTGGATGAGAGTCTCCCTACTTGCTGAGGCTGTCCTCCAACCTGTGATCCAGTCTCAGCTTCCCAAGGACTGGGACTACAAGCATGTACCACCACACCTGGCTCTTAAGCATAATTTACTCTTGGGGAAACAGACACTTCTTTTCAGATTTGCTGAGATGTTCAACAACTGTGTAGGATCACAAACTGGGTTACTTTATCTGGTGGTTTTCATTCTAATCTGCCTTGGCAAAGGGAAGAGATAGGGTAAAGGTTTATGGCTAATCTGCTTTTATTAGGACTAAGAAGTCTTCTTTCATTTGAGGCTTTAAATGCTTAAGAATTGTACTCTATTGCCTTGGGTGATAGTAAAAGGAAAGAGGGGAAAAGGTATATAGAGGCTGCCCTATATTATAAATCTGGGTGGTGAGTTAGGATATAATCTTTTGGTAGCTCAAATTTAAGTCTGGACGATGCAGGCAAAGCCAAAAAATGCCATGAACTCTTCTGCTCTATCAGAAGGAAGCAAAAGAAAATCTCTATAAACATTCAAGGTTGAATGAGAGTGGTAGCCTTGCTTCTAAGGAGATCTCATTAAGCACATCAAAGAACATATATTGTTTATACAGATAATAAAGGTCTGCTCTCCTTACTAAGGGAAGTAAAAAGAAAATCTCCATAAACATTCAAGGTTGAATGAGAATGGTAGCCTTGCTTATAAGGAGATTTCATTAAGTACATCAAAGAATATATCAGATTGCTTACACAGATAAAGGCACATATATAAGAGCCGGGCATGGTGGCTCACACTTCTTATCTCAGTACTTGAGAGGCTGAGACAGAATGATCATAAATTTGTGGCTAGCCTCAGCTACTTAGGCTCTCCACAACTTAAACCCTGTAGGCCCTCTACAACTTAAACCCTGTTTCAAAATAAAGAATAAAAAGCTGGGCGTGGTAACACATGCTTGTAATCCCAGCATTTGGGAGGCTGAGACAGGAGGATTGAGGTTTGTGGACAGCCTCAGCTCCTTAGTGAGGACCTTTGCAACTCAGATCCTGTCTCAAAATAAAGAATAAAAAGTAGGGCTGGGAGTGTACCTCGGAGGTAGAATGCCCCTGGATTCTGTCCCTAGTACCGCAAAAAAGAAAATGAATAAATAAAGAATAAAAAAATAAGGCTGGGTGTAGCTCGGAGGGACAATGCTCCTGGGTTCCATCCCCAGTACGGGGGTTGGAGGGGAGAATAAGGTACAACCGAAAAAAAATAAGGAACATGTGGTCAAGGCAGCGTTGCACACCTGTAATCCCAGTACTTGGGAGGCTGAGACAAAAAGATCACAGGTTTGAGGCTAATTGTAGCAATTTAGCAAGCCTTTAGCACTTAGACCCTGTTTCAAAATAAAATAGGGTTGGGGGTATAGCTAAGAGGTAGAATGCTCCTGGGTTCAATCCCCAGTACAACAAAATAAATGAAATAAATAGGGCTGCGGGTGTAGCTGAGAGGTAGAATGTCCCTGGACTCAACCCCCAGTACCCTTTCCCCTCTAAAAAGAGTACATGTGTTTTTGGTATGACTATTACAGATTGTCTTGAAAACTCTGCTAAGGTGTTAGCCACTAGCCTTATGTGACTAGTAAATTTACATTAATTGAAGTTAAGTAAAACCTAAAATTTACTTTTTCACTTGTATTGGACACATTTCAAGTACTCAGTCTTTTGTGGGTAATGGCTGCTGGGTTAGCACATGTATAGAATAGTTCCATTACAGAAAGTTCTTTGGGTAGCACTCTTCTCCAGGGTTTTTGCTAACCGTGCTATGTTGGACTACACATTTGCAGCCACTTTTCTGATTCTTAAGTCAACATTCTTCTTGCCCTGAGTACTACTAAAAGAGTTGTTAAGAAGTACTTAAAAAGCTTGCATGAGCCGGGCGCGGTGGGCATGCTTGTAATCTCGCGCTTGGGAGGCGGAGAAAGGAGGACCACGCAGGTTTCAAGCCAGCCGCGCTGGCTTAAGAGACCCTGTTTCCAAATAAAAATATAAAAAATAGGTGTCTGGGAGTGTAGCCCAGAGGTAGAAGGTTTTCCAGGAACCCCAGTACCACCAAAAAAAAAAAAAAAAATAGGGCTGGGGTGTAGCTCACAGGTAGAATGTCCCTGGGTTCCATCCCCAGTACTGCGGTTGTTGGGGGGGGGGGACTGGCATGGTGGCACATGTCTGTAATTCCAGTTCTTAGGAGGCTAAGAGTGGAGGATTACAGTTGTTTGAGGACAGCCTCAGCAATTTAGTATGTATGGCCCTCTACTATTTATTTATTTATTTATTTATTTATTTATTTATTTATTTATTTGGTGGTACTGGGGGTAGAACCCAGAGGCTTCCTACCTCCGGGCTATACTCCCAGACCCATTTATATTTTATTTTGGAAACAGGGTCTCACTAAGTTGCTGAGAGCCTCACTAAGTAGCTGGGGCTGGCTTTGAACCTATGCGATCCTCCTGTCTCAGCCTCCCAAGCGTGGGGATTACAAGCGTGTGCCACCACGCCCGGCTGGCCCTCTACAATTTAGTGAGACCTTGTTTCAAAATTAAAAAAAAAAAAGAAGTTGGGAGCCGGGCGTGGTGGTGCATGCTTTTAATCCCTGTGCTTGGAACGCTGAGACAGAAGGATCGCATCGCGCAGGTTTGAAGCCAGCCTCAGCTGGCTTAAGAGACCTTGTTTCCAAATAAAAAATATAAAATAGGTCTGGGAGTGTAGCCCGGAGACAGAAGGCCCCTGGGTTCCATTCCCACTACCACCAAAAAAAAAAAATAGAAGTTGGGCATAGTAGTGCACATTTGTAATCCCAGCATTCTAGAGGATGAGACAGGAGGATCGTGGTTTGCGGCCAGCCTCAGCTACTTAGTGAGGCCCTTTGCAACTCAGACCCTGTTTCCAAAAAAAAAAGAATAAAAAATAGGGCTGGGGGTGAAACTCGGAGGTAGAATGCCCCTGGGTTTCATCCCCAGTACTGCAAAAATAAATAAATAAATAGGGCTTGGATGTAGCTCAGAAGCAGAATGTTCCTGGGTTCAGTCCTGGAACCCATGGGTAGCTGGCACATGCTTGTGTGTGAATCCCACAAACACACACAAAAATACTCTGCTGTCAGATGTGGTGGCGCACGATGGAATTCCAGTACTTGAGAGGCTGAGACAGGAGGATCTGGGTTCCCTGCCTGAGCTACTTAGGCCCTCTGAAACTTAGACCCTGTTTTAAAATAAAGAATAAAAAATAGGACTGAGATGTAGCTCAGAGGTAGAATGCTTCTGGGTTCAACCCCTAGCACCACCACACACACACACACACACACACACACACACACACACACACACACACAAAGTCCTCTGTTAAACCTAGAAGACATAGTGGAAGAAAATGAAAAGTTCACCACAAAAAGTAAGAAAGTGTGAAAATAAAGGAGATTAGTGGAGGAGCCCCATCAAGTATCTTTGGTTTAAGCCAGTGATGCCCTGACTTTTAGCTACTCTTTGGAGCATAAGGCAAAAGTTGCAGGTAGCTGGGCATGGTGGCACATGCTTGTAATCCTAGCATTTGGGAGGCTGAGACAGGAGGATCCAGGTTCACAGCCAGCTTCAGCTACTTAGTAAGGCCCTCCACAACCTAGTGAGACCCTGTTTCAAAATAAAGAATAAAAAACAGGGCAGGGGGTATAGCTCGGAGGTCGAATATCCCTGGGTTCCATCTCCAGACCCGCAAAAAAAGGGGGGGGGCTAGGGATATAGTTCGGGGTAGAATGCCCCTGGGTTCCATCCCCAAAACCAGGGGCATGACTGCTGTTAACTAGTAAGTGAAGAAGTGTTTTAATTGCCCAGGTTTTTTTGTTTTTGTTTTTGCAGTACTGAGGATGGAACCCAGGGGCATTCTACCTCCAAGTGACACCCCCAGTCCTATTTTTTATTCTTTTTATTTTGAAACAGGGTCTCACTGAGTTGCAAGGAGCCTCACTAAGTAGCTGAGGCTGTCCGCAAACCCCGATCCTCCTGTCTCAGCCTCCCAAATGCTGGGATTACAAGCGTGCGCCACCATACCCAGCCTAATTGCCCAGTTTTTAAATTTAGGAGTTAGTAATTCTTGTAGTGTATTTCTCACGGGATGATAGACAACAGTGAAGTAATAAGTTGTGAAAATGTTTTGATAGTAAAACACTGTATGATGAGCCGGGCGTGGTGGCGCATGCTTGTAATCCCAGCGCTTGGGAGGCTGAGACAGGAGGATTGTACAGGTTTGAAGCCAGCCTCAGCTACTTAGTGAGGCTCTCAGCAACTTAGACACTGTTTCCAAATAAAGTATAAAATAGGTCTGGGAGTATAGTCCAGAGGTAGAAAAGCCTCTGGGTTCCACCCCCAGTACTACCCCCCCCCAAAAAAAAAAACTATATGATGAAAGGTGAGTGCCATTTGCAACCAAAAGTGTTTCTGTTCTGCTTAAAATTTTATTTAAAATGTGATAGTTAAGCCGGGCGTAGTGGCGTGCACTTGTGATCCCAGCACTTGGGAGGCTGAGACCGGAGGATCGGGGGTTCGCGGACAGCCTCAGCTACTTAAGCACTCTGTAACTTAGTGAGACCCTATTTCAAAATAAAGAATAAAAAACAGGGCAGGGGGTGTAGCTTGGAGGTCAAATGCCCGTGGGTTCCATCCCCAGACTCACCCCCAAAAAATGATGTGTTAAGCTTTTTTTTGTTTTGTTTTTTTTGTTGTTGTTGTTGTTGTTTTTGTGGTACTGAGGATGGAACCCAGGGGCATTTGACCTCCAAGCTACACCCCTAACCCTATTTTTAAATTTATTTTGAAAGAGGCTCTCACTGAGTTGCAAAGGGCATTACTAAGGTAGCTGAGGCTGGCTGCGAACCTGGATCCTCCTGTCAGCCTCCCAAATGCTGGGATTACAATCATGTGTCACCATGCCCAGCTAACTTTCCTTATTTGTGTTTTACATTTACATTTGCTTTTTTATATTATATTTGATACTAGTGCATTTTCAAAATAAAAGTATTTTGGGGTGTAGTACTGGGAATGGAACCCCAGGGTCATTCTACCTTTGAGCTATGCCCCCAGCCCTGTCTTATTCTATTTATTTATTTAGTAGTACTAGAGATGGAACCCAAGGGCACTCTACCTCTGGGCTATGCCCCCAGCCCTGTTTTACTTTTATTTTGAAACAGGGTCTCCCTGAGTTGTGGAGGGCTTCACTTAGTAGCTGTGGCTGACTATAAACTTGTGATCCTCCTGTCTCCCAGTATTGCTATTATAAGTATGCACCACCACACCTGTCTCATTCTTTTTTTTTTTTTTTTTTCAATAGGGATGGAACCCAGGGACAATCTACCTCTGAGTTATACCTCCAGCCCTATTTTTTATTCTTTATTTTGAAACAGGGTCTCACTGAGTTGCAAAGAACCTCACTGTGTGCCGGGTGCGGTGGCGCACACTTGTAATCCCAGCATTTGGGAGGCTGAGACCGGAGGATCGCGGTTCACAGACAGCCTCAGCTACTTAGTGAGGCCCTTTGCAAATCAGTGAGACCTGGTTTCAAAATAAAGAATAAAAAATAGGGCAGGGGGTGTAGCTCAGAGGTCAAATGCCTCTGGGGTCCTCAGAGGTCAAATGCCCCTGGGTTCCATCCCCAGACCTGCAAAAAAAGAAAAAGAAAAGAACTTCACTAAGTAGCTTAGGCTGTCTGCAAACCTTGATCTTCCTGTCTCAGCCTCCCAAATGCTGGGATTACAAGTGAGGCCACCACACCTGGCTTATTATTTTATTTTGAAACAAGGTCTCACTAAATTGCAGAGGGCCTGAGTTACTGAGGGTGGCTCTAAACCTGCATCCTCCTATCTCCGCCTCCCAGGTACTAAGACTACAGGCATGTGCCACTGGGTCTGGCTACATTTTTCAGTTTAAATCTTTGAATCAGCTGGGTGTGTGGTGGATGCTCAATAATCCCAATAGTTGGGAGGCTGATACAGGAGGATCACAGGTTCGAAGTCAGCCTCAGCAATTTAGTGAGACTCTCTGTAACATAGCAAGACCTTGTTTCTAGATAAGTAAAATTGGTCTGGGACTAGAGCTCCGAGGTAGAAAGCTCCTTGGCTCCATTCCCAGTAACCCCACACACACTAAATAAAGCCTTTTCATCTTCTAATGAAGGTAGTCGCTGAAAGGTGCCTCTTTGGTGGTGGTGCAATTGTAATCCCAGTATTCAGGAGGCTGAGACAGGAGGATCTCGGTTTACAGACAGCCTCAGCTACTTAGGCTCTCAGCAACTTAGTGAGACCCTGTTTCCAAATTAAATATAAAACATTGGGTCTGGGAGTGTAGCCCCAAGGTAGAAGGCCCAGGATTCCATCCCTAGTATAACAAAAAGTGCCTCTCGCAGCATAGACTCCGAGATTACCTAGGCCTTTCATGATCTCTTTCTCTCCATAAATAGCTGTGAACATAGTTGCATGAGAAAACACTAAAGCTATTGCCAAGAAACTAATCAGGCAGCCAGATTGGGAAGAGTAGATTTTAGATGTCTCTTTTTCAGGGTTAGAATACTATCGTATATCAGCTCTGTTTCCAACCATCCTTGGAATTTGGGACATGATAGGAGCTCAGAAATTAGGGTCCCATTTTTCCAGCCTTAGCATTTTCGTGTGTATGGCTTATTTATTTATTCGCGGTACTGGGAATGGAACCCAGGGACATTCTACCTTTGAGCTACACCCCCAGCCCTATTTTTTATTCTTTATTTTGAAACAAGTTCTTACTAAGTTCTGGAGGGCTTCACTAAGTAGCTGAGGCTGTCTGAGAACCATGATCCTCCTGTTTTAGCCTCCCAAGTACTGGGATTATAGACGTGCGTCACCACACCCCGCTTACTTAATTTTTTTTTTAATTTTGAGAAAGGGTGCAACTAATTTGCAGTCAGCCTCGCTAAGTTTCTGAGGCTGGCCACAAAACAGGGATCCTCTAGGCTTGGCCTCCCAAATACTGGGATTACAAGCATGCACCACCACACCCAGCTCAGCTGCAGCATTTTGTTTGTTTTTTGTAGTACTGAGGATTGAATCCAGGGGCATTCTACTTCTGAACTACATCCTCAGCCCTATTTTATTTTTTCTTTATTTTGAAACAGGGTCTCTCTAAGTTGTGTGGTACCCTTTTTTTTTCGGGGGGGGGGGTACTGGGGATGGAACCCAGGGGCATTCTACCTCCAAGTGACGTCCAACTCTACTTTTTAGGTTTTTTTTTTTTTTTTTTTTTTTTTTTTAACTTTTGAAACAGCTGTCTCACGCTTGTAATCCCAGCATTCGCTTGTAATCCCAGCATTCGGGAGGCTGAGACTGGAGGATTGCGGTTCCTGGATAGCCTCCGCTACTTAAGTAAGGCCCTCTACAATTCAGTGAGACCCGGTTTGGCACACGCTTGTAATCCCCGCGCTTGGGAGGCTGAAACAGGAGGATCGCAGGGGTTCGAAGCCAGCCTCAGCTACTTAGTGAGGCTTTCAGCAACTTAGTGAGACTCTGTTTCCAAATAAAATATACAAAAAGGTCTGGGAGTATAGCCCAGAGGTAGAAAGCCTCTGGGTTCCACCCCCAGTACCACCAAAAAAAAAAAAAAAGAAGAAGAAAAAATAGGGCAGGGGGTGTAGCTCAGAGGTTGAATCCCCTGGGTTCCATCCCCAGACCCGGAAAAAAAAATTGAAACATGGTCTCACTGAGTTGCAAAGGGCCTTGCTAAGTAGCTGAGGCTGTTGGCAAACTGGGACCCTCCAGTCTCATCTTTCTGAATGCAGAGATTACAAGCTTGTGCCACCACGCCCAGCTTGGAGTGCTTTATTAAGTAGCTGAGACTGGCCGTAAACCAGCGATTCTCCTGTCACAGCCTCCTAAGTACTGGGATTACAAGTGTGGCCACCACGCCCTGCTCCAGTACTTTTTAGTTATTATAAGAACTTTAGCCAGGCATGGTGGCGCATGCTTGTAATCCCAGCACTTGGGAGGTTAAGACAGGAGAATTAACATTTGGGACAGCCTCAGCTACTTAGTGAGGCCCTTTGAAACTCAGTGAGACCTTGTTTCTTTCTTTTTTTTTTTTTTTTTTTCTTCCTGGAAGCCCCTCTACCTCCGGGCTACACTCCCAGACCTTTTATATTTTTGAAACAGGGTCTCTTACGCCAGCGCGGCTAGCTTCCAACCTGCGCGATCCTCCTGTCTCCGCCTCCCAAGTGCGGGGGATTACAAGCATGCCCCACCACACCCGGCTTGAGACCTTGTTTCAAATTAAAGAATAAGCCAGGTGTGGTGGTGGATGCTTGTAATCCCCACACTTGGGAGGCTGAGACAGGAGGATCGCACAGGTTGGAAGCCAGCCTCAGCTACTTAGTGAGGTGCTCAGCAACTTAGTGAGACCCTGTTTGCAAATAAAATATAAAATAGTTCTGGGAGTATAGCCCAGAGGTAGAAAGCCTCTGAGTTCCACCCCCAGTACCACCAAAATAAATAAATAAAAATAAATTTTAAAAAAGAATCAAAAATAGGGCTGGGGGTGACACTTAGAGGTAGAATGTCCCTGGGTTCCATCCCCAGTATTGAGGGGGGAAAAAAGAACTTTGGAGTATTTAAATTAGGAGCCTGCTGGGCGTGGTGGCACATGCTTGTAATCCCCGTGCTTGGGAGGCAGAAAAAGGAGGATCACGCAGGTTCAAAGCCAGCCACGCTGGTTTAAGAGACCCTGTTTCCAAAAATTAAAAACAGTATAAAATAGGTCTGGGAGTGTAGCCCGGAGGTAGAAGGGCTTCTAGGAGCCCCAGTACCACCAAAAAAATTAATTAAATGAAATAAATTAGGAGCCTGGTTATAACCTTTGGAAAGATCATTTAAAAGAATATCATTTCTATTGCAGATGATTTTAGTTCTGAGATTTTAAAAAAAAAAACAACTTAGAGCTGAGAGTAATCCCAGTACTTGGGAGGCTGAGACAGGATCCCAGGTTCACAGCCAATCTTAGCTGTTTAGTGAAGCCTTCTGCAACTTAGTGAGACCTATTTTAATTTTTTTAAAAAAGGTCTGTAGGTAAAGCTTGGAGCTAGATTGCCCCTGAGTTCAATCTGTAGTACTTAAAAAATAAAAGTAGCTGGGTGCAGTGGCACAAGTGTGTAATTCCAGTACTTGGAAGGCTAAGACAGGAGGATCACAGGTTCATAGTAAGCTATTTAGAGAGGCCTCCACAACTTAGATCCAGTTTCAAAAATAATATAAAATAGGGTATGTAACTGGCTGGGCGTGGTGGCACACGCTTGTAATCCCCACACTTGGGAGGCAGAGACAGGAGGATCGCGTAGGTTCGAAGCAAGCCTCGCTGGCTTTAAGAGACCCTGTTTCCAAATAAAAATATAAAATAGGTGTGGGAGTGTAGCCCAGAGGTAAAAGGGTTCCATCCCCAGTACCACCAGGAAAAGAAAAAAAAATAGGGCATGGTATTTTAAAAAAAATAAGGCCCCGGGCTTCAACTCCCCCTACCCCCGTACTACTAACAAAAAAAAAAAAAAAAAAAATTACATTCTCTTTGCAACTACATAGAGATAGATTTGGCCGCAGATGTTTATAAACCTAACAGTGCCTCCCTTTTAAGACAAATATGAATGAAGATTGGGCTTAATATCAGAAACATCAAGGCGAAATCACTAGATTTTGTTTGCTAAACAATAGACTCAGAGCCAGGCACCTTGGCCACATCTGTAATCCCAGTACTATGAGAGGCCCAGACAAAAGGATCACAAGTTCACCTTGGTGAGACACTGTCTCAAAACAAAAAAATAAAAAGGGCTAGGGGCATCGCTAGGTGATTAAACCCCCCACTCCCTGCATTCAGTCGCCAGTACAAAACAATAAGACTCAGAATCTATAAAAGCAGCCGGGCGTGGTGGCGCACACTTGTAATCCCTGTGCTTGGGAGGCAGAGACAGGAGGATCGCGCAGGTTCGAAGCCAGCCACCTGTGCTGGCTTAGGAGACCCTGTTTCCAAATAAAAATGTAAAAATAGGTCTGGGAGTGTAGCCCAGAGGTAGAAGGGCTTCCAGGAACCCCAGTACCACCCCCCCCAAAAAAAAAGAATCTATAAAAGCACAAATTGTTTTTTTGGGGGGGGGCACTGCTGATTGATTCTACCTCCAAGCTACACTCCCAGTTCAATTTTTTTTTTTTATGGGATTTAGGATTAAACCGAGGGCATTCTACCTCCGAGCTATACCCTCAGCCTTTTTTCTTCTTTTCTTTTTTTTTCTTTTCTTTTTTAAGTACTGGGGATGGAACCCAGGGGCATTCTTCCTCCAAGCAACACACCCAGCCCTAATTTTTTTTTTATTCTTTATTTTGAAATAGGGCCTCACTAAATAGCTGAGGCAGTCCTCAAACTACGATCCTCCTCAGCCTCTCAAATGCTGGGATTACAAGTGTGCACACCATGCCCAAATTTATTTATTTTGAAACAGGATCTCACTAAGTAGCTGAGGCTGTTCTTGAACCTGCAATGCTCCTGTAACAACCTCCCGAGTACTCGGATTACAAGCCACTACACCCAGCTTCCAAATTTATTTCCTACTTGGAAACAAGGTCTCACTAGGTTACCGAGAGCCGAGGCTAGGTTTGAACCTGTGACCTTCCCATCTCAGGCCTCCTAAGTACTGGGATTACAAGCATGTGCCATCACGCCTAGCTAAAAGCACAAGTTTAATTGGATTTTTCCTACAAATGTTGCTTCTAGCCCTCTAGATTGGGTGCTTTTTAAGTCTGACTTCTAAACTGGAGCATTTTGTGTCTACCATAGCTTAACATCACCATACATGTCTGAAAACCCAAGATACTTATAATCCTCTATTCTAAGTTATGGAGAGCTCTCCATTTTATATAAATGGGAACAGAAATCGTTGTTTCTCTTGTAAGTATAGGCAGCATTGTGGCCCTTAATAACTTGCAAAAATTAGATGGTAATATTTAAATCTCAGCACAGTGGAGTGACTGGCTGAATGCTGTTTGCAGAGAATTATTGCTGTTTCATGTCTGTTGACTGGATCAGGGCATGACAAGCTGCCTGTCTGGTAGCAACTGGAGGTCACAAGCCTGCCACCTTTGTTTCTGCTTAGACTGACTTGTTTTATATTTTGTACTAGAGATTGTGCTACTAGAGATTGAATCCAGGAACATTATACCTTCAAGCTGTACCCCCAGCCCTATTTTTTATATTGAAACAAGGTGTCAATAAGTTGACAGCCTCACTAAGTTGCCAAGGCTGGCCTCAAACCTGCAATCATCCTGTCTCAGCCTCCCAGGCACTAGGACTACAGACATGTGCCACCATGCCCAGAGTAAAGAGTGACTTCTAAATTGGAGGCAACAAGTACTGGAAAGTGGAATAATAGGAGTCTTAGACATTGGGCAGAACTGAGTTGGACTAAGACCTGCACTAACCTGCTCTTCTCTGAGTGTCAGTGTGTGAAACCACTCAGGCTGCCATCCTGAGTGGATCCGATTCCAAGCAGGAGGCTTCCTGTCACATAGTTGCACCCAGAAGGTCTGTTACAGAGAGTGCAATATGCTGATGTCCATGGAGGTTTTCGTTCTGAGCAGCTCTTAGTGATGAAAGTAGGGTGTGGTGGCACACGCATTTGGGAGGCTGAGTCGGAGGCAGAGACAGGAGGATCACGGTTCGCGGGCAGCCTCAGCTACTTAGGCCCTTCACAACTCAGTGAGACCCTGTTTTAAAGTAAAGAATTAAAAATAGGGCAGGGTAGCTGGGCGTGGTGGTGCACGCTTACAATCCCCCCCCCCCCCGCCTTGGAAGGCTGAGACAGGAGGATTGCACAGGTTCGAAGCCAGCCTCAGCTGGCTTAAGAGAGAGACCCTGTTTCCAAATAAAATATAAAATAGGTCTGAGAGTGTAGCCAGGAGGTAGAAGGCCCCTGGGTTCCAGCCCCAATACCACCAAAAAAATTTCCAAAAAAAAATAGGGCAGGGTGCGTAGCTCGGAGGTCAAATGCCTCTGGGTTCCATCCTAAGACCCGCAAAAAAATAAATAAAAAGAGTGATGAGAAGCCCCTGTTCTCCACAGTTAGGTAGTTTGGAACTGTATTACTGCTAAGACTACATTTCCTAAAATACTTTTGAAGACTGGGATAGCCAGGTGTGGTGATGCACACCTGTAATCCCAGTACTTAGGAGTCTGAGACACAAGGATTGCAGTTTTAAGGCAAGCCCCAGCAACTTAGCAAGACCCTGTTTTAGAATTTAAAAAAAAATTTTTTTTTGCAGGTCTGGGAATAGAACCCAGGACATTTGACCTCCACGATACACCCCTTGCCTTATTTATTTTGGTGGTACTGGGGTTCCTGGAAACCCTTCTACCTCCGGGCTACACTCCCAGACCTATTTTTATACTTTTTTAAATTTGGAGACAGGGTCTCAAGCCAGCAAGGCTGGCTTCGAACCTGCACGATCCTCCTGTCTCTGCCTCACAAGTGCGGGGATTACAAGTGTGCGCCACCACGCCCGGCTTTTTTTTATTTTTTGAAAGAGTCTCACTAAATTGTGGAGGGCCTCACTAAGTAGCTGAGGCTGTCCGCAAACCACGATCCTGCAGTCTCAGCCTCCCGAATGCTGGGATTACAAGCATGCGCCACCACACCTGGCCAGCATAAAAGTTTTTTAAAGGGGCTTGGGGAGCTGGGCATGGTGGGGCATGCCTGTGGTTCCAATACTTGGGAGGCTGAGATAGGAGGATTCCAGGTTAGAGGGACAGCTTCAGCAAATTAGAGATCTTCTCCACAAATTAATGAGACCCTGTTTTAAAATAAGAAATAAAATAGGGCTAAGGTTGCAGCCCAGAGATAGAATGTTCCTGAGTTCAATCCCCAGTACCAGAAAAAGTATGGATGCTCTCATTTATAAGGTTCTGGACAAAGAGTATTTCTTCTCAGAGCTGGTCATTTCTTAGACGGATGGGTTTGACTTTAATGGATGCCCAGAAGCCTGTAGGCCAATGCTGCGTTTATTGTAACAAGTGTAGAGTCTCCTATAAAGAATCGTAGCTATGTAGCAGGATGATCATTTCATTGCATGGGAGCACATTTTCCCTAAGAAGCCAGTACTGTTTCAAGGTCTTGGTCAAATGGTTTTCTGCAATAGTCATGGATTCACCTTTTTTTTGGGGGGGGATGGCAGGAGGAGGCTTAAAATCTAGAAGATTTTACAACTCTTAAGGGTTACAACTCTTCATCCCCTGATGAAGGAGATGATGAGCCAGTATGATTTGGTTATCCAACATAGACAGTCTTCTGGGGATACTTGCACAAACTGCTAGAGGAAACAAAATGGACAGTAGATTGTCAGCGTGTGTGCATCTATGTTTACTTTCATTTGGGGGAGGATTAACAATGTCAATGAGTTGAGTTGAGTCAGGCGTGGTGGCACACCCTTGTAATCCCAGCACTTAAGAGGCTGAGACATGAAGATCACACAGGTTCAAAGCCAGCCTCGGCTACTTAGACTCAGCAACTTAGTGAGACTCTGTTTCCAAATAAATTATGAAATAGGGCTGGGGGTGTAGCCTGGAGGTAGAAAGCCCTGAGTTCCACCCCCCCAGTACCACAAGAAATAAAAAAAGAGAGAGAATACAAAATGGGGCAGGAGGTGTAGCTCGGAGGTCAAATGCCCCTAGGTTCCATGCTCAGACCCACACACACATTAAAAAAAAAAGTCAATGAGTAAACCAGGTGTGGTGGCACATGCTTGTAATCCCAGCATTTGGGAGGCTGAGACAGGAGGATCACAGTTTGTGGATAGCCTCAGCTACTTAGGCTCTTTGCAACTTAGTGAGACCCTGTTTCAAAAATAGGGCTGGGGTTTTAGCTCAGAGGTAGAATACCTCTGGGTTCCATCCCCAGTACCCCCCCCCAAAAAAAATGAATGTCATTGAGTTATATGAGTTATAATAAATCTTCTTAATCTATTTCCTCAAGGCAAAAGAATGCATGTGCAGTTGTCTACCAGCCGGCTTCGGACTGCTCCTGGGATGGGGGACCAGAGTGGCTGCTATCGGTGTGGGAAAGAGGGGCACTGGTCCAAAGAGTGCCCAGTAGACCGCACTGGGCGTGTGGCAGACTTTACTGAGCAGTATAACGAACAGTATGGAGCAGTGCGCACACCCTACACCATGGGCTACGGGGAATCCATGTATTACAGCGATGCCTACGGAGCACTCGACTACTATAAGCGCTACCGAGTCCGCTCCTATGAAGCAGTGGCAGCGGCAGCTGCTGCTTCTGCATACAACTATGCAGAGCAGGGCATGTCTCATCTGCCTCAAGTCCAGAGCTCAGCTGTGACCAGTCACCTCAACTCTACTTCTGTTGATCCCTACGACAGACACTTATTGCCGAACTCTGGTGCTGCTGCCACCTCAGCTGCTATGGCTGCTGCTGCTGCCACTTCTTCCTCCTATTATGGAAGGGATAGGAGCCCGCTGCGTCGTGCTGCAGCCGTGCTCCCCACAGTTGGAGAGGGCTACGGTTATGGGCCAGAGAGCGAGCTGTCTCAGGCTTCAGCAGCTACACGGAATTCTCTGTATGACATGGCCCGATATGAGCGGGAGCAGTATGTGGACCGAGCGCGGTACTCAGCCTTTTAAAAACTGGAGGTGAGAGTGGGCTGCACATTGGTTGAGATCCCATTTAGTTCCCTTGCAGAAATGATAAGATTTACTTTCCTTGCAGACATGACCCTTGTTTCATAGAGGATACAGCCACCTGTTTGCTATTGGGACAATATCCAAAAAGTATAAAGTCCTGTGTTAGTTTTCAGTATTTCTCTGCCTTAGACTGCAAATTCACTTGGCCTGTTGAGTTGTAACCCCAACTTGTTTCTTCTGAAAAGGAACAATTTGTTAGAGGTACTATTCTTTAATCGGTTTGTAAGCATATGTAAGTTACAGAAAAGCATTTAAAAGAACATTTTTCACCCGCCCTTTGTATGGATTGTATTACACAGGGAATGAGACTAAGGCTCAAGAGGTTCAGCAGTTTGCCTCCAGTCATTTGGTATGAGACGTAGAGCTGCATTCAAGCTCAAGTCTATGAGTCTAAAACCCAGACTTGTTCTATACCAAAGACACTGGTGTTAACCTGAAGATTACAGGTTCAGGAGTTAACGATGGTATCATAAAGAGAATTTTACCCAGAGCTTTGGTTTCCAGTTTGCTAATAAAAGTATTTATTGGATCATTAGCCTTTATCAAAGGCATCTCTTCAAGTACCATATCTGCAAACCAGATAGTCATAAATGTCGTGTTTAGTTCTGAGACAGTTGTTTGAATGCTGAATGTTTGCTGCTTTATTCCATGCAGTTCTTCCTTATTCAGATTTACAGCATGTTTTGTTGTATGGGCACTTAAGCCCTGGTTTTTTAGCAATTTTATGTTTGAAAGGAAGACTTAAGGAGTTAAAACTGGCAATTTTCTGACATATGTAAAATCCCTCAGGTGGTACCTGAAAATAATGTTTCCCACTTCAGGAAGTGTATACCAAAAGTGTTAAAATGGCAAGAATGATTGCTAGTAACTAGAGTGTCCAGTAGAGTCGAAATGCATCACAAGAGCTCTCTTTTCCATGGTTTTCTTTGTGCTTTGAAGTTGGGCATCAGTTGAATTGGAGCCCCAGTAACAAGGTTAAATTGAGTTACCAACTGATCTCAGGGTTCCTGTGTATCTCATCTTTGGAATGTGTAGAAAACACATATACAGGAATTTGCTCTTTTTAGTGAAGTGAGAAGCAACTATGGCATGAACGTGTGATAAGTTATATCCTAAATGACCATGTCAGTAAGACTTGCGGTTTTCCGAGACCATTGTGCAGCCATGTGTGAAGTAGATAAGCTTAGAGCCTGTGGAGTTTGCCATTAATTTTTACAGCTGGATCTACCATGAGGTGAGATGATAACATCTGGAGTAAGTTGGTATCAGTCTTTCAGATAACATGTTTCTCTCAAGTTATGTTTTAAAGTTACATTTAAATTAGTATATTGTGACCTTTAAAGGGTATTGCCAGGGCATTTAAAAAGTGAATTTTAACTGCCAGCAGTGGTTGTTCAACTAACCTCTTTTTAGTGATGACTTTTAAAGAAACTTACCTTCCAGGTGTGAACCTCAAATGGACTGAATAACCCTGAGTTGGTTGCAGTCCCAGGAGCCTGATGTTAATGAGGCTGCCAGGATGAAATACTCCAGAACTGTTGGGGATCCAAATTCGGGTCTCACCCTAGCAGAACTGATTCAAGAACGTCACAACTTTTGAAGTCGATTGGCACAGATCAAGACCAAGATTTGGCCCTTTGTCTGTAATAAGTAGAGGAACTTGGTGTGAGTTAACTTTTTTTTTCCCCCAGCCATTGGTGTCTGGAGTTCCCATCATCAATGGAAGATTTAGAGAATTTTAGCAGTGATTTCTTTTGCTTTAGCAAGGAGGTTTGGTTAGGGAAACTACTGGAACTAGGGTTCTAAATCTGTGAGTGTGGCATGTAGATACACTGACCATTCCTTGAGACCCTACCCTTTATGACTGTCTGTTCTGAAAATTTACTAAGAAAGATTAAAATGAAACAGTGCACTTACAATAGTGTAGTTGGGCCGGGCATGGTGGCGTATACATGTAGTCCCAGAGACTCAAAAGAGTATCCATATAGTGAGATCCCCTCTTGTAAAAAAAAAAAAAAAAAAAAATAGAGCATTTGGCCATATTTGAGATCTCAACATCTTTTGATTTTTCTGGACCCCAAAATTAAAATTGTAGTTCTTGATAATGTATGTATGTCCTTCAATGGAGCAACGGTAGCCTATCACAGAGGTTGTTTTGCTTAAAAGATGGATAAGGAAGTGAAGTTGAATTTCTCACGAACACAGCAGTCTTCCACCTAGATTGCATCTTGTCCTATATAGAGCTATTATTAGACTCCTAGGTAATTTTGTGGGATGTAAGTTTGATGCAGTCTGACTTGGTTTTGTTTTTTTGTTTTTTTGTTTTTGTTTTTTTCTCCCCTGGAATACAGGACGGGACCAGGGCCCGAGCCAAGCTGCTCCCCAGGCATTGTGTAAGCCTCTTGTGTTGTGCTCTCTTTCAGGTAGGATAATTGCGGACTGAACCCTCGGGCTGCGGTCATATATGAGAACTTGCTCCGCGCGGTCCCCTTTGCCGGGATGTTTCCATTGCTTCATGTTTCAGTAAACAAAGGAGTTTGTGACCAACTATGTTTTCTTTCTTAATTTAATTCTTCTAAGTTGACTTTTCTTTCCTCCTGATACTAGTCTTTGTAGCCTTTCACTCTGTTCTTATATTCTCAGCCTGTGAGCAGCCCTAGGTAAGGATTATGCTGGCACCCCCTTTCTCCTGTACAGTGAGCCCCTCACACCTTGCTTCCCCTAGGCGTTGAACCCTTCTCCCTGCCTCCCTGCAGCATTTCCTTTCCCTTAAAATGACCATGTAGTGGCAAGCAGCCTTTTGCTCTTCTGTTAGCTTTGGACTCTAACATTGAAGCTAATCTTCTGAAATTGCTAGGACCATTGGGGGTTTTGTTGTTTTGTTTTTGTTTTGTTTTGTTGTCTGACTGTGATCGTGGTACAGCATTAGCTGAAATTTGGCCTTGTTTTAACTCCACTCCCATTTTCTAAATTTTTTTTGACAAATAAACATTTCTAACAGTTAAAAATATCTTGTCTATTTTTTGTCACCAGTATTTTCTTTCCTAATTGTACTCAAGCTAGCTACTGAATTCACATAAACGGATGGCTAATTTATGGATTTATTCACTTATTTTGGTGGTATGGGGGATTGATACCCCCAGCCCTATTTCTTTTTGGAACAGGGTCTCACTAAGTAGCTGAGGCTGACTGCAAACCCGGATCCTCCTGTCTCGGCCTCCCAAGTACTGGGTTTACAAGCATGCACCACCATGCCTGGCTTGGATGACTAATTGAGATGTAGAAGAAAGGAATCAGTGAAGTGAGTATTAAATATGGCTTCAGAAATAGGTGGTAGTGAGTTGGGCATGGTGGTACACACTTGTAATTCTAGTGCATGGGAAGCTAAGACAGGAGGATTACAGGTTCAAAGCCAGCCTCAGCAACATAGTGAGACCCCATTTCCAAATTTAAAAAAAAGACATAGCTGGGCATGGTGCGCATGCTTGCAATGCCAGTACTTTAGAGACTGAGACAAGACATCAGGTTTGAAGCCAGCCTCAGTAATTTAATGATACTGTCAGTAAAGTAGCGAGACTCTGTTTCAAACATTTATAAAAAGGGCCAGGCATGGTGGCGGTTCACAGACAGTCTCAGCTATTTAGCAAGGCCCTTTGCAACTCAGTGAGACCCTGTTTCAAAAAATAAGAGGCCGGGTATGGTGGCACATGTTTGTAATCCCAACATTTGGGAGGCGGAAACCGGAGGATTGCAGTTCGCAGAGAGCCTCAGCTACTTAGCCAGGCCCTTCACAACTCAAGTGAGACCCTGTTTCAAAAAAAAAAGAAAAAGACTAAAAAACAGGACAAGGGGTATAGCTTTGAATGCCCCTGGGTTCCATCCCCAGCACTGCAAAGAAAAAAAAATCTAAAAAGGGAAGGCCTGGGTTCAATCTCTAACACCAAAAAATAAAAGAATGAAAAGAATAGACATTTAAGAGCTAGGCCTGGTGGTGCATGCCTGTAATCCCAATACTTGGGAGGCTGAAGCCAGGCATGGTAGCAGAAACTTGTAATCCCAGCATTTGGGAGGCTGAGGCAGGAGGATTGCAATTTGCAGACAGCCTTAGCTATTTAGTGAGGCCCTTTGCAACTCAGCAAGACCTGCTTCAGAATAATTTTTAAAAGCTGGGCATAGTGGCGCATGCCTGTAATCCCTGCACTTGGGAGGCTGAGACAGGAGGATTGCACAGGTTCGCCAGTCTCAGCTACTTAGACCCTGTTTCCAAATAAAATATAAAATAGTCTGGGAGTATATCCCGGAGGTAAAAAGCCCCTGGGTTCCACCCCAAGTACCACCAAAGGAAATTTAAAAATAAATAGGGATAGGGGTATAAGCTTAGAGGTAGAATGGCCCCGGGTTCCATCCCCAATACTGCAAAAAAGCAAAACCCAATACTTGGGAGGCCGAGGACAATCAGGTTTAAGGCCAGGCTCAGCAACATAGTAAAACCTGTTAAATTGATGTAACAAATGGTATAAAATGGTAATTGCTGAGCCTGGCATGGTGGCAAGCAAGGTTATAATCCCAATATTTGGGAGGATCACAGGTTCACAGCCTCAGCTACTTAGGCTCTCTGCAGCTTGGTAAGACCCTGTTTCAAAATAATCAAAAATAGGTCAGGGGGTGTAGCTCGGAGGTCAAATGTGCCTGGATTCCATCCCCAGACCCACAAACAAAACAAAAAAATACCCAAGTTTAGAGAGATGGGCAATTTTTGTAATTCTTTGTGTTTCGAGACTGAAAATTTTAGCTGGATGTGGTAGTGGATGTGCTTGTAATCCCAGTACTTGTGAGGCTGAGACAGAATTACAAGTTAAGGGTAGCTTCAGCTATTAGGCTCTCTGCAATGTAGCAAGACCCTGTTTCTAAATAAAAAAAAATAAAAGAGGGATGGGGGTATAGCTTGGAAGCATAATGTCCCTGAAGTATAATCCAGTACCAAAAAAAAAAAAAAAAAAGATTGAAACTTTGAGAATATTTCTTTCTTGAAATACAACTAATTAGTATCCTACAGAGTGAATGTTTGCACAGAATGAGGCCCAAGGGGATGTCCCGAGTCCTGTTTGGAAGAGGGAGGAATAATACCTCAGGCCTTTCACCTCCTTGAATTACTTCCTGAGCAGTCAGCTGTTTGGGGCAGGGTTCTTGGCAGCCACCCAAGCAAGGTCCAGCCATAGCAGCCCCATTCTGTGATGCATAAGGGAAAATAAACCTTACCCTGATTATTGGGTACTGTGGATTAAACTGGGACATTCTACCTCCAAACTACACCCGCAGCCAATTTTTATTTTGAAACAGGGTCTCCCTGAAATGTTAAGGCCAGCCTCAAACCTGCCACTCTCCTTTCTCATTCTTTTTTCCATAGGCATGGCTTGCAAGCTAGCCCCACCCTGATTTAAATACCACTGGGGGGATAGGAGTGTGAGAATGCCCTGGGAACTAGTGCCAACAGCTCCCCTAGGGCCCAGGAGAGGCACAGTCCTAATGAGCTCTGCCTCATCTCTACTGGCCAGATTCAAGTATCAAACTCCAGTGGCCCTTAGGCTGAGACATACAGTTACTTTAGTACAGAGGAAAGTTTGGGGCGGGGCTGGGGATACATAACATAAGGGAATCTTCAGAATCTAGGTCACACAACCCAAACATGGAGGCACATACCTCTAATCCCAAGTATTCGGGAAGCTGAGGCAGGAGGATGGTAAATTTTAGGCCAGCCTAGGCATTTAAGACCCCATCTCAAAATAAAATTAAAAAGGCTGGGGTTGTAACTCAATGGCAGTGCATCCCTGGGTCTGATCCCCAATACTGCAAGAAAAGAAAAAGAAAATCCAGGTGAAAGGTACATAAAGGCAAGGAAATTGGTTATCATCTGAATGGGGAATATGAGAAAAGCAGCTGGTGGCGCATGCTCGTAATCCAGGTACTTGGGAGGCTGAGACAGGATTGCAGGTTCACATCCAGTCTCAGCTACTTACTGAGGCCGTCTGCAACTTAGACGCCATTTCAAAATAAAGAAAAAATAGGGCTGGGGGTAATTTGGAGATAGAATGGCCCTGTGCTCAATCCCTAATACTGCCCCCTCCAAAAAAGAGAAAAGCAAAACCCTGACAATGCCTCATTTTCATTGTCCTGAAAACTATGGCCATCTTTCTTTTCCCCTTGAAACCCCAAGTCTCTTAAACAGGCCTTTGCGAGGGATATCTACGGGGCTGCCTAATGCAAATGCCAAGGGAGGAGGGGCCTGACCCTAACATATTCAAAAGATCAATAAAAAGCCAATGTAGTTAGTACAGCTAAAGCAGAGAGAAATTTTGTTTATTCTAAACCAGGTTAGAAGCCACCAGAGGGTTTTGAGCTGAGTTACGACATCTGGTGTGTGTAATTTTTTCTTTTTTAATGGTGCTGGGGATTGAAAACACGGGCATTCTAACTGAGCTACACCCCCATCCCTATTTTTTTAAATCTTTTATTTTTTGCAGTACTGGGAATGAAAGCCAGGGGCATTCTACCTCTGAATTACACACCCAATCCTATTTTTTATTATTATTATTATTATTATTATTATTATTATTATTATTAGCATGTCTAGGGATGGAACCCAGGGGCATTCAACCTCTGAGCTATACCCCCTGCCTTAATATTTATTTATTTATTTATTTATTTATTTATTTATTTATTTATTTATTTATGGCAGGTCTAGGGATGGAACCCAGAGGCATTTGACCTCCGAGCTTACGGCCCCTGCCCTATTTTTTCTTTCTTTTTTGGGTGGTACTGGGGATGGAACCCAGGGGCCTTCTACCTTTGGGCTACAATCCCAGACCTATTTTATATTTTTTATTTGGAAACAGGGTCTCACTAAGTTGCTGAGAGCCTCACACTATAGTAGCTGAGGCTGGCTTTGAACCTGTGTGATCCTCCTGTCTCAGCCTCCCAAGCGCAGGGATTACAAGCGTGCGCCACCACGCCCAACTTTTTCTTATTTTTTGAAACAAGGTCTCACTAAGTTGTGAAGGGCCTAAGTAGCTGAAGCTGTTCAACCGCAATCCTCCTGTCTCAACCTCCCAAATGCTGGGATTACAAGCATGCACCACCACACGCCGGCTGGTTATTCTTTATTTTGTGGGGTGTGTGTGTGTGTGTTACTGGGGGTAGAACCCAGGGCTTTTCTACCTCTGGGCTATACTCCCAGACCTATTTTATATTCTATTTGGAAACGGTCTCACTAAGTTGCTGAAAACCTAAGTAGCTGAGGCTGGCTTCGAACCTGTGCATTCCTCCTGTCTCAGCCTCCCAAGCGCTGGAATTACAAGCTTGCTTTTGAAACAGGTTCTCAATGAGTTGCAAAGAACCTAAGTACCTGAGGCTGTTCGCAAATCTGGATCCTCCAGTCTCAGAGTGTGTGCTACCACGCCTGGCTTATTTTTTATTTTTGGTGGTACTAGGGATTTGGTAGAAATCCCAGGGGATTTCTACCTCCAGGCTATACTCCCAGGCCTATTTTATATTTTATTTGGAGACAGGGGGGTCGGGTCTCACTAAATTGCTGAGAGCCTAAATAGCTGAGGCTGGCTTCGAACCTGTGCGAGGCTCATGTCTCAGCCTCCCAAGCAGTGGGATTATAAGCATGCGCCACCACGCCCGGCTTATTATTTTTGAAACGGGGTCTTGCTAGGTTGATGAGTCTCACTACTAGCTGAGACTATCCTTGAACCTAGAATCCTCCTGTCTGAGCCTCCCAGTACTGGGATCACAGGAGTGTGCCACCAGATTCAGCTTGGTGTACTTTTTTTCTTCTTGGTACTGGGGATGGAACCCAGGGGCATTCTACCTCCAAGCGACACCCCCAGCCCTATTTTTTTTTTTTTTTTTTGGTGGTACTGGGGTTCCTGGAAGCCCTTCTACCTCTGGCTACACTCCCAGACCTATTTTATATTTTTTATTTGGAAACAGGGTCTCTTAAGCCAGCGAGGCTGGTTCCAAACCAGCGCGATCCTCCTGTCTCCGCCTCCCAAGCGCGCGCCACCACACTTGGCTAGGGAGGGACCTCAGTTGTAGAGATCGGGGTGATGGTGGCTCTTAACTGAGCTGCCAGAAATGAAGGTGGACAAGTAGAGCCAAGATTATCTCACAGGTTGGATGTGGGTTTGAACTCCAAGGTTTTTGCCAGAGCATTCGAGGGATAGAATTGGCCATCATCTAAGAAGAAGGGAATCCAATAAGGTTATATGGTAGGAAGAAGGTGAGAAGTTCAGTTTTAGCCGAGTGTGGTGGCTCATGCTACTAATCCAGTACTTGGGAGGCTGAGACAGGAGGATCTGAGGTTCATACCCAGCCTCAGCAACTTAGTGGGGCCCTCTGCAACTTAGTAAAACCTGTTTCAAAAAAAGAAAAAAGCTGTCTTAAATAAATCCCCCCTTTTTTTGGTGGTACTGGGGTTTCTGGAAGCCCTTCTATCTCCAGGCTACACTCCCAGACCTATTTTATACTTTTTTTTGGAATCAGGGTCTCTTAAGCCAGCACACCTGGCTTCGAACCTGCGCGATCCTCCTGTCTCCGCCTCCCAAGTGCGGGATTAGAAGCGTGCGCCACCACGCCCGGCTACATTGCCTCTTTTTTCCGGTACTGGGGATGGAACCCGGGGGCATTCTACCTCAGAGCTACACCTCCAGCCCTATTTTTTAATCATACCAGCCCAACAGGTGGCATTTGAACCCACTTGGTCACCAAGAGTAGGTGGAGAGGGGCATGGATTATGACAATAATCTGAGCTCTGAAGCCTTCCATATCAAGAGTCAGAGAGGGCCAGGTATGGTAGCACACACCTGTAGTCACAGTGCTTAGAAAAGGCTGAGACAGGAGGATTGCAGGTTTGAGGACAGCACACAATAATTTAGTGAAACTATTTTAAACTAAAAAATGAAGTAGAGTTGTAGATGTAGCTCAGAGGTAGATCGCTCTGGGGTTCAATCACCAGTGTCACAAAAAGCTGGGGAGGGGGGAGATAGCAGAGAGGGGAAAAGGAACCGAGAAGGAAGACCAAAATGACTATGCCCTAACTTTTAAAATTAGAAAAACTAAGCCGGGCGCGATGGCGCACGCTTGGAATCCCCACGCTTGGGAGGCTGAGACAAGAGGATCGCACGGTTCGAAGGCTCTCAGCAACTTAGTGAGACCCTGTTTCCAAATAAAATAGAAAATAGGTCTGGGAGTATAGCCCAGGGTAGAAAGCCTCTGGATTCAACCCCCAGTACCACCACCAAAAAAAAAAAAAAAAAAATTAGAAAAGCTAGCCGGGTGTGGCAGCTTACACTAGTAATTCCAGTGTTTGGGAGGCTGAGACAGGAGGATCACGGTTCCCAGCCAGCCTCAGCTACTTAATGAGGCCCTTTCCAACTCTGTGAGACCCTTTTTCAAAATAAGGAATTAAAAAGTAAGGCTGGGGGTGTAGCTCAGAGGTAGAATGCCTCTGGGTTCCATCCCCAGTCACACACACACACACACTAAAAAAATAAAAGTGGGGCTCGGGTTATAACTTACAAGAATCTGAGCTTGATCCCAGCACAGAAAGAACTAGGGAATCTTGCTTTCCCCTCCCACACCGCACTCACTCATTAGTGGCCTTATTCTTAGGGCCCTTGCTCAAGCTGTATGTGGCAGTTTGGCTCTGGAGCGCCCCCTAAAGGCGCACGTCGAAGGGTTGGTCCCCAGTGCAGCAAGTTACAGAGGTGGGATCTTGGAGCGTGATTGGATCAAGACCGCTCTGACCTCATCACTGGGTTAACCCATCACTGGGTTTATGAGTGGACTGTTGGGAGGTGGTAGGGCCTAGCTGGGAGGGAGTCCACTGGAGGTGCACCCTGGAAGGGTGTTTATTGTCCGAGGTCCCTTCCTAGCTCTCTGCTTCCCAGTGGTCATGAGTTCAAGCACCATTTCCACACTGCACCCTTCCACCATGACTTTGGCTTTGCCTTGGACCCAGAAACAATGGAGCCAACCAACCATGGACTAAAAAACCTCTGGAACTCGGCCAAAACAAATCTTTCCTCAAGTTATTTTCCTCAGGTATTTTGTCACATCTCCTAAGAGCTGAGAAACACGTTATTGGTCTACCTGGAGCTCTCCCCAAACACCTGTTTGGCATCTTATTCAAGTCTGCTCAAGTCTCACTTTTCTAGAGGCCAGCCCTTGCTTGCCACAAAAACCTGGGCATGCACGCACACACTGAAGCGCTTCCCAGCCTCTTAACTGTCCTGTTTTTCTTGGATTTGTTTGGCTCTTTTCTGTACTAGAGATTGCACCCGGGGACTGTACCTCCACGCTCTTACTGATTTGAAACAGAGCCTTGCTATGTTGCTCAGGCTGGCCTCAAACCTGTGTCTCCACCTCAGCCTCCCAAGGTACTGGGATTACGGCATGTGCCACCCCAAGCCAACTCTATCTTGTTGATAAAGCCGCGTGTGTGTGTGTGCATGTGCGCGCACGCATGCACTACTACTGGGGATTGAACCTTGAATCCAGGACATTCCACCTGTGAGGTGCACTCCAGCACTTTTTTTAAAAAACAGGGTCTGGGATGTTGAGGGCCTTGCCTAAGTTGCCAAGACTGGCTGTGAACCTGCTATCCTCCTGTTTCACCTCCCAAACACTAGGATTACAAACATGCTCCACTGTCCCCAGCTACAAAGCTTAATGCCTTAACACAATTTACTGTGTGTTGTTTGTTCTGGGTAGAATGTAAACTTCAGATGAAGAGCTTCCACTGGTTTGGGTCATGAGGACAAGATGGAGAAACCACACAACATTAAAGACAATGGGAGGGAACAAGAAATAAGCCTTAGTATTTGTGTGTATGCACACTAGGTGCTGGGATTTAACCCAGAGGAATTTTGCCATGAGTTACATCTCCAACTTTTTTTTTACGTTTTGCAGTACTGGGGATGGAACCCAGGGGTACCCTATCTCCGATCTTCAACCCCAGCCCTGTTTTTTATTTTGAAACAGGGCCTCACTAAGTTGCAGAGGGCTTCATTACGTAGCTGGGGCTGGCAACAAACCTGCAGTCTTCCTGTCTCGCCCCCCAAGTACCAGGATTACAAGTGTGCATAACCATGACTGGTTTTATTTTTTGTCTTGAAACAGGGTCTTACTAGGTTGCTAATAAACGTCTCACTAAATTGCTGAGGCTGGCCATGAACCTGCCACCACAGCCGCAAGGCGTGGCCCAGCTGTGTTTTATCTTTGAGCTATTTGTTCCTTACCCATTTCTTAGTAAAATGTTTCTAGTTTTCCATTTGCCACTTTGAAATTACCAGATTCTTTGTTACATAAAATATGTATTGCCAGCTGGGCATGGTGGCACATGCTTGTAATCCCAGCATTCGGGAGGCTAAGACAGGATTGCAGTTCAAGCACAGCCTCAGCTACTACTTAGTGAGACCCTGTACAACTCGGTGAAACCCTGTTTCAAAATAAAGAATAAAAAATAGGGCTGGGGATGTAGCTCGGAGGTAGAAAAGCCCCTGGGTTCCATCCACAGTACCGCAAAAAAGGGGGAGTAAAGAGAAGAGGGGGAGCCGGGCGTAGTGGTGCAGGCTTGTAATCCCAGCGCTTGGGAAGCTGAGAAAGGAGGATCGCACAGGTTCAAAGCCAGCCTCACCTACTTAGTGAGGCCCTCAGCAACTTAGTGAGACCCTGTTTCCAAATAAAATAGAAAATAGGGCTGGGGGTGTAGCCCAGAGGTAGAAAGCCCCTGGGTTCCACCTCCCAGTACCAGACAGACAGACAGACAGACAGACAGACACACACACACACACACACACACACACACACACACACACACTAGGGCTGGAGCTGGGCATGGCGTATGCTTGTAATCCATGCATTTGGGGGGCTGAGACCTGAGGATTGCAAGATTGCGGTTCAAGGACAGCCTCAGCTAATACTTATTAAGGTTCTTTGCGACTCAGTGAGACCCTGTTTCAAAATAAAGAATAAAAAATAGGGCTGGGGGTGTAGCTCGGAGGTAGAATGTCCCTGGGTTCCATCCCTGGTACCGCGGGGTGGGGGGGTGGGGGGGACTGCAGCAGGGCATGTGGCAATCCCAGTACTTGGGAGGCTGAGACAGGATTGCAGGATCACAGCCAGCCTCAGCTACTTCATGAGGACCTGTTTCAAAATAAAGAATAAAATATAATGCTGGAGGTATAGCTCAGAGGTAGAAGGCCCCTGGGCTCAATCCCCAGTATCGCAAAAATTCAATTTTTTTAGTCTAGTTAATATTTACCATGGTTTTCATTTACTTTATGATCAGTAATTCAGCTCTGAACTCTTCAAAGGAACACAAAAGTACATTATGTTCAAATACATCGTTTTATCTTTGAGACCTGTCCTCCTTTAATTAATTTCTCCTGCTTTAAGGCTGCTGTTTTCCAAGCCCACTGCGGAAAAAGTCCCAGGACCTATTACCTTCATCTGGGAAATCATTCCCTCAGCATGACGTTAAGAACTCTAGAGTGCTAAGCACACAGAATCCAGTGATGTGAAAGGACGCTAATACCTACAGTGCACACCTCTCATTATTCCATCCCTTGGGATCTATTTTTGTACCGATACAGCTCAAGGGTAGAGTCTGCTTCAGTTTAGCACTCACCTACGTCAACCCCAGTTTTGAGGATGCCTGAACAAACCTTTGTCAAAGTCAAGTCTAACAATATCAGTGTTGTGTGTAGCTGAGCGGTAGAGTGCATGCTTGGTTTGCATGAGGTCTTGGGTGCAGTTCCCCGTAGCAAAAACAGATTAAGCCTAATATCCCATCAAATCCCCACAGCACTCTCAAAGTCCTTTGACCCTCTCTCCAGAGTGTAACACCTTCTCTTAAATTGTACTCCACTTCGATAAATAAACCTTATTTCCCCTCTTAAAACAATATATTCTCCCTTAAAACAACTTCCAGAATACAGCCAGGCGTGGTGGTGCACACTTGTAATCCCAGCATTTGGGAAGCTGAAGACAGGAGGATGGTGGTTCCAGGCCAGACTTATATACTTAGGCCTTAACAACTCAGTGAGACCCTGTTCCAAAATAAAGGATAAAAAATAGGGCTGGGGTGTAGCTTAGAGGTAGAATGCTCTGAGTTCCATCCCCAGTACCACAAGGAAAAAAAAAAGAAATTCCAGAATGCTTTAAATCAGTGTGTTGAATTTACTTGTCTCGCCAGGCATAGTGGCACACACTTGTAATCCTAGGGTTCACGGCCAGCCTCAGCTACTTAATGAGGCTCTCTGCAACTCAGCAAGACCATTTTAAAATGAATTAAAAAGCCAGGCGTGGTGACACACTCTTGTAATCCCAGCATTCGGGAAGCTTAGACAGGAGAATTTTGCAGGTTCCAGCCCAGCCTCAGCTACTTAGGCCCTTTGCAACTCAATGAGACCCTGTTTCAAAATAATAAACATTAGGGCTGGCATGTCGCTTGAGGTAGAATGCCCCTGGGTAGAATCCCCAACACCACCAAAAAAAAAAAAAAAAAAAAAATTAAAAACAGAGCTGGGGCCAGACGTGGTGGCACACGCTTACAATCCCCAGGCTTGGGAGGCAGAGACAGGATGTCACAGGTTTGAAGCCTGCCGCACTGGCTTAAGAGACCCAGTTTCAAAATATAAAATAGGTCTGGGAGTGTAGCCCAGAGGTAGAAGGGTTTCCAGGAACCCCAGTACCACCAAAAAAAAAAAAAAAAAAAAAAATCAAGCTGGGGGTACTGCTCAGAGATAGAATTGTCTTGTAAGAATAATTTTAGAGCCGGGCGTGGTGGCGCACACTTGTAATCCCTGTGCTTGGGAGGCTAAGACAGGAGGATCATACAGGTTCAAAGCCAGCCTCAGCTACTTAGTGAGGCTCTCAGCAACTTAGTGAGACCCTGTTTCCAAATAAAGTTTAAAATAGGTCTGGGAGTATAGCCTGGAGGTAGAAAGCCTCTGGGTTCCACCCCAGTACCACCAAAAAAAAAAAAAAAAAGTAATTTTAGAGCCAGGCATGGTGGTGCAGCAAGCCTGCAAGCCTGTAATTCCAGTACTTGGGAGGCTAAAACGGGCAGATCACAGGACTGAAGCCAGCTTTGACAACGTAGGCTCTCAGCAACTTTGACAGACCTGTTTCCAAATAAAAAGTGCCAAGGTAGCCAGGCATGGTGGCGCACGCTTGTAATCCCAGCATTGGGGAAGCTGAGACCGAGGATTGCGGTTCTCGGACAACCTCAGCTATTTAGTGAGGCCCTCTGCAACTTTGAGACCCTATTTCAAAATAAAGAAATAAAATAGGGTAGGAGTATAGTAGCTCAGAGGTCGAATGCCCTGAGTTCCATCTCCAGACCCGCAAAAAAAAAAAAAAAAAAGTGTAGCTTGAAGGTAGAATGCCCCTGGGTTCTATCCCAACCCTACAGTAACTTTTTTTTTGGTGGTACTGGGGTTCCTGGAAACCCTTCTACATCCGGGATACACTCCAAGACCTATTTTTTTATACTTTTATTTGGAAACAGGGTCTCTTAAGCCAGCATGGCTGGCTTTGAACCTGCGCGATCTTCCTCCTCCTGTCTCCGCCTCCCAAGTGCAGGGATTACAAGCGTGGCGCCACCACGCCTGGCCCTACAGTAACTTTTAAAAGCTGCCAGCATAGTGGCACATGCCTATAATCCTAGTACTTGGGGGGCTGAAACAGGAGTATCACAGGTTTGAGGACAGCCTCAGCAACTTAGTGAGACTGTTTCCAAATAAAACAGGTCTGGGGGAATAGCATGAAGTAGAAGGCTGCTGCTAGGTTACATCCCCAGTACCAAAAAAAAAAAAAAAGCCCAGGTTTAATCTACAATGTTACTTCAAATTATTAAACTCTGTGTGGTGGCACATTCTTGTAATCCCAGCATTTGGGAGGCTGAGACAGGAGGATCCGGGTTTGTGGACAGCCTCAGCTACTTAGGCCCTTTGCAACTCAATGAGAACCTGTTTCAAAATAAAGAAAAACAACAACAACAAAAATCTTCAGCCAGGCTTAGCGGTACATGCTTTTAATTCTACTTGTGAGGCTGAGACAGGAGGATTTCAGGTTCACGACCAGCCTCAGCTACTGAGACCCACTGCAACTTATTGAGACCCTGTTTCAAAATAAAGAATAAAAAATAGGGCTGTGGGTATAGCTCAGAGGTAGAACACCTCTGGGTTCAACTCCCAGTACCACCAAAAAACATAATTTTTTTTTACTGACCATCTCCATCTAAATGGAATTCTGACCAGGTTTCTGGTCTCCTCTCTAGGAGGACAAATACCTTAGTTTCCATCTTTTAAAACCTGCCAACCCCATCAAACAATGTGTGAAGGCACACTGGCACATGCATGTAGTCCTATAGTCTTTGGGAAGCTGAGACACAAAGATTACCAGGTTCCACGTAGACATAACTATCCTATTTCAAAATAAAATGGGGCCGGTGATGTAGAATATCCCCGAGTTCAATTCCCAATAACACACACACACACACACACACACTCGAAGAGATGGAGCTGAGTGTGGTGGTGCACACTCGTAATCCCAGCATTTGGGAGGCTGAGACGGGAGGATCACAGTTCGCCGACAGCCTCAGCCACTACTTAGGCCCTTTGCAACTCAGTGAGACCCCGTTTCAAAATTTAAAAAATAAATAAGATATAGGGCTGGGGTGTAGCTCAGAGGTAGAATGCCTCCAACTTCTATCCCCAGTACTGCAAAAAAGAAAAAAAAAGAAAACCCACATGGATGACCCCTTATTTTGGCAGAAACATGGGACTTCCTCGTACCTGGCAATTGTCCTTCCTCCCTGTTCATTAACTGCTGGGTCCTTTACACTATCATCTCATGGGTGCTAAATACAAGCTAAGTACTGAGCTAGTGGGACCATTCAATTACTCTCTGGAGTTCAAGGGATCGCAGTGTCACTGGCTTGTGGAGCTGCAAAACGCTCTGGGGTGAGCCACAGCTTTATTTTTCCTTATTGCATGAAAAGTGAAAGTTGACCCCCCCCCCACCAAGCTACTTCCTTCTCTTAGACCTTTTCTTGGAAACAAGTCAAGCTAGACAGATGTTGCCTGGATAGCCGGAATGGTAGTCATTGGAGGAGGTAACTAAACACATCTACATCATTAAACTACTATTAAACAATTTTATAATAGTGGTAGACCAGGGAAGTCTTCTGAAATAAGGCTGCCTGCCTGGGTTCCATATAACTTCTCCATTGTCACTTAAAAGAAAATAAAGTGGTGTTATACTTTACACCTTTCAACCCTTTTCTTCGAGATACAAATAAAGAACCCAGAAATAAGCCCAAGTAAGAACTCTCTCAAAGCACACATACCCTAAGTTGAAAAACCATTTATTTCACCGGAAAGAAAAAAAGTGATCCAACTCTATAGGTCTAAGCCTTTGGGCCAAAAGAAACCCAGGAGCAGTGATACTCCCACGGGGCGTTCCCCAAACCAACACCCACTGGGGGCAGGAGGCAGGGAGGAGACAGCATGGCCTCCACCACAATCTCTGCGTACAATGAGGTCTGCTGGGAGAACAGAACATGGACGGGAAGCTACAGAAGTACTGAACAACAGGAAGAACAGGGGAACGGGCAGGAGAGGAAAGGAGGAGGTCTGAACTCAGCAAGGTAAATTAAGGTCCACGGTTCCTGAGGGACTGAACGCACAGAGCCGAGAACGTCCCGGAGACGGGGTACCGCGAAGGGTGTATTCTCATGCACAACTGCAGCTCGGAATTTCAGCCCACACACATCCCACCTGAAAGAGAGCACAATAAGGGGCTTTACAGCAAAGCTCAAAAGGGCTTTCCCACTTAATACTTCAAAAAACATTTTTACAACGTCGTTAACTTGGCACTTGTTTTATGTTTACTTCTAATTCCTCCCAGTATCATAATAATCTCAAAGTGAAAAAAGCTTGAAGGCCAAAGAGTAATTGGAAAGGCTAAAACAATCCCAGATTAAGGCCTCAAAGTTAACAGTGAATCTTCTTTCATGACTACAGGCAAAGACATTCCAATGGTTTAGATGGTAAAATCAGCATTCCCCAGAAAAGGTAACTCCACATCAAAACCTGTCATCAGAGAACAGGAAAAAAGGAAAGGTTCCAATTAGTTCTATAGAGTAAAGTCAGTATGTTTCAATCAGGGAGTTACTGTCAAGGTCCAAATTAAAAACCATTCAAGGTCTAGATAAAACGTAGGAGCATCAACTTGACAAGTTCTAAAACTTGAAGGCATTCAATTCTCCCTCAGGAAGAAACTGACTCTTCAAAGGTGGTGCTGGAGGACATGTGTGAGCTATATCGAGCCACTCGAGGCTCACTTCTTACCCAATCACACTTCCTAGCTAACGAGTACCCATCAGTTATTTCCAATGGACTTGGAAAAATCACTTATCTTCTACCCTAACTGAAGATGACAAAATATCAACCACACTGTACTAGGATTCAGGATCAACCCGGGATACACAGGGACACAGGGGACTACTCAAAACTAAGGGTGTTAAGAGTTAGCCTTAAGCACAATAGTAATCTAAAAAAAAAAAAAAAAAAAAAAAACTAGAGCCCACAGCTGGCAAGCATCAAAAGAATCTATTCAAGTAGAGCCAAATGATCATGAGGCTCAAAATGTTTGGTAGAGGGAAAAGCCAGAGGACTCACAGTAGAGCTGGCAGCTCAAGAATATAAAACGTCCATAACTAGTGGGAAAATGAAGGGAGTGGCCTGCTTATGGCAAAGCTCCCAATCCTGGACTTCAACATCCAAGAGAGTAAAATTAATAGGCATTTATGCATACAAGCATATTACCATATGCCTCGAGGAAATGGAAGATGACCAACCTAGCACTGCTGTGGGAAGTTAAATAACTGAACAAAGTAATGGTCCTTATAGGACAGATTCAAAGATAGCAACAGAGTGTGCCCTCTTTTCAGGAAATGAATCTGAGCTGAGCAGCTAAGCTGGAGTCCATATCCGACTTCCTTGCTGAACTTTTATAAGAGATATTTTCTATTCTCTCTGCTCTATAAAACAAGGGCTAAACTGTTCAGGAATGCCATAAATACGCTTCAAGATTAAGATGAGATCATTTGGTAGTCTTCATAGTAATGAGGGCCTCAGCAATGATGACTACTTAACTGTAGTTATGGACCTTGTCATAAGAGGTCGTATATCAGACCTTTCACATAGCACGAAACACAAAGGAACCTTGAAGATCTTAGGAAAGACACACACCTAGGAAACTCAACAAGGCTCTGAGTAACAGCACCTGAGTGTGAATGGCTGGATCCCAGGACCAGTTCAATTTTATCAAGTAGGTGTGACCCAAGATTCAACACCACACCAGTCTTTGTTTTTTCAGACACAATCAGATTGACTCCCACTACCAGGAGCAGTGGAAAAATAGCTGAGGGAGGGCCGAGGATGTTTACTTACTTCTAAGTTAAGCACTTAGTGCCTCTCAAACCCTGAACCGTACTAGTAACTTCACCCTAACCCCGCAAAAGCAAGCAAGCAAGCAGGGCAGCCTAACTGGAGCCCTTTAGGCTGCAGGAGAGATGGCAAAACCACAACAGGGAACACCCCACACCGCTCTCACCTCAAGCTTTAAAAGGCCGAGTACCGCGCCCGATCCGCATACTGCTCCCGCTCATACCGGGCCATGTCGTACAAGGAATTCCGCGCGGCTGCTGAAGCTTGGGACAACTCACTCTCATGCCCGTAACCGTAGCCCTCTCCAACAGTGGGGACTGGGGCTGTAGCGCGACGCAGGGGGCTCCGATCCCGCCCGTAATATGAAGTGGAAGCTGCAGTAACGGCAGCAGCAGCTGCTGCAGCAGCAGCAGCTCCTGAGGTCGGCAGCAGGTGTCTATCGTAGGGATCGAGAGAGTTGGAGGTGAGGTGACTGGCCATGGCTGTGTTCTGGACTTGTGGCAGCTGGGACAAGGTCTGCTCTGCGTAATTATACGCAGAGGCAGCTGCCGCCGCTACTGCCTCATAGGACCGGGCAGCACGGCAGCGCTTGTAGTAGGCATCGAGCGCTCCGTATGCGTTGTTGTAATACAACGAATCCCCATAGCTCATGGTGTAAGGTGTACGCACTGCTCCATATTGCTCATTATACTGCTCGGTCAAGTCTGCCACGCGGCCCGAACGATCTATTGGACACTCTTTGGACCAGTGCCCCTCTTTCCCGCACCGATAGCAGCCGCTCTGGTCTCCCATCCCGGGCGCAGTCCTAAGCCGGCTGGTGGACAACTGCACGTGCATTCGTTTGCCTTGAAGAAACAGACGCAAGAAGGGTTGCTATCACTTAGTCATAGCCCAAACCCCTACCCCAGCCACTGGTCATAGCAGTGGCTCTACCTAGCAGGACTCATCACTGCTATAAGGATTTTGTAAGGCCCAACATGTAGGTTTAGTATGACCTGATTTCTAGTGAAAATCATTAGATAAAAGAAATGTTACAGCTAAAACACCAGTTTACTGAAGAAAGAAACTACTCTTGCTCAAAACTTCTCATCCACTGCCAAGTTAATGTGGGCAAAAACCTACTCCAAACAGTGGCCCAAATTAAAATAAACTCAAAAGAAGTAAAAGTTCTCCATAAGTTTCTGCCGCTTTCAATCGTTACTATCAAGACTGATTCCATTAAGCAGGAGAATGTAAAGGCCAAATCCCCCTTTCCCCCAAATCAAGGAAAATGTAATGAAAGATAAAAGTTACCATCACTGAAGAGTGATCAGGATTTGATCCAGGGCTGAACATGGGGGGAAATTTCAAGCTAGATCTTCGAAAACTCACAAATTGGGGAGCTTGGGGGTAGCACAATAAAAACTGAACGAAGGGCCAGGTGTGCTGGCAAACGTTAGGAGGCTGAGACAAGGAGAATTCAGGTTTGAAGCCAGCCTCAGCTACTTAGTGACGCTCTCAGCAACTTAGTGAGACGCTGTTTCCAAACAAAATATGAAATAGGTCTGGGAGTGCAGCCTAGAGATAGAAAACCTCTGGGGGTAGCTGGGCGTGGTGGCGCACGCTTGTAATCCCAGCATTCGGGAGGCTGAGACTGGAGGATCGTGGTTCGCAGACAGCCTCAGCTACTTAGTGAGGCTCTCTGCAACTTAGTGAGACCCTGTTTCAAAATAAAGAATAAAAAATTGGGCAGGGGGTGTAGCTCGGAGGTCAAATATCCCTGGGTTCCATCCCCACACCCACAAAAAAAAAAAAAAAAAAAAAAAACAAAATAAAACCCCTGGGTTCCATCCCTAGTACCCCCCCCCAAAAAAGGAAAAAAAAAAACTGAAGGAAGGTCTTCTCCCGTAACTGGTTGCTTTAAATTGCATGTTATGATAATTGTTCTAATAAGATTTACAATCCAACAACTTACTTTAGCAACCCTCTGATAGGTCAAAGGAAAATAGAACAGGCTGTTCACAATATGCCTCAATTTTTAGCAAAATTAAAAATTGTGGAAGAGAAGCCAGGTGTGGTGGCGCACGCTTGTAATCCCCGTGTTTGGGAGGCTGAGACAGGAGGACTGCACAGGTTCAAAGCAAGCCTCAGCTACTTAGTGAGGATCTCACCAACTTAGTGAGACCCTGTTTCCAAATAAAATATAAAGTAGGTCTGGGAGTATAGCCTGGAGGTAAAAAACCTTTGGGTTCCACCCCCAATACCACCACCCCAAAAAAAAGTGGAAGAAAAGGAAAAGGAGAAAAATGGAAAGTGAAGATTAACTGCTAATGCTAGTGGACCCAAGTATTCATAGCAGGAATAAAATATTCTCTCTCCACTTAAGACTGTAAAAGTCACACTGGGCGTGGTGGGGCACGCATGTAATCCCCACTCTTGGGAGGCAGAGACAGGAGAATCATGCAAGTTCGAAGCCAGCCGCTGGCTTAAGAGACCCTTTTTCCAAATAAAAGTATAAAAAATAGGTCTGGGAGTGTAGCCCAGAGATAGAAGGGCTTCCAGGAACCCCAGTACCACCAAAAAAAAAAAAAAAAAAAAAAAAAAACCCACAAACTGTGAATGTCTAAGAACATGTACCTAATGCTATTTTTCTTTATACATCATAATTTATACCCTGAAAGTGAGTAATAGCACTTCTGGAAACCTAACAAAAGAAAACCATAAAGTTTCTTGGAAAAATTTAAAGTTCTAAATCTCTTCACATAAGCAATTTCTACCTACAAAAACTACCAGTTTACTGGTAAGCAAAAATTCAGAAGGGATCAAAATCTAGCAATACCTTCCCAATGCAACTCTCTACACAATGTGCCCAAATATACAGACATCAAAGAGGTGAACAATTGGCACCAAGAGCCAACAGATGGGTTCTCTAATTAGAGAAAAGAGTAAATACATAATTTTACCTGTATAATTAAAGTTAGGTTCTAGGCTAGATATGGGGATGAAGGGAACAAAATACCAAATATAACCCCAGTTTAAATGTAACTGCCAGCCAGGCATGGTGGTGCACGCCTGTAATCCCGCATTTGGGAGGCTGAGACTGAGAATCGCGGTTCACCTACAGCCTCAGGTACTTAGTGAGGCCCTCCGCAATTTAGTGATACCCCGGCTTCAAAATAAATAATAAAAATTAGGGCAGGGGATGCAGCTCAGAGGTCGAATGCCCCTGGGTTCCATCCCCAGACCTGCAAAAAAAAAAAAAAAAAAAAAAAAAGTAACTGCCAGGCATGGTAGCCCACGCTTGTAATCCCAGCATTTGGGAGGCTGAGACAGGAGCCTCTGGGTTCTGTGGCCAGCCTCAGCTACTTAGGCCCTCTGCAACTTAGTGATACCCTGTTTCAAAATAAAGAATAAAAAAAAGGTTTGGGGGTGTAGCTGGGAGGTTGCATGCCCCTGGTTTCCATCCCCCATACCGCCAAAAAATAAAGAAATTAAATAAATGTTGTAGCCGGTAAATTACATCATTAAGCCGGGCGTGGTGGCGCACGCTTGTAATCCCCACGCTTGGGAGGCAGAGACAGGAGGATCAGGCAGGTTCGAAGCCAGCCGCGTGCGCTGGTTTAGGAGACCCTGTTTCCAAAATGAAAATGTAAAAAAATAGGTCTGGGAGTGTAGCCCGGAGGTAGAAGGGCTTCCAGGAACCCCAGTACCACCAAAAAAAAAAAAAAAAAAAAAAAATCATTAAAAGAACTAAGGCAAGCCATGGTGGCACACACTTGTAATCCCAGTACTTGGGAGACTGAGACAGGAGGATCGAGGGTTCATGGCCAGTCTCAGACCCTGTTTCAAAATAAAAAGAATAAAAAAGCCAGGCTTGTAATCCCTGCGCTTGGGAGGCAGAGATAGGAAGATTGTGCAGGTTCGAAGCCAGCCAGACTGGCTTAAGAGACCCTGTTTCCAAATAAATAATATAAAAAAGAGTCTGGGAGTGTAGCCCGGAGGTAGAAGGGTTTCCAGGAACCCCAGTACCACAAAAAAAAAAAATAAAAAATTAAAAAATAGGGCTAGGGCTGTAGCTCAGAGATAGAATGCCCCTAGGTTCAATCCCCCACAAAGCGCGCGCACACACACACACACACACAGGCAATTAAATACCTTAAAATTCTAGCTTGTGTTTGGTATTTGCCCAGGGGCCATTTTAACATTTGAAAGAGGAAAAAAAAAAATCAGAGCTGGACTTGTAATCCCCGCGCTTGGGAGGCTGAGACAGGAGGATCGCACAGGTTCAAAGCCAGCCTCAGCTACTTAGTGAGACTCTCAGCAACTTAGTGAGACCCTGTCTCCAAACAAAATACAAAACAGGTCTGGGAGTGTAACCTGGAAGTAAAAGGCCCCTGGGTTCCACCCCCAGTACCACCACCCCCCAAAAAAAATTCAGAGAAAACAAGTGCAATCAAAAAATTAACAATGCACATTCAAGGCATTTTTGAAAGGTCATTAATAAATGCCTTGATATAAGAATGTGTCAACTTGAATGCCAGGAAAAAACACTAAATATTTTAAATAAGTTGGGCGTGGTCATACACACCTGTACTTCCAACCTGAGATCGTGGTTCGCAGCCAGCCTCAGCTACTTAGTGAGGCCTTCCACAACTTAGTGAGACCCTGTTTCAAACTAAATAAAAAAAATTTGAGCCGGGCGTGGTGGCACACGCTTGTAATCCTCGCACTTGGGAGGCTGAGACAGGAGGATCGCACGGGTTTGAAGCCAGCCTCAGCTACTTAGTGAGGCTCTCAGCAATTTAGCGAGACCCTGTTTCCAAATAAAATACATTTTTAAAAAAAGGTCTGGGAGTATAGCCCAGAGGTAGAAAGCCTCTGGGTTCCACCCCCAGTACCACCCAAAAAAAAAAAAAAAAAAAAATTAAAGGGTAATGTTGGTCTCAGTAGAACACACTTGTACACACACACACACACACACACACACACACACACACACACACACACACGGAAAGCTAAGGCAAAAGGACTGCTTAAGCCCAAGCGTTTCAGGCCAACATAGAAAAAATAACAAGAAATCCCCCCCAAAAGAAAAAACAAAAAAGAGAGGCTAAGAGATGTAGCTCAACTGTAGAACACTTTGTTTAGAATATGAGAGGCTTTGGGTTCCATCCTTGGCACCACCAGGAAAAAAGAAACAGTAGGATAATGTGAGGGAAATTAGTGAAAAATAAGCATAGAGTTCAGATAAATGAACTAGTTTTAAGAATGTGTCCTGATAACACAGTTCTCCCACTTGTACGTAGATGCTACGAGTACACACTACTGTGATCAAGTTAAAATGTGGGAGTGTTAAAAAAAAAAACAGGCATCACATAGCCCTCCTCCACAAGAGTTCTGCTCCCAATTAAGTTGTTGACAAAATAACTCTTAACTTGCCAATTAAAAAAGGAAAGCAACCTATACCTGGGAGACCTATGACACTTTTCTTTAATAATGCACAGTAATACTCATGACACAGGGCACTCATTACATGGGGAATGATGATTCAGCCTCCAACTCTAAAACAGGTCCAATTTAAGGGAAACTAACACTAAAGATGGCAGTAAAACTGCTCTTAACAAATGTACCCAGGAAAAGAATCAGCCATTACGGTATACACGCTGATATGGTCAGAACATAGGTATGAAATACAGCCATGACTTATGGGACTTCACTCTAATTTGGAAGTTAATTACAAGCAAAGGGAAAAAGCTCTTCTGACAATGAGGACCCAAAAGGGGTGGGGGCAAAAGCTGAGTATAGCTGGCAATTCGTCATAGTAAAAATCTCCTAAGGGCCACTCTTGCCAAGATTTAGATCTTAAACCAAGAAAAGATAATACTTTCCAAAGAAAGTGACAATCTTTACTACCCATGCTGCCTTCCAACCCCCCCCAAAAAAACACAAAAAAACAAAACCTCATCTATCAAGACTTCAAAATAACCTCATCTAAGTGTTATTACCAGAGATGTTAAAGCCAGTCCATCCTCCAAATCAATTTTAAGACATGCCATATTGCCCAAAATCCCAATGTCTCCTCCCCAAACACTCCTAAAATCAGCCTTTAAATTTTAGATTGGTGAAGCAATAATGTAAAATCGACTAAAGCTGCTAACTTCAAAAACTATCTTTACCAAAAAATTAAGTGTTGGGGTCGGGGAGTTTAACAGAAAGCCTGCCCCTGAAGAATTACTAAAATTGGTTTTTCATATTTAAAATAAGGCACACTGGTAAAATGGGCGTGTGGTGGCACACGCTTGTAATCCCACTTGTAATCCCAGCCTTCGGGAGGCTGAGACCAGAGATCTTGGTTTGCAGACAGCCTCAGCTACTTAAGTGAGGCCCTTCACAATTTAGTGAGACCCTGTTTCAAAATAAAGAATAAAAAACAGGGCAAGAGATGTAGCTCGGAGGTCGAATACCCCTGGGTTCCATCCCCAGTCATGCAAAAATAAATCAGTAAAATAAGGCACACTGGTAATATGGTGCAGAGGCAATAAATTCAGAGCAAAACACTCTGCAATGTGCCCTATTTACAAAAAAAAAAAAAAAAACTGGAGGGCACAACTTCAAGAGGAAAGGATTTTTTTAAACAGAAGCACAAAAGCCTTTATGGGCTCCTGCTAAAAACCTCCTCCCCCGACCTCCAAAACTTCAACTTACCTAAAGCCCCTAAACCCCATGCATTCTATTTCATATTAAGAAATCCATCACCCATTCTTAATCTACCACTAGCCAACCAACATATACCTCTACCTCAAAACCCCTCTTGGCCAACTGCTTTCTGCATAGCCTTGTGTTCAGCTCTACCCAGAGAGTGGTTCACCTTGAAACTCTGTGTTATCTAGGCCCCTGATGGCCTCCACTGCATCCTCTGCCCGCTCCATGTGTACAAAGGCATAATCTTTCACGATGTCACACTCAATGACTGGACCATACTCTTCAAACTTGGCCCGAAGCTCCTTGTTGGTGCAGGTGGGGCTGATGTTGCCCACGTGCAACTTTGTAGAGGTTTTGCTCTTATTCTTGCTGGCTTCCACATTAATATTCACCCCATGCAGCTTGTAGTGGTGCAGGTTGCGTATGGCATCCTCAGCTGCAGTTTTGTCTTCTATGTGCACAAAGCCGTAGTTCTTAATGATGTCACATTCTAGCACCTTCCCGTACTGCTCAAAGAGTGAGCGGATCTCCTGCTCTGTGGCCTCCCGGGGCAGGTTTCCAATGAACAGCTTCACCATCTCACCAGTCTGAGAGAGAAGAAACGAGATTTCTAACAAAAGAGCTTAGGCTCATATTAGCTTAGGCGCGCTGTGCGCGCGCACGCACACACACACACACACACACACACACACACACACACACACTACACCTGCCATTTTCTTTACTCTAGCACATTTTCAAACAATTTTCTCTCACACACGTCGCACTCATATCTCCACAAGACAAGCAATGGGGAAATGGGAGCGAAATGAGGAGGCCTGCTAGAGTACCTGCCATAGAACCAGAACACGTCTGTAACAGCAAAGTCCCTGGCAGACAAAGGGTTTAAGAGCTGGATACCTTCAAACAGGAAGGCGAATTAAAGGGGAAAGCATAAATGAAGATCTGGGGATACTGAGCGTTCTGTCCACTATGAGAAAAAAAATCAGAAGTCTAATTACTGGGCTTGCTGAATGACAGTCAAAACTAAGACCCGGCTCTTTCTCTTGTAACCGCTACTTCTAGAAAAGTGGGCCTTCTAATAGCAATTTTAGGGATTTCTTTTGGAAGTAGCGAACCCGCGACTGGGACCAGACAGCGCGGCATATTCAGCGCCGGAAAAGTGTTGGAGTCGGGAACGTTTCTTCTCAGGGACCGTCCTCCTGCCTCCTACCGAATGGAGAAATGCCTGGCCAGAGGGAGACTTCAGACTCACTTAAGCAGGAACAATGTCCCAAGGCCCGAGAAATTCTCAACACGGGCGTGTAAATGCTACGTCTAAGGAAACAGGATTATCTCGGTAGAATGCCCGTGGCGGAAAAGCCAAGTGGAGTAGAGGGCAGAGTGAAAAGAAAAAAAAAAAAAAAAGCAAGGTATTCTCCAGCGGGAGGCGGTGGGGGAAGGGCTGCTTAGCTTACCGCGCAACGGGAGGACCGAGGGCGGCCCTCGGTGACCGGTGCGCGGGCCGCACCCCACTAGGGCACCCCGACGCCCAAGGAAACGAGAAGAGATTTAACAAAGCAAAAGGAAGGAAGTGGAAGGGCTCAGAGTCTCTCACCGCACGGAAATCAGCAGGACCTCTTCCTCGAGGCGCGGACGCTTCTGACAAAATGCTAAAATGGCGGCGGCCGCAGCAGTGACTCTGGGTAGAGAAGGGGAGGTGAGCCTACCCACCGGATTGGCCGTTCAGTAAAGTGAAAGGCGGGCGTTCCCGAAGATCCTCTTCCTGACTGGTTACCGCGAACGCCAATTACCTGAGAGGCCGGGAAGAGGTGGAAACGTCAGTAACTCCGGAGCTTTTAGGTGAAAGCCAATGAGCACCAACCTACAGAAACCGAAGCCACTGATTGGGTAAGGGGTTGGCGTGAGGGAGGAACTACAAACGTGGGCTTCGCCGGCGCGGGGTGGCCCGCCATTAGGCGGGGCGAGCGAGGGCTTTGGTGTGGCAGTCCGTAGCTTCGTGGCGCCAATTTTTTAACGCTTCCATATTTCGCCACTTCCACGTGCAGGCCCTGACGGCATTCCGCGCCCCATTTTGCCCTCTACTCCAAGTTTCTCCCTGTAAGTTCCCGAACGCCAACCTCGCAGCCTGGATGCTACGAAAAATAGCTTAGGCGGACACAGGCGCCAGGTAAGAAAAATAGCGAATCCCCCACCCGAGAAATCAACTCTTCGGAACAGTCATTTGCACTGTCGCCTTGAAAGCCCGGAGCTCTCCTCAAACTAAAACTCCTTGTAGGTAGTAAAAAGAACTCTGAAACGAACAGTGGCCCCAGTTTCAACTAACGTGTAATGGCCCACAAGCAGGCCTGGCCGAGAGTGGCATTATCTGGAAGTAGACCCCTTGGAAGCAGCTTCCCAGGGTCTAAGATGAAGAACCGTCTCTGTGTGACCGTGGATACTAACAACAGACCCCCACCCCGCCCTGAGAAAAAACGGGAGCAGCAAAGTTTTTTGTTGTTGTTTTATTTTATTGGGTGCAACCAGAGCGGTAAGTTTAAACCTCCTAGAACCGACCTCAGAGGGAAAAGCATTGTCACAATCATCTGTAAACAAATACAATCAAAACATTCTTCACAGGGTCCAGCTGCCTCATCACATTCCTTCTCACCCTTTGGCTGCTTTACATAATCCCATATTCATTGCGCAAGCAATTTCAGTCAAGACCCTTGGCAAAGCAGCTTTTGAAGAGGGAGTTTAAAAAGGGAAACGTGCGAGTGCTGCATGGAAGAACTTAAAACACGAACAAAACAGTGCTTAAGCAGTGAATTGTTTGAGGACAGGGATCATCAGGAGTGGAGATGAAACAAATAGAATGCACTACCACCCAAAGCAGCCACAAAAGAGCAGAAGAGAGAGGAGTTTGTAAAGCTAAAGTAAGTACTGGGGGAAAGAATGGGTTTAAAAACCCAACATGATTCAGAATCCGATGGTAGAAAACTGGCCAAGAATTTAGGGTGGAAAGGGGTAGGTAGGGTCCTAAAATGTCAATATGACATTTACAGACGTCACTAATCTTGGTCCTTTTCATTTGGTATTCTGATGCACCTCCAAGACTGACTAAAGGCCACAGATCAGTAACGAAGAAAACCAAGTCTCTATTAGTCTGCTGCACATGCCCAACCTAAGGGACCCAACATCAGATTATTACAATTCAATCTGCACCAAGAAACACAAATGGTACAGAAATCCCCTTCAGTATAATCGTCCAGACTTTGCCCCAAAAGCCCTGAAGATAAATTATTTTTTCCAAAATAACAAAGCATGAATGAGGTCAACTAGCTGTGAAACTACAATCTCTGAAGGTCTGATGGGGAGAAACTGGAAATAAAATCTTAAAATCACAATTCATGCCAGTATGCAGATGCCAAGACTACTTGACCTCCTTACTATGCCGGCCCAACTTAATTACTTGATTTGTTTCTGAAGCCTACTGGATCCTAGTTATATGAATCACATTAAATCACTCTCCTTTTTTGGTACTAGGGATTGACTCCAGAGACATTCTACCCCCAAGCTATACCCCAGCCACAGTATCTGGAAACAGGGTCTCACTAAATTGCAGAGGCTGGCTTCAAGCCTGCAATCCTTCTCATTTTAGGCTCCCACACATCCAAGCTCTGCTCCCAAGCTTTTATTTTTATTTTTTTATGGTACTGGGGGGTGGAACCCTGGGGTTTTCTACCTCCAGGGTACACCCCCAGCCCTATTTTATAATTTATTTGTAAACAGGGTATCATTAAGTTGCTGAGAGCCTAAGTAGCTGAGGCTGGCTTCAAACCTGTGTGATCCTCCTGTCTCAGCCTCCCAAGCACTGGGATTACAAGCCTGCACCACCACACCCAGCTCTTGCACAGGCTTTTAAAACTCCTTACAATTGGGGAAACAAATACAAATACTGCTACAGTGGGCAATAATACCCTACCTGATCCGGTTCTTGCTGGAATCTCCCATCCCTTCAATCACTCCCACCCTTCCAGAACTTACTGGTTTTATTTATTGTCCCAAACTCAAGGTAAAGGTGCCTGGCTGAGAGTGGTGGCGCCCGCTTGTAATCAGCTACTACTTAGGCACTTAGCAACTCAGTGAAACCCTGTTTCAAAGTAAAAAATAGAAAATAGGGTTGGGGGTGTACCCTGGAGGTAGAATGCCACGAGGTCCCACAAAAAAAAAAAAAAAAAAAAAAGGCATCCCCTGCTCTAACCCTGCCCTGAAACTCTATCCCATGAACCCATCCGTGCTGTTTTTCCAAATACTACTACTTGAAATTCTATTTGCTCATTTCCCATCCTTCTCTTGTCCTGGCAAATATTTGTTCTTACTACATACTATGTTCCCAGTGTTATAACTGCACCTAGTAAATAGATGACACTCAAATATTTGTAGACTAAGTGAAAAGTAAATGCATGAGTTAACTCTTGTTGGGTGGGGGGAGTAGTAGTAGGGATTTAACCCAGGGACCTTTCCACCAACACCCACCCTCTTTTTTTAAACAAGGGTCTGACAAGTGCTGGCCTCATCAGTAATCCTGGCTCTGCCTCCCTAATACTGGGTAACCCTGGTGTGAAGCACCTCATCCAATTATGAATTAACTTGGATTTTTTTGTACTAGGAAATCAAACCCAGGGCATTCTACCTCTGAGCCACAACCCAGCCCCATTTTATTTTTTATTTTGAAGCAATTTTGCTAAATTACTGGCTAGCCTCAAACCTGCAATTCCTGTCTCACTCTCTCAAATACAGGAATTACAGGTATGCACCACCATCCATGCCCTGCTATGAATTAACTATATGTGTGTGTGTGTGTGTGTGTGTGTGTGTGTGTGTGTGTGTGTGTGTGTATTGTGTATGTGTGTTACTGGGGGTGGAACCCAGGGGCTTTCTAACTCCAAGCTACACCCCCAGCCCTTTTTTTATAGTTTACTTGGAAACAGGGTATCACTAAGTTGCTGAGAGCCTCTAAGTGGCCGCGGCTGGCTTTGAACCTGTGCGATCCTCCTGTCTCAGCCTCCCAAGCACTGGGAGCACCAACAAGCCTAGCTTATATGACTTAAACTTCTTGATAGCCCAATGAGAGGAGTAAATCTAGATTTTCAGTCAGTATCAGGTTAAGAACTTGAACATAGGGCTGGGGATATATAGCTCAGCGGCAGAGTGCTTACCTACCACGTACACGACCCTAAATTCCATCCCTTGCACTGCAAGAAAAAAAACAAAAAATCAAAACCTGGACACATATACTGAAAACAAGCATCTTTACTCACATCACCTAGGACAACTTTCCAGGCTCCCTCAAAGAAAAGCAGGTGCCTCAAAGCCAAAGAGAACCCTGGAAAACAGCTTTGATCACTTCGACAATTGCAGCAAAATGAAACTTTTAGGTATAGAGGTGTAGCTTGTGTCTTCACAACTGATGTTTGATTGACTGATTGATTGCAGGCCTGAGAATGGAACCTAGAGGTATTTGGCCTCTGAGCTACACCCCCTGCCCTATTTTTTATTCTTTATTTTGAAACAGGGTCTCACTAAGTTGCAGAAGGCCTAAGTAGCTGAGGCTGTCCTTGAAACACGATCCTCCAGTCTCAGCCTCCGAATGCTGGGATTGCAAGCATGCTGGGATTACAAGCGTGAGCCACCAGTCCGTTTTTTTTTTTTTTTTTTTTGGTGGTACTGGGGTTCCTGGAAGCCCTTCTACCGGTATACACTCCCACGGGCTACACTCCCAGACCTATTTTTTAACATTTTTATGTGGACAGAGTCTCTTAAGCCAGAGAGGTTGGCTCCGAACCAGCGCGATCCTCCTGTCTCCGCCTCCCAAGCCCGGGGATTACAAGCGTGCGCCACCACGCCCGGCCCATCTTTGTTTTTGATTTTGAAACGAAGTAGCTGAGGCTGGCCACAAACCACGATCATTCCTGCAGTCTCAGCCTCCCAAGTACTAGGATCACAAGCCTGTGCCACCACACCCGGCCTCATACTGAAGGGTCTGTTTACCCCAAGGTTATCTTTGTGTGTGTCTGGTATTGGTGATTGAACCTGCCTGAGGCATTCTACCTCTGAATTATACTCCCAGTACTATTTTTTTAATTTTTATTTTGGAACTGGGTCTAGCTAGGTTGGTAAGAGCCTCGCTACTTGATGTTCTCAAACCTGTGGTCTTCCTGTCTAGCCTCCCAAGTATTGGGATTATAGGTATGTGCCACCTTGTCCAGCTATTCCAATGTGTTTTACTATGACAGGATTCAAATGTCTCTTCTTTACCCATTACCCCAACTAGAGTGACACTGAATGGAAAATTTCAAAAGCACCTTGTCTGAAAACACCGTAGACACCCTTTTAGTGATTTTTTTTTCCTTTTTTTGAGATAGGATCTCATGGCCCATGCTGGTCTTAAACTCCCAAGCTCAAAGGGTCCCCCCACTTAAACATCCCAAGTACTGGGACTACAGGCACATGCCTCCACACCCAGCCCTTTTTTTTGGGGGGGAGCGTCGGGGGGGGTGGTACTAGAGATTGAAGCCAGAGGCATAACCTAGCCCTTATATTTTCATTTATTTACTTATTTTTGTGGTACTGGGGACTAAACCCAGGGACACTCTACCTCTGAGCTATACCCCCAACCTTACTTTTTTATAATACTTTATTTATTTATTTTGGTGGTACTGGGGGTAGAACCCAGAGGCTTTCTACCTCTGGGCTATACTCCCAGACTTATTTTTATATTTGATTTGGAAACAGGGTCTCACAAAGTTGCTGAGAGCCTAAGTAACTGAGGTTGGCTTTGAACCTGTGCCTCCAGTCTCAGCCTCCCAGGCGCGGGGATTACAACTTTTTTATTTTGAAACAGAGCCTCGCTAAGTTAAAGAAGGCTTCACTTAAGTTGCTTGGCCTAGCCTCAAACCTTTGATTCTTTGTTCAGCCTCACAAGTACTGGAACTACAGATGTAAGCCATCATGCCCAGTTTATGCTCAACCATTCTGATGACTTTTTATTTGCTGACCAGGCTACCACGCTAAGAGGTAAAGAACTTCTCTGAAGTCATGCAGAAAGCTGATTATCAGAACTAAGATGCTATGTACTAGCTGCAAGTCTCCAACAAATGGGGTAATATTATATGCATACAATTGATAAATGAGACAGCCTAGCTTCTTGGAAGTGACAGACAAATCCACATTTAGGAGTAAACACTGATATTAGTGAAAAGTACTCAGACATGAATAATCTGTTATTAGCTCCACACCCTTAGGGGTGAATGTATATAATTTACACTTCTAATAAGTAATTGATTCCTAGTCCAGAAATGTTAGTCTGATAAAGGCTTAAATTCAAAGCCAGTAATCTCCAGGTATATTCACAGGGAGCCAGGGAGCCACTGAACAGGCTTCCCAGGCCTCTGCTGGCATGGCCTTGTGTCCAGCTCTATGGAGTGGTTCACCTCGAAACTGTGTTGCCCTTAATGCTCCTTCTTTGGTTTAATAGCCTTGCTTCTCCATAGCCACAAAAATGTGATCCCAGGTCACAGAATAGTTCTGGAATGGCTTGGAGGTGGCCAAAACTGGTATGGTATAAGAGCCTAAGTTACTCCCAGATCCCACTCACTGAAAAGATTCACTGTAATCCCAGCTATCTAGGGAAGGCTGAGGCAGGAGTAGGGGGGTTACTGGGGTTTGCTTAGAGTTACAGTATCCCTGGATTGAATCCTAGTACTGGGGGGGAAAACTGTGACTCATATGTGCTACACACTTACCGCCTACATGCAAAGTCTCTGCTCAGAGCTGTGTGTTCTACCTGGAGGCCATCCCAACCCTCCCAGGATGCTGAGTCCTCTTTCTGAGATGGCTAACACTTAATGAAAAGTGACTCTATGAAACCCTCTACCTGCCACAAGTTCTCCTTTCACTGCCCAGCACTACTAGCACAGCATTAAGCTATAAGCAAAGCCCCAGATGGTTCAAATGGCTGGTTCATAAAGACAGGCATTCCCCGAGCTTGGGAGGCTGAGACAGGAGGATCACACAGGTTCGAAGCCAGCCTCAGCTACTTAGTGAGGCTCTGGACAATTTAGTGAGACCCTGTTTCCAAATAAAATATAAAATACGTCTGGGAGTATAGCCCAGAGGTAGAAAGCCCCTGGGTTCCACCCCCAGTACCACAAAGAAAAAAAAAAAGGCTGGTTCAATTCCTTGTAACATGACTTTTCTATTGTGCTGGGGATGAAACCCACTTAAAATCTTTTTTTTTTTTTTTTTTTTTTTTTTGGCGGATCTGGGGATGGAAACCCAGGGGCATTTGACCTCCAAGGTACATCCCCTGCCCTATTTTTTTTATTCTTTATTTTGAAACGGGGTCTCACTAAATTGCAGAGAGCCTCACTAAATAGCTGAGGCTGTCCGCGAACCGCGATCCTCCGGTCTCAGCCTCCCAAATGCTGGGATTACAAGCGTGCGTCACCACGCCGGCTTCCTACTTAAAATCTTACGTGACTTAGAGCCGGGCATGGTGGCGCACGCTTGTAATCCCTGTGCTTGGTTGGGAGGCTGAGACCGGAGGATCGCGCAGGTTCAAAGCCAGCCTCAGCTGGCTTAAGAGACCCTGTTTCCAAATAAAACATAAAATAGGTCTGGGAGTGTAGCCTGGAGGTACCCCTGGGTTCCATCCCCAGTACCACACACAAAAAAAATCTTATGTGACTTTAAGAAGTTATTTAACCTATAGCCTCAATTTCCCTACTTAAGAGGTGGGTTTAAGCTGAGCATGATTGTGCGCACCTGTAATGCCACTACTTGGGAGGCTGAAGCAAGAGAACAGAAATACTGAGGACAGCCTCCTCAGCAACAGTTAAGAACCTATTCTAAAACCAAAAAAAGGGCTAGAGGCGTAGCTTGGAGGTAGAAAAAAAAAAGTTGGGCATGGTTGCACATGCCTGTAATCCCAGTATTTGGGAGGCTGAGATAGGAGATCGTAGGTTTGTAGTCAGCCTCAGCAACTTAGGAAGGCCTCCACAACTCAGTAAGACTTGTTTCAAAATAAAAAAAAAAATAGAGCCGGGCGTGGTAGCACACGCTTGTAATCCCAGTTTGTAATCCCAGCTGGAGGCTGAGATCTGGAGGATCACGGTTCGCGGACAGCCTCAGCTACTTAGTGAGGCCCTCTGCAACTCAGTGAGACCCGGTTTCAAAATAAAGAATAAAAAATAGGGCAGGGGGAGTAGCTCGGAGGTCAAATGCCCCTGGGTTCCATCCCCAGACCCGCAAAAAAAAAAAGTAAAATAAAATAAAATATGGGCTGGGGTGTAGCTCGGATGTAGAACAGTCCTAAATTAAATACCTAGCACCAAAAATAAAAAAGTATGTGTGATACACACACAACACACACAATATACATGCATCAGAAATTTCTAAATCTATGTGTTTTTTGTGTGTGTTACTGGAGATTGAACCCAAGGACATTGCTAACAGTTTTAGTTAACATATGAAAAGCACTTTTTGCAGAACTAGGGATTAAACCCTGGGGCATTCTACCTTTAAGCTACACCTACCAGCCCAACCCTCACTAAGTTGCAGAGAGCCTAAGTAGCTGAGTCTGGCCGCAAACCTGAGATCCCTGTCTTAGCCTCCCAAACACTGGGATTACAAGTGCACACCACATTTGGCTTCATACTTTATTTCGAAACAGGACCTCAGTCCAGGGCCTAAGTATCTGTGGCTGGCAGCAAACCTGTGATCCTCCTGCCTCAGCCTCCCAAGTACTGGGATTACAAACCTGTGCCACCACAGGTACTGTGAGTACTGAGAAGTACTTTTACTTTTTTTTTGCGGTATTGGGGATGAAACCCCAGGAGCATTCTACCTCCAAGCTACATTCCCACCCCTATTTTTTTATTCTTTATTTTGAAATTGGGTCTAAGTAGCTGAGGCTGTCCACGAACTGAACCGCAATCCTCCTGTCTCAGCCTCCCAAATGCTGGAATTACAAGCATGCGCCACCACGCCCGGCTTGAAAAGTACTTTTAACAGTGCTTTAGCACTACAACAAATGTTGAATGACAAGAATGGGGCAGGGTTCCTAACATCACACAGCTAAGAAACAAAGCGAGGATTCAAATTCAGGGAACCTGATTAAGTTTTCAAATCAAATCCCTTATCTAGCCAGGTGTGGTGGAGCAGGCTTGTAATCCCCGCGCTTGGGAGGCTGAGACAGAAGGATCACACAGGTTTGAAGCCAGCCTCAGCTACTTGGTGAGGCTCTCAGCAACCTAGTGAGACCCTGTTTCTAAATAAAATATAAAAATAGGTCTGGGAGTATAGCTTGGGAGATAGAAAGCCTCTGGGTTCCACACCCAGCACCACAAAAAAAAAAAAAAAAAAAAAAAAGAAAAGAAAAAAAGAAAATCCCTTATCTAAGTCCTGGGGTTGCCACATCCTCTTCTTCCTATCCTACCACTTGCCTAGCATTGCATATGAACTAGAATGAGTTCACTGAGGCAGATCCTGCCTTCTAAACTGGACATTTCTCTAGGTCAGCCCAAGAGCTCAGCTACTGAGCACTGCATTTCAAGCTTTTCAAGAAAAATACTTCAAATAAGCCAGGCACACACGGTGGCACACGCTTGCAATCCCAGTACTTGTGAGGCTGAGACAAGAGGATTCAAAGTTCATGGCCAGCCTCAGCTACTTAGTGAGGCCCTCTGCAACTGAGTGAGACCGGTTGAAAATAAAGAGTAAAAAAATAGGGCAGGGGGTGTAGTTTGGAAGTAGAATGGCCTTAGTTCTATCCCCAGTACCGCAAAATAAATATATGTATATATACTTCACCTAAACCCAATTTTAAGAATTTCTTTTTTTGTAGGAAACTCTAGACTCTACCGTGTGTGTGCAGTGCTGAGGATTGAACCCAGGGGTGTTCTGCCTCTGAGCTGCACCTCCAGCCCTATTTTATTTTGAAACAGGGTCTAAATTGCTGAGGCTGGTCTCAAACCTGCGATCATCCTGTCTCAGCCTCCCAAGTACTGGGATTACAGCACACCAGCTATGACCATTTAAAGGCACATACAGAATTTAGATAGAATATGAATATCCTATGTTATCCATCTTCTCTTGTTACCTAAATTTCTTTTACATATAGCATTGTAGTTCATAAATCTAATAAATCTATTAAGATTTGACCCATCTATGATAGTCCAGTGACATGGCTTGACTGGACAAAATAGCCTGGAGAACAGACGATGTAAGGACTTCAGCAGAGCTAACTAGGGGATATGACCAGAAAGGTGGCCTACCAGCAGAAGCTGGCCCCTCAGCGACAGTCCCATTACCTTCATTACAAAAGATGGGCCCCAGACTCGGTCCAGACAGAGTTTAAACAAACCTCAGAGAGCAGGCTGACAAGGCTAGAAACCTCTCTTTGTGGTCCTGTCCCAGGATTAGAAGCCAATTAAAACTTCAACAACAGCCGTTGTAGAGGTGATAGGTGTACTGTTGAATGTTCTAAAGGTACACTAAAAGCCCATTTTCCTAAAACATACAACAAATGTCTGTCCTCCCATTCACTAAATGTAATTTTCCCAGTTACAGGACCTTGGATATCAGAAATCAACAAAAATCAGAGTATGGGTGGTTATAGGATTAGCAAAGATAGCCTAAATTAAATTTAGAAAGGGGAGATTTCAAAGCAATCTTTAAGAGAAAGAAAAATGGCAAAAGATTTAGCTTTGTAGCCCCATCTGGCTTGCTAGTCTGAGGGCTGGGCAGCAAGTGCATCAGGACCTAAAGATGACAGGGAGTCAGAATGCTCAAATAGGCTACGTCACTCTGAAGAGTTGGGGCTACAATAACAAGCATCGCACTGGCCCTGAGAACCAGTAAGCTGTTTTTTTTTTGTTTGTTTGTTTGTTTTTTTGCAGAAACCGTGGGATTGGGACAGTTGGCAGAACTCTCATGGGAGAGAAAGGAAGATGACGGAAAGCCACCTTAACAAGGAAAGAATATGTTAAATGCTGAGCCCACAATCAGCCCTCAGTTTTCCAGGGCAATAATCAAAGCTCAGCTTGTTAGCTTTGCCCTCAGATCATTCCACAGAAAAGTAACAAGAAACCTATCAAACTCCTCTTCCCAAATCCCACAAAGAAATGAAAAGCAGCAGCAAAGCACCTGAAGGCAAAGCAATGAACAAAAAGAGAAGCAAAGAAAAGAGCTATGGCCCCGGTACTCCCTGAGATTACCCCCGCTGGCATCCACAAAGAACTCATGGTTTTAAGACAATGTATTTTTGCACACTGGGCAGAGGGAAGAGGACATCTGAGGCAAACTACTGTCACAGGCACGTTCACAAGAAGCTAATAAAGGAGGCAGAAACACCCCCCCTAGACTCTATTTAAATAGACTGACACACACACACACACCTCCCCCAAAGTCCCTTTGCCCCAGCAGGTTCCCAAATCAAGTCTCTAAAGCACCCTTTCCCAAAGGAGCATCAGTAGATTTTTCCTATTATCACCCCACCCAACCAGTCTTCTTTCACCCATCATAACCAAGCCTCCATTTTATCCTTTGTTGGAACTGCCATATTTTTGCCCAGGTCCTCGACCCCTAGCTCTGGAATAAAAGTACAGAAAGAATCCTTAATTCCTCACCCAATTCCAGCATCCCTATTTGGTTTTGCTTGTACCCTACCCCCTTCCCATAGTCGTGACACCTTTAAATATAAACCCAACAAGAAGACATGGAAAACTTTTAACACATGGGAACAGGGAAAGGAGTCTCAGGTGCTGTGATGGCCACGGTTGGCAGGACGCAGGAAGGACGCTCCATGGTGAAATTCAACAGGCGAAGTACCAGGACTCTGGCCAGAATGCCCCATAACTGCTTCAGATTTTTCTGCCCCCTTTCACCAACCACAGGGCAGTACCAGACAGTGACATCACCCTCAGCCCTCTATGGGTCCTTTCCAGGGCCCAGCCCAAGCACTCACTAGAGCCCACTGCCTAAAGGATACACTAGCCTTGTAAACACCAGGCAGCCCATTCCCCACTGCTTGAGAAAAGCCAAACCCCAGAACCACCCTGCGAGAGCACGGGCTGTTTCTGAACTGGTGAAAAGTCAGGGAAAATGGTCGATCACAGGCAGAGGAAGATGGGCATCATTTGCTGCATTTGGTGCAGTCAAGCTGAAGACTTAGGGAAGTCCAACCACTTAGTCTGGACCCTCCCGTCCTAAAGATGCCAGGCTAGTCAGGCAACGATGCGTTAAATGCCCCTGGCAGCAGGGAAATCATTCTAATTCCCACATTCAAGCCCCTTTCGTGCACCCCTGGGTTCTTAGGCTGCCTCCCCTTTGCCTGGCCTGTCTTCCTGGATGTCAAACTGGCTCCTCTCACACTGAGTGCAATCAAGACAATGACAACCAGGTTTCCAAACTGCAAATCGCCCCAAGTTTTATTTGTAGTCCATACAAAAGGGGAAAAAATAAGGTTTTCTAACACCACCTACTTGGGGAGATGGGGAATTGGGCCTATGCCACTCACCATCGGCTAGAACATCAGTGGTGAGCAGGGATTTGAACACATACCACCTGACTGTCCCAACAGGATCTCAGCCTCAACAGAGTCTACAGAGGAACAGCCAGCGCCCGACTGCTGGCACAGCTTGGCAGCAGGAAATGGTTCCGCTAACCTTTTCCTGGCCTCCCTCACATCTAAAAAGAAAAAGGCGCCGCCGACCTCAGTTGCAGGTTGCTTTCCCATCCAGACGACCTTAAATATCGCGCACAAAAATAAAAGGGAGCCAGGAAAAAATAAAAACAAAAGGAACTCCCATTCTGGGGAGTCAGGGTAGGGGGAGAAACCGCAGATCTAGAGCCAGTAGCAAGATGTGCTGCTGAGGCGAAGGAACAAAGTAGGTTACTGCCAAACACTCAAAAGGATCATCTCCTGGGGAAGGCCCACATGGGAGAGGGAGGGGATGAAAAACCGCAACTGGGAGAGGTATGGGCCAGAGTGGTTATAACCTGGGTCTGCACCCTACCTACCTCTCCTCTCCCTCCCTCCCTGTGGTGCCCCATCCCCAGGATGGCCCTACATGCGGCGCTGGTAGCCAGAGTGCATCTGAGCTGCCCGCAGGTAATCATTATAGGAGCCCGAATAGCGTGCGTAATCGGAATGGGCATCGGGCAGGCGACGGTAATCCAGCGAGGACTTTGTCGGCGAGCGGCGGAACGAAAGCTGCGACTCTGATAAACGGCGGTAATCAGAGAGCTCGGCTAAACGCCGGTCGGAACCATACCTAGTCGAGAGAAGAAGACAGTTGGTGAATGAGACAATTGAGGGGAGGGCTCCAGGTGGGCATGGGGGAGATGCCAATGGGGACAGGGAGGGTGTGATCAGATTGGTCTCCAACAGTTTGTTTTCCTTTTGTCAGAAGGCTCATCCCCTATCCAGGCCAAGAAATCAAGCCCGGGCTCAACTCGGTGGGAAACCAAGCCTTCCACTGAAGCCCCTCCTTTCCAAACTGACCAAGTTAAATTTTGGTCTACGGTCCCAAACCACAAACTATCCCCACCCTTGGGCCCTGCACAGAAAGCCCTTGGTTGTTTATCAACAGAACGGCGGACAAAAGCAAGGCCCTCAACTTCCCACAAAGTGGACGCACCTCATAAACTTGCCTTCAGACAATGAGTGCCAAAGGGACTCTCTCACCCCACCCCCACCAAAGCCGGGACAACCACGTAACGGGCTTAAGAATCCTTGAGACGTGGGAAAGGCTCTGAGCCACAATCCTGCAGGCAGTGGCTCCAATGGCACCTGGCTAACCTAGACTGGTGACACTTTTCCCGGCCTAACTCCACCTGAACCCTGGTGACCAGAAAAGTTCACAGACACCAACCCCCTTGGCCTCTGCACATCCCATGGGAATAAAGAAGACCGAGGGAGGGGGCCAATGGCTCCAGTTTCCCTCCCATGCCAACCTCAGCCCCTTGCCCTAAGCCCCAGCTGGGGGCAGAGGCAGGGGGGCATACAGTACCTTTTCGACATGGCGACAGCCTTTTTGTAGGGATCGTCGTAGCTGGCCCGGGGTGGGGAGAGGCGGGTACGCTCATAAGGCGGCGGGGTGCTGTTGGCGTTGGCAACGGCCCCCTGGGACATGGACAGGTAGGCTGCAGACGGCTGACCTGCCCCATCGTAGGCATTGCCCGGCTGGCCACGGTAGGAGGCGGCAGCCTGAGGATGCTGCTGGGCAGCATAGGAAGCAGCCAATGAGGCTGATGACTGAGTGCGGTAAGGAGCTGCCAGGGTGGCAGAAGGCTGAGCCCCATAGGCAGCTGCGGCCCCATAGGAGCCAGTGGCCGCAGCAGCCGACTGAGCCCCATAAGAGCCCGATAGGCCCATCGATGCTTGGGCCCCGTAACTATTCAACTGGGTCTGGACAACTGGCTGGGCCCCATAGGAGCCAGCCATTGGAGTAGTGGCTTGTGCAGCATAGGCGGCTGGCTGGCTGGCATAGGCAGCAGCTGTGGCTGGCTGTGCCACATAAGCAGCAGGCTGGGAAGAGTAGGAAGCAGCCTGTTGTGCAGCGTACGGGGCAGACTGGGCATTGTAAGAAGCCGAGGGCTGGGCATTGTAAGAAGCTGCCTGGGCTCCATAAGCTAGTGAGGAGGCTGCAGACTGGGCCCCATAGGAGGCTGCCTGAGCCCCGTAGGAGCCTAGGGAGGAAGCTGCTCCCTGAGTGTTGTAGGAGGAAGCAGCTGCACGAACCCCATAGGAAGAGGCAGCCTGGGCGCCATAAGAGGATGGCTGGTTACCATAGGAGGCAAGGGAGGAGCCCTGAGCCCCATAGGAGTTGAGCGAAGAAGCTGCAGCTGCCTGACCGCCATAGGAGGAGAGGGCCGAGGCCGAGGGCTGGGCTCCACCATACGGGCCGAGCGAGGAAGCTGCGGCAGACTGGGAGCTAGGGCTAGCCAGCTGGCCCCTGTAGGGGGCCCCAAGGGAAACCGAGGGCTGAGCGCGGTAAGAGGCTGCCTGGGCTGTCATGGGCTGAGTCCGATAGCCGACACCCAAAGAGGCCGAAGGCTGGGCCCTGTAGGCAGCACCCAGTGACACTGAGGGCTGGGCCCGATAGGTGGCTGGCTGGGCGGTCAGAGGTGCCACATAAGAGGCTCGAGGAGGTGAACGGCGCAGGGGGCTGCGGTCGCGACCAAAGAAGGGCGGTGTGGGCTGACGGGCTTGCCCATCAAAACCACCAGTGCTGTTGCCAAAAGCCTGTTGGTAGTCGAAGGTGGCAGAAAAGCCACCAGTTCCAGGGAATGCCGTATCCCCAGCCCCTGGTTTCTTGGTCTTGTCCCCAGACTGGATAGCCAGGCCAGGCCCCTTCTTCTGACCCTTGGTTGAGAGTTCCACGTTGATGCGCTTGCCCTTCACTTCTTTGCCGTTGAGCTGCGCGATGGCGGCTTTGGCATCTGCTTCCTTCTCCATGTGAACAAACGCGTAGTCTGATAAAGCAGCAGACAGAGGGTTAGCGATTAGGGGGGCAGGGCATGCTACCTGATGGGTCCCAAATTGGACACAACAGCACCCAGCTGTTGTCAGCTACCTCCAGGGCTCCAAACCCTCCTTCTCTCCAGGAGTGTGCCCTAAAACGTGGCTCCCATAAAACAAAGCTGATTGTCCCAAGAAGTCACCTTCACAGAGGCCCTTCTCCCTAAGCTTCCCTTTCACCCTGCCATCTCACCCAGCTCCCTGGTCAGAGAAGGAAGAGCAAAGATGAGCTGCAGCACAGGATAAAATCTTCACACCAACACACGAAGCATTCCTGAACCTCAATCATTCAGTGTTCTCAAACAAAGCTCACCAAACAGTACTCACTCCCCACCTCTGAGGTCTAGCCCTCCAACACTAGAATGACCACTGACATTTTGACAAGAATCACCTCTCAGCCTAGGCTGAATTAAGGCAAGAGAGTTAGACTGCAAAGAACAAGCAGCTCACAAAATTCTTCCAATAAGATTTCCCCCTTTTCATATTACTTCCCAGTTTTCAAAGCACTCTTATGCACAGGACCTCACTTAGGCCTCACAACAATCCTGTGAGGTGGCAGGACAGTCTCATCTCCATTTTATAAGTGGACAAACATGCTCAAAGTTTTTATGTGGCTGGCCTCAAATCAAAGTTCATTAATGCCAGCACCAGTCTCAGCTCTTCAATACCCTATGCCCCTTTGCTACACAATCTATCCCTGACCAAGTCAATGTGTAAAGCCAGATTGCGTGGCGTGACTAAAAATACAACCTTAGAAGGGGGAGAGCTAGACTATGTATGCCAATGATTATGGAGATGGAAATAAAGCCCCCTCCCACGAGCCATGTTACATCCTCTACCATTTCCTCTTTAAGAGACAGAGGTGTACCCGACCCTTTGGGCTTCTGTTCATAGAGCAGACTTTTTACAACAAAGATCTGGTTTATCAGCAAAAAGCTAAAATTATTGCAAACTAGCAAGTTACCTCTGAGGTTCTCACTGGACACTTGAATGAGCTGTTTTGGGAAGAGGATCTATGACAGAATGTTGATCTCAAAACTCTACTAATCTACCACATAAGAACTTCAGGAGCTGGACGTGATGGCGCACGCTTGTAATCCCCGCGCTTGGGAGGCTGAGACAGGAGTATTGTTCAGGTTCAATGCCAGCATCAGCTACTTAGTGAGGCTCTCAGCAACTTAGTGAGACCCTGTTTCAAAATAAGAATAAAATATAGAGCTGGGGGGGTATAGCTCAGAGGCAGAATGCCCCTAGGTTCCATCCCCAGTACCACAAATAATAAATAAATAAATAAATAAATAAATAAATAAATAAAATAGGTCTGGGGAGTGTAGCCCAGAGTTAGAAAGCCCCTGGGTTCTATCCCCAGCAACACACACACACGCACACACGCACACACACACACACACACACACACAAAAGAAACCTTCAGGAGAGGGAAGAATGTCAAGTAATTCTTGTTCACGTCAATGTTCACAAAGCACAAGGGTGCGAGTAGTTATCTGCAGAGCAACAACAGAATCCTGTCGCTGAGAAATAAAGCCCTGTACTTTGGGCCTGTGGCTACTTTAAGAAGGAATCAAAGCCGGGTATACAGGAGGCTAAGACATGAGTTTGTGGTTTGCAAACAGCCTCAACTACTTAGTGAGGCTCTTCACAACTCAGTGAGACCTGCTTCAAAAATAAAAAGACTAGCCGGGCGTGGTGGCGCAGGCTTGTACTCCCCGTGCTTGGGAGGCGTGCTTGGGAGGTGGAGATAGGAGGATCAGGCTGGTTCGGAGCCAGCCTCACTGTCTTAAGAGACCCTGTTTACAAATAAAAAATATATAAAATAGGTCTGGGAGTGTAGCCCGGAGGTAGAAGGGCTTCCAGGAACCCCAGTACCACCAAAAAAATAAAAATAAATAAATAAATAAATAAAAAGACTAAAAAATAGGGATGGGGTGTAGTTCAAAGGTAGAATGCCCCTGCATTCCATCCCCCATATGGCAAAAAAAAATAATAAAAGTAGAAATCAAAAGCCAGGTGTGGTGGCACACAGCTGTAATCTTAGCATTTGGAAGGCTGAGAGAGGATCGCAGTTCATGAATAGCCTCAGCTACTTAGTGAGGCCCTTTGCAACTCAGTGAGACTCTGTTTCAAAATAAAGAATAAAAGTTGGGCATGGTGGTGCAGGCTTGTAATCCCCGCGCTTGGGAGGCAGAGACAAGAGGATTGCGCAGGTTCGAAGCCAGCCATGCTGCCTTTAAGATATCCTGTGGTGGCGCACGCTTGTAATCCCCCACACTTGGGAGGCAGAGACAGGAGGATCGCGCAGGTTCGAAGCCAGCCACGCGCGCTGGCTTAGGAGACCCTGTTTCCAAATAAAAATGTAAAAATAGGTCTGGGAGTGTAGCCCAGAGGTAGAAGGGCTTCCAGGAACCCCAGTACCACCAAAAAAAAAAAAAAAAAAAAAAAAACCACCTGTTTCCAAATAAAAAATATAAAAATAGGTCTGGGAGTGTAGCCCAGAGGTAGAAGGGTTTCCAGGAACCCCAGTACCACCAAAAAAAAAAAAAAAAAAAAAAAGAATAAAATATAGGGCTGGGGATGTAGCTCAAAGGTACAATGCCCGAGTTCCATCCCCAGCACCACAAAAAAAAAAAAAAAAAAAGGAATTAAAAGCTGGTGTGCTGCATTTGGGAGGCTGAGGCAGGAGGATCACAGTTCACAGACAGCCTCAGCTACTTATTGAGGCCCTTTGCAACTCAGTGAGACCCTGTCTCAAAATAAAGAATAAAAAATAGGGCTGGAGGTGTAGCTCAGGGGTAGAATGCCCCTGGGTTCCATCCCCAGTACCAAAAAAAAAAAAAAAGCTGTAATCCCACTACCTGGGAAGCAGAGACAGGAGGATTACAGTTTGCAGACAGCCTCAGATACTTAGTGAGGCTCTCTGCAACTTAATGAGACTGTTTCAAAATAAAAAACAGAGCTGGGGATGGAGCTCAGAGGTAAAATTCCCCTGGGTTCCAGCCCCAATACAGCAAAAAATGAGGAGGAGGAGGAGGAGGAGGAGGAGGGAGGAAGAATCAAGCCCAGTGTAGTAGTGTGTGCCTATACTCCCAGTACTTGAAAATAGCAACCAAAGAAAATGTCCTAATTTTAAGAAATTTTCATCCTGGATGCTCTAGCTGTTCCTATAGAAGTAATTTCCCTGGATTTGAAGACAATGCCAACTACCTCATGATAATAATAAATAGGAAGAAGTCCAAAGGATGGTATAACATGAAAACACCTGGGATAGGAATTTAAAAAGGCCTCAGTTCTAAATCTCAACAATCACTAGCTTGTTAGGTCTAGAATTTACTACCTCCCCATCTTACAAATCAAAGTTAGGTTCAAATGAGAAGACAAAAGTATCTTGTAAGGTATAAATAGCTACAGAATAAAGAATTATGATTCTTCAAACCTAAGAATAACCACAGGCCTATTCCTCTAGAAAGTATTATCTTTCAGCCAGGAGTGGTGGCGCACGCTTGTAATCCCAGCCTTTGGGAGGCTGAGACAGGAGGATCACGGTTTGTGGACAGCCTCAGCTACTTAGCGAGACCTTGTTTCAAAATAGAGAATAAAAAATAGGGCAGGGAGTGTAGCTCGGAGGTGGAATGCCCCTGTGTTCCATCCCCAGACCAGCAAAAAAAAGTATTATATATAATCTCTAATAATAAACACAATTATCATATGTACATACAAACAGAGCTAATAAAACAACAAAATGAATTGTCACAACTCTTTATCCTCAACAACTCTGAGCCTGATACCTTATTTACTGATTATGAAAAGCTAAGTGTTTCTTCTCACCTATCTATAGAGAACTAGTATTATCTCTGCTCTCTCATCTCCACTTTGGTTATTTAGTCAAAAATAGCAGCTGGCAGCCTAAGTTTTCTTTAAAAGCAGAGGCTGAGATGACTGACCCCAGGAATGGTAAGGCCACCTGCACAATGAAGTGGCAAGCAAAAAAGCCCATTGAAAATAAAGAGGAAGCCGGGCGTCGTGGTGCACGCTGGTAATCCCGACACGACATTCGGGAGGCTAAGACGGGATGGTCTTGGTTTGCAGAGTCAGCTGCTTGGTAAGGTCCTTTGCAACTCAGTGAGACCTTGTTTCAAAATAAAGAAGGTCAGGCGTGGTGGTGGCATGCGCTTGTAATCCCAGCATTCAAGAGGCTGAGACAGGATTGTGGTTCGCGGATAGCCTCAGCTACTTAGTGAGGCCCCTTGCTACTCAGTGAGATCCTGTTCCAAAATAAAGAATAAAAAATTGGGCTGGAGGTGTAGCTTGGAGGTAGAATGCCCATAGGTACCATCCCCAGTACCTCAAAAAATAAAGCAAAGAGGAGGTGGGGATGTGGTGGCGTATGCTTGTAATCCCAGCATTTGGAAAGCCGAGACAGGAAGATGGCTGTTCGCAGCCAGCCTCAACTACTTTGTGAGAACCTTTGCAACTCATTAAGACCCTGTTTCAAAATAAGTAATAAAAAATAGGGCTGGACATGTAGCTCGGAGGTAGAATGCCCCCGGGTTCCATCCCCAGTACCGCAAAAAGAAAGAGAGAGAGAAGAGAGAGAGAGAAAGGAAAGAAAGGAAAGGAAGGAAGGAGCAGTAAAAACATTTGGAGCTTGTAGGTAAGTGAACGAAGAGGGGAACAGACAACTTCCAGATACTAGGAGGGAGTACTATACTACATTTTGGATTTTATTTGGAGAGGCACTGGAACTAAATCCAGGGCATTCTACCTACAAGCTACACCCCTAACCCTTTATTCTTTTTTGTTTTGAAACAAGGTCTAAGCTAGGCATGGTGGTGCACACTTGCAATCTAGTACTTGAAGCCTGAGACAGGAGGATTTCAGGTTGGTGGCCAGCCTCAGCTACTTACGTGATGCCCTCCCTGTTTCAAAATAATGAAAAATAAAGCAAGGGATTTAGCTTGAGGGTAGACTGCCCCCCGAATTCAATCCCCAGTACCACAAAAAAAAAGGAAGAAAGAGATAGAGATAGAGAGAGAGAAATAAGGTCTTAAGGTTGCTGAGTTTCTCTCTCTACACTGAGGCTGGTCTTGAACCTGCGATCTTCCTGTGCCAGCCTCCCAGGTACTGGGATTACAAGCATGCACCACCATGCCCAGCTTCATTCCAGATTATTTTAACCACAAATTCCTAAAACCAGAATGAACTAGGAAAAACATCCAACAAAACCTCACGGGTTTATAAGAGCAACTGGACATCCTGCTGTCTACTCCCTACTTATGTAGGTTTTATTAAGAGATTAAGGGCTGGGCGTGGTGTGAGACAGGAGGATCAAGGTTCCAGGACAGCCTCGGCTACTTAGTGAGGACCTTTGCAATTCAGTGAGCCCGTTTCAAATTAAAGAATAAAAAATAGGGCTGGGGGTATAGCTCAGAGGCAGAATGCCCCTGGGTTCCATCCCCAGCACCGAAAGAAATAAAATAAAATAAAATAAAATAAAATAAAATAAAATAGGCGGGCATGGTGGCGTACACGTGTAATCCCAGCATTCTGGAGGCTGAGATGGCAGTGTGGACAGCCTCAACTACTTAGTGAGGCCCTCTGCAACTCAGTGAGACTCGGTTTCAAAAATAAAGAATAAAAAAAAAAAAAAAATAGGGCAGGGGGTGTAACTCGGAGGTTGAATGCCCCTGGGTTCCATCTCCAGACCCGCAAAAAAAAAAAAAAAAAAAAAAAATCAAGAGGCAGATGGGCATGGTGGAACATGCCAGTAATCCCATTACTTGTGAGGCTGACAGGAGGTCCACAGGTTCAAGAACAACCTCAACAACATAGTGAGACTCTTAGCAACCTAGTGAGACCACATTTCAAATCACAAATAGAGCCGGGCGTAGTGGCTGAGACCAGAGGATCACGGTTAGTGGAAAGCCTCAGCTACTTGCCCTCTCTAGAACTTAGTGAGACCCTGTTTCAAAATAAAAAATAAAAAAATAGGGTAGGGGGTGTAGCTTGGAGATCGAATGCCCCGGGTTCCATCCCTAGACCCCCCTCAAAAAATAAATGAGCTAAAGGTTTAGCTTGGAGGTAAAATGCTCCTGGGTTAAATCCTGAGTACAAAAACAAATGATCAAGAGGTAAAATATGCAGTGCTTGGGAGGCTGGGACAGAAGGGTCACAGGTTCAAGGCCAACATGCAGTCACTTAGTGAGACCCTCTTTCAAAGAAAAGAAAAAAGGGAAAATTTAGAAACAGATCAGGACTGGCAATGTAGCTTAGTGGTACAGCTCCTGCTTAGAATGTGCAAAGCCAAGCTGGGCATAGTGCCTCAAGCTTGTAATCCCAGTACTTAGGAGGCTGTGACAGGAGGACTGCTCAGGTTCAAAGCCAGCCTCAGCTACTCAGTACGCGCTCAACAACTTAGCGAGATCCTGTTTCCAAATAAAATATGAAACGGTCCAAGAGTGTAGCACAGAGGTAGAAAGCCCCTTGGTTCCATTCCCAGTACCAAATAAATAAATAAATAAATAAATGGAATGTGCAAAGTCCTGGCTTTGGTCCCCAGCGCTTCAAAAAGAAATGGAAAGAGAAAGGAAAGAAACACCTGAGATTTCATATATACAGTTCAACTGACAGCCCATATGAGCTATGTAACTGATAGTAGAAGAACTGATACAACTATAACCAAATAATATCAGGATGTTTCTAATTCCAATACTGAAAAAAATGACTATGCTGTCTGACTGACTCAAATGCAGCAAGATTAACTTATGCCCCATTACAGTAAAAGCCATACTCTGACCTAGTCAAGATGCCCGGAAACCCAACTATTCCTAGGACAACACCAAAACAGAGATCTGAATAACTCTAGAGACCCCTGCCTGTAGAGCTAGTTCAAGGAAACCACTGAAGAAAAATCACTACATTAAGAATTTTCTATGCAGAGACCCCTCTAGTGGTCTGGTAAGCATCAAAATCTTTCCAGGATAAAAGCTGTGAATTCAGAAAAATGAGTTTCCCCACTCTGATAAGACTAAAAATCTTTAACTGGAAACCAGTTAAGGCTCTATATAAGAAAAATGAAGATAAAAGAGAGATTTTCCTTCTGACTTTCTACAGAAGTCTGTAAATGGTTCTGAAGCTATTCATCTTTGAACACCCAATAGGAAATAGCTGGAGAGTTACCACTGTTGCTATGAAGATTTTTGCTCTGCAAATCATATCTCAGCAAATAACTGGAATAACCAAGTAACTATTTTTTTTTTTTAACTGTGAAATAAAACAGAGCCGGTTGTCCTGTACAATAGCAAGTTTCTGTGTTTTCAAAGACTTGACAGGGTTGGGGTGTGTAGTTCAGTGTAGGGCCCATACCCAGCATGTGCTAGGGCCTGGGTTCTTCCCCAGCACTATATACAAACAACTACAAAACATAACAAAAACCTTAGCAGCCTAAGAAATGACAAAAAACTATTTATAGAGCCAGACCTAGTCTCTTCTACATTCCCAACTTTAAAACCTCACCCGAAGAAATAGAACGGCATCAGTGAAGGCTATGATGCTCAATCTTCCCCATAATCCTTAAATCAAAGTATATCAGGAGTTGTTAGATATCAGCCTAAATACAAACAGTTAAGCACACCTCCCTGAGGAAGTCAACATATTTCTGTTAGTGAATGTTTACCAAAGGACAAAAATGCATAAAACTTTTCTTCTTACAAGGAATCAGCCAGAAACTCATGTGAAAGTATCACACATTTCACCCCCAGTGTCACATGGTACTGGTCCCAAGCAAATCAGGTAAAATTTTGGCTTTCTCTATCACTTGAGAGCAAGCTTCTTGACCATAAATTCGACTGTCCCAAGGTAACTGGATTCTAGATTCCCAATCTACTAGCCACCCTGCCTACCAACCACAAAAGAAACTTGACATATTAAACGCAAAACTCTTCATAAAGATTCATATACACCATCCATTTGCTGGCCAAAAAACCAATCAAAGACCCGCCCCACTCTTTTACTCTAAACAAAAGCAAAAGCCATGCACCATAAAGCATGCCTCACAACACCCAGCAGGAAAGCCCAATTCTGGATAGTCATGAACTTGCACAACCTAAGTTAAGGAAAATAAAATGCAGTATTAATGCAGAACAAGGACTTGTTCCTCGTAAGGGAATTGACCCTGCATATTTCCCCACTTATAGAAATGACAAGGAATGGCAAAAAAGATATGTCTTTCCAGTAGAACAAATGAAGTATCTTTGGTGAGAATGAACAAGCACCTGCACCCACATTCATTTCCTGTTCTCAAAACTTCTCAGGCAGGTTATGAGCAAGCAAGAATCCAACACCATAGGAGAACATCGGATACTCCAGGTGGCATCCTTAAAGATAGCATGGCAAAGTTAACTCGAATCTGGTCCGAAATGGAACTGATACTGGCCACGTACACAAGAGCTGTCTCACCAAATCTTACCAACATAAAAGATTAAGAACTTGGGGAATATGAACCCAAACTCTGAAAGTCACCTGGGTCCGAAAAGAAAGCCAAGCCTAAATTTTGGTGACACATTTTTTTTTTCTCAAAGAAAAGGTAAGCTAAGGATCTGCCCTGAGAATTAGGCTACTCAACAACTGAGTAAAAGATGTTCAGCCAATGTCTAACGAGGACCTCTTACACATCCCTCCTCCATGTCCCCCTCAGCCAAAATGCGCCCCCTTGCAAAGTCAACAAGCTTGTAAAAGTGTAACACTGTACTGGACCACCATCTTGGCAAGTAAAGGCTAAGCACAGGGAGCCTTCATAAAACGAACCTCCCTTCCACAGGCAAAAGGTCGGGATTTTCGGTTGATAGATGTAAAATCGAGCCCAGTTTGGGGAGGACATGTTTGAGGGAGTTAGAAAGCACAGAGCTGCCATGTCTAACCCACCAAATAATGAAAAGGCCAAAGTGGTTAGAAAGGGGCCCCTCTGGTGCTCACGAGGAACTTACACCCATGAGTGAACCCATGCCAGGCAAAACTAAAAGATCCCAGCCCGAGAAACGTCCAAGGGCCCCGTTACCTTCCGCTTGGGAGTATTCATCGAGAGGGAACACGAGGGCGGCCATGGGGCGCCAGCCCCCACCTTTTCCCTCTTCCCTCGCTCTGACCGACGTCTGCAGAGAAAGTGGGGGAGTGCCGAAATCCTCCCCGTTCCATGATCCGGCTTGTGCCCGTCACTTCCCAATTTCCGCTCGGTGCCAGGCCCAGGAGACCCGGGGAAGGCGCGCCCCCGGTACACTCGACGGTCTGTGGCGCGTCCCCGGACCCGTGGCTCGGCTCGGAGAGGCCGCGGCCGCCGCACCCACCCAGAGCCTCTTCCCCCGACTTGGAGAACAGTGCCTGGGGCGCGGGGGAGGAGAGTGGCTCTGCCCAAAGCGCCCCGCACGCCCGTGGCCTCGCTCCCGCGCACTTCCCCACCCTTCCCCACCGCGCCGAGACCGACCCCCGGGTAAGGGGCGTGGCTAGCAGGCCCCCGAGTGCCCCGAGCGCGCCCCCGCCCCGAGCGCGCCTCCATGTTACCTTTTACCACGTCACACTCGATGACGCGTCCCCGGCGCTCGAAGAGGCTGCGCAACTCCTGGCTCGTGCATGCAGCGGACACATTGCCCACGAAAATCTTCCAAGTGTTCAGCGGCCGTGGGCGCGACATCTCCACCACGAGCGCGCGCCCCGGGCGCAGCTCGTGGCCGTGCAGGGCCTCGATGGCGCGCAGCGCGCCTGCGTTCTCGCGCATGTGCACGAAGGCGAACTGTTTCATGACGGCGCAGCTCATGACCGTGCCGTAGGGCGCGAAGAGGGCTGCCAGCTCCTCGGGCGTCGTATCCGCTCCGTCGACATTGCCCACGAATATCTTCATTTTGCCGCCGCAGTCGCCTTCCCGGAGAGCCGGGACCGCACCTCCAGCGACAGGCAAAACGTCTGACCGACCGGCAGTCCTCCCCAGGAATGGCTGGCGACCGAGAACCCCGCCGCGCAGGCGCCCTGACCTAGCCAATCGGGACGCGCACCCCGCGCGCGCCACAGCCAATCGGGGAGGCCGAGAGAAGACGCAGTTAGGCGCCACCAATCCCAGTGAGCCTGGAGCCCGCCCGTTAGCGGATGGGGCGGGAGAAGGACGACGGCGCGCCACCAACCGCCGCGGCCGGGGGGAGGGGAGGTGGGGAGAGGAGGGGCGCGCCGAGGCTGCGCGGGCGGCCGCGGCCTAGTCAGTGCGGCGGCCTCGGGCCGCAGTCTGGCCCCGACCTGTGGGCCCCCTAGAAAAGTTCTTCGGTCGGGCCCGGGCCCCTCCCGCTTGGGCTGCTTAAACCCTCCAGGCCGAACCCACGCCTGGAGGTGGCAGTCGGAGTGTCCACGGGTAGGCCGGCCCGGCGGCAGAAACCTGGACGGACGCCCCAGTCTCTAGGGCCTGTGCTGGGCGCCCCAAGGGACCTGCGAGGCGTCTGCCCCGAGGGGCCTCCGTGCCAATTAACTCAGACCTCGCAAACGCGTCCCTGGGGGCTGCTGAGGTCCTAGTAGACTGCAGGCTGGAAAGTAAAATCCCATGTCTGCCGTGATGGAATTTCCAGTCTAGAAATAAGGAGACCTCTCTTGTATGCCCTTTTCCATTTTTTTTTTTTATTGTTAAATAACAAAACAGGCCGGGCGTGGTGGCGCTTGGGAGGCTGAGACCGGAGGATCGCACAGGTTCGAAGCCAGCCTCAGCTACTTAGTGAGACCCTGTTTCCAAATAAAATATAAAATAGGTCTGGGAGTATAGCTCGAAAGTAGAAATGCCTCGGGTTCCACCCCCAGTACAATAAATAAATAAATAAATAAATAAATAAATAAATAAATAAATAAATAACAAAACAGTGATCCCTGAGGAGGCAAAATTTGAGCCTTAAAAATGTTAGCCGGGTGTGGTGGCGGATGCTTGTAATCCCAGCATTCTGGAAGCTGAGACTGGAGGATCACGGTTCGCAGACAGCCTCAGCTACTTAGTGAGGCCCTCTGCAACTCAGTGAGACCCGGTTTCAAAATAAAGAATAAAAAAATAGGGTGGGGTGGTGTAGCTCGGAAGTCGAATGCCACTGGGTTCCATCCCCAGACCTGCAAATAATAATAATAATAATAATAATAATAATAATAATAATAAGTAAAGAATAAAAAAATAGGGCTGCAGTATAGCGTAGAGGTAGAATGCTCCTGGGTTCCATCCCCAGTACCAAAAAAAAAAAAAAAAAGGAACATGAGAGCTGGCATAGTGGCACATGCCTGTAATTCCAATACTTGGGAGCCAAGGGCATAGCTCAGAGGTAAAATGCTTCTGTGTTCAATTCCCAGGATCCCCCCCCAAAAATGGATCATGAGGCTCGGTGTGAGGGCCACTCAGTGTTAAGTTGGGTCCTGCACTCATGTGACTTTGTGTCACATGACCTCTGCAGGGCAAGGGAGGGGCTGAAACCCCCGCGAGAATTGGGCATTCCCGCGAGTAAACCCCCATCTCGCGAGATGCATGCCTTTAAAAGGAGAGCCCGCGTCCTCTAGCTTCGGACAGGCGCGCGGGCCCCACGGTGCCTCGCCCTGATCCCCGGGAGAGCCGTGCCATTAAAACTTTACATGCCACGTGTACCGGACCTCTCTCGTGTTTTTCACACTCCGCCGTACTCACTTATTTTTATTTTACTCGCATTTAATTTTTTATTTTACTTATCACTCAGGAAACAGCACAGAATCCACTAGAGATAAATGCAATTAATAGGGGACTTTTTGATGATTTTATATAATAGTTATGTGTTTTATAAATCACTTAATGGGTTTTTTTTATTTAATAGCTATGTATAACACACGCAAGTATTTGGAAGCCCGGCATGTGGCTCACACTTGTAATCCCAGTACTTGGGAGGCTGAGACAGGAGGATCGAGGGAAGCCTCAGCTACTTGTGAGGCCCTCTGCAACTTAGTGAGACCTTGTTTAAAATAAAGAATAAAAAATAGGATTGGGGGTGTAGCTCAGAGGCAGAATGCCGCTAGGTTCCATTCCCAGTACTGCAAAAATAAATAAGTAAAAGTAAAGTATTTGGTATAGTACAGATTTTTTTTTCTTTTCTTTTTTTTTTTTTTTTTTTTTGCGGGTCTGGGATGGAACCCAGGGGCATTCAACCTCTGAGCTATACCCCAGCCTATAAATTGCAAAGGGCCCCACTAAGTAGCTGTGGCTGTCTGCAAAACGTGATCCTCTGCAATCCTCCCTTCTCAACCTCCCAAATGCTGGGATTACAAACGTGTGCCACCATGCCTGGCCTGATGATTTTTGAATATGGCAAAAAATTGAGAGGTAGCACAAAAGTGCCTAAATTTTTTTTTATTCTTTATTTTGAAACAGGGTCTCACTAAATTGCAGAGGGCCTCACTAAGTAGAGGCTGTCTGCAAACTGCCAACTGCAATCCTCCCAAATGTTGAGATTACAAACCTATGCCACCACACAGGGTTTAAAAATGCCTAAATTTGCAAAGATTTCCAAACTGTGCTCCCTGGAGCTTCAGAGCTTTGGGGGGCCCTGCAACGAGGCTAAGATCTTTAGCTGCAGATCTACTTCTGCTCTGTGATTTTGTTTTTTTGTTTTTGTTTTTTTTTTTGGTGGTACTGGGGTTCCTGGAAACCCTTCTACCTCAGGGCTACACTCCCAGACATATTTTTTTTTAATATTTTTTTTTGAAACAGGGTCTCTTAAGCCAGCGAGGCTGGCTTTGAACCTGCAGGATCCTCCTGTCTCTGCCTCCCAAGCACGGGGATTACAAGTGTGCGCCACCACGCCCGGTGTGTTCTGTGGTTTAAAAACAAAATTTGCAGCTGGGAGTGGGGCGTGGTGGCGCACACTTGTAATCCCAGCATTTGGGAGGCTGAGACTGGAGGATCGTGGTTCGCAGGCAGCCTCTTCTACTTAGTGAGCCCCTTTGCAACTCAGTGAGACCCTGTTTCAAAATAAAGAATAAAAAATAGGGCAGGGGGTGTAGCTCAGAGGTAGAATGCCTCTGGGTTCCATCCCCAGACCCGCAGAAAAAAAAAAAAAAAAAATGTGTGGCGGTGCAGTTGTAATCCCAGCATTTGGGAGGCTGAGACAGAAGGATCATGGTTCACAGAGAGCCTCAGCTATTTAGTGAGGCCCTCTGCAACCTAGTGAGACCATGTTTAAAAATAAAGAATAAAGCCGGGTGCAGTGGCGCATGCTTGTAATCCCCGCACTTGGGAGGCGGAGACAGGAGGATCATGCAGGTTCGAAGCCAGCCTCTCTGGCTCAAGAGACCCTGTTTCCAAATAAAAATATAAAATAGGTCTGGGAGTGTAGCCCAGAGGTAGAAGGGTTTCCAGGAACCCCAGTACCACACACACACACACACAAAAAAAAAAGAATAAAAAATAGGGCAGGAGGTGTAGCTTAGAGGTTGAATGCCCCTGGGTTCCATCCCTACACTCGGGGGGAAAAAAAATTAAATTTAAAAATGTTTAAAAATTGGAAACCACACTAATAGTTGAGAAAAGAGAGAGCGGCTATTGAGGACCTTTTTTTTTTTTTTTTGGTGGTACCAAGGATGGAACCTAGGGCATTCTAACCTCCCAGCTAAACCCCCAGCCCTATTTGTTTGTTTGTTTGTTTGTTTGTTTGTGGGTCTGGTGATGGAACCCAGGGACACTTGACCTCCAAGCTACACCCCCTTCCCTATATTTTATTCTTTTATTTTTAATTAATTTATTTATTTATTTTGGTGGTACTGGGGGTGGAACCCAGAGGCTTTCTACCTCCAGGCTATACTCCCAGACCTATTTTATATTTTTTTGGAAACAGGGTCTCACTAAGTAGCTGAGGCTGGCTTTGAACCTGCGCAATCCTTCTGTCTCAACCTCCCAGGCCCAGGGATTACAAGCGTGCACCACCACGCCCAGTTTTTATTCTTTATTTTGAAACAGGGTCTCACTGAGTTGCAAAGGACCTCACTAAGTAGCTGAGGCTGTCCAGAAGATCCTCCTGCCTCAGCCTCCCAAATGCTGGGATTATAAACATATGCTCTCCCCAGCTCTATTTTCTATTCTTTATTTTGAAACAAAGTCTCACTAAATTGTGAAGGTCTCATTAAGCAGCTGAGGCTGTCCTGGAACCATGATCTTCCTGTGTCAGCTTCCCAAGTAGTACAATTACAAGCATGCCCCCTCTTCTTCCTCTCTTTCTCGCACTAGAGATTGAACCCAGGGTCATTCTACCTCCGAGCATTCCCAGCCCTATTTTTTGTGTGTGTGTGTGGTACTGGAGATTGAACCCAGAGGCATTGTACCTCTGAGCTACACCCTCAGCCCTGTTCTTTAGTCTTTTTATATTTATTTATTCATTTATTTATTTATTTTGTGGTACTGGGGATGGAACCTGTGCCAGTATTGGGAATGACCTAGGAAGATTTGGGAAAGCTCTGATTATTAATATATTTCAAAATAATTGGTATATTTCAAAATAGTTGTGTCAGAATGGCAGCAGACATGGGTAAAGAAAGGACTTGGTTTCTGCCTAAGACAGGCAGTTATTCCAATGTAAATTAACCTAGCTCAAAATAATTACCAAGTCAATAGAGGAGAGCTAGGACTTCTGCTTTCTAAAGAGATATACCTTTATAAAGAGATATACCTTTCTAAAGAGATATACCTGTTGAAGGATAGGGCAGGGTTTGACCTTGCCCTTCAGGAAAGGAGACACCTTGCCACACCTGGTTGGGGGAGGTACCTTACAGGGACGTTCACTAATCAGAGTCATGCAAACAAGATGGAGGTCATGGGTATAAAAGGCGAGTCCACGTGTAAGCCCTTTGGTGTATTCATTTCGAGTCACTGCCCCATGCCAAATGGGGCTGTATTTCTATTTTCTGTATTTCCATCTTTTAATAAACTTCTTTAAATTTTCAGCAACGGTCCAAGCTACGCATATTTAATCTTAGGACAAGAATCCACGGGTTTTTCTTCTGTTTGGGGTCGTTTTGGGATTTGTTATGGGTTGGGGGGTAAGTGTGTCCGGGGGCCCTAGCAGGGGTTCCCGGGGGAAAGTTTCTTCAAACCATATTCTCCCAATCCTTAACGGAACCCAGGGGCATTCTACCTCTAAGCATCCTCAGCCCTTTTTTTTTTTTTTTGTGGTACTGGAGATTGAACCCAGAGGCATTGTACCTCTGAGCTACATCCTCAGCCCTGTTCTTTAGTCTTTTTATATTTATTTATTTATTTTGTGGTACTGGGGATGGAACCCAGGGGCATTCTACCTCCGAGCATCCCCAGGCCTATCTTTTATTCTCTTTTTGAAACAGGGTCTCACTGAGTCACAAAAGGCCTAAGTAGCAGCAGCTCCTGAATGCTGGGACTACAAGTGTGCACCACCACGCCTAGCAGTCATTTTAATTTTTTTAATTTAATTTTTATTTTTTTGCAGTACTGGGGATGGAACCCAGGGGCATTCAACCTCTAAGCTACATCCCCAGTCCTTTTTTTTATTCTTTTGTTTTTTGAAACGGTCTCACTGAGTTGCAGAGGGCCTCACTAAGTAACTGAGGCTGTCTGTGAACCGTGATCCTCCGGTCTCAGCCTCCTAAATGCTGGGATTACAAGCGTGCGCCACCACGCCCGGCTAGTCTTTTTTATTTTTGAAACAGGGTCTCACTGAGTTGCAAAGGGCCTAAGTAGCTGAGGCTGTCTGTAAACCGTGATCCTCCAGTCTCAGCCCACTCCCCCCACCCCGCTATTTTATTTTTACTTTGAGACAGAGTTTTGCTAGGTTGTTGAGAGTCTCAATACTTGCTCAGGCAGTCCTTGAACCTTGATCCTCTTGCCTTAGCCTCCCAAGTACTGGGCCTACAGGCACGTGCCTCCATTCCTGGCTTTTTTTTTCCTTCTTAGTATTAGGAATTGAATCCAGGGGTATTATTCAACCTCCGATCTACACCCCTAGCCCTCTTTTATTTTGAAACAGAGTGTTTCTAGGTTGCTGAGGGTCTTGGTAAGTTGAGACTAGTCTTGAACCTGCAATTCTCCTGTCTCATTCTCCCACGTATTTTTTTTTTTTTTTTTTTTTTTTTTTTTTTTTTTTGCGGGTCTGGGGATGGAACCCAGGGGCATTTGACCTCCGAGCTACAGCCCCTGCCCTATTTTTTATTCTTTATTTTGAAACCGGGTCTCACTGAGTTGCAGAGGCCTCACTAAGTAGCTGAGGCTGTCCGCGAACCACGATCCTCCAGATCTCAGCCTCCCGAATGCTGGGATTACAAGCGTGAGCCACCACGCCCGGCTTCCCACGTACTTATCCTGGTGGGCCCCAAGCTTAAAGGATTTGACTCCTAGTGACAAAGGGGAGCCGGAAAACAAACCACACAGGTTTGGCCAAGGGAGCAGAGTCCAAGGGCTGGAGGCCGGGTCAGCAGCCATGAAGTGGGAGACAGGCAGGACCTGGGGATTGGAGCAGAGCCTGGGGCCTCAAGGCCAAGGCTAACTAACTGTAAAACCACAGCATGGTCTGAGCAGGTAGCACAGGGGCAAAGTTTATTGTCTGACAGCTCACCCTGCCATAAAAGCAGCTTTGCCAAGGATGGAAAGCCCGTTGCAGTCCAGAGGGAAGGAGTGGGGTGGGCTGGGTTTGGGGAAAGAATAGTTGAGTAGGGTGCCCAGAATCCAAGGCCAGTGTACTATCCCTGCTAGCACTTATTAAGAGTTAACCGAGTTAATTAAGATTCTTACTTGTGAGTAAAAATCAAGCTAGCCGGGCGTGGTGGCACAGGCTTGCAATCCCAGCATTCAGGAGGCAGAAGGAGGATCTTGATTCATGAACAGCCTTAGCTACTTAGTGAGGCCCTTTGCAACTCAGTGAGACCCTGTTTCAAAGTAAAAAAATAAAAAATAGGGCTGGGGGTGTAGCTTGAAGGTAGAATGCCCCTGGGTTCCATCCCCAGTACTGAAAAAAAAAAAATTTTTTTTTTTTTTTTTTGGTGAGGGGATGGAACCCAGGGGCATTCTACCTCCAAACTACATCTCTAACCCTACTTAATTCTTTATTTTGAAACACAGTCTCACTAAGTTGCAAAGGCCCTCACTAAATAGCTGAGGTTGGCAGCAAACCTGTGATCCTCCTATCTCAGCCTCCCAAGTACAGGGATTACAAGTGTGCGCCACCACGCCCGGCTGAAATCAAGCCAGATGAATTTTTAAAAGGGGAGCAAGCATGGGGGACACAGGCTTGTCTCTTGAATCCCAGGGCAGGAGGCAGCTGGCCTCGGGCAGGGCCCAGGTGGGGGACTCCAGGTGGCTAGGATTCTCCAGCAGCTCTTAGGTTTTCTCTGGGTATTTGCCTCCTTACAGAGGGTATCCTCCTCCTCAGCCAACTGGCTTTCCTAATACACAGCTGGGGAGGCAAGGAGAAGAGGGCACCGGGGTTCCTGTATTCCCAACCTCAGGGAGAAACTAAAACTAGGTCCACTCTGATTTCTTTGGAAAGCAAAGCCCCGCATAGGCCAGGGTATTCCGGTCCAGTCAGCCACAGCAAGGGGAAAGGGGGGCCATACCCAGAGTCACGACTACCGCAGCTCTTCATTCTGACTCGGAGGAGGAAGAGAGGTCTCGGGGTATGTGTAAATATGAATCCAGGTTGGTTTGGCTTTCGAAGCTAAGTGCGCCCCTGGGGAGGTAGGCATTCTACCTCCAAACTATACCCTATCCCTATGTATTTAATTCTTTATTTTGAAATAAGGTCTCACTAAGTTGTAGAGGGCCTCACTAAGTAGCTGAGGCTGTCCGCAAACTTTGATCCTCCTGGGTCAGCCTCCCAAGTGCTGGGATTACAAGTGTGCACCACCACGCCTGGCTCACCAAGCCCTTTAAGGGACACAGAGACACAAACAAAAAAGCAAAGTTTCATATGAAAATAGAAGTTTAATTTGCCAAGAGAACCTCACAGCAACCCCTACACGCCCTGTACCTAATTTTCTTAGGCCTGGGCAAGCACGGCCCCTGGCTCTTCTTCCTCCTCTGCAGATGGAAGGTGCTGAGCAGGGAGGACAGAACAGAATGAGGCGAGACCCTGCTCAGAGGTGGGCAGGGGGCTGGGCCGGGTCCTTTCGGCCCTTGCCAGCGATGGGCCGGCCTCGCTCCTCCCAGATGGTAAGGCCATCGCAAGAGCAGATCTGCTTGGGGTTCTGGAAAAGGCCAGCAGAGCGGGCGATGATGCCACAGGCCAACCTGGGGAAGGATGTGTAGTCAGCACTGGCCTCGGGCACCGCTCCCCGGGTTCCATGTGCACCACTGGCAGGGCACAGCCGCCTGCTGGGGCAGCACTACCCACCTTTCCCCGGAATTTCCCGTGATCTTGGATAAGGGATGGCCACCTCGGCCCAAGTCATCTTCTCCCTCGTCGACAACCAGGCTGCGGCCAATCACATCCCACACCTTGGAGGGGAGACAGCAGCCTCAGACCCACTGTACTGATAGGAGGAGCCCCGCCTTCTTCCCACCTTACCTTCAGCAGCTCATCCTCTATCCGGAAAATGGCTCGGCCGTCAGCACCAGCATGGACATTGCCCAGGTCTCCATGGTGCTGGAAAGAGACCGAGTGGGGAAGAAAGGCACATGGGGCCACACTGCTATCTTCTGGCTTCTCAGCAGCTGATTTCCCTTCCCACTTCCCTAAACTACCAATTTCTTCCTGCAGGTAGAGTCTGGTAGGATCAAGGGATGGTCTGGGACCTCAGAAGGCAATTGGACACTCCCTCCCTAGAACTAAAATTCTGGGCAAAATGCCAGCACGCTGAATGTGCCAGCATCCCCTTCTCGCATGGTCATCCCGCTGGACCAGACTGCTTTGCCAGCTTCCTTAGCCAAGTTCCAGCTTCTTTCCAAGGCCAGCTCTCCAGCCTCCTGCTGGCTCTGGGAGCCCTTGGCAGGCTTCAGTTCCCTTAGGCCTGAGTTGGCCACACTTGGCTTCTCTGACCATAGTGGCAGCCAGCATGTCTTCCCTGACTTCCAGCCTCAAAGAATAGGGAGAAGAAACACACAAGGGAAAGTGCCTAGCCTGACTCCCAAAGCTGGCTCCACCCACCCTCCCCCTTGAAATTACCAAAAGGTACCCGGGCATGGTGGCGCACACTTGTAATTCCAGCATTCGGGAGGCTGAGACTGGAGGATCGTGGTTCACGGATAGCCTCAGCTATTTAGTGAGGCCTTCCACAACTTAGTGAGACCCTGCAAATAAAGAATAGCCGGGCTGGTGGAGCACGCTTGTAATCCCTGCGCTTGGGAAGCGGAAACAGGCGGATCGTGCTGGTTCGGAGCCAGCCTCGCTGGCTTAAGAGCCCCTGTTTCCAAATAAAAAAAAATATATAAAAAATAGGTCTGGGAGTGTAGCCTGGAGGTAGAAGGGCTTCCAGGAACCCCAGTACCACCAAAAAAAAAAAATAATAAAGAAAGAAAGAATAAAAAATAGGGCAGGGGGTATAGCTCAGATGCCTTTGGGTTCCATCCCCAGACCCTCAAAAAAAAAAAAAAATTACTAAACAGTGTCAAAACACAGCTGGCATGGCGGCACACGCCTGTAATCCTAGTCCTTTGGAAGCTGAGATGGGAGGATCACAGGTTCAAGGACAGCCTCAGCAACACAGGGAGACTCAGCAATCTATTGAGACCCTGCTTCAAATAAAAAGCTAGGTGTGTCGGTAAGCCCAGTACTTGGGAGGCTGAGACAGGAGGACCACAGGTTCAAGACCAGGCTCAGCAACTCAGCAAGGCCCTCAGCAATTTAGGGAGACCCTGTTTCAAAATAAAAAAGAAAATAGGGCTGGGGGCTAACTCAGAGGTACAACATCTCTGGCTCAATCCAATAAATGAATATTTATTCATTTATTTATGTATTTACAAATAAATATGTAAGTAAATATGTAAATAAATGAATAAATAAATAAATAAGCCAGGCATGGTGGCACACACTTGTAATCCCAGTACCTGAGAGGCTGAGACAGGAGGATCACAGGTTTAAAGCCAGCCTTGACAACTTAGTGAGACGCTATTTCCAAATAAATAAAATGAGGCTAGGGGTTTAGGTCAGATGTAAAATGCCTCTAGGTTCAATCGCCAGGAGCACACACATGCACACACGCACACACCATAACAGATCTACTGAGCACAGCTGGGTATGGCAGGGATACATGTGCTCCTCACCCTCAGAGACCCCAGACATAATTATAAACAAAGAATATGGAGAGTTTGGGGTGACAGGACCTTACTGGTAAGCCACAGAAACGTGTGCAAACATATCATCCACAACCTGACACATGGGCAAAATCAAGTGCCTGGGCCAGCGCAAACCCATCCGCAGGGCCGTGCTGCTCAACAAGGAAGCACTCGGGGCGAGGTGCGGCTGGAGCAACAAGAAGGGCGGGGGCTGCCTTGCCTTGCTGTCCAGAGGGACATCTGCAGCTGACACCGGGCACTTTTTGCTCTGCCACCCTGTGTGGGAGACTTTAATTGTAGAAAGGTCAGGTGGGGAGGTGCTGGGGCCATGAGGAGAGTCTTTGGGTCAGGGCTGGGGAGTAGGCTAGGCAATGGGGCTTAAGGACATGACCCTACCGGGGTCAGGGACAGGAAGCCTTTCCAGCCTTTGCTCTCAGCATGCAAGCAAGATGGAACTGGGCCAGACACGCCTTGAATGTCATACCAAGAAGCTGGGCACAGCCTGTACCCTCAGGCACGAGGGGCCAGGAAGGATTTTAGGCAGGAGTATGGCATGCTTTCACTATGCCTGGGAGCAATCCCTCTAGTGTCAGTGTGTGCAGAGGAAGCACTAGAGGGGTTGGGAGAGAAGGAAGCTTAGAGACCATTAGGAGGTAGATAGGGGAAACCAGGCTCCAGACAAATTCCCACTGAATTAAATTCTCTCTGAGCAAAACCATGACAGCCTTGGCTGCTGAGCTCTTGATTCCTCTTGTTTAGATATCAGGGCAATTTGGGTCCAGTCTCTTGGGGCAAAGACACAGGTCACAAGGCAGTCTCTTCAGAAGCACTTCTGCTGTGTCAGACCTGCAGGGCAGTCTTCTCCCCTGACTCTACCATTCGCCCTCGCCCTCTTCTCCTGCTGAGCACCTGCCCAACATCTTTCAAGTCTCAGGGACACAGACAGCCGGTAGACATCCTCGAATTCACACTCTGGGATTTACCAGCCTCCTTCCAGGTGTGGGCTGGACAAGTGGCATTTCCTAGATCAGGTTACAAGCAGAATGTGGCTTCAGTCTGGGACACTCTCACTCTCTCATGCAGAGGGAAGCCAGCTGCACCCTGGTGAGCTGCCCAGGGAGAGGCCCGTGTGCCAAAGGACTCATGCCTCTGGCCAACAGCCAGGAGAGCCCGCGGCCTGCCACACACAGCAACACGAGCAAGCTGGGAAGCAGGCCGCCTCCCCACATGGAGCCCTGCAGTGACTGGGGCCCCACTAGACCCTGAGCCAGACACACCCAGATTCTGGCCCCAGTCCAAGTGTGAGATAATCAATGTTTTTGTTTTATACCCTAATGTTGGAGTCATTTGATTTGAGGCAATAAATCACTAATACACTGTGTAACGTACCAGACAGAAATGCTTCTGGAGCATTCCAGGACAAGGAGTAAAAACTTTTGTTTTTCTTTTCTGTGGTACTAGGGAATTGAACAGTCAACCTCTGAGCTACATTACCAGCCCGTGTGTGTGTGTGTGTGTGTGTGTGTGTGTGTGTGTGTGTGCGCGCGCGCGCGCGCACGTGTGTGTGTGTATGTGTGTGTGTGTTGCTGGGGATTGAACCAGGAGCATTCTACTTCCAAGCTACACCCTCAGGACTATTTTTTTTTTTATGGTGGTACTGGGGGATGGAACCCAGAGGCTTTCTACCTCCAGGCTATACTCCCAGACCTATTTTATATTTTATTTGGAAACAGGGCCTCACTAAGTAGCTGAGAGCTTCACTAAGTAGCTGAGGCTGGCTTCGAACCTATGTGATCCTCTTGTCTCGGCCTCCCAAGTGAGGGGATTACAAGCGTGCACCACCACGCCTGGCTTCAGGACTATTTATTTATTTATTTATTTATTTTTTGTGGGTCTGGGATGGGACCCAGAGGCATTTGACCTCCGAGCTACAACCTCTGCCCAATTTTTTATTCTTTATTTTGAAACCGGATCTCACTGAGTTGCGAAGGACCTCACTAAGTAGCTGGGGTTGTCCGCGAACCGCGATCCTCCGGCGTCAGCCTCCCAAATGCTAGGATTACAAGCGTGCGCCACCACGCCCGGCAGGACTATTTTTTTATTTGGAAATGGATGCTCAATAAATTGCTGAGAACTTTGATAAATTGCTGAGGTTAGCTTCAAATCTGAGATCTTCCTGTCTCAGTCTCTCAAGCACTGGGATTACAGGCATATGATACTAATCCCAGCTAAACGATGCAAGGGTGTGTGTGTGTGTGTGTGTGTGTGTGTGTGTGTGTGTGTGTAGTACTGGGGATTAAAATAGGAGCATTCTAAACACCTCTGAAGCCAGACATAGTGGCGCATGCTTATAATCCCAGTATTTTGGAGGCTGAGACAGGAGGATCACAGGTTCACAGCCAGCCTCAGCTACTTAGTGAGGTTCTCTGCAATTTAGAGAGATCTTGTTTCAAAATAAAGAATAAAAAATAGGGCTAGGGGTGTAGTTCGGAGGTTGATACTCCTGGGTTCAATCCCCAGTACTGCCAAAAAAAAAAAAAAAAAAAAAAAAAGCTAAACACCTTCAAGCTACACCTCTAGCCTATTTTGTTTTTTATTTTGAAATGGGATCTCCCTAGGTTGTTGAGGGTCTTTCTAAATGAACTGCTAAGGCTGACCTCAAATCTGTGATTCTCCTGTTTCAGCCTCCCAAGTTCTGGGATTAAAGGTGTGTACCACCAAGCCCAGTTTAAAAAAAAAAATCCAAACTTCTAAATGCATAAGTTTGGGGTTTTTTTAGCCAGTACAATGGCACATGTCTGTAATCCCAGTACTGGGTAAACTGAGACAGGAGAATAGCGAGTTCAAGGCCAGCCTCAGTAACTTAGTAAGATTCTATCTCAAAATAAAAAATGAAGCCAGGCATGGTGGTGCACACTTGTAATCCCAGCATTCAGGAGGCTGAGACCAAAGGATGGCGGTTCGCGGGCAGCCTCAGCTACTTAGTGAGGTCCTTTGCAACTCAGTGAGACCCTGTTTTAAAATAAAAAGAATAAGCCAGGCGTGGTGGCGCACGCTTGTAATCCCAGCATTTGGCAGGCTGAGACCCGAGGACCGCAGTTCACAGACAGCCTCAGCTACTTAGTAAGGCCCTTTGCAACTCAGTAAGACCCGGTGTCAAAATAAATAATAAAAAATAGGGCAGGGGGTATAGCTCGGAGGTCGAATGCCTCTGGGTTCCATCCCCAGACCTGCAAGTAAATAAATTAATAAATAAAAAGAATTAGTTCAAAGGTAGAATACCCCTGGGTTCTATCCCCAGTACCTCAAAATAAATAAATAAATAAATAAATAAATAAAAGAAGAGGAGGAGGAGGAGGAGGAGGAGGAGGAAGAGGAGGAGGAAATCAATCTATTCAGCCAGGCATGTGCCTGTAGTCCCAGCTACTTGGGAGGCTGAGGCAGGAGGATTAGTTAAGCCCATGAGCTCAAGACCAGCCTGGGTAACATAGAGACCCCATTTCAGTCAGTCAATCTCTATTTATTTATTTATTTATTTATTTATTTATTTAATTAGTGGTACTGGGGATGGAACCCAGGGACATTCTACCTAAAATTAACACCCCCAGCCCTGTTTTTTTATTCTTTTTTTTTTTTTTTTTTTTTTTTTTTGCAGTACTGGGGATGGAGCCCAGGGGCATTCTATCTCTGAGCTGAGCTATATTACCAGTCCTATTTTTTATTCTTTATTTTGAAACAAGGTCTCACTAAGTTGCAGAGGACCTCACTAAGTAGCTGAGGCTGTCCACAAACTGCGATCCTCCTGTCTCAGCCTCCCGAATGCTGGGATTACAAGCGTGCGCCACCACGCCCGGCTCATTTTGTTTTTATTCTTTATTTTGAATCAGGGTCTCACTGAGTTGCAGAGGACCTCACTAAGTAGCTGAGGCTGTCCTCAAACTGTGATCCTCCTGTCTCAACCTCCGAAATGCTGGGATTATAGGCATACGCCACCACGCCTGGCTCAATCTCCTTTATTAATATAAAATGAGGTTTTGATTTGCTGAAAAATAATAGTAAAGAAGGGCCAAGGATATAGATGAAATACGACTTACCATGAATTAGTAACTTGAAGCTAGATGATAAGGACACAGGAGTTCTTGAAACTTGTTCCTACACTTTGGAATATGCGGAAAGTTCCACAGCAGATTTTTTTTTTTTTTTTTCGGGACTGGGGATGGAACCCAGGGGCATCCGACCTCTGAGCTACACCCCTTGTCCTATTTTTTATTCTTTATTTTGAAACCAGGTCTCACTGAGTTACAGAAGGCCTCACGAAGTAGCTAAGGCTGTCCGCAAACCGCGATCCTCAGGTCTCAGCCCCCCAAATGCTGGGATTACAAGAATGCGCCACCACGCCCGGCCACAACAGATTTTAAAAAATAAAAAATGGCCATCTCAGCAAGTAGTGAGACGCTCATCAACCTACTGAGACCCCGTTCCCAAATAAAATAGGGCTGGGGGTGTAGCTCAGAGGTAGAATGCCCTTGGGTTCCACCCCAAGTATCACAGAAAAATAAAATAAAATAAAATAAGACCAGGCATAGTGGCGCCCACTTGTAATCCTAGCATTCGGGAGGCTGAGACAGGAGGATCGCGATTCACAACCAGCCTCAGCTACTTAGTGAGGCCCTTTGCAACTCAGTGATATCTTGTTTCAAAATAAAGAATAAAAAATAGGGGTGGAAGCCAGGCGTGGTAGTACATGCCTGTAATCCCAGCATTCAGGAAGCTGAGACAGGATAGCTGTTCAAGGACAGCCTCAGCTACTTAGTGAGGCCTTTGCAATTCAGTGAGACCCTGTTTCTAAATAAAGAATAGGCCAGGGGTGGTGGCACATGCTTGTAATTCCCTCGCTTGGGAGGCTGAGACAGGAGGATCGCACATGCTCAAAGCCAGCCTCAGGTACTTAGTAAGGCTCTCAGCAACTTAGGGAGACCCTGTTTCCAAATAAAATAAAATATAGGTCTGGGAGTGTACCCCAGAGGTAGAAAGCCCCTGGGTTCCACCCCCAGTACCACCAAAAAAAAAAAAAAAACTGGGCTGGTGATGTAGCTTGGATAGAATGCCCCTGGGTTCCATCCCTAGTACTAAAAAAAAAAAAGTAAATAAAAATAAAAATAAAACAAAAAATAGATATA